>NC_050455.1:65222594-65822594 GCF_903995425.1 Onychomys torridus
TTATGTGCATTAGTTGTTCAGATTGTTTTGACTGCCTATATTTGGAAGTTTTGATTCTGGAGTTAGCCATAGGTGAGTCTGTGGCTCAAATGACAATATGTATTTACATGTATTTAATACAAAATGTAGGTGATCATTTAGAGAATGATTCATGGTAGATGTCACACTTTTGCTACTAAACACTAATTATCCTAAGTCTGCTCTGCTAAATTCTCCTTCTATTTTAGGTATAATTTTTGAAGGAAATAAAAAGGAATTATATATGCTATAAAAATGTAAAGTGTGCTTGGCTTTCCAAGAGGTAGCAAAAATTTGCATAAAACTATTGAGTAATTTGATGTTTAAAATAGTTTACATAGGTTTAATGGGAGAATCCAAGTTCTAAAATCTGAGATCATTTCTCTTTAGAAAACTTAACTTCGTCCATTGCATTTAGCAACTCATATCCATAACTTTATAAAGATTTTTGAGTTAGAAGTTGGATAGCTAGAGTAAATGGATTAAGACCAACCAGGTCCCTTAGAGTTCCAGCTTCTTCATGTCACGCACATTCACAGTCTCTAGATTTCTTAAAAACTGAATTTGTTTTCCTTTGACTTGGATGGAATTTTGAAAGAGGTCTCTGGGCTTACTTGAAAAGGCATTCATGTCCTCATGGCCACCCGGGCCCTGAAAACTCAGGCAGGCAGACCATCGGAACCCTGAGAATGTTAGCCAGAGTGACTACAGACCCCTCGATCCACTGGTGTTTAGTATGCAGATGGAATTACCAAGGCTACAGGTAAAAGCACAGATAGGAGCCATGTTTACATAGACATTCTGTGGTTCCTGGAGCTCAGTGCAGCACAGTCAATAGTCACATTGGTAATCACACCTACTCATAATACTGACATTTTGCCAGTCCCTTTCTCACAATAATTAATTTGATACAGATTCCCAGAGAAGCTTATTCCATATCGATTTTCCATATCACAGTCTTACCCTCCCATCATTTAGGGAAGTATATAGTAGTAGGTTATGTGATATTATTATCTTGTATTGAATGGAAGAATGGGGAGGATGTGGGAAGGATGGAAATATGCAACTTTCAGGTGAATACTGTTGGGTCGATACTAGAACATTGGGCCACAAGTTCATGCTTGTGATTCCTTTGAAAATGTACTTTATTTCATCTATTAATTAATCTATTTTGACATGGAGTCTCCCTACATTGCCCAGGCTGATCTCAAATCCATAGGCTCAAGCAAGCCACCTGCCTCAGCCTCCTGAGATACTACTAGTATCTGATATATATAGCTATATATACTGCCAGTATACTGCTCCTGGCTTCGTATGTAGAGTTTAAAACTTCAGAGGGTTGAAGAGGTTGTGGGCAGGTTTTGCTTTTATATGAATTTTTCATTCTCGTGGTAATCACGAATGTAACTACCAGGAAGTTGCAGTGGTTGTGTAAAGAAACAGACATGTCTGTCCTCATGGCAGTTATCACAGTAACTGGTCCCTAAGATAAATGCTATGCCTTCAGCTGTCCCTTACATGTTAAAAAAAAAAAAAAAAAAAAAAGATTAGCCTGTGGTCTTCCTATTGAAATACAATTTGAGAAAAATCCCAGAATGGGCACCTGTATTTTAGTATTAACTCATTTAGTCATAACCAGATCCTATTCACTTGGCAGTGTCAAAATCTAAAACAAGTCAAAGAGACCGTGTGCATATGTGACTTGCTGCTTTGGATGGCAGCAGACAAAAATACTACACCCAGTGCCTCCTCAGCTGTGGAGAGCTTTCTTTCCTTATGACAACCATTGACTTTCCTGGCTGTATGAGTCCATGTACTTTACTCATTTGTGCCACACTTAGCTTAGAATGCCCACTGCATGCTAGACAGTTTGCAACACTGGTCTCTGCTCTCTGGTTGCTCCAACTAAGAGCAGGAGAGAAACTAGCCAGACTGGAGCATATATATGATTGGGAAGTATATAAAATGTCATGCAAGCCACACCCATAATCCTAATATTTAGGAGGCTGAGGCAGGAGGACCACAAATTTCAAGCCAGCCCAAGCTGTATAGTGAGACCTTAACTCAAAACAAAACCCAAATAGAAAAACAGTATCATCAAGTGGGGTTTATGTAACTATGTTCCTTTAGTTAGCATTTAATTCAATCATCATTTTGGAAGATTAACAGTACAATATTTAATTCCTTTGAATAAGCAGAACATGGGAGAATAAAACAGCTCTTCAAACTTCCTGGTAAATCAGTGGGCAGGCTTTGCTTTATATGAATTTTTCATTCTCACAGCAATCACGAATGTAATTACCAGGAAATTTCAGTGGTTATGTAAAGAAACAGATATGTCTGTCCTCAGTGGCAGTTATCACATTAACTGGTCCCTAATATAAATTCAGTTTACCTGCAACAGTTATTTCTGTGGAGCTGTTCCTCGCTTAGTTCAGGATCACCTTTATTCCAAGCTTTCAGCCTTAATGATACTATTTTCAACAATTTGAAGTTGACATTTGTAATTGAGTTTTTAAATCTTCCTTAGAAAAAGCATTGCACAAGGCAGATGTTGTATTTCTTGAGTATGATTCAAAGAGCCAAACGAGATGGTCTTCAGCAACCAAAATTCCCCAGCAAGCAGTGGAACTTTTAAAGTATACCAAGTCATACAGAATTAAGCAGATAGTAGCTTAGTCAAAATATTACCAACTCAAAACTGTAGATGACAGGATTTCCTCGCAATCCCAGAGTGGGTTTCACACCTCCACTTTGAATAACTTCAGTGAAGTTAAGGGATTTGAAATTGAATGCAGTGGGGTAAGCTGGTGGGGCACCTCAGAGCTATTGCAGGCCAAGGAAATGAGGGAAAGAGGCACCATCCCGCCTTTCAATCCCTCTCACTGTAGACACGCCAGCACCTTCGGACTCTGAGCATGGCTGCATCTTGTTATATGTATAGAAGTTTTAAAATCAATTTGATTTCCACGGGTATGATTCTCTGGTGTACTTAATATGCTGCGGATGGATTTCCAAGAATAGTAAGAAGCAGTTACACTTCTCATGAATATATAGCAGATGAGGCACTCTGATTTATTATTCCATTCGATTTTAGAACATGCTTGTGGTTTAAAAAAAAAAAAAAAAAAAAAGCAAAAGAAGAGAAATTCGTAAAAGCCAGAGTAGTAGATCTGAATTTTCATTCTCTCACTTGTAAGGGAACTTAGGGTAAACTACACACCCACACACACACAAAAATTTACAAAACTTTGTATTGAAGTTCATCTGCCTATAGAATCTGATAAAACCTCTAATTTGTTATGAACTTTTAGATAACTTATCTTGAAGTCTTTCAATATACACACTCAGAATTAAATGATCCCTGCTTTTCAGACATCTATTTTCTGTTTATGAAATTTTTTCTTTGTGTTAATTTTTTAAAAATTTATCTGAAACTAAAAGAGATAGAAAACAATGGAAAGCTTTCTAGAAAAAAAATATGGCTGTCAGATGGTGGAAAGAGAAAACTGGGTTCTGCAAGTTGTCCTCTGACCTCCATATACATGTGTCACACCCATGCACACTCCCAGACACACACACACACACACACACACACACACACACACACACACACACACACATACACACACACACACACACACACGAAGAAAAAGAAATAAAAATAAATGTAAAACATTACATAGCGTTAACTCACAGCATCGATTCTAAAACTCAAGAGAAATCTATAATGGACTCTAGGGTCACTAATCAAAGATTCGAAAGAAGTAATGTATCTGCAACTAATGATGGGATTTGTTTGTGCTTCGAGCCATGGTCTCACGACATAGGCAGGCTGTCCTCAAACTCTTGATCCTCCGGACTTTGCCTCCTGAGTGCTGGGACTGCAAGAATGTGTAGCCACACCCAGCTCCAATATTACATTTTGGGTAGCCATCACGAAGTGTGCCATTGCTGGATTTCATTGTGACCGCGTTGGCATCACAGACTCCAACAGTCTCCCTATTTTTACCAATGGAGGTATTTAGCTAGCCTGTTCTGTAGCACACCCTCTTGGGTGGCTTTTTTTTTCCTTTGTTTTTGTGACCTTACGAAAGTGTCAAACATCACAGAGAAGTAGTTTAGTGTAGATGGAACACCAAGAAATAAGCAGGGGTCTGTGTCCCACTGACAGAGGAGAAAGTCATTTAACGTTGCTTCCTATGTAATCGATTTTGTAGTGTTTTTCATGTAGTTTGTGAGTATCTATGTTCTTGTGCATGTGGGTATAGATGCATGCATAAGCATGTAGAGACAAGATGTCAATATTGAGTATCTTCCTTAGTCGATGTGCACCTTATTCAAGGAGGCAGGGTCTCTCTCTCTCTCTCATTTGAACCCCAAACCCACTGGTTCTGATAGTCTAGCTAGCCAGCATGTTCAGGGAATCTCATCTCCATCTGTAGAATACAAGCAGGCCATGGCATCCACCTGTTTAAGTGGGTACATGGGATCCGAACTCCAGTCTTCACATTTTACCTGCTAAGCAATCTCCCTAGCTTCCATAATTGATTTCTTATGCCTGGATGCAAAGAAGCCTTTTAAAAACCCCTGTCAACCATAGGTTGTGCTACATTTTTGATTATTCCAATTTAGACTGATTTTGACTCAGTCTAGCTTGTACCTCTAAGACACATTATAAGGAAAAGAGAAAAGTCCTAGGCCAGATTATAAAACTAAAATCGGTTACAAAAATTTGGTGTTTCTTTTGGGAGCTCCACAGGCCTGCTTGGCAAATGCAGGGCCCTGTGTAAAGAATGCTGGGAGGTAAAAGTGCAGGGCAGCCATCCAGCGGGAGAGGCTGTGGTGGTGTGTTGGGAACATCATGTAGGGCTAATCTGCACCTCTGAGTGTGTGAGATATCTGCTCCCCTGCACCAGAACACAGACAGGAGCGCGTGAGTCCCCAGGGGCTGTTGAAGCATTTGTTGGCCAGACACAGTCATCTGATTGTGAGAATACATGTATATCTCATATACAGACACTGGCCCAAACCAGAATATGTGTCTGTATTGAAGTGACCTTCCAAGGGATGCATGCTTCCTTCCTGTGCAAGCAAACATGGTCTCCAAAGGCTTTCACCAAGTGTTCTCACTAACAGTATTGGGAGGAGCAATGTGCTAACTGCTGGGGCTGTGGGCTGGCAGAGCCCATGAGAGCTGTGTGGGGCTCAAAGAAGAATTTGAGGAGATGGCTAAGCCAAGGAGTAGGACACCGAGGAAGGGGAAGCCTTTCAGTTGAAAGGATAGGCAAAAGCCAAATCTTTTACTACTTATTTTAATGTCTGGATTTGATATTGTGTCCCATACAGATATTTCCAGGGTATATAACCTGAACATGCAGTTTACAATGTTTAAATCTTATTTATTGAATTCAAATTTTAAAAAATTATTCTTATTCTTTGAAAATTCCAAACATGTATACAATGTTTCTTGGTTATACCTACCCCTCATCGCTCCCTTCCAACTCCCCCCAGAATGCTCCATCATATCTCCCTCCCAAATTCATGTCCTCCTTTTATAATTGTTTACTTACTTTCTGCTATTTTTAACCATTGAGTTCAATGGAATCATCCACAGGGGCTTGGAATACCCACCAGGGACCACACTCCGAAAGGAATGTGACTCTCCCCTACCCAACAGCCATTAACTAACTGCCTTGATCGTGTTCAGGTAACCACAGCTACCGTGAGCTCGTGTGTGCAATAGTTATGTCATAGCCAGAAGACAGCCTGTCAGAGCACTCCTCCGAGTCCTTCAGCTCATAACATTCCTTCCGTTCTCTGAGCCTTGGGTGGGGAGGGTGTTTAATGCAGGCGTCCCATCTCTGGATGAGCACCCATAGTCACTTATTCTCAGCCCTTTGAGCAGGGATGAGTCTCTGCATTGACCACTGCCCACGTCAGTTAGCAGCTTATCTGAGCAGGGTTGGGAGCAGCACAAATCTATGGGTATAAACATGAATGTTTAGAAGGAGTTCTCCCGCTAGGGCCAATGAGTTCCCTAGCCATGGGTTTGGACCAGGCTTACAGTACCAGGCTTGAATTCTCTCCTGTAGCGCAGGCCTCTAAACCAATAAAGTAGCAGTCTGTTGCCTCTGTAAGCAGGCTTGCTACGACTGCGTGAGTGTTGCACACCACATCTTGGCCAGAGTTGTAGCATGTGGGTCCAGGAGTGGGTAAGACCACTGACGATTTTCTCTTCTAGAAGCCTGCGTAGCACTTTCCAGCACTGTGAAAGCTAGCTATCAGGGAGAGTTCCAGTGCCATCTGTTGTATTAGCTTCTTTTTCTGCCCTGTGACCGTCAACAGAACATGGCATCTCATCTGTTCATGTGGCTCATGTCACCAAGCCCGGGGAAATAAGTGTGCCTATCTTGCATGTGGCCCTAGGTTTCATCTCTAGCAAATAAAATAGAAATAAATCTTTAAAATAAATAGAAAAATGAAATATTTTGTTAATAAAATTATTATAATAAAATTCATGAATTCTAATGTATGTGATATTTTTTATTGGAAACCATGGTGGACATGTATGCTAATTAATATTTTCCATGTTGTAGTTAGAATTCAGACTATGTGTTTTCACACAGAGACTTTTTGAAAATGGTAGACAGAAACAAAACTTATTTTTTATTGAGACATCATAAACTTCCCAATAGAACTGAAAATATAGTTAGTCTGACTTAGTCTGATTTTTAAAATGAATCAAACTGTGTTTTTTTCACTTATAAGAGTCAGGTTTAATGATAAGAATGAGTTTAAACGCCCTCATAACAACTGAAGGCAGAACAGCCTCGGCTGGTGTTTCTTTCACAAACTAGAATGAGTCAGTGCAGCAGGCATTTGCACCCTCCTTGGGGTAGGGCGATAGATGTTGCTGCCTCTGGGAAGGAAATCTCCTAGTCAGGGACAGAAGGGTAAAGGAAAGACACTTAGAACTTCAGCCCAGGAAAGATGCAGTCATCATGGGCATGAGCAGATCCTGAGACTGGCTCATGGAAGCAGTGTGCTTCCTGTGCTGTAACAAAAATACTTCGCTAACTTCAACAGTATTTATTTCTCAGAGCTCTAGAGGCTGTGAAGGTCAATACCAAGGAACCAGCAGACCGAGGTGTCTGATGAGGGCTTCTTAGGAGACCCGTAGGCAGCTGCTACCTTTCTGTACAGGACATGATGGAACCGAGTCCTGACAACGGCACCTTTCCCATCCATTAGGGCTCTGTCCTGATAACCTAATCAACCCTGTAGGCAGAACTGCCTCAAACCATCGTCGTGAAGATAGGGCTTCAATAAATGAATATTGGAGAGTTAGAAATCCTCAGTCCATGCCAAGGAGACCTGGATGGTATTTTGCTTTGGAATAGAAAAATGGGAAGAGGGTCAGGTACTCTCAGTACACAGTACAAGGCAAAACAATCCACAGTGAGAAGTACAGGCCTGAGTGCAGTGAAGGATTTGTGTTGGCAATAAGGACAGGTAAGCTGAGGGGCATGGGGCAGCAGGACTACAGGTCATAAGAAGACCTGGAAACTCCAGAGAAATTTAGAGTGGATATGTTTTCCCTGTGATGACCAGGGGATCCATTATAGTTTTTGAACAGGAATATGCCACAATATTTAAGAGAAAGTGATTGTGTTTGAGCCTGTAAAGGTCATGTTAATGTAGTCATTGATTGAGTCTTCGTGTGCATATGGGTGTGAATTTCAGTCCCTGCTCATTTGATTTACTATTTATGCCTACTGTGGCATGGCACATTATCACATCTATCTCTCTTGTCCATTTCCTGATGGCTGAGTGGGGGCAAAGCCAGGGGCAGAATGGAATATCTCCTAGAACAGGAGGTCACCTGGGCTGGAGGACTCCACAGAGAATGGGAAAGCAGAACCATGTACCCAGCCAGGCCTTGGCTTCAGGCCACGGAGTTGGTCCTGCCTGGCACACTGCTGGCACATTATGATGAGCACCACTCATGGAATCATGAAGGTTCCACAAGAAGGTGACACATCCCTAAGCAGCAGCAGCTTTGGGTCTTATCCCTCAACTAATGCCTTCGTCGTGATTCATTCCTTTCCCACTTCAGACCTCTTGGGTTTTTTGTCTACTGTCTGCCATGTTTGAGGCCAGGGATCTAAGAAAGGTATTCCTTCCATGCGTAATGTTCTGTCTTATCTCTAAGCCATTGAGGTCTCTGAGCTTCCCCCTACCTTCTCTGCTTGTAAATATTTAAAAAAAAAAAAAATGTAGGGGGAAAGAAGGTAAGCATTTTAATTTTGGGGATGCCTCCAAACCCATTCATTAATTTTGAAAAGTGAAATGCATCTAATCTGATGGAATATTTATAAAAATTGGAGGCTCGTTGTCAACTAAATCACATTTATTTAATCTAGTATTAGACTGCCTTTTTTTTTTTTCAACCAGATGGAAAACATTAGCAGTAATAGTGAACAAACATCCAGGCTCCCAGAGGTCATTTTTAACCACCATTAACAATCTGGTTTTCACAGATTAGCAATAATGCAGAAAGCAGCAGTCCAGTAAAAGATGCACAGAGCACAGCTGAGACAGATCTGTGTCCTTATTTACCTAACACCTAGACATTTTTAAAAAACTCACTGGAAAGGAGACATTTATATCTTCTAAGCTCTAAATTGGCCATTTTTTTGCTCAGAAATTGCAGTAAAATCCAATTTGAAATAGACACTAATGCAAAATGTTAATAAAACCTCCACAGAGCTGATGAAAAGCCCAACCCGTTGTTAATGGCACCAGAAGATTTTTCTTGTAGTCAGTATTTTTCCATTTATTAGCTATTGATTTAGGGGTACTCTATAAATATAATGCTAGTAATTATGAAGGGAAAAGGAAATGTAGTTATATCTATTTTAATTTTTAAATTTATTCATCCAATTGAAATGTAATACAAGATAAAAACAGTTCTCAAAATATATTAATGAATCGAAAAATCTGGTCTACAACATGGTAAGAACAAGCCTACTAGATGTGCTTTTACATCTCATCTAAGTCATGTTTTGAAAGTTAGATTGAGAAAGTTGTAGAATGGGACAGTGTCATCAAACCACAAGTGAGCAAACACGGAGACAGGTACCTGCTTGCTCTTCTGTTCAGATTCAGTATTGCATCATTAGAGAACTTCTGTACTGGTCAACTGATACTAAATAGGCAGACCTGCACCTAGCACACATTTATCTTCATTTCAAAAATGCCACCATGCTTGGCTTATGTATTAATGGTTTGTTATCAACCTATTACTTTTCTAGTAGAGGATCAGATTTCTTAGGGATTCTAATGAGGTCTACAATTGGGATGCTTCACGGGTATTTTCCTTGCTGTAAAGAAAAGAAAACCAAGTTGTCAAGGTTCAAGAGTACACTTGAGACTATAGAGAGAGGTCAGAGAGGTCATGTTCAAGATATATCGGAATGAAGTTGTGTGAATATGTTCTACTTGTTAGAGAATGCCTGCAATTAAGGAACATTGGAGTGTGACAGATATATTGGGCTCCACCCCAAGTATGCATCTATTTGGGAATATTTAAATGTATGAATCAGTTACATATAAGTCCTTAAAGAGAGGAATGTGCGTTCATGTGCACCTTCATATGAGAGTTAGCATGTGGAATATAGATGTCTGTTCATAGTACAGGTTGCTGCTTTGTGAAGAATCTTGTTTGTCTTTTTATAGAAATTTCAACTTGGCAGTGAGATCTCTCAGTATTCCAACAAGTGCCTGGGGGCCATTACACTCCATTTCTTTCTGAGGGAAATGAATAAATAGCAAGCAGAGAATTGAAGTGATACATTCTGGCTGAAGCCATGACTTAGAATTTATGTCCTCCTGGGGTTCCTTCAGTAACAGCAGAAGACAATTTATTGAGGGCTTATTGCATGTCCTGCCCACTGTTAGGCACCAGCTGGCCTAAGAGAAGAGACAGAGCCCTTGCCTCCAGCCAGCAGCACCTGACCTAGTGGGTGAAAAGAAAGAGGGGGCAGGCAAAGCACATGCCTGGGATCTGCAAGCATACAGGAGTTCTCACCTCTGGGAACCAGTGTGGTGAATCCATAAAACCTTCTTGGAGAACCATTACCTGCACTACCACACCTCTTTAGACAAAAGCAGAAGCCTAATCACCCATGTGGCTGTCACAGAAATTAGCTTGAAATTTGAAAACACAATTATCTAATTAGCTGAATGAATGGGTTAAACCATTGATGTATTTGGGCTCTCAGATTCATGAAGACACAGTTTACGATAGTGAATGCATTATTTACTTTGCCGTTGTTCGAATTAGCACATAGCAAAGCATGGACAATCTAACCCTTATTCATAATATAGACGTCTGGCTTATTTAGTTTGGCTCAGGAGCTGGGGTTGAAGCAGAGGCCTAGTGCTGGCAAAGTCTGTGCTTCACTCCTGGGCTCCACCCTCAGCTCCCAAGGCTCCCACAATCATTTTTATTGGTCCCAGAAGAGTAGTTAAGAGAGTATTGCTGAGTAAGTAAATATTTACAAACTAACAGATTAAGTCACTTCGCATCTCTGCTGCAGTGTGCCTTTCTTTTCAGCCAGCTATCAATGGCCAGAAAACCCTCCGGGCACATGAGTGCTCTCCTCGGACAAGTCATGGACTCTCCACACTTCCTTTTTCACTGTTTCAAATTTGGAGGGCCCAAAAGTTTAGGAAGCTTCTGCCCATCACGCTCTCAAGGGCCTTCCAGGGAGAGCAGGCATCCTCACTTCAGTGATCCTGCTCTCCAAGAGGCAGACAAGCTCTACTCTCATTTCCTAGAGGACTTCTGTGAGTCAGAGGTGTGGTACCCATTCACAAGAATAGCATTTAGTCCTGTGAATTACTTATGTCAGGTTATAGTAAATAAAGTCTTTTTTCTAGATGTAATAATAGATAAATAAAAAGAAAAGCTGGGGGAAAGTAGTCCATGCAAACTAACATTTTTCCTTTTTTTTTTTTTTTTAGGTGAACACACACAAGAAACCAATTCACCTCATTCACTCAAAAAGGATGTAGAAAATATGGGGAAAGGTAAAGACAAGTTTGATGTTGTATACTTCTCTTAGCTTTTAAAGATTACAGAGACAATAAGAAGATATTTTTGTTCTGTGCCATATTTTAAGCCTGACAAGCAACATATGAATAATATATGGACCATTGGGTGGATATAATTGAGATTAATGCATACATATCAATCAATACATGACACTGTAATATAATACTTTAAAATAATATATTACATTGATTTATATTCATGGATTTCTGCACAAAATCTATCCTATGTCTATGCAACATTTTTTAAACTGGTAAAATATTTTGTCTTATAATAACAAATTGCCAGATGAACAGTTCTCTGGAGAGTTATTTGTAAAGATTAGTAAAACAGCTCTTCTTTTTTTCTCTATTAGAAGAACTTCAGAAGGTTTTATTTGAGCAAATAGACTTACGGAGACGACTGGAGCAAGAATTCCAAGTGTTGAAAGGAAATACATCCTTCCCGGTGTTCAGTAAGGAATCCCTTTCCTTTCATTCCGTGTGTGGTGTTTGCTGGAATCTCTACAGTTAGGTTTAAGAGTGTGAGTCGAAGCCAGAAAGGGCGAAGTACAGCGCCCATACAGCCTTCCCACGCTGTGCCGGAATAGTCATACATGTTAATCCCATATCTGTGCTTTGAATTGACTCAAAGATAAAACTTCTCACGATTTGCTATTTGTGTTCTGATATATGGGTAGCCGTGTCTGTGCGTTTTAAAATATGTATGTAAACACATAATTCAGGATGAAATGTATTCACATATTCAAATATGTCCAGATTATATATTTTAGTATACAATAATCCCTTGGTATTTATTACTTTCTGAATAGGAAAAGCAAAGGGACAAGTACCCTTCATTCTCAGATAGCTCTGTTAGCCACTAGTGTGGGAGCGATGTACAAACATGAAGATTGAAACAATTTGATGTCCACAAATCTATTTGATTACAAGAGCTCCCCGTTGTTTTGAGGGGATATGCCTGGCAGCACCCACTTGATGCATGGAACTTGCAGATGGTTTCAAACCCTCTCTGTACCCTTTCCCCCTCTACTCACATTCTAATGATAAGGTTTAACTTGTGAGAGATTAGTAAAAATAGCCAAGGGCAAAAATAGAACAATTATGACCATCTATACTATAATAAAAGTTATTTAAAATTTATGAATTGTTTATTTCTAGAATTCTCCACTTTAATATTTTTAGGCCACACTTGACCTTGTATAAACAAAGCCAAAGAAAGCAAACCCAGCATTAAGGGGCACTACCATAATTAAATCGGTATAATTTTAGTAATTTTACACTCTCAAGCCATTTTACTGTGAAATTCCATTCCGGTGTGAAGCAGGACACCCTGCAGCCTCCAGGTTATCACTGTGCTCCCGGAGTCATAGACTTTCAGAAAGGTTTCATGGGGGTGTTCATGTAAAATTGTAAACTTCACCAACCATGAGTGGGATGGCCCAGGAACAAATGATCTGGGGGTGTTTTTCAAGTTTTGTCCAGCTGTACCCCCTCTCCAGAGAACGGAAAGTGAGAAACAAAATAGCATGCAAACGATTTTTTAGATTTTTTTAAAATTGTGTGTATGTATCTGTGTGTGTGTATGCGCGTGTGCCTCTGTGTGTGTATGCATGTGTGTGTGTGTGTGTGCCTCTGTGTATATGTGTGTATCTGTCTGTCTGTCTATGTGCATGTGAATGTAGGTGCCCAAGGAAACCAGAGATGTCAGACACCCCTGGAGCTGGAGTTAATAGGCAGTTGTAAGCTGCCCAACACGGGTACTGAGAATCACACTCTGGTCCTCTGCAAGAGCAGTACATGCTCTTAGCCACTGAGCCATCTCTCCAACCCCAGGATTTTTTAAATTATGTGAACTTCAATTTTTTTTCTGAGACACTTACTTAAAATATCAGCATGTCTCCTGTAATCAATCTGGGCATCACAAAACCTGAGCTGTGTGGAGCTCTAGAGTTCTTGCTGGAGAAAGAGTGTAACCCGTGGTCTCCGCAGCACACATAGCTGGGCTAATCTAAGTGTGGAGCTGAGGAATCACTGCTTTAGATCCAGTAAAGTGGGTTCAGGTCCAGAGAAGCCCCAGAGTACCCTCTCAGTTCCCGTGAGGACAGTGTGATCATCATTTCTTCTATTAGTAACAGCTAATTAACAATCATTTAAGGGATTAACTAACTCACAGCAATGGATATACTTATACATTGTCCTTACTCTAACATAAACCGCGTACATTAAAACAATGTTAGACTAGCCTAGGGCCTAAATCAGCTCTGAGTTCAGTCCCCACCACCATACAAAAAACAAAAACCCTGTAAGGAAAAAACTAGACCTAGTAGTCATTATTTTGATCTGAATTGATCTGAGTCAGCTGTGACTTCCACACCTGTGAGGTATTTCAACAAATAATACTTTCCAGTTTTGGAAATCTGCAACCTGCTCCACTCCCCAAGAAAGTGGTGTGTGTGTATTCAACTTAGAAACACCAGAAAAGGTTGTTCCGCACAATGAAAATAGGAAATATGCATTACACCCTTGCTGACTAAGATTAGCTGTGGTGAAGCCAGTGTACAGACTGAGCCTTCGCTGATGAGGAGGAAAACCTGGAAGAAGCACAGGAGACCCCCCAAGAAGTCTGAAAAGCCTCTCACAAAGGTGGACAGATCTTCATAGTCACAGGTGAAATGCAGTGCTTAGACCAGGCAGTGGTGGCACATGCCTTTAATCTCGGGAGGCAGAGGCAGGCAGATCTCCAGGTTTGAGGCCAGCCTGGTGTACAGAGTGAGATCTAGGACAGCCAGGGCTACACAAAGATGTGTCTCAAAAAAAAAAAAAAAAAAAATCTGTGTGCCTTAGAGCACAGAGGCTCAGGAGAGAAGCTGTAGAGTATGGTTATTAGGAATTCAGGTTCTAAAATCTGCCAGACCCGAGTGCTTCTCCTCACAGGTTGTTTGACCTTGGAAGCTGCCAACTGGGCCAGATAACTCCTGCCCCACAGGATGAAGTAACAAAGCTCTGTGCGTGCACTTGGCTCGAGCGGGGTTTTCAATAGCTGTCCTTTGTAGTGGCAGGGTGAGGAGGGGAGACTCAGGTGCGTGGGGAATCTCTAAACATTGGGCTGTGGGGTCTTTGTGCGGTTCTGAGGGCTGAGCAGAGTCACAGAAATGAGTCCTGGACAGAGAGCGAGCTAGAACGGAGGCAGAGGGAGAGAGAAGGAGGAAGAAGAGAGTGGAGAGGAGCAAAGTGAGAAGGAGGAGCCTGCATCCTGAGAGGGGAGCAGAAGTCTGGGGGTGGGGTAGCAAGCTAACCTGGCCCTGTGTTGAGAAGGGCATTCCAGAACTAAACTCCATGGGCATACCATCTGGCGCTGCTCGGGGAAGCACTGGAGGAGGACAGGATCCAACACAGGCAGATCAGCTGGTCACTAGAGCAGGCCGAGAAGAGGGGTTCTGAGGGAGGGCTCCAGGTTTGGCTGAAGCATGTCCTCCTGCTTGCCCAAGGCACATTCCCCAGCCCCTTTTCCAACTGTACAACAGTAAATGGATGCTCTGTGTCTACTCTCATCCGTCTTTGCTCCAACCCGCCCCATTCCCCTAAAACACCACCTCTGGCAGCAAGTTCTGCACCCAAGCAGCTGTCCTCATCCCCGCTGCTTATTTAAGTGTCCGCGTTAACTCCTGGCCCTGAAAGGCCCTACCTGGCGCCGTCTCCCACTGCACATTTCCACTTCTAACCCTCTCTGCTCCAGTGGCCACAGAGACTCCTCCTCCTTTCCTGTCTCTCTAGTTCTCAAGGCCTCCCCTGCTCACACCCTCCTCCTCCCCATCTGTGACAAGGCTCAGGTTTTTCTACCATGGGGGGGGCTTCCCCCCACCACACACACCCTTTTCTAGAGTACTCCTGGATGAGTCTCTCCAGTGTTCTTCGGGGCTTTCACCCGCCCTTGCTGCTGACCTCCACCCGGGTACTCCTCTGTTGCTGTCTTCAGCACTGGTCACTGGTGCATTGTGGTACAGACTGCTCTTAGGAAGTGGTTGATTCCTGTGTTAACGTTGTATTTGAAATTAACATTGGCCGTGAAGGACGATGTTGGATCAGCAAAGGCTATTGAGCAGAGGTGCTCAGCTGGACTGATGAGTTGGTTCTGGGTTCTGCGGGTTTAAAGACAATCATAGCCTTTCAGAGAAGAGAGTGGACAGGCCAGTCAGTTCTATAGGGGGTTAATGAGCAGAACTTTGTAGGTGTTAGAATTCATCCAAAGTGCCCTCATTTTGGATCTCATAAAGAATTACTCTTCACAATTATTTTCTGGTTACTCATTTTTCTGTGTGTGTGTGTGTGTGTCTGTGTGTCTGTGTGTGTTTGTCAAGGGTATATTCATATATATGCACACTGTGGAAGCCAGAAGACAGTCTTGGATGTCATTCCTTGGGAAAGCCCTTTCTGTCCTTTGGGACAGGGTCTCTCATTGGCTTCAAACTCACCAACTAGACTAGACTAGCTGGAGAGACAGCCCCAGAAAGCCCCCTGGCTTTGCCTCCCCGTCACAGGATTATGTATCTGTGAAGCCATGCCTCATGTTTTCACATGGTTTCTGGGGGCTGAAGTCAGGTCACAAGGCAACCTTTGCCTCCTGAGCATTGCCACAGCCCCCTGATTATCTCTAACTGGAAACAAACTCAGCGTCACCTACATGGATCCTGTTTCTATAGCTGTGACTTGTTCGCAAGCCTTTGCTGGACACTTAGTGGTTCACCTCCTCCATTCCTGTCTCTTTTCCCGGCCTCCTCTGGAAGTGTGCATGGGAGAGAATTCCCAAGTGCTGACATATCAAGTCTCCAGAGTTGCTTGCAAACAGTGATAAAAGGTAAAGAGGATGAGCCACACGTTTACTGCTCTGTGAGTAGGGCCCTCCACTGGACCAGATGTGCCAGATGTGCCAGATGTGCCAGATGTGCCAGATGATGCTCTCCTTACTCACGGTCCCAGGAATGCACACTGTACACTTTCTGTTGCCGTTTGGAAAACCGTGCTCCCAAAGTATTCTCAGTTGTCCTGTGAGCCCTGCCACCAAGTTGGCTGGCATATTGCTCGGCAACGCCTTTCTCAGCTGCCTCTCACTAGAGGAGGAAGCTTGGTGATTTTTCACCTCCAGTTACACCTTCGTCAGCTGTTGAAGATAGCAAAATTTTAAAATATGTTTCGTTTTCAAATTGGCAATCTTTTCATCTCAAAAGTCCTACACACGTTTACCACAGAAAAATTTAGACAGAAATATAGAGAAGAGAAGAAAACCACTCATCATTATCTAGCCAACCCCCCAAAAACAATTAATATTTTCAGTCTCTCTAATTAAAAATACAGTATATCTTTTTAGAGATGAACCCCCTAATTAGTTAATACCAAGTGGCCAGCCCTAGAAACACATACATATAAAAACACTAAATAGACTCAGCGGGTTGTTTTACATATTAATTCATTGTGTGTGTTAAAGAAAATATATATATTAAAATGAATATGATATATAAATAAAATATTTATATATATATATAGATATATATATAAAATGAATGTGATATAGATTGATGAAAATGAATTTGAGGGGGAATGAGGCTGTGTGGGAGGAGTGGGAGGAGAAATGATATAAATACAGTACACATATTTGAAAATAAAAAATAAATATTTTTTAAAAAAGAATGTAAGACATACATTGGACACAAAATCTTGTCTGGAGTTCCAGACGAGGTGTGGCGTTGCAGCTCAGTGTCCACATCAGATGTTATTATCTCTTTGTGATGTTCCCAAATGAAGTGCTCTGCTGACAGAAATCTCTTAATATCTAACTCCAAGTCCTTTTCTGGAAAGGATGCACTCACTGGTCTGTATTCCTGTCCTCGGTACCACGTGCAGCAACCACGTGCAGCCTGGTTTCTTTTTTATCTCCTTTTCTTCCCTGGCCAGCACATTGGCCACATTTTGTTTATTATCCTTCAAAGGTCTTGAGAACCCTCCCTCCGCACATTTCTTTTGATGTGTTACTTTGTTACTGAGTTACAGGAATTTCTTTTCTGAGGAAGGAGTCCAAGACCTTAGGCATGCTGGGCAAGCATTCTATCCTGAGATACAGCTCCCCACCTAGGAAAGTATCAGTAGTTTGACCTGTAACCAGTATTCCTTAAATTCATCTTTAGATGTTAGCTGTGGTGTTTTGTAGGATGTTCAGTGTATGATTTGTTTTCATACTGAAGTTTTCAGTTTCTGCCTGATAAATCCATCAGTCTTGGGTGTGGTACCACTTGCGTATAATCTCAGACCTGGGGCACTAGAAGCAGGAGGATCAGGAGATCAAGGTTAGCCTCAGCTACATAATGGGCTCGAGGCTAGCCTCAACTGCTAGACCCGGTTTCAAACAAAATAAAACAAAAACGATCAATAAATACTTTACTCTTGGCCTTTTGCCGCTGATGATCTTTCCCACTCCAATCTAAGAAAAATATTCACCCTTTCTCTAACCTTTCAAGGAACTGTATTCATTGCATCATAGACGGGCATTGATTGTGAATTAGGGAAAGTCTAGCTACCATCCTTCCACTCTGAATTGCCCTTGGCTATTCCACCTCACGCCCCTGGAACCTTCCAGGATCCAGGGAAGTGCCCCAGGTAGGTGACCAGCCCCTGGCTGCCCCTTAGCCTCCCACTTAGCCCTCTAGGCAGATCACTGGATGAAAAGAGGAATCTACTGTGGGGAGAGTTAAAAAGAAACACTGTGTCTGGGAACAAGGTAGCTATGATGAAGGTCCTGGAAGCAGGCTGTGGGAGAAGGGCATGAGGACATGGGGAGTTTGTGGTGGGATGCTTCTTTTGTTGCCTGGTGCCCAGACTGTGGCCTCCTGATGTTGTGGGCTTGGCTCCTAACTTCTCACACGGTACCTTACTTCTAACTGTCATCAAAGCATATCAGAACCTGGTAGGAAGAGTGCTTGGACATTGTGGGCTGGGTGATGGGGGAGATCGAGGGTAGAGGGCAGTTACAGTTTGCTTTGTCATCAGATCTTAAAATGCTAGAGCAAGTCTACTCTGTAGGGGCATCATCCCCACCCTGTTCCTTCTGAGGAAGGCTTAAGGCCAAAGCCTGAGCCCCTATTGATATGGCTTGGTTTTTCTTACTCTCCCTTCCATCCCTCCCCCTCACTGTCTGCTGAGGACTGCTGTAAGCCTAGAGATTTTTAAAGTAAACTCACCTTTCTGTCCTGTGATCTCACCGCATAGCTAGCTGGAAGACAAGTGTAGTCCAACTAGAAATGCGTATTAGGGATATGAGTAGGTGTGTGGGCAGCTAGCTGGAAGGGTCCAGAAGAAAGATAATTGGTTCTGACGGGAGAGTCAAGAAAATCGGAAGACTTTACAGGGAGGAAGTATTTGAACTGGGACTTGAGGAAAAATGAAGGTACTTTCTGTGAGGGTTCACCACAGCAGGAGCAGGGATCCAGAGACAAGGAACACAATGCTTGTTTGAAAACAAGTGGTTTAATGGGTAACAGAGTTCTGGAAACTTCCTCCTTGACCTGCAATTCCCCTTCCTCCTTCCAAGCCTGCCAGGGAGCTTTTACCTCTCTGCTATGGTGGCATTTCCTCCCTCCTGACTCCTCGTCGACCCACACTGGTCCCTCTGCCCTAAACTGTAAGGTCCTCCTCATCACATTTGGAAGTGAAGGTAGACATTGGATATTTTTAAAACATGGATGATAATATATGCCTTGAGTGTTTCAGGAAGGAATTCTAATCATATAGAAAAGTAAACGCCAAGAAAATGAAAAGACCATTTTATTATTATTATTATTATTATTATTATTATTATTATTATTATTTATAGGGACCTAGAGACTTTGGATTTGTTACCTTGAAAATGTCAGGTGGCCATTGATTTTTCAGGCAGGATTTTAGGAAAATGAAAAGGATTTGTGGAGAAGGAACTAGAGGCCTGAGGTCAGTCAGAACCTGTTCAGAAAGAGGCAGCGACAGCGTATGGGAGATGGAAGATGGGAGGGGTGGTAGGGGAAGAGCATGGGGCTTCACTGCCAGCTCACTGACTGGAAAGACCAAGAAAGAAGAAAGGGAAAGAGATGGGTGGTTTCTGGTTTCTCCAAGCTTCTGCCTGCCCGCCACAAGTGCAGTGTGAATTCATGTTCCTTTCTTCTTTAAGGGGAAAGAGCCAAGTTATACATGACTATGCTTTAAAAACACCACATGGAGAATATGCCATGCCCTGCAATAAGTTTGGAAGTCATTCATATCAAATTAAAATAACTAACACATAGAATATCAATGCTATTTTATATAGCAGTCTCTTATTTTTTCCTTTTGGTTTTTCCAGACAGGGTTTCCCCGCGTAGCCCTGGCTGTCCTGGAACTCACTCAGTAGACCAGACTGGCCTCAAACTCATAGAGATCCATCTGTCTCTGCCTCCTGAGGGCTGGGATTAAAGGTGTGATGTCGGTGTGTGCTACCTCTGCCTGGCTTTATAGCAGTGTCTCTTAAAGCTCAACTTTCCTCGGATTGTGGCCAAGTCTATAGCATTCACAAGACCAGAGAAGACCAAAACCAGGCTGGCCCGAGGTGAGAAGCCTTGCTGTTTGTAGAGTCCGGCTGGAGCACAAGGGCACTTAGTTGCAAGGGAGCCAGGCAAGCATTTTTCATGTCTTACCCAGCAGGCATCACATGCATGCACAGCGCTCGGCGTTCCCTGTGGTTAGCACTGTATGAGCTGCATCCCCTCTGCTGTAGTACTGCAGACTGTAGTCCATGCTGTGACTCGCATAAGTAGAGAGCACAACTGCACTGTTCATTTCTAGGTGATTCGTACGAGCCAGGGTATAGACTCCATGAAGGATGAAATTCTGTAAAAGAAATAAATGTCTTACCTCTCAGAATTTCCTGTGTGGTCTAATAAAATTATGGAGTGTTGAAAACAATTTCTTCAAATAACTAAATTGTTTAGTTAAAAAAAAAAATCAGACCTGTGGCACGTGCCTGTAATCCCAGCACTTGAGAGGCAGAAATATCAACAACAGTTTAAAGCCAGCCTGATCTTAGAGAGTTGTAGACTAGCCAGGGCTATACAGTGAGATCTCGCCTTAAAAGGAAAAGGAAAGAGGAGAGGAGGGGAGAGGAGTGGAGGAGGAAAGATGGGAGGGGAAGAAAGAGGAGGGGAGGGGAGGAGAGGGGAGAGGGGAGGGGAGGAGAGCAGAAGGGGTAGGAGACTCTAGGGTACTGTCAGCCACATTTTTTCAGATGTAGCCATCCTTCAGTATCCATGGGGGATTAGCTCCAGAACTCTCTGCAGATAACAAAATTATGTGGTTGTGTCTGTCATGTAGTATTGCTTCGTGTCTTTGTATAACCCATGTGTGCCCTCCCACATACTTTAGACTACACCTCATGCACTAGACCGTGGGTTACAACCTTCACATGGGGACATATAAGTGTGGGAGTCATGCAATTCGGGCAGCAGTAAAAGGTTTCTGAACATTCATTGATAAAAAATTAACTCAAAATCAAATACATAATGAGTCCAAAGCATTTGGGACAGTGCTGGTCATTGTGCATGTAGCACGACTTCACCACTACCGCTGAACAAGTCATGCAGCGCCAAGGAACGCTACAGGAACACCGCGGCTCAAGAATTGCATGCTTTGAATTTCATAATTACCACACAAAGTGTGTGATCGTTAAACATAATGGTTAAGTTACAGAAATTTTTAAAAAGTTATTTTGTTTTATTTTTATGTGTATGGGTGTTTTGCCTACATATATGTCTGTGCACTACATGTAAAATGCCAAGGGGGCCAGAAGAAGGTTAGGATCCCCTTAATTGAATTACAGACAGTTGTGAGCTACCACGTGAGTGCTGGGAATTGAACCCAGGGCCTCTAGAAGAGCAGCCAGGGCTGCTAACCTCCATCTTTCCAGGAACCTGAATGCATTTTTTTATACCTCTCTATCATCATTCTTCATCATATAAAGATTAATTTAATATATCTTCTGATTATATTGTATTAGGATGTTTGGTTTTTAAAAATTGCTGTTTGAGTTGCTGACCTGTTTTCTGAAATGATAAATAAATGAATTTTGGTTTGGAATTAGGATAGAATTTCCAACAATTTCCTAAGCATACATCTGCCATTTTTGTGGTACATGTTTATGTACAAACCACATTCTTACTACTGATAATTTCAAGATCAGACTATCAATCAACTCTGAGAAATGCTGAAGACATCCTATAACATCAAATATTCTGCCCACATTTGACTCTTCACATAAAACTAAGCAAGCCTATCTACCTGTGTAGCAGGTTTGATTTTGTCACTAATAAGTTGTGAAGTTAGGTGTATACCCCAGATCTGTTTTAAAATTAACTTCTTTATGATTTATATAGTTATATGTCAACCAGTATTTGGCTTGTATACCTATTTTATGTACTTTCATACCTGGGTCACAAAAGTTTCCCAGATGAAAGGGGGTCCTTAGTAGAGAGAGTTTCAGAAACCCTGCTCTGGAATCGTCTCCATCACTGACACACGTAGATGGCTGTGTGGGTGGATTTTACTCTATTTTCCTTATGACAGATTCAGTGTCATGGTGGTGTTGTTCTGAGGTTGGGTCAGTCTGCGGCGCCAGGAATCTAGGATTTGGAGGACCCACCGCACACTAAACCTGGATTTTGCGCTTTGGTTAATTTCCTTTCTGTTTCTCTCTTCCCCAGATAACTTTCAGGATCAGATGAAAAGGGAACTGGCTTACCGAGAAGAAATGGTGCAGCAGTTACAAATAGTAAGAGGCATTTCTGCTTAGAAATACATGCAAGGTCGTTGATTTGTTCTCAAAGCCCTCCATGCATGCCACACTGTTGGTCCACTTACCTCTCAGCTGGTTGAGTTGCTAATTACCAAGGGATTTACGAAGACTCCGAGTAAACAGATGTGCCAGTGTGTTTCTTCCAACTGTAACTACCTCCCATGTGTTAATAGACAGATGTGTGCATTGCCTCTGTGGGCAACCCAGAGGTACATAGCATTCTTTCACTGTGCAAACTAGCAGGCACCATGTGGGGATGAAATGGGAGCTCACAGAAGGGACACAGCCCCTGCCCTCTGCACCTTGCACCAGCCAGGCCCTCTATGGTCAATAGAACAGAATGTACACACAATTTACCAATTACGTGCACTCGAGGGGTGATGAAAAGGAGCAAATCATTTCCAAATGAATCGCTCTTCTCCATCCTCATCGTGTCTAAAAGTGAAATCTGTAAATGGAAAACAGCAGCAGTCAGGAAGATTTTGTTTTGAGGTTTTGTTTTCTGAATGCCTCACTGTTCCACCCCATGCAGACACATCTGGTATAAGCCCTGGATTTCGAAATCAGTCTCCCAAGATTCTTCATTTCCCAAAAAGCAAGCAATAGAGGAAACAACTTAGACTCAGTATTTCTGAGATTATTTTTTTTAATGTATTTTAGCTTTTTTTTTTTTTTTTTTTTTGGAGCTGAAGATCAAATCCAGGGCCTTACACTTGCTAGGCAAGAGCTCTACCACTGAGCTAAATCCCCAACCCCTTCTGAGATTATTTTTAAACACCTGGTTAAAGACTTACACTGATCTCTGGAAGCATGGTTGTCATAATTTGGGTTGTTTGATACTGTGTTTAGCTGATCTGTTCTTCCCTCAGACCCCTGAGCATGTCTAAAGTGTCTTGTCTTAAGAACCAAGCAAGTCATTTTTTTGTCATGATTATTTGAGGAAGATGGTTGATGATGTTTCCTTTGTATGGGAAGAGGAAACATGCCCATGTTCTCCTGGGAGTATTGTAAAGCAACCTTGGATTTCATTACATTTTCTGCATGAGGGTCTCAGCTAAAAGTGGGGTTTACAATAGCTGTGACACTCCCACAGTGGTTTCTCTGGTCTCAGGTGCTCATTAATAACTCCAGGTTTGGAAGACCTTTATGACAGATATTGCTTAGACAGGGTCTTCTTGTGGGTTTTTGTTGTTTTGTTGTTGATGTTGGTGGTGGTGGTGGTGGTCATGGTGTGTGTGTGTGTGTGTGTGTGTGTGTGTGTGTGTGTGTGTTGGTTTTGATTGCACCTAAATTCATTGGGAAGCTAAGTATATTCGTAATTGATTGATAATACATTCCATACAGAGGGTAAAAACCAATGTATCTAGCCTTGGATTTTGGATGGTAAGAGCTAAAATTCTTTATGGTGAATATGCTGATTGTTTTCTCCCTTCAGAGGACAAATGTAAAGATAAGATTGGAGGCAGGTGGGACAGAATGCTAAGGCCTGAATTAACCTACTTAAGGCATCATTTTTCTGTGTTTTAAAATGGAAATTGCCATTCAAGAAACAAACAAGAATTGAGATTTCAGGGTGACTGTGACTAGAACAAAATGGGCCTTAGGACGGGAGTTCGGCATTTATTTCAGGGCCCCCTTTTAAGGCCATCTGTGTACCTTTAAAGTCTTAATTTCCTTTGACAGTTGGTTTCTTAGGAAAAGAGGAAAGAACAGTATATGCACATAACAAGCATGTACTGTTGCTAGAAGAGAAAACATCTTGGATATTTCTATGTGTTGCATTCATGAAAGATACAAGTTGGTATTACTAAGCATGGCAAGTGTTATCTATTCATGTCCTACTAGGTAGTAAAGTGCTCCTGGGGTGAATGAAATGGTTTGAGAGAGCCAAGACCTCCCCAACACACATGAACCACACACACACACACACACACACACACACACACACACACACACACACACACCTCTTTGGGTACAATATAATTCCTGAAATTCACAAAGACATTTGTAGGCAAGCAACATGAAAATTAATGAAACAAACATGGCCTCTTTTTCCTTATTCCCTCTCTTTTGGGTCCCCCACAATAAGACACCAGGGCTGTGGAGCTACCTCCAGCTCCCAGCAGAGTGTATAGCCTTCAACACTTGAAACAAACATTTTGTTGCACAAATTAACCTAATCCCTACACAATATACCCATTCTTTTTCATTCTTTCTCAGATTTTCCTGGGTTGGTCCTGATGTCGTCACATGTTCACACACCAATAAAAGAAGGCACAGTAGTGAATTACAGAGAGCCCATGTGTTATTACTGCCCTGCCTGACACTAACAGATACACTGTAAGGCCTACCAAATTGGACTCAAGGCCCATCCTGAGTGTCAGGTCTCCCAAAAATGAGCTGCTGTAAGGCTGAACCTGACAGGAATATTATAATCCAAAGTCACGTGAAGAGTAAACATGAATGTACCTGGAGACCTTGCAGTATGGTGCCAGTATGAGTGGCCGGTAGAACAGTATGACCCTTCTCAAGATAGCGGGACAAAAAAAGCCTGGTGTCAGAGTTGCTTTTGAGTGGGAAGGACCTGTTTTTTTTTTAATTCCTCTGCTTAGTTTTAGAAAGGAGACATCAGATGCAATGTTGTTTGAACAACTATTTGTCTAGTTCCTAATTCAGCTTTATGTATCTGTAAAGCACCTAAGGAGATGTCTTCAGAGAATTTCTGCAGATTACTGAGGAGTTGCAGAGCATCACAGTTTGATTTGTTCTCATAGTATTTTAGTGGAATGGTCTCTTCATTGGTCAGTATGGTTATGAACTTCGCTCCCTGGTAACAAAACAAACCACTCACGTCATTTAATATTCAAAGTCTACACAGTGAAGAGTCACAGAACACACACTCTTTTCTTTAGATAAAGTAAAAACCTAGCCTGTCTTCCAGTCCTGGAGAATTAAAATATACTAAAACCATCACATTTGGTAATGGTTCCTGTAGATGCACAACACATTTACTCTGTATTGTTACACAGTGTTCCTATTCAAAATACTTGCATGGAAAGCAGCTTGGGTATCATTGCCATAAAAAGAGAAGTCGTGAATTTCTTTGGCTCCTACATTTTTAGGTCCTCTGCTGACTATAATTCCTGTGCCTTCTTTTTCCAGCTTGTTGAATACAAACATGCAATGGCTATACAGTCAAATGATTGAGCCTCCTTCTGTACTTACAAGTGAATGTGCATATACTGCAATACTAATGTTAAAGCCTGTGCAGAATCAGGTTACTTAACATTTATAAATGGCCACAAGATAACTCTTAAAATGATACTTAAAATTTGAGTATTCTACTACTTGTGTGCACACACAAAAAAAAGAAGAAGAAGAAAAGAAAAAGAAAAAAAGAATCTGTCATCCCTGATCTGAATTTTCAAATACTTAAAGTGTTTTCTTTGCTAAACCAGATTTATTTCTATAAAACAGAGAAAGACACTCCTTTAGCTATGGGCAAAACGCAAATGTTTTAAAATTTAGCAAATTTGTAAAAAATGTAAGTGGGAGAAATGTGTTCAGTTTTCAAAAGTAAAATCTATCGTCTATTAGGGTTGGAAAAAATCTGAAGATGTGTTACGAAACATATAACCTTTCCATTGAAATTTCCCTGAGTCCTGGAATGTGTAATAATTTATAGCAAGAACTTGGCTTTCTTTTTCATTGCTAATTTGACAATCATTCTTTAAGAAAGTACATCTATATAAGCAACTACTGTAGGTTTGCCTAAGGTACACTCTTCAACCCCCACTCCCCATCCAGGGCTAGGCCCAGACTCAGCACCTGAACTTGCCTGGCAGCTACAGTGTGGCAAGATGCAGAGACAGGACGAATGTGCTAGTCTTGAAGTGCCCTCTGCTGTTGTTCCAGAGTGCTGCAGCGATGTGTAGCCAGGGACACAGGAATTCTCCATCAAATGACTCCAATTAAAATAACACTCAAGCAATAAATTTAGTATTATTGTTTCATTCGTGGTGGACTTGTAAGATCAGCTTTCCACTTCCTTGTGATGGGAACACAGTAGCTCTTTACCAAGGAACAGTAAGCCCTTATTGTTGTCAGTGAGCACCAGTGAGGTGGAGACACAGCTTTTCATTGATAACTGTCTTTCCTTAGATATTGTCCACTATTCTTTGGGATGAGAACTTGACCAAATTTCCACAGTCTTAAACCAGAAAATTCTCTAAATTGCATCATCTATCTTTTTTTCTAAAAGGCAAATAGAGCCAGGCGGGGGGGGGGTGGGGGGGGGGGGGTGGCGCACGCCTTTAATCCCAGCACTCGGGAGTCAGAGCCAGGCAGATCTCTATGAGTTTGAGGCCAGCCTGGTCTACAGAGCGAGATCCAGGACAGGCACTAAAACTACACAGAGAAATCCTGTCCCAGCTTCACTTTTGTGGCTAAGCATGTGTGGTAGGAAGGTCCCTGCAAGCTTTGGGCTTGATGAAAAAATCTGAACTCCCACAGAAGCCTTCGTAAGACTCTATAGCAGTAGACAGACTTTGACGCTGTGCATCTTTTTTCCACTAATGATCAAATGCCCTGAGTCTTAACAATGGCTCCATTGTCCTTCCATTCTGGAGCATTCTCTCATGTTTCTAGCTTTGAGATATTGATGCATCTGATTGTCTGAATTTAAACCAGCTCTCCCTCGGCACAAGCTTGAGAGTTATCTTTTTTGGTGAGACACCAATGTTTTTAACCTACTAGGGTCAACTGGGTAAGATACAAAGTATACAACATTTCAAAGTTTTCTGTCCAAGCCTCGGTGATTTCCACACTGATCAAAATGAAAAGAAAGCTTCTTGTAAGTCCTGTAGTAGACTTCCATGGGAATAAATAGCTTAAACACATTCTCCAGAATGTGAAACTTCCAAGTCAGGAGAATTCACTGACATCTGCAAATTTAATATTATGTTTTATAGAATCCGAGGAACCATCAATTGTACAAGGCACCATTACCTAAGGACTCAAAAAGAAAAAAAATCTAACTATAATTCTAATATACCATCAGTTATCATACATCCAGTTTCGGGGATGTTAAAATGTGCAGAGGAAAGTGTGTCTTGGAACCAGTAAAACAGCCTAGTTCTAGGCAACAAGTGGGGCACATGGTAATTTTTATCATTTATGATCCAGGCCTTGGAATTTAAAACATACAACGGTTGGCCCAGATGCTTTTGCCCTTTGCTTTTGTTATTACCTGGCTTTCATTTTATACTCATTCCAAGGAAACAGACATGGAACCCAGCATTTGTATGAGGACAATGCTCTGTGACAATTTAATTTATAATCTGAAGCTTTGAAACTCTGATGCAGTTATTTGGAAATACCCCCCCCCCTGCTTTGTTTTCCTAGCTAGATAAGATGTGAGCAAGGCGGGGGGGGGGGGGGGGGGGGGAGGGCAGAATGGAGTGGAAGTGAGGGGGAGACATGTGACTTGGCTGAGACAACATCATCATCCTGCGGTTTTCTCTGGGTTAGGATGTGGTTTACTCACTTTGGTGAGTGGTCCAGGTGGTATGAATGTCTCTCCTGTAGTGTCTGGCATGTAACAGACACAAAGTCCTACAGCATCTAACCATCATTTTAAACAGGAAAGTGGAGGGAGAGCATCTTACTGTTACTCTTGCACATGGAGGCTTATATCAGATTTTGCTATCCTAAATAATAAAATCCCACTCAAGACTCTGGTGTCATGCATCTGACAAGAGAGGTCACCCTTGTGGTTTGGCACTTATAGCCTACACCAGAGTGGGAAACCCCCATCCAAGGGTGTCTCCAAGAACAGCAGGTAGAGCATACCTCCCATGAGAAGAAGAGGTAACTAACATAGGTCCCCATCTAACTGCCTTGTCAAACCATCCAGATGTTCTTAAGCCCCATTCTAAAATACGAGGCTGGAGTGCTGAACATCTTATGCCGTTGTGTGAATCATTCATTTCAATGCTGCAACTTTCAGTTTATCCAATATATTGTGTATCAAACGGGTGAGGTGTTTATTTTTATCTTTTCTTTGTCCATTAAAACACTGCTTGATTCAAGTGACCAGGTTTATAGCAAAATGGTCCTGCTTACTATCTTAGTCACCACATCGTTGTAAGCTCACAGTCTCTCTCCATTAATAAAGTCCCATGTGTGGATCAGTGAACCAAGAAAATAAATCCAGGGGCTAGAGAGATGGTTCAGTGGTTAAGAGCACTGGTTGCTCTTTCCAGAGGACCTGGGTTCAATTCCCAGAACCCACATGGCAGCTTACAACTGTCTGTAACTTCAGATCTAGGGGATCCAACCCCCTCACACAGATATACATGTAGATAAAATACCAATGCATAAAAAGTAAAAATAAATAAATTATAAAAAAGAAAGTAAATCAAATACTCAATAAAGTGCTGGGGTGGGGAGATGCATACAGCAAAATATTAAAATATTCCATGTCCAAGCATGGTGGTGCACACCTCTGATTCTAATACTCAGGAGGCTTGAGGCAAGAAGATCACAAGTTTGAATTCAGCCTGAGCTACAAAGGAAAGGAAATAAGAAAGATGAGGGAGGGAGGGAGGGAGGGAGGGAGGGAGGGAGGGAGAGAAGTATTATCTAATTAAAAGAAAATGATTGTATTTTTTCTCTTACTGCTTTTATGTAACAGTCATATTTTGGGTTACATTCTAAAAGACTGAGTGTTGGGGCTGGAGAGATGGCTCAGTTGTTAAGATCACAGGCTGCTCTTCCAAAGGACCCAGGTTCAATTCCCAGCATAACTCAGATCCTAATTCCAGGGGATCTGACACTCACTTTCACAGCACTGCATGCAGTTGGTGCAGAGACATAACATGCATGCAAAACAAAATAAAACTAAATAAAATATCAAAAAAGGGCTGGTTATTTATCTTTTCAAATGTAACACGGATGCAAATTTAGAGTCCTAAATTTAACCTCAGAATGATGCAAGCAGGTAACACAATGACGGAGTTGTTTGACCGGGGTTAGAACATAATGCCAATGACAGAGTTGTTTGACTGGGGTTAGTATAAAAGCAAATGTAAATAATGTATAGGTCTGCTCTCAGCCATTTGAATTTTCTAATGAAAAGTCACATATCAAATGTGATAGGCTTTCATTCACAACCCACTATTCAAAAACACTTTTCAAGTCCATCCAGATAGCATTCTCAGGTCGTGTCTCCCATTCAGCGCAGCTATTTCCAATTCTTCTCGTCAGGAATTGAGAATTTACCCAAAGTAATAATTTATGTTTAGTCTTCTTTGTGACTCACAATGATAGCATGTCTTATAAAGAAGACACTCTAATTAAACTGAATGATTACCTTGAACTAGTCTGTAATAGCATTCATCTTTTGTGACCTTGGACTTATTTCAGCATTGTAATTCAGTTTTCAAATAATGACAACACCATACAATTAAATACAAAAAGACCCTTTTCAAAGGAAATGCCTCATGCTAACCTCAGTGATTAGCCGTAGCAACAATCCGGTGTGTGATTGCCTGATCTGTCCTTGCTGCGCTTTGCAGGCAGGCTCTGTGATGCTGTCTGTATACCCCAGCAGCCTCACACTGCTGAGCAGAAGGAGCTCTCTGCAGGGAAGAGCCACTGACATTCGAGTTGTTAGGGGTGATGAAGGTTCTCCATTAAGTCTCTGTCTCCAGCCTGATGGTCTTGTTTGTTTCTGTCTTACAGATCCCCTATGCAGCAAGTTTGATCAGGAAAGAGAAGCTTGGCGCCCATCTCAGCAAAAGCTAAAAGGTGAGCTTGCCAGAGGAGACAGTTCTTCATAATCCTTCCTGCTGATGCTGGGGGTGTTCCTTAATGAAATGTTTGTAATGGCCCGAGGGATTGAGAAAGTTGTATGCTGTGTTTAAGTCAATACACCAATGCATTTGTTATCCCAGGCTTGGACTTCCTAAATGAATGGCCAAGCGCTTCTAAGAAATGCCACCGCAAACTCCTAAATTTAAATACTTCTCTTTCCGGGCTTCAGAAGTGACGGTCATTCTGCTCTGATGCTTCTTTTTCTGTACGTCAGCAGTTATCCTTGTGTCCCATTCTCTTGGCTGTTTCCAAAAGTCTCTCTCAGTCTGACTTTCACTGAGAAGTAACACAGACCACAGAGACTTTCTGTTCAGTGAATAGTAATCTGGCCTTTCCCTAAACCAAAACATTTCTCTCAAATGAAACCAGCTTTGAGGTCACATTCCTGGCAAAAAATTTAAAAGAAAAACATCTCAAAGCAGGCAGTGAAAATTCTCTGATTATTGTCAGAGAATACCTAAGAATTTCAAAAGCAGTCTTTTGAGTCTATTGGGGAAAATGTGTGCAATAATTAGAATTGTAAGACTACAAAAAGCTGAAACATGATTAGGATTAGAATATGATTAGGTTATGATGACCTAACAATGAGAATTGCTAAATCAAGCCAAGTCCAGTGTTAGACACACACCCCTGTATGTGTGTGTGTGTGTGTGTGTGTGTGTGTGTGTGTGTGTGTGTGTGTGTGTGTGTATGGCGTGTACATGGATGTATGCAGGTACACTTGTCCATGCATACATATGGAGGCCAGAAGTCAGTGCGGGGTTGTCTTCCTGTATTGCGCTCCATCTTTCTTTTTGATACTGTGTCTTCATGGAAACCGGAACTCACCACTTCCGCTAGACTAGCTGGCAGCAAGCTACCGTGGTCCACCTGTCTCTGCCCATCCTCTTGCCCTGGTGCTTGGGTTACAGATATGTGCGGCTAGACCCAGCTTTTCTGTGGGTCCCGAGAACATCTTAGGTCCTTGTGCTTTCTCAGCGAGCACTTTTCCCACTGAGCCATCTCCCAAGCCTTAAGGTAGCATTCCCTCCTGCTCCTGGGCAAGAGGTGCATGTTATCATTCCCTCCAGATGACACTGAGATTTCCCTCCCCCCAACACTTGTCTTCAGCTCTGTTGGGGGCGGGGCTTACAGAGCAGGCTCATGGTCCTTTCTGTCATCCATGCCTCTCTTTTGCATATTGTGTGCCTACTATGACTGTCTGTCAGAGGTATATTTCAGTCTTTGTTTCTATAATGATAATGTGACATATCATCTTCTCCCAAAACCCCGTGAAACACTCATATGCTGTCTCTTTGTTTTGTGCACGGGGAAATGAAGTTCAGAGAAAGGACGCATGACATCTTGTGTCTGGGTTGCAAAGCTATGAAGACGTGCCAAGGCACCCTACCTTAGAGACAGTGTTTGTCTACTCCAGCCTGGACATCTTGTTCTCGGTGGAGAAGAAAGTAAAAATATTGAAAGTCAAAAGTATTCTGTTTCCAGGGCTGGAGAGATGGCTCAGTGGTTACGAGCACTGGCTGCTCTTCCAGAGGACCTGGGTTCAATTCCCAGCACCCACATGCAGCTCAGAGCCATCTGTTAACTCTAGTTCCAGTGATCCAATACTCTCTTCTGACTTCCATGGTCAGAAGACACACAACTGGTATATAGACATGTAGGCAAACACCCACACACATAAAATAAAAATATTTTTTTTAAAGTATGGCAGAAAAAAAAAAGTATTCTGTTTCCATCTCCATAAACCTAAACTCAAATGTGAATGTGAGTTTGGCTCTCAACTGAAATATTTGTACTAAGTCTGATGTTGACTGGACAATACCCCCCCCCCCGGAATTATAGTAGAGCAGGTTGGTACTAGTAAAGTGAATGGGAATTTTTATGTCATTCAGATTCCATGAATCTTAAGTCAGAATATCAAGGTGATCAAGACAAGAATAACCCAAATGAATTGTGATAAATTCTGAAAATGCCAACTAATTGTCTTTCAAATCACAGAGAAATTACTAGCATGAGTGTTTAAAAAGAACCTTGGGTAACTCACATTCAGCAAAGCCCACAAATTATGAAGTCGTGTAAGTGGTGACATCTGCAATCAAAACTGAGTCCGTGTATACAAGATAAATCGGCTTTCAGGTTTCCAGCACTTGGTGCCAGCCTTGCCTGGGTCGCAGCCTTTCTCCCACTTCCCGCCCCCAGTGTGAGTTCATTCTGTCTATTTGAGCACCTCATGTCAAAGTCGTCATATTGAATGCTTGACTCCGTGTTTGTGAGACTCATCCATTAGAGGGTGGCTTGATTTATCTGCAGGAACTTCAATGAGTTCTTTAATTCCTCCCACTTCCCCATCTCATCTTCCCCGCTCGCTCACAAATCCCATCTTGCACCTACATAGTGAAGACTCATTGCCCTGAAATCTCTGACAATGGCATAGCATATGGCTAGGTGGAAAAGGAGATTGATTTATGGTTAGTAACTAATGCTTCCTCCATGCTGATTTCGTTTCCATCCTTGCAGACAACAGGGATTTCTCTAAGTAGACCCTGGTGCTTTTGGAAGATTAGCGGTTACTTAACTGCTTAGCTCACCCAGCCATGCAGAGAATCATGACCATGTTGTTAGAGGCAGTCTCTGCCTTTCAGCGTGTGGAGTCTGCAAGGAGTTACCCCAAGAGAAATTATAAGATAAAAATCATTACAGCAAGGGAGAGAGACGGGTTCTGTCTTGCTGAGTGACCACAGGTTTCCAAATTAGGGACTGATGCATTACCATCTTATGCAAGAGTGACCCTTAAGGTAGTGTTCATGCCCACCCAGTGGATTCCAATATGAATATTAAGGGGAGGAAGCTTTTCAAAACCGCAGGCAATCCATTTAATAAGCTGAGCAAGTACTGCCACATATCACAGCTCCACACATCTTCTTTGGCCCTCTGTTAGAACATAAGAAATTCCATGGTGTGTCAAATTAAAGTAGCTACCCAGGCCAGCATACTAACTGTAATTCCACCCGAAGAGCCAAGTTCCTCTTATTAACATCAACCTCACAATTAAGGCACATGTGATGAGCACTCTTAACTCGCCCTTAATATATTCATTATCTGTGGATTTATTTAAAGTCTTTCTTCAACCTAGGCACAGTCCCCTTTGGGGCAATGAATTCTATTTGTTTAGCAACCAGCTGTGTAAAGGGTAGTTTGGTTTATTTATCTCTAAACCATCTACTAAAACAAGCCCCATTAGATTAGACATTGTTCTGCTTGGCTAGTCTGTTGTATTGTGAGCTCAGGAGAGCAATGGGAAGGAGTTGAGAAACATGTCCAAGAGTTATGTGTGGATACTCACCTGGGCCCTTCTAAACAGTTACTTTATTTTGTTTTAATTATTTTACTTGTGTGTGTGTGTGTGTGTGTGTGTGTGTGTGTGTGTGTGTGTGACGTATGTGTAGGAGTTCACAGAGGTCAAAAGTGTCATCCTGGAACAGATGGTTGTGAGCCTCCTCATGAATGCTGGGAGCTGAATCCGGTCCTCTGCAAGAGCAGTAAGTGCTCTTAGCCATCTCTCCAGCCTTTGACCCATTTTTAACTCTGGAGTCACTTCTGATGTTGTTCCTTGTCTGCAGTTATTGCTCGGAACAGCTCCTGCAAGATACCACAGGGTCACCAGCATGCAGTCTCTACCCCAAATAGACAGTGTTACGATATCAACATTGATTTAATTATTACTTTATGTTCATTTTCTTTTAATTACCTTCAAAATTTTGCAAATACCATTTGTGTGACCTGCGGAAACACCCGTGTCTTTACCAGGAAATAATAAAATTATTTTACCTAAGAGGGAAGTGAATCACAGGATGACTCATTTACAGTGACACACTATTTTCCAAGCTGTAGATGACAATATCTATCATTACTTTAGCAGTAACTGTGCCAGATCTGGGACTAAATGCTTCGCTCTTTTACCTTTGTGGTATACAACTCTGTAAGGTAGATCACATTTCAGCCCCCATTTCATAGATTCTAACACTGAGGCTTAGGGAGGTCCTAGAGCTGCCAGCTGATAACGCCAGCATTCAACCTTGGTCTGTTTGCCACTTATGTACTTTCCTGCCTTCCTCAGATCCTAGGGCTGATGGAGAGCAGACAGGATTCTAAATATGACACAGTAGCCATTGTTACCTGGAGTAATCCCATTCAAACGTCTTTGCCTTTGCTCTTTTCCGTAAAAGGGCAAGTTCTCTTCCTGTTCTGTAGCCCTGAGGATTGCTCTTACATCCCAGGCTTCTGCTATCTTCTCTCTCTTCCTTAAAGGGCTGCTTTTGCTTGTTTTTTTTTAAATTTTATATTACATTATTTTATTTTGAATTATATGAGAGGTGCGCATGAGGACAGGTGCCTACAGAGTCCAGAGGAAAGTGTTCCCCTGGAGCTAGAGTCACAGGCATGTGTAATCAGCCAAATGTGGCTGCTGGGAACTGAACCCTGGTCCTCCACCAGAGCATTGCACATTCTTTACTACTAAGCCACCTCTCCAGCCCCAGAAGCTACAGACCCACAGATGATGGCCCCCTGGTTTTGCCTATGTTTGCATTATTTCTATCACTAGCTGCTGCTTTGAACATTTCTAGAAAGTTTGAAAACGTGATTTCTGCTCCCGTGTTAAGAATATCTACCTCTTCTTAAATTACTAGTATTTCCACTTCACTTGTGGAAAAGCAAACAAACAAAAAGCAGCCTAAGAACAATGAGAAAAACATTGCAAAAGGATCTGGAGAGGACATAGCCGAACACTCTGCCTTCCCTATTTATGACCAAAGATGAAGAGGCGGAGATGGCTCTAGTCAGACCCTAGCGGACAAGAACCTCAACCGGGAACAGCAATGCTCCCCCACTGTCCTCAGCGCCGTATGTCAATTGTCCTATGCAAGTCAACCCCCTGAGATGCAGACTACTGCTCTGCCGTCCCTCATCTGATGAGCAGAGACATGGGCACGATATCTGCAGTGTGGCCTGAGACCCTGAACTTGATCTGTGCTTCTCTGATCTGTGACCTGAAGCTGTGGCCTTCTTCATGTCTTTTCATCAGTTATGAATATGCCAATTGGATTTTGAATCACAAAACCTTTAGGTGTGCTTCTATAGTTTCATTGACACCATAAGAACAAATGATGGATGGATGGATGGATGGATGGATGGATGGATGGATGGATGGATGGATGGATGGATGGATGGATGGATGGATGGATGGATGGATGGATGGATGGATGGATGGATGGATGGATGGATGGATGGATCGATGGATGGATGGATGGATGGATGGATGGATGGATGCATAAATGAATGAAATAGCATGACTTAGAGCATCCAACCAAAACCAGCAGGCCAGGGAACATGGACTGCATCTGCTCCTCCGTGGCAGACTGGCTTAATACTTGCCTAACAACAGGAAACTGGAGTTACTAAAGTGAGTCAAATACCTGTACTGTGAAGAAGGCCCAGCGAGGCAGCACACTCCAATTTAATGAACAGTTCTACTTTGTTTCAATGTCAGCAGAGACGCATAATCTAGCACAGCAGACAAATATATACAAACAAAGATACTAGCGTCCTTGCATTTTAGAAACAAAGTTTATTCAGGATCTGGGGAGATGGATTCACTGCCAAAGGTCTTGCTACACAAGCATGTTTGGAACCCTTTCAACCATGCAGCTGTGTGTTTCTGAAACCTCAGCACTGGTAGAGCAGAGACAGGTGTATCCCCAGAGCTTACTGGCCATCCAGCCTAGACAAATCAGGGGGCTCCAGGTTCAGTGAGAGACCCTGCCTCAAAAACTAGGCTGGGGAGTGATCTAGGAAGACATCAGCATTGACCTCTAGCTTCTACATACACATTGATGGGCATGCATGTGCACCTGCATGCATACACCCACAACAACCTATATACACGCATATAACACACACCTTATTTTAAATGTATTGAAACTGTAATAAAAATCTTCTCTATTACTTTAAGTGTTTTCATTATCTGATTGTGTTATGTTGAGGTTGTCATGTTCTCTCTCTCTCTCTCTCTCTCTCTCTCTCTCTCTCTCTCTCTCTCTCTTATCCCAGGTGACAGACTCACTTACTCTTGTTCTCTTGTAAGATACAGCCTACCACTGAGCACTTCGGACCTGCAGGAAAACTGCAAATTGAAAGGGCTTGGGAATCAAAATCAGGTTCAAGAGACGCCAAGGACAAGTGACCTCCCAGCAGCATGGACAGCCATGTAAAATAGACTGTGGCCATCATTCATTAGTAGGGGGGAGGGGGGAGCCAGCCAGAGCCGTCAATGCTTGTCACATCTTTTGGTGGAACCAAAGTTTGAATGTTTGTGTTTTTAAAGCCTAACTGAACCCGACAGGCTGGGTGGGGAATCCATGATGGCCCTGTGTGGTCTGCGGTGCCACGCAATTGTCCTTTGCTTTTACAGAAGTGATTTGTAGTGGAAAGAAAACGGAAAAGCAATCCCAGGAATGGGGACTTCTGTTTGGACAAACCTGGTTTTCATAGCAAGCTGGGACAGACACATGTGGCCCCTTCCTCACTGGTACTTTGCCTGCTGTATGAAGATTGTATTCCTCTGGAAATATTTTACAGTTTAATATTGAGTGTAATTAAGAATATAATCATGTTATCAAAAATGGTATTTAACTCTGTTGTAGTTTCTTTAACATTCATGTGGATAAAAAGTCTATAATAAAAAAAAACTATGAAGTAATAGATGTGTTCATGTAGTTAAATGCATACTTGCTTGGGGGCAGCTCATAGTAACTAATGCTTTTTAGAGTTATTTTGGCATAAAGTATTTGAATAAATTATTTTTGAAAACAGAATTCCTTCACAGATGGTTATTAAAGGTTAGACTCTGTCAGCATCTGGGAACCACTCCATGACCTCAGGATCCTTTTAAATTCCTGTCAGGTCTTTTATGAGACTTGGTGACAGAGTTAGTGCATAGCTTCCTCCTCACTGTGATGGCAAATCTGAATCCAGATAATAGTTTTATGCAGAAAGGAAAAAAGGTTTTAGATGTAATAAACAGAAGAGTGAAATTGTGACCCTTTGCAGCAATAATTTCTAATGTAGCTCTGGGTCTACCATGGATGACTTCCTGAAGTTGCCAAGGACCATCTTAACTGAAGATATTCCCCACTATTAGTATCCCTTGACAGACTTTAAAAGATACCTAAAAGGCATCATGGGGGGCTGGAGAGAGAACAGTTAAAAGCACTTGCTGCTCTAGCATAGGACCCAAGGTTAGTTCCCAGAACCCACGTCCATGGACTCACAACCACCTGTAATTCCAGATCCAGGGAGCTGGTGCTTATGCAGCATCTTCACATTCATTTGCACGCGTGCGCGCGCACATGCGCGCGCACACACACACACACACACACACACACACACACACACACCACAACAACAATAATAGTAAAGTGAATTTTTAAAAATGTGTAGTCATGATGTCTAACACTTTTAGACACCATCTCTATTATCATGAACTATCTGAGGAAGTGCCCTCAGTTTCCTCCTGAGATAGATAAATGTTCTTATCTTTGCCAAAACATTGTGTTAGCTTCCTGATGTTGTAACAAATATCTGAAATACATAAACTTATACAATAAAAAAAAAAAGTTGGGGCTGGAGAAATGTCCCAGAGGCTAAGAACACGTGGTCTTTTTGCAGAGGATCTGGATTTGGTTCTCAGCACCCACGTCATGTGGCTCACTACACTACAATTACAGTTCCAGGGCACATGGTGCCCTTTTCTGGCCTCTTTGGGTATTGCATGCACACAGTGCACATCTATTCAGGCATATACACATACACATTTTTTAAAAAATGTAAAGGATTGAGAAAAGGCTTGGTGGATAAAGCACTTTCCTTAGAAGTAATCAAGAACTGAATTTGGACCCCCCCCAGAACCCACATAAAACCTTAATGTGATAGCATGCATCTATCATCCTATTGCTCCTAAGTTGAGTGAGAGGCCAAGACAGCCATGGATGCTCATGGGCTAGCTAGCCTGGTGTATGCAGCATAGATGAGACCTCATCTCAAACAAGGTAGAAGGTGGGGACCAATGCTGCATATTTCCCTCCAACCTCCACACATGCACTCCATGACTACACTCACACATGTGAACATACACCACACACACACACACACACACACACACACACACACACACACACACACGAGTAAAAACAGAAGAATAAAAAACTTACTTTGCCTTATTGGTTTCAGTCAGCTGACCTTATTGCCTTTAGGCTGATAACAAGGCATCACACTGTGATAGAAATGTGTAGAGGCACCAGGATGCCAAGAGACAAAAACAGGGAAGCCCAGGATCTCCATATTCCACTTAAGGGTACACCCCTCATAACCTCACTTCCTCCCATGAGGCTCTACATCTAAGATCCAACCACAGCCAGTAGCACCTCAGACTAGTGACTGGAGAGAAAACCATAGCACACAAACCAAAAGAAGCCTACTCACCTGTACCTTTTTTCTTGGCTCATGAAGAATGAGAGGCCACATAGGAGACAATATATAAATAGTCCCTGCAGCCACCTGAGGAAATGGATGAAGATGCGCAATGAATACTGTTCCCTTTAAAGATGGGCCTGGACAGGGGGAGACACCTGTTTGAGAAACCAGCCTAAAATATCATTCTTTCATTTCCAATTGCAACTTCAAATGTCTCTGGTGTGGTGGCACAAATACCAGCAAATGGTTATGAAGTAAAATGGAAATTTGAATTGGATAACTTGATAACTATGTCCAAGTTCCAACCCTAGCATAGTTTTGAATTGATTTGATGAGCACACTTAGTGCAGAGACCAGTGGCCTCTGCAGCTGAGAACAGAAAGCTACACTGGTGTCTTCCCATTCTCCTAAATCCCAGGCTTCAGAGATGTTTCACTGCGCACCTCTCCCTGAGTGCTAAGGCTTTCCTGCCCACAGAGCCTTTTTTTTCTTTAATCTAAGTCTCTTTTCCCTTTAAGCACTAGAACCCAACAGTCCTCCATGCAAGCATAAAGAAACTCATCAGAACCCAATAGCATTCGTAGTAAAAGCATCAAGGAATCCAGCATGTGCTAAGGAAACATGGCATTTACCCCACGCAGCTTCTCATTAAGACAGAGAGCACCTCACCCCCACCCCTGCAGTAACATGTGGTGCTTTTAAGCTGGAACAAAAAGAATTTCTTGTTAAAACTGGATATGCCTGGGCTATCTGAGATGCCTAGTAGAAACTGACAGGACATCCATCAGCAGAGCTGTGGGGGACTAAAAATAAAGCCACTCTTTGGAAGGACAAATAAAAATTCTTGGCTCTCCAAAATGACACCAGAACAATGTCACATTCTTCTTGTTCACTGTCTTATCATGTCAAAATCCAAAGTCAGCCCAAATGCTGGCTAATGAAGAGGACAGGCGAGACACATAGTGTTCTCTATTTAATGCCCAATTAAATGATAAGATCAAATAATACTGAAGCAAAGCAAAGCTTTCAGCCCGCCCAACTCATAACGCATTTCCTGTTAGACACATCAGCCTGATGCTTCCAGTCCTCAGAGTACCCAAGTAATTGTTCTTGAGTTTGCTGCAGGCAAGGAGAGAGGGGCATCACATCCCAGTTTCCTTATATTGAGCAGTAAGTGTGGACAATAGAGGGAGAACTCTCTCCTAGCTACAGGGGACATGGTCAATCACAGAAGAGTTCTGTCCTTTAAGAAGTAAAGACAGCATTGATCAACAGTGTGGAGTGTTAGCATAATGGTTACTTTGTCATTGATACAGAGTCACCTGGAGAGTTACAGTGAGGGATTCTCTAGCTTGGGTTGGGCTGTAGGCATGTTTGTGAGGATTGTCTTGATTCTGTTCTTTGAAATGGGAACACCCAGCCCACTGTGGGCAGCACCATCCCCTAGGATTGAGTCCTGGGCTGTATAAAAGAGGAAATGATGAGCTGAGTGTAGGCATGCATGCATGCATTCTCTCTGCTCCTGACTGTTCATGTGATGTGACTAGCCACTTCAAGTTTCTTCTTGACTCTCCTGCCTGGAACTGTAAGCTAAATAAATCCTTTCTTCCTTAAGCTGATGTTTATCAGGGTGTTTATCACAGCAGCAGAAGCCAGGACAGTCAGAGAAAAGGAATTCTGTCATGTGGAATGGATATGGGACCATGTCATTTAGGGGGTCATCCAGCTGACTCCAAGGCCCAACGACAGCTCCTTTGTCCCTCTGTACAGCATGCCCTGGGTATGATCACCTCATCACATTTCCCATACCCACCCAAACCTTCTTCCCATTATACCTCTTTTGTGGGGAGAAGCGTTATTGTGGTTTGAATGTGAAATGTCCCCCATAAGCTCATGTGTTTGAACCCTTGGTGGCACTGTTTTGGAAGGTAGAGCCTTGCTGGAGCAACCACATCACTGGTGGGAGGCATTAGCAGGCTCAGAGGTTTTATAGCCTGGCTTCACTTCCCGCCTTCTGCTTCTTCTGCTTTCTCACTGTGCAGCCTCAGAGTCCACAATGGACTCTATCTCTGGAATGGAAGGCAAAATAAACTTTCTCCTCTAAGCTTTTCATCAGGGTATTCTATTGACAGAAAAGGCACTGATGGTGTGTGTGTGTGTGTGTGTGTGTGTGTGTGTGTGTGTGTGTGAGAGTGAGAGAGAGAGAGAGAGAGAGAGAGAGAGAGAGAAGGGGGCAGTGAAGGGCATATACACATGCCATAGTGCACATGTGGAGGCCAGAGAGACAACTCTAGAGTCAGTTCCCTCTATCTACCTTTACATGGGTTCTGAAGTTTGAACTCAGATCTTGAGGCTTGTAGGAGTGCTTTGCTCACTGAGCCATCTCATTGGACCTCTTCTCCTTGTCGTTTGAAGTCTGCAATGTGAATAAAGCCATAGCAACCATTTGGGGGCAACCTGGTGATTTTGAAGATGGAAACAGTATCCTAATAGGACACCAGAAGGCAACAGAGGCTTGAGTCCTTGGGAACTACTGAGTCACCATTCCAACCTTGGGCTTCCTATTTCCAGATTTCTTCTACATCAGAAAGAAAGCAGGAAAAAAGAGCTTTTATCCACTTCATATTAGATATTTCCCGCTAGTTTCATTTAAAAAAATATTGTGTAACCTTACCACATAGCTTTAAAAAGCCAGAAAATGAGTGTGCTAAGTTTTGGTCCATTCAAATGGGCACAGCCCTTCTGATGAGTGACCTTGAAATGGGTGTGCCTAGCTCAGAGTGATTGTCCATGCTGAAGTCCTTTCTGGAACTGTCTCTGGAGGGAATCAATGGCAATGCTTTGATTTTGCCTTGTACTTCTCTGAGTCCTTGTCCTGCTACATCATATCTCGTCTCCCCAAGATTTACTCTAACTGATTTCACTTTCACTCATCAAATGTGCATATCTCCAACTGCAAAGCTTTGCTGTTAATGTGGATTTTAAAATGAAAGCATTAAGGCTGGAAATGCAGCCATCAAAGGCAAAGTTCTAAATGCATTTACTGCTCCCTTATCAGCCACTCACTTACTCATGGGTCCTTTAAATCACAGAATAGTTATTTAAGCACATCTGTCCAGTGTTGCACTCGCTCCTGGGTCTCCACAGGTTTTGAGATCACCCAGAGTTAACTATGTGGGTGACTATTTTGAAGGATAAGATATTCAACCAGACATAGAAATTCTGGAGAGACATTTGAAAATCACAAATTGTCAAGTCATGACCTACATGTTTTCTGTGCTGAGCATTCTAATTTTGGAGGGAAGAGGCTCCAAAACTCTGGAAAATATTAATCTGAACATAATGTTTTAGCACTTATGATGTACCAGCCTTACAAATAAGCTGGGACATCAATTGTCTGAAAGTACTAGTTGCATTTAAAATTATCGAAGTAAAGTGCATTTCCAAACCCCAAGTTTTGTAGCTATGGAAAGGCTTACATATTTTAGGAGAAAACTGATGTTCATTTGAAAAATAAATTGAGTTTTAAAAGCAATGATGATAAAATGGACCTTTATTTCTGTGTGGTTACCCACATAAAAAGGGTGGGCCAGTCAGAAGGAGCCTGGAATGTGTCTTGGTCATTCCGTTTTCTAGGTGGTGTTTCTAGAAACGTTAACTGCTGAAAAATGAACTTATCAGAACTTCCAAGGGTTATAACTACCTTTCCTAATGACAGCACTCCATTGGCACAAGCATTCAAGGACCTGCATGTACAGGTGGTTTTGAAGATAGTTTACCCCAAATAAAATTATATTAGAACCCAAAAAGAAAGAAAGGAAGGAAGGAGAAAAGGAGGAAGGAGGGAGGGAGGGAATAAGGGACAGAGGGAGGGAGTGAAAGGGAGAGAAAGGAAGGAAGGAAGGAAGGAAGGAAGGAAGGAAGGAAGGAAGGAAGGAAGGAAGGGAGAGTGAGCAGGGAGGGAAGGAGGAAGAAAGAAAGAAGGTATTATTTATCTAACCACAGATATATTAGGTTTTCTCTTACCTCTAATTATAAACTCTTTGTTCTTTTTAGGGCCATGGCTCAGCCAGCAGTAGCACTTGCTTATGTGAAAATGTTCCAGATGATATTAACGCTGTTTGTATCATTTATGAACTCATTGTCCTTTGGTTCAGGTATTGGGTATAAAGGTTAGCTAGTTGCAGTCAACCCTAATCCAGTTATTTCCATGAGATGCTTTCTTGTCGGTTTCTTGGCCTCACTATAGCATGGAGCCAGTGTCTGTGATATTCTTGGAGTTTCTCATTGCCAGTTGGCAAGATGAGATAGGGAGTAAAGGAACTGTTCTTAACTGGCTTAGCCGTTAAGAACTCTGGCTGTGCTTCCAGAGTACCCAGGTTTTATTCCCAGCAGAAACAGTGGCTCATGACAGTAACTCCAGTTTCAGAGGATCTAACGCCCTCTTTTGGCCTGTGTGGGCACTGCATTTACTTGTTGCACAGACAACATATAGGCTAAACATCTCTTAAAACAATAGAGAACAGAGCTGGACCTGAATGTGGTCTGCCAGGTCAGAAAGTAGGCTAGGTCAGAAACTGAGATGGAAAGGTATGCTCTGCAATGTCTTCACAAGTTCAAAGTTGCAACCAAGTGCACAAGCAATTCCAACAAGGTCAGATGTAAGATGAATTGCTAAACAGTCTTATTAATAAAAACCCAGAGACAGATATTGGGGTGAACGCTGAAAGATCAGAGAAACAGAACAAGCCATAGCCAACCTCACCTCACCAACTCTTCAGCTAATCTTATTTCTTCAGACTGAAAGCCTCTGAGTCCTCACACAAAAGTGTCTCCGCTGAACTGCTGCTTAAAAGCCTCTAGTTCCTGGTCCTCATGCCTTAGATACTTTTCTGCTTCCTGCCATCACTTCCTGAGATTAAAGGCATACGTCACCATGCCTCTGTTCCCAGTGTGGCCTTGAACTCACAGAGATCCAGACAGATCTCTGCCTCCCTAGTGATAGGATTAAAGGTATGTGCCACCACTGTCTGACCTCTATGTCTAATCTAGTGGCTGGCTCTGTCCTCTGATCCCCAGGTAAGTTTTATTTGTTAGAGCACATATAAAATATCACCACAGTCAGAGCTCCACAGTACAAGCAAGTTCAAGAGCAGCTGATCGTCAATCATCATTCACCATAATGGATTCCTGCTGCTCATGTGGCTTTTTGTGGGCAGGTTCCAGCCTTTGGATAAAAAGAACACTGAGAAAAAAATAACATGGTATAAAGAGACAAACCTCTTATGGTAACTGGTTCTCCTAGACAGTAGGGTAGCAAGGGGAGTTTGGTAAATCAGGGCATAGCCCTGGGATGCCTAAATTTGAGCCAGGATCTGCCAGGCATGCCTGGGAGAGAGGAGCTAAGACTCTGTCTATAGCTTGGTCTGAGTTGATTTGGGCTCTGAAACAGAACTGCAGTCTCAAGGAGAACATCTAAGTGGACTGGTTTTCACTTGAGAAGGATTCTTGGAAAACACCTTTCTACCGATGGCCACCTTTTTCTACTCTAGGAAAAATACACATGTCATTTAGAAATAGTAGTTTCACATTCTCCACAACGAGTAATCATTCTCAACGCCCTTGACTCCACATGAAAGCAAGAACTTCCCTGCAAGCAGTGCGTGGAGTTCTCAAATGATAAGACTCATTGCTCTCATCCAACTTTTACATCATCTTTTAAGGACAGTAGCTTCCTGGATGATTGTTAAAGATGGTTTTCTTTATTATATTTTAGACCATTTAGCAAACTTTATTGATTTATACTTCCTTGTAATTAGTTGTAGTGATTTAAATAGCTTTTATGGCCCTCTAGAGATTGACGTTTTCAAAGACTCAACATTTCCCCCAAAGTGTGTACTTTAAAACATGGTTAAATACTGCTGGAGTTCAGCACCGACTATCATTGGTGAAACTGCAATTCTAAATGTTCTTGTCTTCTCAGCTCTGCCTAACTGAGGAGACCATCCAATTACTGGCAGCCATTCACAGTGTGTAATGGCAGTGAGCAGCAGTTGAGTTGTTACAGCAAGCTGAGCATTGTGCTGAATGCCTTGGTCTATTAATTTACGTGATCCTCTCAATAACCCTATGAAGTAGGGCTATGGAATTTGACCTCAAGGTTAAGATATTAAATTGCTAAGTAGCAAAGCAAGGATTTGAACCTAGAGCCAGTGAGACTTTGAAATCTCTGAGTTTTATCATCCAATGCCACTGCCCACTGCCAAGTGAGCCAAGCTGACACCTGTGATGATATTTTGTGTATGCTCTAACAAATAAAGCTTGCCTGAAGAGCAAAGGGCAGAGCCAGTTACTAGTTAGACATAGAGGCCAGGCAGTGGTGGCGCATGCCTTTAATCCCAGCACTCGGGAGGCAGAGCCAGGTGGATCTTTGTGAGTTCGAGGCCAGCCTGGTCTGCAGAGTGAGATCCAGGACAGGCACCAAAACTACACAGAGAAACCCTGTCTGGAAAAAAAATCCCACCATTCTAGCCAGGGAAGCAGATAAACAAACTGCAGATCTTTACCTCACACTAAGGTCCTCCAAATCCAATCCCCCAGTCTCATCCCCAGCTCTGCAACAGACTACCTGTTGTGGCTTCTCCTCACTCTCTGCTTCTATTCCCAGGGGAATAAGCAAATTTTTTTTTTGGAACACTCTGCTTTCCTCCCTCCTGTGGGCCCTTAAGTTCCCTCTTCTAGCCCATCCCCATCCCTGAGTGTCACGTGCCAGTACCCAGAAACACATTTTACCTGAAACCTTCAGTGGCCACACCTATCAGGATCACAGAAGAATATTCTACCAGGCAACACAGCCACCACACTCTCCTAAGAACCAGAGAAGGCAACAGAAACCAAGGAACTAAACACTCACCCAGCAAAGACAAGACCGGATATCAGCACCTAGAATTGCAGTCTTCCAAACCCAGATACCTAGACAATAGCATACAATCACAATCAATAATAGCCAGGATAATGCCTTTGTTAGAGTCCAGCAACCCTACCACAGCAGGCCCTGAGAATTGCAACGTAGCTGAAGCAGAAGACCTTGAATCAGCCTTTATGAAAATGATGGAAGTCCTTAAAGAAGAAATGAGTAACTCCCTTAAAGAAATCTATGAAAACATAAACTGTGGAAGGAAATGAATAAAACAGTTCAAGACCCAAAAGTGCAAAATAGAATCAACCAAGAAAACCCAAATCAAGGGAAATCTAGAAACAAAAAATTTAGGAACTGGAACAGAATGCAAGAGATGGAAGAGAGACTCTCAGACACTGAAAACAAGATAGAAGAAATGGATACCTCCCTTGGTCAAAGTGTTACAAGGTGCCCATCAGAGATAACCTCTCCAACACAGTTTATAGACAGTTAAAGTCTTTAGTCCAGCTGGCTGGGACTATAGTTGGGTATTTGGGACCCAAGTGTAGCCCCGAGTGTTTAGGGTAAAAGGCTTTAAAGGCATAAATCGTATCTTGTTATTTCACTCAGATGCTTCAGGGGGAGGTTTTGTGGAATTGAGCAGTTTAACAGAAGCTAAGATAAGTTAGCTGGGGCATCTTGACCTCAGGTTTCTAAAATACACTTGGGTAACTTTCCACAGGATTCTCCATCAAGGAGATCAAATTCTAGTTAACTTAAAATGGCCACAGCAAGAATACAAGATGGAGGAAACTCTGCACTGTATTGCCCTTTCACAAAAGAAAAATTTAAACTCCTGACACAAACTATGCAGGATATCAATGACGCTATGGAGGGGGAGGGAATCTAAGAATAGTAGGAATAGAGGAAGGAGAAGAAACCCAAGTCAAAGGCAAAGAAAATGTTTTCAACAAAATCATAGAAGAAAATTTTCCTAAAGAAAGAGATACCTATCAAGGTACAAGAAGCATACAGAACATCAAATAGACTGGACCAGAGAAGAAAGTCCTCTCACCACATAATAATCAAACTCTAAACAAACAAAATGAAGAAAGAATATTAAAAGCTCAAGGAAAAAGACCAAGTAGCATATAAAGGCAGACCTATTAGAATAACACATGACTTCTCAACAGAGACTCTAAAAGCCAGAAGGGCCTAAAGAGATGTTCTGCAAACTCCAAATGAAAAAGCTATATCACACACACACACACACACACACACACACACAAACACACACACGGCTCAGGGATCATTGCAGAAGATAAAAAAGAAAGATTCTAAGAACCCACATCTGCAGCAAAACCGTATTTGCAGGGCAAGACGGCCCTTACATGCATGAACTCAAACAACCGTGCCTGCATACACAGGCCTGCTCAAGAGCAAGCCCCCTCCAAGCATGGAGCAGGAAGGGGCCCTGTAAACAGAGGCGGAGTTTTCTGTCTCATATGCCCAATTATACCTAGCAGGTACTACCCAAATTACCACTCAGAGGCTTATATTAATTATAAATGCCTGGCTTATTACTAGCTAGCTCTTACATTTAAATTAACCCATATTTCTTATCTATGTTTTGCCATGTGGTTTATGGCTTGTTACATCATTTTCTACATGTCTTGCTTCCTCTGCTCAGACTCTGCCCTTCTTCATCTCCGTCCTCAGTTTGATTGTTCCACCTAACCTTATCTTGTCTTGCCATTGGCCAAAACTGCTTTATTATCAACCAATGAGAGCAACATACATTCACGGCATACAGAAGGACATCCCACAGCAGGGCCCATGAAGTTCCATCCCTGTGTGTTTCATGCACCACCTTGAACTGAAAGACTGTTACATGTATTTTAAAGCTTTCAGCTGATCCTGATGCCCAGCCCAGTCCTAACCCACCCTTTTCTTCCATGTCCCACTCATTGTAGCATGAATCTTAAAGAGTCATATTAATAAAAATCAAACCTGAGGCCAGTTATTGGGGTGAATGCTGGAAGATCAGAGAAGCAGAACAAACCACAACTTCCTCACCTTGCCAGTTCCTCAGCTGATCCTGTTTCCTCAGACTGGAAGCCTCTCAGTCTTCATCCAAATGAATCTCAGCTGAACTGTGCGGCTCAAAGCCTAAAAGCTTAACCAGCCAAATGTTTGTAGTTTCCGGTCTTCACGCCTTATATATCTTTCTCTTTCTACCATCATTCCCTGGGATTAAAGGCATGAGTCCAAGTTTGGCTGTATCCTTGAACAGAGGGATTTCTGCCTCTGGAATGCTAGGATTAAAGGCATGAGTGCCACCATTTTCTGGCCTCTGTACCCAGTGGCTGTCTTTTCCCTGACCCCAGATAAATTTATTAGGGTGCACAATATTTCGGGGAACACAATACCACCACAACTCATCTTAGCACTGACTGTCTGCATCTTTATTTTAGACTATAACTCATTTTTCTTAGTAGGCAGCCTCTCCCACCCCAGCAAAAGAAACACACCTGATTATTTGTGCTCACCCTACTGTACCTCTCCCGCCCCCTGCATAATGTAACATACTTCTTCAAAGGTCAATAAATTCCTTTTAATTATTGTTAGATTTATTTATTTTTATATGTGTGAGTATTTTGACTCTGTGTATGTCTGTGCACATGTGTGCCAGACACCCTCAAGGTCAAGAAACTGGAGTTACAGATGGTGTTGAGCTACCACACATGAGTGCTGGGAACCAAACCCAGATCCTCTGCAAGAATAACAAGTGCTCTTGGCCTCTGAACCATCTGTCTATCCCTAAAAGTTCAATAAATTCTTGATGAATGAAAAAGATGAACACATGAATGAATGGGTGAATAAATGATATTCATTTAAGTAGTTTCTTTAATTTTTTTCAATTATGATTTTATTTACTTCAAGTGGTACTTTTTGACATAAAATTAGTCAGCTCAACATAGGTACTTAGGATTAATACCATTTTAAAATAGGTATGGTGACTCATTTTTATTTCCTGAAGAAACTTTCCATCTTAAGAACCTATTTCCAGAAACCCTTTATAATTCACAAGCTTTCAGCTTGCAGATGGCTTCATTTGAGTCTTGTAGCAGAAATAGCTTATACGTGTCCACAAACATGAATGGAGCTCACTTGTGGCATTTTTCTATTTTGGTCCAATGCTGACCCAAATAGAAGCCATTTGGGTGAATTCTGCTGCTGTAAGCCCATTTAAACTCAGGGTTGCTCTTGTAAATAACAGGATTAAAAGCAAACATACCTCAGTCACCATTGATTCCCTTTGCAGACACAGATAAGAAAATAAATATATCTACTAAATATATTACCAGGACAAAAATATTTTAAAAAAATCCATTTTTGTCAAACTTCAAACTGAGTTTAAATTTTAATAAATTACAATTAATATTTCTCTCCATGGGCTATTTTTTAATGACTGCAGGAATAGAGATGCTGAGATTTAAAACCAGAAAATCAAACAGTTTATGGAAAGAGTCTTCTAAGATCTAACTTGGGGAAACAATTACCTCATTGCTCTCATAGTCAGTGAAAGGTTTTAGGCAGTGTAAATACAGTGACTGTTTCTTTAATCAGTCAGTGTTTTCATTTTTCTCCTATGATTTGGCTCAGACAGGACAATGGAAATATAAAAATGTGGAGAGTTCCATGGGACAGATGACCCAAACTCTCCCAACAAAGAACTTCTTTTCATTCTTTGGTTTCGTAAGTACTTAGGATGCTCTAGGAAGAATTCATTGAGAAAGAGGAAGCCCTTCCCAGGACACGCAAGCTTGTTTGGAGGGCAACCTCACAGAGCTACACGCAGAGGCGATGGGAGCTGAGACCAGGATTTCAGTTGATGAGAAGGTGGGAAGCAGTTAGAAATTAAGTCATGAGAGCATGGCTTCAGGCTTGGTGTGGAAGCAGTAGCGGACAACTAGTGAGGGAATGTTTGCTAACCACTTGTAACTAATTTTCTACAAGTGGAGAGAGAATGTTTGCTGTGTCATCCAGTGGTAGGAGGGCAAAGAGACAGGAATCTGCCCTTTTATAATGAACTGGCTTTTGAATTAACAGTATTAACCTATTCACAAGCAGAGCCCTCGTGACCTAATTGCTTCCTAAAGGCCCTGTATTCACCTTGGAAGGAAAGGAGATACACTAAAAAGACACACATGGCCCTCCCTTTGACTACCAGATGACTGAAACAGTGAAGCCTAAAGAATTAACATAAGGAAATGATAGAAGCATTGGTGCTAGCCTGAAGAGGAACTTGCCAGACAAAAAAAGATGTGACACCACTCTAAACAGTTTATCAGGCCATCTTGCAACATGGACCAGAGAGAGATAAGCAATGATAGGTCTGTGATGGGCAGGGCTACATCTTGAGTAGGACTGCTTAGTTATGCACAATTGTTGTCCTTTATTTAAGCTTAAACCCCATGTCAGTATCCCCAAATATGGGCTTGGGGGTCACTGGAGCCCCTCATTTGTTCCTTTTCTGGATGTCTCCCCACCAAGTAAGTTTCCTGGCTCTTTACTCTTGTGGTTTTAATGGGCATACAGGGGACAAGTAGCCAGGCCTAACTTGTTGGGGCTGCCAGGGCCTAGACTTTGACGGGAAAAGCTTGGGTTATAGTGCTGATGTCTTAGTTACTTTTCCACTTCAATGACAAAGCACTGTGACGAAGGCAACTTGTAGAAGAAAACACTTCATGGAGGCTGTTTCAGAGGGTGAGTCCATGGCTACCATGGCAGACTTAAGGTGTCCATTCTCAGGGCTCTGTGATTGCACGGGGAGTGGTTGGTGTAGGCAAGTCCTGCCTCTGGCCCTATTATTTCCTTTTGACAATGTCGAGGCATGAAAAGAAGGCAGGAGCGTGTACCGTCTTTGGAGGTCTCTGCTCAGAGCATGCGTATTATCACTTCCTCATTCTTAGCCAAAGTAAATCACAGCTGAAACCTCAAGTTAAAGATCAGGCAATTCTAAGTCAAAGGCGTTGATACAAGGAAAAGTTAAAACAGAGAGAATATAAAAGGCTCAGTAAGGTAATCTCTAATGTATGTAAGGACCAAGTTCTGGAACTTACTCTAAAGGCAAGTTTGAACCCCATAATTTTATTTCTCTCCAGAAAGCCTTCATTTACCCTGGGACCAAATATGAAAACTGTCTTGATTCTTGTTAAGCAAAAATAAAAACACTGACTCCAAATTTGCAGTTATAAAGAAATTATGGTAAGATGTTAGACGATAATGAACTGTGTTGTCTCTTAGCCCAGAGAGAAAAATCTCAAACAAACAAAACATCCTGAAGGAATTATAAGAAGTCGTCACTGTCTAACCTTGTGAAAACAGTTTCACCTCCAGCAGGAACGTCTGATAGGGTGATTAACAGGAATACATAAAATCTCAAATCTGAAGTTCAGCACCAAGCCACAACTAGTTTAAAACACCAACCTTCAAAGACATTTTCATGGCCTAGTTTCTTTTCTGTTGTCGAGAGACTTTTATTTATTTATCTATTGTTTGTTTGTTTGGTTGGTTGGTTGGTTTTTTGAGACAGTTACTCTGTGTGGCCCTGGCTATCCTAGAACTAGCTCTGTAGACCAGAGATCTGCCTGCCTCTGCTCCTGTGCTCAGATGAAAGGCATACACCACCATGACCCCCTCGTTTGAGACAAAGCACTGGACCCTTGTCAAGGAGAGCTGTCTGGGTCAAACTCCTAGGGCTATAGCCATGAACAGTTAGAAATGTTAATATATCCAAGTCTTTCCATGTGGCCTTGGGTAAAAGAGCTTGCTTTCCCATTCTGTAGGATTTACATTCTGGCTAGAGTTTGATCCAGTTCATTTTGACCGTCTGCATTTCTTCAGGGGTACAATCTGAGCACAAACTTTTCACACAGTTCTTGGGGACCACGTAGGGCAGCCGGGTTCAACAGACAGACACACAATACAAGCTTCACGTGTGGTTCAGTTCTTACAGCCACAGAAAACAAAAAAGCAGAAGTAGGCAGGAAAACAGAAAAATATTTACTTCAAATATGAAGAACACTTTTAAATTATGCGATACTCTACATCTGTTTTTTTTTCAGCCCCTGCCTGTGAAGAATGACTACAGTATCCAGTGTTCGAGACTTCCTGTGGCTCCCGCCCAGGGTGCGCTACTCTGCGGCGGACTCAGCACGGCGGGGCGGGGCTCAGCCAGAGAGGGCGGGGCTCAGCCAGACGGGGCGGGGCTCCTGGGTAAGCGCTTTTGGGCCGCGCGGGCTCCCGTAGCCGGGCGCGGTGGCGGCGCCACGTCCCGGGCGGTGTCCGGGAAGGAGTCAGTGGGGCCTGGGAACTGTTTAGAGTGACCATGGCCTTCACGCTGTACTCCCTGCTGCAGGCGGCCCTGCTGTGCGTGAACGCCATCGCCGTGCTGCACGAGGAGCGCTTCCTCAAGAACAGTGAGTGTCGCGGCGGGGCTGGGGCCTGGGAACTGCGGGGCTGGCCGGGAGAGGGGCGTCCCCGCGTGGCGGCCCGGGGTGGGTGTGCGGGGCCTGGGGCGGGCGGCCGAGGAACCCGGACTCGATTCTGCCCGACTTGTGTTTCGCTCAGTCATATCCTTGCGTTTTTGACAGTGGTGGTGTTACCGATTTTATAGATGGAAAAGCTTCATGGGAGTGTTGACTTAAGAGCTGGGAGCGGAGGCGCTGTGGTTGTTAGAATGACTGATGGGGAGCCTGACAGCTGGAGAGCTGGAGAGGTTGGTGGGAGTTGGGGTTAATGGGAAAAAAGAGTTAGCAGGGACTCCTTTGCCAGAAGCACGGCATTCGATAAGCACGCCCCATTGGGTGTCTACTATGTACCAAGGACCGTGCTGGAGTCCGGGAATACAAAAATGAAGACACGCACACTCTGTGGTTTCTTCGACCTCACTATCAGATCTTCTTGCCAGCCTGCTCCAGCGGCTTCTTGCTGTATAGGGCAGAACAAACAGGACTACATAATGTGAGTCATTTGTTTCGGTATACCAACTGTGTCCTTGGAATCATTGAAACTCAAGCCCACAGGCAAGAATGATGCATTTTGTTTATTCGGAAGAGATGAACACAAATACGTGCCAGGCCTACATAATAGAGGCAGGTTACACCAATCACCTGCCCTTAAAATGGAATTTAAACTAACTTAAAATGAGCAACATATGTGCCAAATATTAGAAAGATGTAGGGTGATATTAACATGAGAATCTGAAAAGGCCTGGGGGAAGTGTGTCTGATCTGAAGTCTGACAAGTGACTAAACATTAACTAGTTGAAAGCAAAAGATAGGGAAAAATATAGAGGCTGAAGTCTTGAGTAGTGTCACTCTGGTGTGGAAACCAAGGTAGGTAAAAATAGTTATTGTAACCAAGGATGTGACACAGCCAGGTTATGTTACTAAGTCCTGTTAGGTGCAGTATGGAGAAGTGATGGAGAGGGAGAGGAGTGGATTTGGAAAGGACCTTCTCAGATAGAGCAGGTAGATGAGTACAGCCTTAATATTGATAATAACCAGTAATTATGTAGTTGTGTGCAGGATTTGTGTTAGGTGTTTTACGTGTGTGTGTGTGTGTGTGTGTGTGTGTGTGTGAGAGAGAGAGAGGGGGGGGGAGTGCAAGGTGCGATTACTGCAGCTCTGTGATATACTTACTGTTTTTGTCTTTGTTTTTGTTTTTGTTGGTTTTTTGAGACAGGGTTTCTCTGTAGCTTTGGAGGCTGTCCTGGAACTCACTTTGTAGACTAGGCTGGCCTCGATCTCACAGAGATCCACCTGTCTCTGCCTCCTGAGTGCTGGGATTACAGGCGTGCACCGCCGCCGCCGCCACCACCACCACCACCCAGTTTAGTTACTGAGTTACTGTTTTTATTCCAGCTTTCAGGTAAGGACTCTAACGCAGGAAGTGAGTTGGTAACTTCTAGGATCACATGGGTGGAAGGTGGCGGCACAGTTGAGCAAACTGGCTCCAGAGTCCATTTCTTCACCTCTGGACTATACAGAAAATGTTCATGTGATGGGTTGAACTGTGTTCTGACTCCATGGTACTATGACCTTTTACAAATTTAAATATGAAAATTTGTAATCAAATTGAGCTCCTCATAACTGGATAAAGTGTTGGGCCTTAGATCTAGTCATTGATATCCTTATAAGGAGAGTAAGATACAGAAGCACACAGACACACACTTAAGGAAGACGACAGTGTGGCCACAAAGGCAGAGTTTGGAGTGGCTTGATTTCAAGCCAAGGAACCCAGGAATTCCAGCAACTACCAGACAGATGTTACTGGAGGCATGGATGAGATTATCCCTCAGAGTTCTCAGGAGGAACCAGTTCTGCTGGATTTTGAACTTATCCTCCCATGAGGATAAGTGAGGAAGTGATTTCCATTAAGCATTAGTTAGTTCATGGTGCTTTATTAAGGTAGCCCTAGGAGACTAATACAGACCAGAAAAACAAGGCAGAATGTATTGTTGGGGAGGCTTGAAATTTTAAGGCCACCCTGAGCTACCAAGTGAGTTTAAGGCCACTGGGCAGCTTAGTGAGACCCTGACTCAGAAGCTGGATATACAGCTCATTCATAGAATGCTTGCTTCCCATGCATAAGCCCTAGGTTCAGTCCATGCTGCTCCCAGCCACACACACAAAGAACATGTTGGACACTAGTAGTGAGGAGGAAAAGATGAAGCCAAAAATTCTCCTAGTTTTCTGGCTTAAGCCACTGAGTGAAGTATCTTTATGGTGCTAGAAAAAAAAAAAATTCAGAAGAAAATCAGATGATGGTGGTAGGTCAGGTAAAACAAGAATGAATGAGTCTGGGCTGGCTCAGTTTGAGATTTCTGTGGGGTATGCAAATAGATGGAGAATAGTTGATGGATTGAAGATGGTAAAAATGAACCAGGGTGGAGATTGAAATTCAGATGTGTTAAGTACAGATGATAAATAAAGCTGTGTGAGGAGATAGAATTATTAGGAAAAGGGGGCTGGAGATCACTTAGAGGTTAAGAGTGCTTGTTGCTTTTGCAGAGCACCCAGATTCTGTTCCCAGCACCCACACGATGGCTCACAGCTATCTGTAACTCCAGTTCCAGGAGATCCAATGTCCTCTTCTGACTTCTGCAGGCACTGTATACACTACATGAGGCCAAATAGAAATAAATCTAAAAATAAAGTACTAGAAAGAGAGAATACACAGAATTGATACTCAAGACTACAAATCTCCTGTAGTACATAATGTGTGAGTGATGCAGAACAGGTGACAGGAAAGCTTAATGGATCAAAACAGAAAACCTAGATATGGTGGGGTTTCATTAGACAGTTTTTGAGCTGAGCAGTGGTGGCCCACACTTACAATGCTAGTGAATGAATGAACCTCCCAGGAAGAGGGAGAGCAAGCTTCCTTCTTCCATGTCCTTTACATAGGCTGTCAGAAGAAGGTGTGGCCCAGATTAGAGGTGGATCTTCCTTCCTCAGAAGATCTGGATTAAAGGTGGGGCTTCCCACTTCAAATGATTTAATTAAGAAAAAGTCCAGTACAGGTGTACCCAGCTATTTGGATTTTAGTTAATTCCAGATGTGGTCAAGTTGACAACCAAGAACAGCCACCACAAGCCTCTAAAGAACATTTGATTAGATTTGAATAGGTACTTGATGACAATAAGGAATCGTGTGTGTGTGTGTGTGTGTGTGTGTGTGTGTGTGTGTGTGTGTGTGTTTTGTTTATGCTCTAACAAATAAAGCTTGCCTGCAGATCAGAGGGCAGAGCCAGCCACTAGATAACCATAGAGGCCAGGCAGTGGTGGCACACACCTTTAATCCCAGCACTTGGAAGGAAGAAGCAGGAAGATCAGGAGTTCAAGGCCACCCTGGGCTACATGAGATTGAACCAGTCTAAAAGAGAAACAGATCCAGTCAAGTGGTGGTGACTCACACCTTTAATGCCAGCACCAGGGAGGTGGAGACAGGACCTCAGCTATTCAGTCTGAGGATTCATAGAGACAAGATCTCACCCCCCCCTTTTGGCTGAGGAATTGGCGAGGTAAGAGTGTGGCTGTGGCTTGTTCCTTTGTCTCTCTGATTTTTCAGCATTTACTGTGGTATCTGGCTCCAGGTTTTTATTATTAGACCAATTAGAATTCATGGTGTGTGTGTGTGTGTGTGTGTGAGAGAGAGAGAGAGAGAGAGAGAGAGAGAGAGAGAGAAGATAGTATTAGAGTTGTTTAGGGAGGCATTCAGAAAATATACTGAAATGTTTGAGTGAAATGTCATAACATCATTCAAATCTAAGCAGAGAAAGAGAGAAGTCCTATGGCTCTGGCATCTCCAATATCTCAGGATCTCCAAGGCAACCCAGTCTTAAACTACACAGCTTCATGCAGTGGCCTCCTTAGGTGTCCATTCAGGGAAACCCCTGACACATGCCTGGCCTCAGCAGCTTTCCTTAGTTGTGGAGCCAAATTCCATATCTCCTTTCTTATATCTCTAAAGCCAGAACTAATGGCCTAAGCTGCCAAGTTCAGCTGCTTGCTGGGGCTGGAACATGGCTTCCTTGTTCAACTATATCTTCACCAGCTTACAGGTTTTGATAGTTTCCTTCACTGCCTAAGCTTGGCTATCCTGGAACTTGTTCTGTAGACCAGGCTGGCCTTGAACTCAGAGATTTGTCACTCTCTACCTGGAGTGCTGGGTTTAAAGGCATGCACCATCACACCTGCTCTAAGCTTTTCTTTAATTCCTTTGCACAAGTTGGAGACTTAGCTGGGTGGGATCTCACCCTGAGGTCACCACTCCTTTTATTCCATTTCTCAATCTGTTTATCTCCTTGAACAGAAGACTTAGCTCCATGCCACTTCCTGGTGCTCTTTTTCTCTTCAAATTTTACATTTTGTAATTTGCCTTGTTCAGCTTGCTCCTTTTCATTATGAATCTTCACTAGAGTTACCACTAATAACTACATGACAGAGTCTACACTAGGCTGTTTTGAGATTTCCTCTGTTGGAATTAACCCAAAACTCTTCATTTTAGCCTCAGGCAAATTTTTGGACAAGGGCAAAAGGCAGCCACATTCTTCATCAGAGTATCACAAAGAACAATTTCTAGGCAACATAATAAAATTCTCCTTTGAAACCTTTTGAGCCAGCCCCACACAATTCAAATAATTCTTAGCACCATTGTCTTTCATGCTCCTACTAGTATGGCCCATTAAGCAGCAGTCTTCAAACACTTCAGAGATGTACAGAATATGGCATTTAAAATGTTTTAATAACATAAGGATTTTCATGACACTGAGATATGTCTGCTCCTGGCAGCACCAATCTACTTAAACAAAAGAAAAAAGAAAAAAAAAAGATGATGGGCATCAGAGAACCTCCATATAGAGTGTGCTTTCAGTGTGGCAAAGCTAGCCACTGGGTAAGAAACAGACCTTGCCTCGGCTGCTAACAGTATGCAGGACAAGCAGGACAATTGGATGCGCAGGACACAAAAGAAGGTGACTGCCAAACTTTGCCAATAAAGGTAGGATAGTCCTTCAAAAAAGTCAGATATTCTAGACCCAACATTGCAGAGGAAACTTGGGTGACCGTCCAGGCAGCCAGATGTCTCTTGCATTCCTATAATTTTGAAAGTTATTTGCTCTGTACTTCCTGTTTACTCAGGTAATATTATATCCTTCTCAGGTCTCTGATGGGGTTGAAGATTAGATAGTTTCAGTTTTCTTTGTTACCAGATTTAAAACAAACAAAAGAGTTCTAAAATGTATAAGGCTGAGAGACGTAAAGGCTTGAGTTGTTTAGGAAAATCTTTTAAGGTCTAAAAAGATATTTCTAGGTAGGTAATACAAATTATGATAGAAAGTGAATTAGGTACAAAACTTTGTACTCACCAAGATAGGATAGATAGTAGAGTACTTTCTCTGAAATTTACAAATACAAATGGACTGAACATTGTGAATGTAATTCTTACCTGATAATTGTTCTTATTATATGTGTTTTACTGTGTTAGAGTTAAACCCTTTCCTTTTTATTTAGACAAAAAGGGGGAAATGTTGCAGGGATATTTGTTTACACTGTGAAGATGTGTCACTGTGGTTGGTTTAATAAAAAGCTGAATGACCAATAGCTAGGCAGGAGAGAATAGGCAGGACTTCTGGGCAGAGAGAGGAACTCAGGATGAATCTAGGCACGTGAGAAATGCCAGCAAAATACTGAAAAAGTTGAACATACAGTACAGAGGAGAGGTAACTAAGCCATGTGGCAGAATGTAGATTAACAGAAACAGGTTAATTTAAGTTATAAGAGCTAGTTGGGAAAAGGCTTAAGCTAAGGCCAAGTTTATTTGTGAGCTGGCAGCCCAAAGAGCGCTTAAAAAGCATTCCATTGCTTTTCTAATCCACAGTCCCAAAGTCCATATTACTTCAAACAAAAGCATGGTCCAGCCTATCACAGCAATACCTCAGTCCTGGTACCAACTTCTGTCTTAGTAATGTTAGGTTTTCTATTGCTGTGAAGAGACATGATGATCACAGCAACTCTTATAAAAGAAAATATTTATTTGAAGTGGCAGCTTACAGTTTCAGACATTTAGTCCATTACCATCATGGTAGGGAGTATGGCAGCTGCAGGCAGACATGGTGCTAGAGCAGGAGTTTTACATCTTGATATGCAGGCAACAGGAAGTGAACTGTCTCACTGGGTGTGGCTTGAGCATATATGAGACCTCAGAGCCCACCTCCACAGTGATATACTTCCTCCAACAAGGCCACAGCTCCTAATAGTGCCACTCCCTTTGGGGGCCATTTTCTTTCCAACCACCACATCCATCAATGTATTAAAAAAAAAAAAATTATTTATCATGAGCAAATGGGATTTACCCAGAATTGCAGGCTTAGTTCAACATTTCATCATATTAATAATGCCAGGCAGTGGTGGTGCATGCCTTTAATCCCAGCACTTGGGAGACAGAGGCAGGCAGATCTCTGTGAGTTCGAGGCCAGCCTGGTCTACAGAGCTAGATCCAGGACAGGCACCAAAACTACACAGAGAAACCCTGTCTCGAAAAACAAACAAACAAACAAACAAACAAACAAACAAAATCACATAACCAACACAATAGGCACAGGAAAAGCATTCAGAAAGCCCAGTACTCTGTTAATAGTATTCATCAAGGGGGCTGGGGAATGACTCAGTTGCTAGTGTTTGCTGCAAAAGCAAGCAGATAAGAATTTGATCCCCAGCGCAATCATTCTGGGGAGGCAGAGACAGGAGGCTTGCTGGCCAGCTACTCTAACAGAATCTGTAAGCTACAGGTTCAATGGGAGAATCTGTCTCAAAGACAAATAAAGTGGGTAGTGATTTAGGAAGACACCAGATTTTAACTTCTAGCCTGTTCATATACATGTACATACACATAGAAAACAAAAATAGTATTTATCACACTAAAAATAGGAGGAAGTTCCCCAAACAGCTGTACATCTTTTATGACTGCGAATACAACATGGAGGTCCTCTCTTGCTATCTCTGTTTACCATTATGCTGGAGATTCTGACCAGGAAAATTTGACAAGAAGCAAGAAGTAAAAGATCTACACTGTGAGGTTTAAAAGGCAAAACTATCTTGTGTACATAGAAAATCCTCAACAGTTCATTAGAAAGCTGTAAGGCTAATAATCCACAGGCTTATTAAGGTTGTAGAACACAAGAAAACACAAGACCTGTTGTTTGGGGCTGGAGTGATGGCTCAGTTGGTAAAGGGCCTCCCATAAAAGCCTGAGGACTTGATTTAAATCTGCCATCCACAAAAACACTGGGTGGCTTGGTGGCCCGCCTGTAACCCTGGCACTCTAGGGGTGGAGACGGTGGAGATAAGGGATGCCTGGAGCAAGCTTGCTAGGTAGACTAGTCAAATCTGGGAGGTCTGGGTTCAAGATATAAGGTGGAGAAGAGTGAGGGAAACACTTGATGTCAACCTCTGGTTTCTACATGCACACAGGTATATGCACACCACACACCAATGCATATCAAATTCATGAACAAAACAGTTGAGAAGTCCTGTGCAGCCTTTAGAGAGAAACTGTCTGTGACATATTATCTCTTTCCCTGGTCCTTCACATGCCGTGTTTATGTTTGTCTGTGGACACATCCATATAGGAATTGTCCATTCATATTTCTTCTCTGGTAGATAGCCATCTCTATAGGCTTCTTTAAAAGCTTTCTTTGTTTGTTTGTTTTTGTTTATCTTTCAAGTTTGTTTTCTTGGGGCTGGAAAGATGGCTCATAGTTTAAGAGCACTGGTTTTTTTAAGTTATTTTAAAATGTCTGTTTTGTTTTTTGATCATTATGTGTGCATGTGTGTGAGGGCAAGCACATGTGGAGATCTAAGGACAAACTCGGGTATAGGTCCGTGTGTTCCACCCTGTTTGAGATAGGATGTCCTGTTTGTTGCTGCACAAACCAGCACTGCTGGCCTTTAAGCATCCAGAGATTCTCCTGTTTCCACCTCCCATCTCTCCATGGGAACACTGGCATTAGATGTGCAGCTGGGTTTATGTGGGTGCTGGGGATCTGAACTCAGGTCTCTGTGCTTGCACAAGTGCTCTGCCTAGTCCTAAAACTGCTGTTGAAGGATTTGTTCATCTTATAATTCGTGTGTATTAGGAATTAAAAAAATGGGGTTATTCAGAGATTTTATGATCCTAGAATTCATATTAAATTCCCTTTTCACGGTTTTAACTCAGTCTACTGTAGTTTAGTTCAATTCCACAGCCAAGAATTCATCTTATCTCCCATTATCCCAGATTAACTCAGTCCACTGTAATTCAGTTCCTTGACCATTTGCTGAGTACGGGGCAAAGTGGAAACATTAAGATAGGTGACTGAATTACAGCCCTGCCCTCCAGGAATTTGTAATCTTATGGGAAATTCTTGAAAGCCCCTAACCAAGGAGAAGAAAGGCCCTATGATCAGTGGGATTTGGGGAACAAGGAGAAAGGGTTTACTGTACCTGGGCCTGGATGTGCCAGTCAGACCCAGATCAGAAACTGCCTTTAACAGTTGATGGGTAATTAGCTGGGCCATTGTCCCTTAGTGTATGTGCTGGGGGTGGGGGGGTTGTCCAACTCACCCTAACATGCTCCACAGTGCCAGTTTAAGGGGTTTGCAGTCCAGTGACCATCGTCACTGAATTCTGAGTTTAAAGAAAATATAAAGGGATGGAAACAGTGAGATTTAAGAGACAGCTAACTTGAAAGTCCGGTATTAACAACTCTAATGGAGTGCACTGTGGAAGCAGAAAACTGCCGAGGCCCTTGAGAGCTGAAGGGTTGGAAGCAGACCCTCAGCCAGGCTTGGGGTCGGAGGTGGGAACTAAAGTCAGCTCTGTGAAGTTGAATTTGAAATTGGTTTCATGCCACAACTGGACAGAAGTGCAGCCAACCATTATTTAACTGTTATCTCAACCCAATAAGAGCTGATGAAGTGAGAGTTTCCTGACGCCTGGCTCTCTCGTGTATAAAATAGACTTGTTCTTTGTCTTTAGGTTTAGAGGTCAGCATGCCAGGAATTAATTAACTCTGTACTCATGTGAGAGTAACAGTGGCCCTGAAATGAGGACAGGAGAAGGACACATTGCTGAAATGAGGACATGTTTTTAGAAGAAAGACACCAAAAGAACTAGTAGATAAAGGATGAAAGTATTTGCTTGGGGAAATGACAGAGGGAAAAGACTCATTTGTAGAGAATGGCTCAGAATGCAGAAATGAAGAATGATCAAGGAAAATGGAGAACTCTGTGCTCTGAAGGCATGCCCAAACTGCACATTAAAATTTGCCCACATGATTCCCAGCTACTGCATTTCCATAGATACTTTATTAGATGATTTAACTTTTTTTTTTCCTTCCGAGACAGGGTTTCTTTTTGTAGCTTTGGAGTCTGTCCTGGACCTCACTCTGTAGACCAGGCTGGCCTTGAACTCACAGAGATCTGGCTGATTTAACTTTTTAATTGAGTTAGTTAATTCTTTGCCCTAGCATATTTTTAGTTCTGCACTGAAAAGATTCCTTTGATAATTTTAAAGAAGGGAGGAATTAGGTTATGACAGTAACCGTCTTTGGTGAATTGAACACCATGGAGTCATTTGAACTGCAGATTATTTTATAAACTCAAAGTGGAATGAAGAGAATGTAAAGGTTGCCACTCTCAAAAGAGGGGAAATAACTATTGAACTCAATATCTTAACTTTAAGATGTATGACTTATACTTTGTCTTTGCAGGGCTCAAACTAATCTTTTAAAAGATGTCTAATGAGGGAACAAGACAAGCACATAATACATTTAACTCAGCTAATCATCTTTATCTTGCACAGTTGGCTGGGGAACAGACCAGGGAATTGGCGGATTCGGAGAGGAGCCAGGGATTAAATCTCAGCTAATGAACCTTATTCGATCTGTAAGAACCGTGATGAGAGGTAAGAAGAAAACTGTGCAGGGCACTTTAAGGTACTGTTTTGGGGTAGGATTTAAGTAGCAAAGCTTTTGAGAGTGGGGACTATGGGGTTCTCATTTGTAGTGGGAACTTTTTGTTAACCTGGATTTACTGCTTGGAGGATGCTGGTCTCTTTCTTACACTGTATCTGATTTCTAGGAGATGGAATGTTACTAGTGACTTCCACATTGTAATGTAGAAATAAAGGTTCTGCAGTTGCCATTGTATTGGAAAATACTTTGGAGCAATATTTCAATCAAGAAAGAGTTCAGATAGCTTGTATTTAAAAACTGAGATTAGAGACTTTTCATGTCTTTATAATAACTTTGGATTCATTGTTAATACGTTTATTATTCTTGATGGAACTGCAGAACTGTATTTCCGCTCAAGTGTGCAGCCATGTGGATGTGCCTGGTCTTCTGTGTTCCCAGAGCTGCACCAGCACCTCCAAAGATGCCTCCATGCATGTAGACATGCAGTGTGGTGGTCCACACCTATAATCTCATCCCTTGGGAGGCAAGGAAAGAAAGTTGTTGTTGTTGCAAGTTCCAGGCCAGCTTGGAGTACAGAGGAAAATTTCTTAGGTTTTTATGATAATGTATTTTTCTATTATTATTATTATTACAGTGTGATTATGATGGCATATTTTTAGATAACTTCCGTCCTCCTTGGAAACTACTTGCTACTGTTTAATTTTTTCTTCTATTTTTTTGTTTTTTATAATAACAAACTTTTTTTTCCCCTTTCAGTGCCACTGATAATAGTAAACTCAATTACTATTGTATTGCTTTTGTTATTTGGCTGAACATTGGGAAACCAGAGACTCAGAAGAGATGCCCCAGAAGTTACTCTTTCCATCGTGACTGGAATATTCATGTTTTAGCAGGCTCATCTTGCAGCTGACAAAAAAAAAAAATGTAAAGTTGACAATAAAACCAGTTTCTATTTATCTGATTTTTTTTAATGTTGCACTTGTAGTTTCAATACAAAAAGAAGAGATCATCAGAGGCAGGAACGCTCCAGGATTGCACACTTGTTATGGTTAAAATAGGTAGAGGTTGTTAAAGGGCTGCTGCCTCTGCCTTATTAGATACTGTTCTGTCTCACAACTCAGGGATGGACTTTTCTCCAAAGTTTTGGAATTCTTTGTCGGTTAGGTATGAACTAAGAGTAATTAACTTCCTATATAAACTTAAAGAGTTTTTTAAAGGAACAATTACATATAATTGACAAATTGATAATTTATTTTGAGCTCTTTGGTTAACTAGTCTACATCATCTCTGCTATAAAGAAATGTATAGATAACTACATGGGGCAGTACCCTGATTTCAGGGAGAATTCTAATTCTGTAAATCAGTTGTTTGGTAACTATGGTTTTAAGTTCTTTTTATGCTGTTGTTGACCTGAACAGTGAGACCAGATTATTTACATATTTTCATTGGTAAAAAGTCTTCCCTTTTTACAACAATGGTTTGTTTGATAAAATCAGTATAACTGTTAGTTGGCAAAAATCAGCTGATACAATCACAAAGTAAGCTGTTGGAGCAGGCCTGAAGTGTTTCCTGCTCCCAGGTCATATTTTCATTTCTTGGTAGAGTAGCATGGTAAAGGTATGATTCTTGGTTGCTCATTCTGTCTGTCAGTAGACCATTTATGCTAGATAACATTTATTTTTGTTGTTTTGTTTTTATGTCCTTTGTGAATGTTTTTGGCCAACCTTGTGAGGTTCTTTGCTTATTCCATAATACTACAGTGAAGTTTTATATGGGAAGATTTAAACTGCAACTATTGTGTGAAATGTTTCAGTTACAATGTTTTAAAGGGGTGGGATGGCATCTTTCTGTATAGGAAAACTTTTATAAATAAAGTTGACTTTTCAACTCAAGCATTTGGTTTGTGCTTTAGTATAAACATAGCACTATTAATTTGTTGATGTCTGTTTTGTTTTTTACTGTAAAATTGCTGAATAGAGATATAACATTAATATTCATAATTCATTTACTTTAGTGAATTGACTGAATTGCTGACATAAATGAAGAGGATCCTCAAAGAACTTTTATGGCTTAAGTTACTTCTAAAACTGAAGCAGGTGCTGAAGACCTGGTCATGTCTCAATTGGAGAGGGCTGATCTTTCATTTGGGCATAAGGACTGGCAGCTGGACCAGGAAAATGCCTTTGAACACTTGGCTTTTACAAGGAGCTAGCATACTTGGTACTAGGATGTTCCTCTAGCCTAAGAGTTAATAGGCCAATCTCAATGACTCACACCATTTTATTTTTTTAAAACATTGAAGATGATTAAGTCCAAGTTTGAGCCTCTATTCAGATCTTTAAAAAGCGATCAATTCAGGGCGTTCCTGTTTCTATGTACTGAGTCATACAAAATTTTCAGAGACTTTGGTCCTAACCCCACTGTTCATGTAAGACATAACAACACACCTTTCTAATGATTTAGTTTGGAATATTATTCAAGTTCACTCTACTCAGAGCCCAGCAGGACCAGCGTACTCTGTAGCAAAGCAGTTCTGAGAGCATGAAGCACTGGCTCCAGAACATTTGCTTCTGGGGCCTTGCTCATAATCTAGTTTTGATGGTGGCCAGGGGCCCTGATTTCCGTGTAGTGGATGAGATTCAGAAACTGCAGTGTCTTTTTCTAGTCGACAGTAGCCTGACATTCCCAATTCCCTCCCACATCCTCCCCCTTGTCCATTCTCAGGATTGACAGTAAGTGATCTTTCTAGACTCCAAATATTGTAGTAATTATGGTCCCTGTGCTCTGGCCAATGTCTGTGCCTTGTTCTGTTTTCAAGGGTCTTGATACTACTCTAGACACTAAATCCACAACGCAGTTTTACTCAAGTATAGTGTAGTTTTCAGGCTTTGCTTACCAACTGCAGTCCCAGACTAGAAAAGAGCAGAACTATGGTGCTCTGACAGGTAAAGCTCCACAAGGAGCTGGTCTTTGACAGTGGTTGTTTCTGTAGGTGTTAGGCAGCAGTGACTGGAGCGGGCAGGCAGGTGGGAGGAGCATGAGAGGGCTGCAGACTTGGTGAGGGCCTCAGCACCCTTAGTCCTCCTAGTGTTACAACTCTGGTGTAACAAGAGTTACAAAAGTTGTTGACTGTGTCCGGCATCATCATAGCCTACAGGCAGTCTTATGTCTCAGCCCTTGGCAGCAGCCAGTGTTACAGCTCTTGTATAGGCCTAGGCATTTGGAGTTTCTTAGCTTTAAAGACTTGGCTGTTCTCATGAACTATCCCAGTGATCAAACCTACAGTTTGTCTTCTCTGGCTCCTTACAGGCTTTTATTATTTTTGACCTGTCTTTGCATTCTGCCATTTTGCTCTTTTGTGCTGCCCTTCCTTTTTTTCCTGTTCTGGCCACTCTAGCTGTTTAGCTGCAGCTGGCTGCCCCTCAGAAACTCAACCACGCCACCTGCTGAGCTATATAAATGCCACTGTTACTCTCCTGCTTCTTTGTTGGCATTACCAACTCGCCCTACGTGAAGGGAGGGAGGGAGGAAAGAAGGAAGGAAGACTGTTCGAGAGAAGCCTTTCATGACACCCCATGTTGCAGTATTAGGAGAGGCAGCACAGGAAAGTGTCCCCCTGTTGATGCAGTGAACCTAGACAGCCTCCTTCCAGAGCCGAGAAGGGATGCTGGAACCAATCACTGCTTCGCTCCTTCCTCCCAGCTTACAGCCATTGGGGCTTGTGTTTGAGGTCAGTCACACAACTGTTGCACCAGGCTTGGTAACACAACGCCCGGTACAAACTCATCTAGGCCTGCCTCAGGTTGCACATTCAGAAGGTAGAGTATCCAGGCACGACAGGGTGGTGTTGTGTTCTTCAAGGTTCTCTAGAGTGGCTTACACCCTACTGGCTGACAGGCTGTGGTCCAGCTAGTTCAACAATGGCCATCTACCAATGGACAGTCCAAGAGTCCAGTAGTGGTTCACTCCACAAGGCTGGATGCCTCATCTTTAGTACATGCCTGATTCCCAGAGTAGGCTCTAATGCCAGTGTAGGAATGGACTTGCCCGCGAGAGCAAGCAGGCAAAAAGAACCAACTTCCTTCTGTGTCTTTACATAGGCTGCCAGCAGAAATGTGGCCCAGGTTAAAGGTGGATCTTCCTACCTCTAAAGATCAGGATGAAAGGTGGGTCTTTCCACTTCAAATGATTTAAGAAAAAAGTTCCTCCGGTATGGGCTACATCAAGAGTTCCAGAACAGCCAGGGCTACACAGAGAAACCCTGTCTCAAAAAACTGGAAAGAAAAAAAAATTGCTCAAGTATCCTCAGCTTGAATTGTAGTTGATTGCAGATGTCGTCAAGGTGATAACCAATAATAGCCATCACAGCTGTCATCTCAAGACTTGTTTTAGTCACTCTTCTATCGCTGTGAGGAGACACCATGACCAAGGCAACGCTTATAAAAGAAAGCATTTAACTGGGAGTTTACAGTTTCAGAGGGTCGGCCTGTTACAATCATGGTGCTGGTGCAGTAGCTAAGAGCTTTACATCCTAATCCACAGGCTGCAGGCAGAGAGAAACTGGGCCTGGCAGGCCTTTGAAACCTCCAAACCTGCCCACCAATGACAAACAAGGACACATCCTAATCCCTTCCAAACAGTTCATCAACTGGGTACGCAAATACATGGGAGAAGCGGATTCTTATTCCAACCACCACAGTGTCTGTGGAGTGTTCCGGATGACTGGTGCTGGCATAGGGTGAGTCAGGATGGCTGTTTTAGGCTTTCTGCTCACAGCTGCCGGTTCCACAGGGTCTTTGCTTGTTATGAAGTGAGTGCTTACAGTAAGGCCTGTTTACTACACAAAGTGATCTCAACAGACTAATCCACCCCATTTCCCAAGGAGAGGTGGGTCTCCCTCATCTGCCTCAGCAACCCTGTTGACTGCAACACTGCATAGAGAAAGTGCTAGATGGCGCTCTAATAGCATATGGGTTCTGGGTCGGCATCAGAGCAGCAATCTCAACAAGAGGTTCCATAATGTGTAAACCGTCACCTCACACTGCTCCTGAAAACTTAATTCATGTTCTTGGTGTATTAATTACTTTTCCCACTACTGTACCTGACCAAAAACAACTCAAGATGGGTTTGTTTTGGTTTAAGGATATGGTCCACCAGAGTGGGGAAATGCATGGCAACAAGAACATGAGGCTGCTGGTCACATTCATCCACAGGAAGCAGAGACCAATTGACGCTTAGCTGGCTTCTCTCCAACCCCTTTGTAATTAGCCTGGGAACTCGGTCCATAGGATGATGTGGCCCACATTAAGGATGGGTCCTTCCCTTGGATAAGCTCTGCAAACACCTTCATAGACATGCCCAAAGGTATGTCACTAGGCGATTTCAAAACTAGTTGACAAAATTAACCCTCACACATTGTGGACATATAAGGATGCCTATGCCTGCATTCAGTTCATTTGGAGCATAAGGAGACGAGCAGTGTGCAGAATAGGGTGGTGAAACAGGCGAGGCAAGTGGACGAAGATCTTGCTCCCCTAAAAACAGGTAAGGCCCATGGGAGCTCTCATGGAAGGAAAAGCAGACAAGGAGAGTCGAAGGCACAGTTTCGGATGGCTTGATTGAAAGATGCAGAGGCCTGAAGTTACTGGGACACAAACGCCAACGCTATTTCAGTACCAAAGTAGACATGGGGCATGGGATGTTGAAGGATTATGAAGACTTCTGAAGCCTCTAGAAAGGACAAGAAATAGGGACGCGATAGGCGGAGGAGGCTATGTTTGGGCAACGGTGCTGCGGTGTGGGGTTCTAGATTGAGCAATTGCAGAAGTGACGGCTCCTTCGCGCACCGGGGCTCACAGGCTGCTCGCTTGCCAACTGCGGCCTCTTCACCTCTGGAGGCGCACCAGAAATCCCGGGCGCTGAGCAGAAGGCCGCAGGGCGGGACTTCCGGCTCGTCCGGACTCCATCCGGGTCAGGCGTTGTGCACGGTGACGCCTTTCCAGAGGACGGCGGGGCCGCGAGGGTGAGGAGGCGCGCGCAGCCAGGAGGCGGAGGGTTTGGGAATGGCGGTCGCGCCCCTGCCGGAGGCTGCACTGGGGAAATGCAGCGGGTTGGGGAAACGCCAGCGACACCCTGAGAACCGCGCGGCTCGGGCCGGGCCTCCCCGCGTCCCGCCGGTGGCCGCCCCTCTGCGGCCTGCGCACGCGCAGAACCGGTCTCCCAGGGTTTGCCCTGGCGCTAGCGGGGCTGTTTCCCAAGGCGGGTGCTTCCTATGTGGTCGTCATTCCTCCTGTCCTGCCCTGTAGGTACGGACGCCAGCCTCCCCAGACCCTGGCATTCGAGTTAGGGCCGAATACAGGGGCCGAGGCGCCTTACCCCCGAGAGGTGGAAGCCATGGCAGTGGAGTTTGCAAAGAGGTCCTTGCTCTTAAGTCTTCCCAGCTCAGAGATAAATGCACGAGTTCAGTTGATTTAAGGGTCTGTTTTGAGCGTCCTCGTAGGAAAAGGCAACGGCCCTTCCATTTTCTGAGCTCTGCAGTTTAATAGGGGATGTAAGCAGGTGGCGCAAGGTTGGTAGGCTTTATTTATACTGGGGACGCACAGGCGCCCGGAGAGAAGTTGAGGTTAGAGGAAATGATACCTGAGACTAAGCACTAAAGCGGGTGGCCAGAGGGAAGGAGAATGGTAAGGGCTGCGGCAGTTTTAGCCACCAATGAGGAAGTGGGAGTAAAGTTACATCAGTTGAAGAGGCGAAGGACACCGCTTCCTACACTGCTGTTCGCTGTTTGGACTTCTTGAGGGTATGGGGATCCTACAGAAGACCTAATAGAATGGCTGGATGAATAATAGTGTCATTTATTAATGCACATAATGGTTTCCCAAAAGGTTGGGAACTGTAAGAAAAGGGAGGCGTTTTAAGCCTGAGCGTCCGAGTGGCATTATTGGAAAAACTCAATGAGAATATTTCTTTGAAATCTCATGTTTTATCGTATTTATGCAAGTTTTTTAAATTATATTCCACAAATATTTTGATAGTTTTATCAAATTTCCAACTCTTCTGATTCCCAAATCTTGGTGATTTTTTTTTTTTTTATAGCTCATCTCACATCACTATGTACTCGCCCTCCTCGACCTCAGATACAGAACCCCACCTTTTCAAGTTGGAGCCCTGTCCATGCATGTAATGCTCTCAGCAATGAAGAAACAGGCTTAGCAGCTAAAATGTCCCAAGTTCGTGAAGGCAGGGTTCCTACCTAGGCATGTTCTTATACTCAGCTGCCAGCCCTGCATTCCGGGTAATGACTGGGGACTGGACTAAGAGACATTGGAGAGGAGGTTTGGGATTTTCCTAACATAGTTAAGAGGTGATCTTAAAACTAAGTTCGTTTTAAGAAAGAGCGGTTAGACTGAAAACCAAAGGTGGTACAACTGACTGGATTTAGCATCTGGATTCCTGGGACTGTCACTCATGGTTCACAGATGGAAGAGCAGCTTTCAGGTGAAGGTTGAACTGGCTCAATGATTTTTTTAGGGCAACTGCACTTTGCAGTTATTTGGATCAGTTCTGCTTGGTGTAAAAATAAATGTGTTTTCTTCTTTGCACCGAACGGTTCCCATCAGTCATTTATGGGTTTTTTGTTTGGTTTGGTTTGTTTTTTTAACTTACCTTGATAGTCCAGCTGTTTATAACTTTTAAAGAGAGATTCTGTGTAATTTGTTCAAACTATGGATAATAAGCCCAGCGGTGGTGGCACAGGCCTTTAATCCCAGCATTCGGGAGGCAGAGGCAGGCAGTTTGAGTTTGAGGCCAGCCTGGTCTACAGGGACAGCCAGGAATACACACAGAGAAACCCTGTCTCAGGAAAAAGCATAAATAAATAAATAAATAAATAAATAAATAAATAAATAAATAAATAACCTGTGGATAATGGACAGTGTTGGTCCCAGATTAGAGCAAAACTGTAGAGTCCCTTTGAAGCCCTTATATTTCTTTCCAGGTTGATACTCATATTTATCATTGCAGTTGGCCCTCCATATCTGCAGGGTCTGTATCTGCACATTCAATCAACTGCCGATCAGAACGACTTCAAAAAAAGCCAAATGCACTGATGGGCACCTGCAATTCCATCACTCAGGAGGCAGATTCATGAGTACAAGGCCAGCTTGGGCTGATTTTGTTCTAGGAAAACCATAAAGGAAGGAGAGAAGGAGGGAGGGCAAGAAATATTCTAAAGGAGAAATAAAATTTTATTTATGTTAAACAGTATGAAGTTTTTTTTTTTTAATTTTATTTATTCATTATGTACACAGAAGAGGGTGCCAGATCTCATTACAGATGATTGTGAGTCACCATGTGGTTGCTGGGAATTGAACTCAGAACCTCTGGAAGAGCAGTCAGTGCTCTTAACCTCTGAGCCATCTCTCCAGCCCCAGTATGATGTTCTTGTCATCATTCCATAAAGGAGTCCATGTAACAACTCCATACAGCATTTATTTACATTGTTTTAAGTCCTGTATTGAAACACTAATCCAGTTGTCTAGTAGGAGGGGACAGCTGTGAGCAAGTACTGTACCACATTAGAAAAGGGATTTGAGGACTTTGGTATCTCTAGGGGCTCTTGGGACCATGCCCATGGATACCAAGTTTCTTTTGTCAAATACTAGTGTGTAGTTCAGTTAACAGAAATTTTAAAAGTTCAGAAGAGAACCATGCATATGTGACCAAGGACTAGCTGGAGAAATGGGTATATTTTGAAGTTTGCCTGGAGCATCTAAGTTCTGTTTTCCCTTCTTGAAAGAACAAGGTATGCTCTATGGAAATGATAAAAAAGAAAAAAAAGATATAGACTTTTAAAATAACATTATACCTTTGGTGCTTCTGGAGGAATTAAAACCATCAGTAGTTTTTGTGATTATTCCCTGACACTAGTTGGACAGTTGTTTAAGTACGGTTCTCCCTGGTGGTGTTTTTCTAGTCTTCTGTCCTTTAGTAATATAACCTTCAGTTACCTTTTAGTATGAGACATGGCCTTGCTAATTTGCTCATGTAGATCATGAACTTGCTCTACAGCCCAAACTGGTCTCTTGCTGTGGTCCTGCTGTGACCTCCCAAATGCTAAGATCATAGGAATGCACAACCATATCTTCATTTTTAAGGTCACAACAAAGACCTGGATAGAATGTCATAAAGACTCATAAAAGGGAGAATTTTTCACTTGAGCCTTGGTTGACTGCAGCTTTTTTCTTTTTTAATTACGTGTGTGTGTGTGTGTGTGTGTGTGTGTGTGTGTGTGTGTGCGCGCGCGCGCGCGCGCCTGAGTGTATCTGTGTGCAGGCAGGAGCCCAAGGGAGTCGGAAGAGAAAGTCATATTTCCTTGGAACTGGGTTACTTGGAACAGGCAATTCTGAACTGCTGTGTGGCTTCAGGAAACTGAACCTGAGCCTGTATAAGAGCAGTAAGTGGTCTTAACCACTAAACTCTCTCTCCAGCCCTGACTGCTGGCTGTTCTTAAACTTTTTTTTTTTTTTTTTCGGTCTCTGCACTCTTCTTTCCCAGTAGATATTTGGCAAAGACAAGCAGAATTCATTTTTTTTCTTTCCTTTTTGGGGTGGGTTAGGGTGAAGATATCATGTAACCCAGGCTGGCCTCAAACTCAGCTAACTATATAACCGAGGATGCTCTTGAACTCTGGAGCCAGCATTATTGGCCTGCACCACCATACCCAGCCTTTTTCTTAAAATGAACAAATTCTGCTGTGGAGGAGTTTTGTGCCAAGTGTATAAAATGACACCATGATTGCAACTTAACAGTATTCTATAAAGGGAGGATGAGTGTACACCTTCAGACCCTGCAAGGCTGCAGAGGAATGCTCACTGGTATCCATGAGAGACACACAAACTGGTTAAAGCAGGAAAACTACAATTGTTCATGATTAGGAGAACATAATTATACTGCATTTATATGGTAGAATACAGTAGTAAAAATGAATGTGCAAAGCTCCCTATAGTAAGCTACACACATCTAACATGATAGGGAATGATGTGGCAAATTGCTAAGTATACACACTTTATATTATTAATATAAAACATTAATTATATAAGAAGAGGATTTAGGAAAGAAGGTAAACAAGAGGCTTTGACTATATATCCCTGTCTTGTGAAGTTGAAGGATAGGTAAAAGAGATGATTTTATTGTTCTTAATACCTTTTTGTATAGTTGACAGTATTCTTTGTGTCCTGGCTAGTTTTATGTCAACTTGACACAAGCTAGAGTCATCTGAAATGAGGGAGCCTCAATTGGGAAAATGTCTCCATAAGATCCAGTTATAAAGCATTGTATTAATTAGTGATTGACGGGAGAGGGCCCAGCCTACTGTGGGTGGTCCTGGGTTCTCTAAGAAAGCAGGCTGAGCAAAGCCATGGAAGCAAGCCAGTAAGCAGCCCCCTCCATGGTCTCTGCATCAGCTCCTGCCTCCAGGATCCTGCCCTGTTTGAGTTCCTGTCCTGACTTCCTTCAGTGATGAACAGTGATGTGGAAATGTAAGCTGAATAAAACCTTTCCTCCCCAAGGTTATTTGGTCATAGTGTTTCATCATAGCAATAGTAACCCTAATTAAGACATCTTGTAAAGACAAGAAACAAACAAATAGAAAAAATAAGTGACTTATAAATGGATTAGCTAATTTAAAAATTTAATAAATCACTAGGCATTGTGACAAATGTCTATAATGCTAGCACTGGGAGACAGAAGCAGGAGTATTGCTACAAACTGGAGGCAAACCTGGTCTACAGAATGGTCCCAGGTCAAGCATGACTACATAGTGACACCTTGTCTCAAAACAAACCCTAAGTCTCAAATCAAATAACATTCCTTCTCTTGAGCCTCTATACTTTAAGCCCACCCCTGCAATGATCTATAAACTGTATTTATCATTAGATACTATAACTCACAATAGAGATTAAGGGGTCAGGCATGGTAGCACAGGCCTGTAACTCCAGCTCTTAGGAGGCAGGAGGATTATAAATTCAAGGATAGCCTAGGCTGTAACAAGACCTTGTCAAATAAACTTAGTATTTAACAGGTATTTGAGGGGGAAATGTGCAAAGTAAAGTTGCACATTAGAAAGTGAGGAAGCAATCTTTAAAACTTGCTACATGGAGATAGAACTGTAGCTTAGCTGAGAGTATGCTATCCTTGCATGCACAAAGGCCAGGACTCAGTTCTCAACACTGTAAGAACCTGGTATGGTGTTGCATGGCTGGGAGGTGGAGGCCGGAGGATCAAGGTCATCCTCAGCTGCACAGGGAGTTCAGACCGGACTATATGAGACCTTATTTTAAATACACTTATATATGTGTGTATACACACACACACACACACACACACACACACACACACACACAGTTTATTTATTGTTACTATATAACTTGATTTTTCCATCCTTAGTAACCTATAAATACTGGCAGCTACTCGGCCACACACCAGTTCAGACATAGCAGTGGCAATTAGAATGTTTTAATTGTCCATAACCAAAAATGAAAAGACCTTGTTAATGTAGTGTTCCTGTTTATGTATTCATTATTCTCATACTTAAACGAATTATTCACCAGAGTTATTCTAAGAAATCTGAAAGTAGTTAGTGGCATCTCATTTTAGCATTTCCTTCCCAAGTTCTAACTCAAGATTAAAAAGAAAATATATAAAAACCTAAGCGTTATTAAAAGTTTCATGCATTAAATGTTGGGGTTTTGATTATTTTTAAATGCTATTTTTTTTTTCCAAAAGAGAAGCAGCTTAACACTAAGCAATATCTTCCTGGGTGTGAATGGTATTTTTGATTGCTTACCAGTTTTTAATTGTCCATTGTTTGTTAAACTGTATTTTTAATTTCATTTGCTCTCTCCTAGGGAATGAAGGATGGCAGCGCGCCGTGCATTAAAAGCTGTTTTGGTAGATCTCAGTGGCACACTTCACATTGAAGATGCAGCTGTGCCAGGCGCACAGGAAGCTCTTAAAAGGCAAGCTATCCTCCAGGTTCAGATGACAAATACGTTTTTAAGTGCCGCTTTACCAAGGCAGATCATTAGCTAAATGGATGGCCTTGAGATGGCGTTTCACCAGCCTACCATACGTGGGGGAGCTGCCTTGGGTTTCGCTAGAAGATGTATGCATTGTAATATCCTCCGAACATTGTTCTCCCTGCCTTTATTAGGTTTGGCCTTTGCTCTAGCCTTTTTCTTCTCTCTCCTCCCTCCCCCACTCTAGTTTTTTAAATCGATAATGTAAATTGGGGATAAAGACTCAAGAAACTAAATAATAATTTAATTCTAAAAGTACAGAATCAGTAGCACTGGAAAGAAAATCACATGACTCCTGGAATCCAGCTGAAATATATATATATACAGGCATGCAGGCATGTTCAACCTCCTGAATTTAAAACTGCTGAAAATAATGCTTGCTTGAAAAACTTGGAATTTTTAGAAATATTTCTATCAACTAAATTTAGTACTTCCAAAGATTAAAGACTGTCTTACATTTCTGATTCACCAGTTACAGTACTAACAAGTACAAGTCTAGAAAGAAGCAGAGAATACATGGTAAAAGCATGATAAAGAGAACTGAGGGGCTAGAGGGTGGGTCAGTAAAGAAGTGCTTGTCCTGCAAGCTTGAGGGCCTGAGTTCAGTCCCCAGCACACATGTAAAGCGGGGTGTGGTAGATCCGAGGCTCACTGGCAGGCCAGCCTCAGGCTAATAGGAGACTTGTCTCAAAAGAGGTAGACAGTATCAAAGGAGTAACACCTGAGGTTGTCCTCTGGCTGTATGTATGTACACACATGCACACCCACACATGTGTGCACATTACACATATATACACAATGTGAACTGAATGTAGATGTTTGCTTCTAGGCATCATGAAAAAATGTAGAGATTTTCAAAATCAACAATGTAAAATTTGGTGCTTGTAATTTTCCAACTTTAGAGTATTCATTGTGTGCTGTTAATCCAAAACTCTGGTGACAAGGGTCACCACTGCTGGCTATGAGGGCAGCAGCAGACACAGGCTTCATCCTTACCCTGGTGCTTACTCTCCATGGAGAGAATCAAACATGAGAAGCCAGTGTCCCTGGGACTTACTGTCCATGGAGAGGATCAAACATGAGAAGCCAGTGTCCCTGGTACTTACTGTCCATGGAGAGGATCGAACATGAGAAGCCAGTGTCCCTGGTACTTACTGTCCATGGAGAGGATCGAACATGAGAAGCCAGTGTCCCTGGGACTTACTCTCCATGGAGAGGATCGAACATGAGAAGCCAGTGTCCCTGGGACGTGTTAGGTGCAGCTGTCTTCAGCTGGAGTCATGGTGTTATCTGTATTTGGAGGAATGATGGGCAGTGCAGTGTTTAAAACCAAAAGACAGCTGGGTGCACAGCTAGACTTCCATCCTTGACATAGTCTCTGTCTGAGTCAGGCCTTCTAGGGCCAGGATGCGCGTCAGTGATCAGTGAGCTTCTGTGAAGAGACTTCCTAGGCTTGCTTTCTCGCTCTTCTAAGTACCTCAGGCTCAAAGTCAAATCAAGCCCAGCATGACCTTGCACCTCTAACCCTCCTTCTTTAATTGCTAGAATTGCAGGTGTAGGCCACCACCCCCAGCTTATGCAGTCCTGGGGAATAGAGCTCAGGATTTGCTAGGCAGGCACTCTTCCAGCTGAGATATATCCCCAGCTCTATTTTTAACAGCTAAATTTAATTTTTATTTCCTACATAGAAAGCGCTAGAGAAGCTGAGCTAAAAATTCATGCTGACTTTCTACCAACTGTATAAAGGGCTTTATAAAAGCTAGTAAAATTAGGCAGAATTACTTCAACTCTTGGTTTTTATTAAGGGATTTCTTTGTGCTTCCTTTACTACTCACCAGAGTCAATGTGGCTTCTCCAACGCCAAAGCTCCAGATCTCTCTTCCAGATTGCCTTCTGGTTGGAGCGAGCTGATGTCTACTCCAGTTGCCCTCCCAGTCCATGGTTATTTTGTTTGATTTTCTTTGATCTACACTTGAACTATGGAAATACTGATGGCAAATTCAGCATTGCCTATCTAAGATTATTACCATTAATTTCTAGAAGCAATGTACTTCAGAATCTATTTTAGAATGGATGCTGGGCCACTCCTCCTAGCACGAGTGAGCTCAGATAGTCTTCCCACAAGCTGTCAGTCACACTGAGGCACACTACAGACTGGGATATGCCAGTGCTTCATTGAAAAACCAGCATTCATTCACAGTAATTCATGTACGTTCAACTCCAGACCTCATGTTCAAAATAAAAACTATTGTTGATACCTGTTACTTTTGATTGTTGTGAGTATCATATTCCTCCGTATATATGTACATAAACCCACACTGAACAGAGAGTTCTGGGTTGAAAAAGAGGGCTTATTTTCCCACCTGTCTTTAAATTTTTATCCACAAGTTCAGCAAAACCACACATCAATACTAGGTCTCACTGCTTTGAAGAGGAGCTTTCTGCTCTAGACTGAGAGAAAAACCTTTTTATCTCTGCTGAACAGAGACACCTCTGTGATGCTGTGTAACCTATGAGCCTGACACTCTGCCAGGCAGGAGGCTGTCCATTGTTCTGTATGAGTCTCTGGAAGGTTTTCCTACCAGGGAAATCTCTGCACAGGCAACACCACTGTGGTTTCTATGGAAACAAATAGACAAGGGAAGTTGAAGGACTAGCTATACAAAAAGTTGGTTTGTTTGTTTTTAAACAAATTCATTGAAACTAATGTGGTTTTTACACAGTAACCTCAAATTTTTAGGATAAGAGCATGTCAAAGTAGTTTCTTTGGTAAGGTAAACCACCACATTTAATATGTTTGCTGAAAAGCAACCACACAGATATTATAGAGGTAATCATGATTACAGTGAATTAATCAAATAAATTTATTTAATGTTCTCTGGGTGAATTCTTAAAACTCTTATATTTTATTTGTTTGCTTGCTTTAATTGTGTCTAGTACTTTTATGCCTTGTAACCTTCCGGGGAAGATATAAAAAGCAGTGGGCTATTAATATAAATTCTAAATTATAGCTAAATTGTAATTACTTTTAGGTTTTATGTTAAAACACCAAGCAAAGAATATTTTTAAAGGATAGATTCACAAATTCTTTCTCTAAAACCATGCCAATTATTCACAAGCAGATTATGGAATCAAATCATTCCTGCATGTAAACAGGTCAAGAGAAGACGGGGCCTTGCTGTGTAGGCCAGATTGGCCTTGAATTCACTCTATGGCCCAGGACAGCCTCAGACTTTCCATTGTTCTACAAGTTCCTGATTCTGACAAGAAAACCAGTTTTGAGCATCTCTCTGAGCTATCCAAGTAGCTTCTGTTGATAAACACAGTGACTCACTGGGGTGTAGCCATCTCTACTAACATCTCACTTTGTGAGATGTACTGGATTATCTATTGGACTTGTTGGGTTTTTTCTTTTTTAAACGTTTCTTGCTTCCAAATTACTTTCACAAGTCTCTAGTAACTGTGGCATCCTTGGTTCTTTTAGCAAGGGAAATAAAACACTATGCCAGAACACAGAAAACATTGCCATGGCCCCACTGCTACTTAGCTGAATAAAACTGGGGAGTTACTTGTCTCCATAAGCCTTAGTTTTTATCATGTTATATTAGTAGATGATCTTTAAGATAACTCACCTCTCAGACCTGTAAGTACAGTAGGGTCCATTTCTTTACTGAGCTCCACAGCAAAGGGTGGCTAAAGTCCAGATGGCCCACAAAAGTGGATGTAGCTTTCAAAGTTTAACATTCCAGCTTTTGGAGGTGAAGCACTGCCCACAGGGTGTAGATACTTTGTAAGCATTGGGAGACTTAAAACAACAACAACAAATCCAAAAAACTGTCCATAACAGCACTGTGACTTACCCTCACGCCGAGCACTTGACCTCTAGCAGGCTTTATGGACTAGGAGGGAAAAACTGCCTCTTCACTTCTGAGTTTTACTTTTCCAGGTTACGCGCTGCTTCTGTGGTGGTTAGGTTTGTGACCAACACAACCAAAGAGAGCAAGCAAGACTTACTGGAAAGGTTGAAAAAGTTGGAGTTTGACATCTCCGAAGACGAAATCTTCACTTCTCTGACAGCAGCCCGAAACTTAGTAGAGCAGAAACAAGTCAGGCCCATGTTGTTGGTTGATGACCGTGCACTGCCTGATTTCACAGGTGAGAGAGACTCAGAAGAAGTTACGAACAAGTTCTTCATACCTGAAATCATGGGGAAGAGGCATCTTCTAGATGTCCCTGTTATTACTGAATGGTCTACAAAACAAACAGACAAAACAGTAACAACCTTGTCCATAGCAGTACAGTGACCTCCCCTCCTAACGCTGGGCGGGCCAGCTCTACCACATTGGGAGCTGCTATAGATGAGGGGAAGAAAGCTGCCTTTGTACTTCTGAATTTGTCTTTTCCAGGTCACCAGCTCTGTTGATAGAGTTTGAATCTGAGTTAATGTTTCTCACATCTTTTTAACCACCATCCACAAAAAGAAAAATTCACTGTGTAATGGTGTGTGTGTGTGTGTTTCTATGTGTTAAATAGTACTCTAACTTTGTGAGATATGTTGTATTATCTGTTTGAGTTGTTTGATTTTATTTATTTATTTATTTTGAGACAGGGTTTCTCCGTGTAGCTTTGTGCTTTTCCTGCAACTCACTCTAGTTCAGGCTGGCCTTGAACTCACAGAGATCTGCCTGCCTCTGCCTCCCAAATGCTGGGATTAAAGGCGTGCGCCAACACTGCCTGGCTGAGTAGTTTGATTTTTAATGTTACTTAGAGCATTCCAAATTAATTTCATAATCTCTTAGAGAATTGTGAGCCATGGTTTAAAAAAAGAAATATTTCGAGTGTTACAACTCATAATCCAGGATATGCTCTCTTATCTTGGCTAAATGAGATAAATCAAGGCCTTCTTAAAAATAGATACCATTATAGATAGTGTAAGTATTTCACAATGAATATGAAATACTTTTCAATAAAGAGAATATTCTTTTACTTTGGAAAAAGTAACTATAGAAAAATGTCATGGTTATATGAAACTTTGCTGCACTGTTTTGTTGTTATAAATGGTATTTTGTGAAATGATACAATATACAAAATAGATGTGAATATTTTAATTATAGTGCCATTTGATAGCTTTATAGGTTGGTCAGGACCTCTAAACCCATGTATCAATCAGAATTGTTACTTGTAAGAAGCAGAAACAACTTTGACTACATTCAACTGAAAAATAAATGTATTCCCATCCCTGAAAACTTTGCAGGTTGTGTAGGTCTTCCAGTGAGTGTGCCTTTGCAGTGACAATGAGTGCGCAGACTGTCTCTCTGCCATTTCCCTGCTGTCTGTCACTCCTGGAGAAGTGGCTGGCTCCCTGCCTAGACAGGCAGTCAATGAGTCTTGCCTGGTACAGTATGTTAGTAAAGAAACTACTGAAGACCTCATGATGAGGGCATGTCCAAAGAACACTGGAAGGGATGATTTGAATGTTGAAATGAACGATGTGGGTTTACAGCACACCATACAGACAAGCCCAGTGATGCTCAGTCCACTGCTTATAGGCCACGACTGAGACCGGGACTATAGCTCCTTAACTCTGAAAAGAATTAAGAGACAAGCACTTACCATACTTCTTCAATTCAGCTGTATTTTAGGATAACCAAATAGTTGATAAAACTAAGTTCTTTATAGAAGAATCACAGAAATGATAGAATTAAACATTAGCACTCGAGACACCCTCAAGAAACAGGCAAGACTGTCAATAGATCTTAAAGCATTAGCTGTAAGGGTGATGTGACCTTCAGAGTGGAGGGGTCTGGGTAATAGCTCCTCGGCTTGCTGATCAATTTCAATATCGCTGCAAGTGGAGTAACCAGAATCTTTCATAGCATCACCTATGAAATAAACTATGCATACGAACCTATACCGGCTCTCAATCTAATGTCCTGTGTACAGGAGAGATAGGGATAAAGGAACAACTTAAACAGTGCTACAGATAATCAGCCCAGTGCAGAATGTTTGGCCTTCTCCAGGGCTAGTGTCTAATTGCACTGAGAAGGACTGGAAGTGAACTTATAAAATGAAAAATAAAAGTTAACAGTCAAAGGCAACATGGGCCTTGGGGTTGCCAGTTTGACACTCCCTGTATTAAGAAACAGTTTGAGATTTTTTGGGAAATTCAAGATTTGGATATTAGGAGCTATTAACTTTTGGGTATATTTATATTAAGGTTTTTGATATTTTCGTTATTGATGAAAAACAAGTACTGAAATACGAAATGGTAAAATGACACAATAACTTGCAATTTGCTCTAAAAAGACTTTCCAAAAATACAAAGGCTAATTGGCAAAACGGTGATGCTTGAAAAATGCTAGACGACAGATCTATCTAGGCTTATAATACTAGGCCTTCTGCTCTTGTGTGTTTATATATATTTTCATGATAATGAGAAAGGTCCTGGGACAGCAAAATGGCTCAGTGGATAAAGGCCACCAGCCTGAAAATCTCTGGGTTTGACCCAAGGGGACCCACATTGTGGAAGGGGAGAGGCAACTCCAAGGTGTCCTCTGACCTTCACATTTGCACCCACAGGTACTGCAGCTGGAACCCTGATAAGGTTGGTAGCCCCTTGGGAGGAGTAACTTCCTGCTTCCCCGTGTTTCAGACTGACTAGCAGAGCTTTAGTCTCGGGCCACCTCCTTAGCTGCAGGGAAACGCACTATTCGGGTATTCTCTCCCTCTTGCCCCTGTGATGCTGCATGAGCCAACAAGTTCTCTGATTATCAACGTGATGTGGAAGCTGAGCAACTGAAAACCAAAACGAGTTTCTGTAATCAACATCGTTGTTTCTGAATAAGCTGAAGGATAGCACACAAGATTTGAGTCTGATTTTTCCTTCCTAAAAAAGTTCCTATTAAAATTGTAGTAAAAACAATTTTAAAATTCTAGCTACTTAAAAAAATAATAAGATTCTGATGTGGCAGCAGTAAGCTAGAATTGGGCCATAAAAGCAAATCCTCAGTCAGGGCTGAAAGAAATCTCGCCATTCAGTGATGGACTACACCTCTTGGAACATGTTTATATACATGAAAACAACCAATATATGTGAATATTTTAAGGAAATGAAAATATCTATCTTTGCCAATATTATCTCTGCTTCAGTAGTAGATGTAATAAAAAGAATTAACACTAAAAATACTCAGTTCTCACTATAAGTAATTATTTTAGTTTGTTCCCTTAACAAACTTTAACAAGTTATGTAATACTCATGGCAATTAGTAAGTAAGAAATTTGAAAATGGGTATCTGAACGCAATGATGGGCAAATGTGAATTAGCAGATGCAAAATTACGTATGTGAAGGTACATAAATTATTATTATGAAGGTAAATGGGCTTGTCATATCTGAAGTCCTATTATTAGATACTAAAGCCTTAAGCATGCTTTAATATGCATGAAACTAAAAGTAGATTAGGAAATTATTATAATATCAACACGATGGTGCTTTCCATATATTTGTCTATAATTTCTCTTACCTCTTAGAATTCCATTCCCTCATCAGTCACTGTTGCTCTGATAAAACTCATAGGTGTTCTCCTGGTTGTAATCAGTAAAACAGTTTGAAATCATGAATCACTAGTGAATATTGAGTTGCAATTTTCATTCAGATATTCTAGGTACTCAATAGCTATAAAACCATATATGAAGAATATAGAAAAATATTAATGTCCCTCTCTTCTACTTCCTCTGCCTACCCACCCCTCTCTTTTCCTTTCTCTTAGACTTCCAAAATATACTTCAAATTATGGTGGTAGCAAAATGTGCACATAATTGGAGATTTTCTTGTACAGTGTGACAGCTGTAAACTCTTACATTTTTCCATTGCCAGGAGTACAAACAGATGCTCCCAATGCTGTGGTCATAGGCCTGGCACCAGAACATTTCCATTACCAGCTTCTGAATCAAGCATTTCGGTAAGCTAGCTATTTTTCATCTGTCCAGATGTTCTCCCTTCATTTCTTCTTTAGACTTTAACACATAAGATTTTGTGTTTTAACTTCTGATTACCTACATGAGGACAAACATCTTCAAAGTCAATTCAGTGTCAACATTAATAATACTATCTTGGGTTTTGTTTTGTTTTCATGTATTCATTCATTCGTTTGTTTGTTTGTTTGAGACAGGGTTGCTCTATGTAGATCTGGCTGTCCTAGAACTTTCTACATAGACCAGACTGGCCTTGAACTCACAGAGATCTACCTGCTTCTGTCTCCCAAGTTCTGGGACTAAAGGCGTGTGCCACTATGCCCAGCTTTGTTTTTAATTTCTCTCTGTGTGTGTACATGCATACATGCTCACTCACACATCTGTCACTGCATCGAGTTCAGAGGATTTGCTTTCACCATGTAAAATCTAAATGGGCAGAAATTGCAGTTTGGGGGCAGTTTTTCCTCTCTGAGCGTGGTCACTGAATCCTTGGTTAATGGGTTAATCTTGCAAACCACCATTGTGTGCAGCTCTCGTAGGCACTGTGATGCTCAAGCCTTTATTTAAAATTCATCTAGTAATTGCTGAATGGCTTGAGGATCTATTTCACAGTATATAGTATTAAAATATCTTATGCTTCACAATCCTTTAATTGTCCTACTTTAGTTTCTTGTGGAATTGTCTGCCCTCCTTTTATAACCTCCAGCCAAATCAGAGTTGGGGTTTATTTGAAATAGAAACCCTGCTTTGCTCCTTACTCCTGTTACTTCTTATGAATTCCTCTAGCCACAGATTTCAAGAAGAAACTATTGATTGATTTTAGCTGGTAATTTGGGAAGGACATATTTAATAGGAAGTTGGGAGGTCTCTTTTCAATGAATACTAGACTCAGGGTAATAAAAATGTATGTTGACATAATACTGGCTCTGTAATTGCTCGGATGCTGTCTAATTAGTACACTTTCCTAACCATATTGATTTTTTCAAACACCACATTTTAAAGCATTACAGTGTACTTATAGGTCAACTCTAATTTCACAAACGCACTTAACAGCTGGATGGAGAGTTAACAAAGCTTCTAGGTCTTGGCCTTGTTTGCATATTGATGTTCCCACAGAGACTGTGCCTTCCAACCAGTGACTGCAGCTGTTTGGATTATATGTGGCAAATATAGGCATCTCAAATGAACCACCGATTAAATTACTATTCACGTTGATAATGAGAATAAATGTTGGATGATAAAGCCCATTGCATAACTGCCTTCACAGGCATTATGCATCAAGACAGATGCATCAAATTTCATATTGCTCTGCTTCATCCCTATTATATTTTTAATGAACTGGCCTCTCTAAAATGCATGGCACATAGATGCATCTGTCTTACCTGCCTGAGTAAATTGCAAATGATTTTAAAGAATTGATTTGGGGAAAGGATGTAAATCAGCTGTTAAAAAAAAAATAGGCATGATCTAGATTTGTTTTGTCTAAAACATTCAAATCCTAAGAACCTGTGGTAACTTCTTTCCTCATTGCTGAATGGACACTACAGGAATAATTAATGTTCCTGTACCTATCAGCTATTTTAAGAAGTAGAAATTATCAGTACATTTGATATCTCCTACAAATGCCACCCCCTGCCCAATGCCTTGGTAGTCATTGTGGTATTAGGACCATGAATGTGGTACTCTGGTTCTCATGCATTTCTTTATCTTCTTTAATAGCAACAAAAATGAGGCTTAAGTGTTCCAGTATATTGAATTATGAATCAGAATAAGACAACAGTAAGAGACAGGGTAGATGAATAGTCATGACCTCTGTGAGCACTGTTGGCATGTAAGGCTTGAATCTATTTGGAACCCTGGGCAGGAGTAATTTCAGAGTAGTGTGGTACCAAGGTCAAATTAGAAATTTGTTGTGAGAGTCTTCTATCTTTGAAATAGCTATCTACTATGTAGTCCTAGTAAAAGTCCAAAAGATCAGTGAGATGGCTGAGTGAATAAAGGTGCTTGCTGCCCAGTGACCTGAGGACCATCTCTGGAACCCACATAGTGGAAAGAGAGAACCTACTCCTACAAGTCCAAACAATAAGAGGTTAAAGCTTTGGGCATGAGGAATGCAGAAAATGCACCCCAGAAGATCAGACACCTGTGTAACCTGAACCATGTTCACAGTAAGAGCACTGCACCCCAGACACCTCCACTGCTGGCGGTGCTGCTCCTCCCCCAGGTAGCCCCTGCTCTAGTTTCTGTCACTGAAGCCAGTTCATGAGCTTCGCTAAGTGACCATGCACAGGTCACTTTGTTGTTCCGAGATTTGCCCATGTGGTAACAGGCAGCAGAGCTTCCTCTTGGCTTTGCCCATTCTTGCATTGTGTAGTGTGGCATATTGGATGAGCTTTCCATGCCTCTATCCACAGTTCCTGGGCTCTTGTTTGTTTCCAGTTTTGCTAACTTGAACATTCTTCTGCACATCTCTGGGGAACACACACGTTTGTTCTCTTGGGCATGTATTTAGGAGTGAAGTTGTCAGATAATGGATGGGGTAGGTGATGGTTTAGTTCCGTCAATATTGCCGGTTTTCCCAGTGCTGGCACACGTCATACATTCTCACTAGCTCCACTTCCTCCACATGCTCACCAGTCTGTTGACTATCTGTGGAACTGTGGCTCTTCCATTTGGTATACACAGTGGCTTCGTAATTTCTCTTTGAGTAATGTTGGAAAGCTTTTAATTTGTTATTGTACATTAGATGGCCTCTTTTATGATGTGCCCATTCACATCTTTTGCTGTTTCTGGCTGAGTTACTTTGTTTATCAATGTATAAATTGGTATTTATTTATTTATGTTTGTTTAGTTGTTTGTTTATTTATTTGTTATTTTGGTTTTTCAAGACAGGGTTTCTCTGTTGTAACAGTTCTATCTGTCCTGGAGATATCTGTAGACTAGGCTGGCCTCAAACTCACAGATTCACTTGCCTCTGCCTCCCCAGTGCTGGGATTAGAGGTGTGCACCACTGCCACTGAGCATGTAATTGGCTTTTATGTGTTATATATACTAGTGTTAGTTTCCATAGTGGTTCTGCAGATATTTCAGCCTGGACTGGATTGGCCTTTGTGCTCTCCTATTAATATGAGAGCACAAAGTTCTTACTTTTGATGGGTCCAGTTTGTCACTATTTTCTTCTGTTCTGCTTAATAAATCTTTATACCCTGAGGACATGGAGATACTATGTTTTCTTCTGTAAGCTTTGTTTTGCCTTTAATAAGTAGGTATGGGATCTTTTTGAGTCTTTCGTATAAGGTAAGAATGCATGATTGAGTGAGGCCTGAGACAGGCTCTTCCTGTCTAGCCCAGCCTGGCATTGAATCTGTCATCTCCTGCTTCAGCCTCCCAAGAGCTGGGTGTGCATTTCCATGCCTGGTGAAGCAGTCGTTTCTTAATACATATTCACTTGTTCAAGAAACATTATTATAGAGAGAGACCTGCTCTTCCCCCTACCAAATGACTCGACATAAACCAAGTGACCATGTATGTTGCTTGTTTCTAGATCCTTCCTCTCTACACTACCATATGGTTGGTTACCTTGGCTCTGCTTCATCCTTTGCATTTCCATATAAATTTTAGGAGCTCCCTGGAGTTCACTGATGCTTTATTAAATATATGGATTTGTATCTAAATCATAATGTCTTCCAGCCTATAAAAATCAAATGTACTTTCATTTATTTGGAGTTTTGTTCAGAACCATTTTGTGAGAGGTTCGACAGTGAGGAGTCCCACTGAAGGGCATTTTGGAGATTGTATTCCAGTGAGGAAGACAAACCAAACACAGATGGATAGAACTACTGTGGCAAGTGACGAGGGAGTCCATTTACTCAAAGGAGATGTGAATGTTCTCTTTTATGCCTAACAGTTAAGCCCAGAACTCTCAGATGGCAGGAGAAAGCTTGGTGGACAGTATGGTACCATCTAGGTCGGGGGACACTGAGTCTGCTAAGCAGGACAGAATTTTAGAGTTTCCCTAGCAAGTGAGAGCAGACAGTGTCTGAACGGTTAGGAAGGTGGCTGGAGATGCACTGGGTGGGGTTGGGGAAGACCTAACCGCTATGTGAGCTGCATTCCTTATCGCCTGCAGTGAGGACTTAGGAAAGGTCTTAAAGAGGAGGGAACGTGCTCAGACTCCCACTGTTGGCCTGTGCCGGCCTGGGACACGGGAAGAGCAGCGTGCAGGAGATCTTCTGGGAGGCTGCTGTGTCCAGTCAGGGGAAAGAAGAGGGTTTTGAGATACTTCCATTTGTATTCTAAAAGAAGTTAGTTCAGAAGACAGAGATAGTGGGAAATCCAGGTAAACCTGGGTTCTGGGCTTGAGTCACTGGTGGACAAAACAGGCAGGGAGGTTTTGAGAGGCTAGGGTGAGGGAGATTGGCTCATTAGATGTTTAGAGGTTTCTGACACAGACTCAAGCTGTAGCCCATCTTCAGTGGAAATGCTGACAGACTGATCCTGTCCTTAGTGAAGTTACTTGAAAAGGTGGTGTCGTGTATCTAAGAGAGTTCCAGGTTCTGACCCTGGTTCTGGATCTCTGTGGAACAAGACAAAGTGGACTTGATATGTGAGAAGATCGCTGTAAGATACTCCGCAGCTTTGAGTTGTAGTACCCCATCTGCTTCCGGGCAGCTTGTCTCTCGCTGTGCTGCCTTGTGTTTTCTGTGTAGCTCTGTTCTCCAGCTGGGATTTTTTCAGTTCTTTCCTTTGCTAGCCTGAAATTTACAGGCAGAGGCTTTGCTATCAGGCCTTCTTGTCTTCCCCCCTCATTTCTTATGCCATAATAGGCTTAAGTTTAAAAGTTTTCCATTTCCTGCCAACATGTTACTTCTAGAAACAAAAATAGAGAGCCACCCATTGCTTCCCTCAGCATGAGCACTCAAGGTAGAGAAGTAGCCGTTTTTACTACAGGTACCATAGACTGTGTGGTCCAGGCTGGCCTTGAACTTGAGATCTTTCATGCCTGGCTCTGTTTTCATATTTTCTGAAAAATATTTTACCACAAAAGACCTTTAAACCTGTGGCTAGAAAACATTTACTTAAATGTGTGTAGCAGGAATCTTAAAGAGCCTTGAACCTGAGGCCATTTATTGGGGTGAGTGCTAGAAGATCTGAGAAGGAGAACAAGCCACAGCTTCCTCACCTTGCCAGTTCCTCAGCTGATCCTGTTTCCTCAGGCTGGAAGCTTCTGAGTCCTCATCCAAATGAATCTCAGCTGAACTGCTGTTCAAAGCCTAAAAGCTTAACCAGCCAAATGCTTCTAGCTTCTGTTCTTCATGCCTTATATGTCTTTCTGCTTTCTGCCATCACTCCCTGGGATTAAAGGCTCACTTCTTGGGATTAAAGAGATGTGTCACCATACCTAGCTGTTTCCAATGTGGCCTTGAACTCACAGAGATCCAGAGGTATTTCTGCCTCTGGAATGCTTGGATTAAAGGTGTGAGTGCCACCATTTTCTAGCCTCGGTATCTAGTGGCTTTTCTGTTCTCTGACCCCAGATAAGTTTATTAGCGAGCACAATATTTTGGGGAACACAATACCACCACAAATGTGCTTCAACCGTTCCAAGATCCAGAGAGGCTAATGCTCGGCAGAGAACAAGAGCCGCCTTCCCAGCCACTCCAGAGCTCACTCAGGCTTACAGAGATGTAGAGGAACCTACAGGTTCAGCCCTTCCAGGGAAGACGCTCGAAATTAAGTACACACATCAATCAAGATGGTAATTCTCATCCCCAGTTAATATATAATAAAATATTAACCAAACTAAATCAAGTGAGTTTTTAGTTTAGCTATATAAGTGGAAAGCAATTTTGAGGTCTGTTGCATAAAGAATTTCAGTTCCATGATGCAGAAGCAGTGAGGTTGGGAGGCGAGGCTAGGTGTGAGTCAGTGCTATCACTGTGGTTGTTTAAGAACATCAGAGAGGCTGTGCAGGCTCTGTCCTGCAGGGGCTGTGAGCAATTTGTAGTAACTAACGGTAAACCTCTATAATAGTCCGGCATTGGTTTTTACTTAATAAAATATTTAATCATAAATGTCTGAATTCTGCATCTCCCACAGGAAGTTATTTCTGTACCCACTGACAAGAATAATTTAGCAGTTTCATAGCTGAGCGCTTAATTACTCATAATTGTGAGGGATAAGATGTGATGAATTCCTCCTCCATGGACATACTAAATATTTTAAATAAGTAGACGACTTAAAGTAAATTAAGCTAGTGAGGTCATTTATTTCATGGTTAAATCAGATGAAGTAATAATATCATGTCCCATACCCTGTTAGATGCAATCCAAACGTGACTGCCTCCTGTGTGACCAAAGCCGTTGTGGGGATAGGTGGCGGTTTGAGGGTAGGTATTACGTTGTGGAGGTTGCAGTGTCTTTGCCCCAGGCACCAGCTCCCTGGTTATATGTCGAGTTTGCTTCTCACACTACTGGAGTCTTGGCACCTTTTGTTCAGTAAAGGAGTATGGTTCATCCTGCGGTAGACTTGATGGTAGGCCGTCCTTCAGACCTTGCTGGTGAGCTTTGGGGTGATGGCCTGATTGCAGTATTGAGAGCAGTGGGAAGGCTGTATGAGGAAACCAGAACATTCTCTGTTAAACTTGTAGAGGAAAAAGAAACTTACATTCTGGAGTAGAGGAGACGGAATTGCAAGTACTTGGTGTGTGCACCCCTCCATCACGGCAGCAACAACCCTGTGGTGGCTTCAGAGGCTCTGGAGCCTCCTGCTTCCCATTGGGGGACGACTCGTCTCATTAAGTTAAGCTTCTTCCCTCCAGTGCCTTGTTTAGTTTTAGTTCTCGAATTCTCCTTCCCTGGCGGTTTGGGTAAAGTGTGTAAAATCACTAAAGGTAAAAGGTTGAAGCAATCCCAAATTTAATAATCTATCACCTTTCTTTAGTGTATCTGTGTGCAATTCCCAGCAGTTCTTTGTGAATTCATTAGAAGACAGCAAGTCATTAAAAGTTAATATGAAACTATTTGTTTCTGTGAATGTGAATAAAACCACTTTGTAAGTCTGACATTTTTTCCCACTCATGAAAGACTTGCTTTTGAAAAGCCTGTCTCCATTTCCTCATCTCTAGGTTGCTCCTGGATGGAGCCCCTCTGATAGCTATCCACAAGGCCAGGTATTACAAGAGGAAAGATGGCTTAGCCCTGGGACCAGGACCATTCGTGACTGCTTTAGAGTATGCCACAGACACAAAAGCCATAGTGGTGGGGAAACCAGAGAAGACGTTCTTCCTAGAGGCACTGAGGGACACTGGCTGTGCACCGGAGGAGGCCGTCATGATAGGAGATGTAAGTAGAAGAGCCCAAGGGATGTCCTGAGTTGTCTGTCATGCTAGGAGATACAGCTTCAAATCCCTGCTTCTTGGAGCAGCTTTCCTGTAGACGTTCAGTGTTATTCTTGTAAAAATAGAGATGTTGTGTCCAACATGTCTCCATAGCGATTGAATATGAAAATATGAAAAACCATTTATACTCCAGTCAGCTAAATTCTTTATGTATCCTGCTAAAGAAAACTCCAAGATAGATCTCAATTTTTTAAAATGTAGCTTATGCAGAAAACAATATATACCAGAAGAATTCTACCATCATTGTCTTTTTGGCATATACTTATGGAATTACCAGATCAACGTATCTATTAGTGAGGGATACTGACCACTATAGCTCTTTGAGTAGTGGGGCGGAGCCTGGAATGAGCAGAAGCCCTTGATAGTCACCTGTGGTGATATGCACCTTGCTTTTGGCCTCACAAACTGGGCTGATAGTATTTGCTGTGTGTGCTGTGTAGGGTAAGTTGGTATGAATGGTTTGTTGTAGCTATAAATGACAGCATGCCAGGCAACCAGAGAGATTGTCTGGCCCACCCTCATTTTCCACATTAGAAAACTGAAACCGAGAGAGGCGGGTCTCCTGCCGAGCACAGCTGGACGGAGGCCTCTGGGGCTCCCTCCTAGTTTCTTAGTCCCTGGTCGCGAAAGTGTCACCATGGCTTCTCTCCCAAGAGTGTTTACACAGAGTTCCTTTACCCTTCATACACATGTTCTTTTCTTGCATTTTAAGAAAGGAAAGCAGGGGTGGTTTGAATAGATATGGCACCCATAGACTCAGGTGTTCGAATGCTTGGCCATAGGGAGTGGCACTGTTAGGAGGTGTGGCCTTGTTGGAGGAAGTGTGTCACTGTGGAGGCACGCTTTGAGGTCTCATATATGCTCAAGCCACGCCCAGTGGGACAATTGCTTCTGGGCCTGCAGGTCAAGATGTAGAACTCACAGCTCCTCCTCCAGTGCTGTATCTGCCTGCATTCCACTATGAAGATAATGGACTAGACCTCTGAAACTGTAAGCCAGCCCCAGTTCAATATTTTCCTTTATAAGAGTTGCCATGGTCGTGATGTCTCTTCACAGCACTAGAAACCCTAACCAAGACTCGGGGAATTGCAGATGGCCAGTGCAGCCCACTCAGTCATTGATGGAGTTTGCTGGCAAGCTGAGTGAAGACTCTGGACTAAATGTCTTTATGTTTTTCCAGGATTGCAGGGATGATGTTGGTGGGGCTCAGAACACTGGCATGCTGGGCATCTTGGTCAAAACTGGTATGTATCTCCTATATATGCCTTTTCAAAGATAAGGATGGAGTGGGGCATGGTGGCACACCTTTAACCCCAGCACTTGGGAGGCTGGGAGTGGAGGATTGCAGTGAGTTTGGGGACAGTCTGGCCTATGTAGCAAGTTCTAGGCCAGTCAGGAAACCCTGTCTTCCAGGAACCAGGATAGTAGAGGTCACAGTTGCAAGAAGAGCCTTGGCAGAGGTGGCAGAGGTGGCAGAGCTCTTTGGCACTTTGGTTCTCTTTCTACCATAACTAAAAGGAACTGAGCTTAGGATTCCAGAGAAAAGGCAGCGAGGATGCCGTGCTGCGCAAAGCCAGGGCAGGCTGCAGAACCACACACAGTTTGTAGCATTACCTACACATGTGATTCACATCAGAGTAAGCAGGAGGCCTGCGTCATGGGGCTCTGAAAAGAACTCCTGTATTGTGTGGCTGGACAATGAGGAAGCTGATCTCCAGGAACAGACCTGCCAGATGCTCCTATCCTGTCTGTTCATTGTGCACTTTTTAAAAGAAATGCCAAACACATTTTTCTTGTCTCTTAACTTGCTCTGTTTTGGTGATCAAAAGTTTAGGGGCCTGGGAATATAGTTCAGAGGTAGAATGCTTGACTGCACGAGGCCCTGGGTTTGAACTTTAGCACCATAGAAAAACAAAAGTTTACAAACTATTTCCACTAAAATTAGTTTCCTTCACACAGTCTCTCAAGTTTAGGAAAAGGAAATGCCTCCTGTGGCAGGTTCCGCTAATCCAGTCTTTTGACAGAGGTGGCTAATTGCCCTGTGTCCTGGCCTCAGCTCTGTGCTGACTGGCTGGCTGGATCAAGCAGGAATGAAAACATGAAGTCACAGAAGAGTTTTTCCAGGACCGTGACCACAAAAGAGTGATCTCTTAAGAGCTGCTTTGAGTGAAGCAACAAAAACTGAAGTGTAGATGCCTTGAGGAAGTGAGGGCCAGAGGAGAATGTGTTAATCACCTTTAGACCTTTGATGCTGTTCCTTCACTGGAAGAGCTCCAGTAGGACAGAACAAGAGCCATCTTCTGAAAGAAGTCTGTTTTGTGAGGGAAGCTGAATTCAGTCAGAGAAACCCTGATAAAGCTGAGGAATAAACAGAGGTCATAGAAAAGAAGACAGTGAAAGAAAGCAAGATGCATTGCAATCATGCAGGCCACAGGCCAGTGCCCCTCCCTCTTGGAGGGTGGAGCCGAGCTACCTATTTCCTCCTCCTCTCTCCTCACCTCTCTTCTCTCCTGTCCATTTTCTAAAGGCATTTTAGAGAATGCTTACCATGTGGCCATCATGATGCTAGGCGCTAGGAATCCTTCAGGGTGCAGAGCAGACCTAATCCCTGCTCCCAGGAAGCTTACAGTCTCCAGCTGTGAGTCATTAAACAAGTGGGTAGCTACAAATTATAAACATTGTGAAGACAACCCGATGCTAGGAGGGGAGGGAGGGAGGGAAAGGCACTGACCCAGTAAGAGTGATGGAACGGGACCTTGTGGCCTCCTTTACTTATGGAAAACCGCCCCCACACCCCCTGCTCGGACTGGTTCCCCTTTGGACTGACTGTGGTGTGCCAGGCCCATGAATTCCAGAGTCACAAGTTAGGCAGCAGGCCTGCCTTGGCACCTGGTGTATATCTAGTCTCCTGTTTTAAAAAGCATTGATTAGTTAGATCACCAGCCCATCTTTAGGACAAAAGCAGGGGAGAACATGATTCTGTGATTTGAAGGAAGCCTTAACTGTGAGGTGACCCCATACCTAGAACTATCCATTGTAAAAGATCAGAGGGCCTGGGATTTGATAAATGTGACAGTTCTCTGAATTGTCCCCTTACCTCCTAAAGCCTCAGGGGAAGGTGCTTTTGGGGGGAGACAGAGCCCTTGATTCTCTGGTAATTGCAGGGGTGCTCTTGGGTGTGTTGAACTTGGCATTCTGGCTGTAGCTTTTGTTCACTGGATTTGCCTTCCTTTCAGGGAAATACCGAGCCGCAGATGAAGAAAAAATTAATCCACCTCCCTACTTAACTTGCGAAAGCTTCCCTCACGCTGTGGACCACATTCTGCAGCATCTCCTGTGAACCCACATGTGACAAGAGGCTGCTTGATCCACAGCTTCCATTGTCTAGACTGGATGGATCCCTTTCTAACCCAGTGGCCTCAGTAGACAGCGCCATCCAGCGATGATCTGTTGTTGAACCTCTTTCATTGCGCATTAATTAGAAAGAGGGGATTGAATTGCAGCCAGCCCTAAACCTTGCTAATCTCTTTTGTTTTGTAAAAGGAGATGAGACCTGAAGAAAGGGAGAGCTGAGATTTTGTGCCATTCCTGTTAAAATATTCATCAGGTTCACTGGGCTGGGAAGAGAAGCTCCTTGGGGAGTAGAGAAGCAGTAGTCCCCACTTCTTTGCTGGAAATGAGAGGGGTTGTCTGTGAGTACAGCCGAATCACACAGGGATGCACGAAGGGTGCATTAGGCTGTCATGGAGATGCAGAGTTCACTGTGAAACCCAGCAGACAAGCCCAAGTGCATGGCAGAAGCAGCGTGGCAGGTCCTTCCGCTGAGATCCAGTGCTTCAACAGATGTGGAAAGCCAAATCTTCCACTGCACTCCCAGCACAGATGACTTCTTTTTCTCTTCATTAGCCAGAGATGACTAATTTAAATTTAGAACCCGAATTTAATTTAAAATAATATTTCCATTAATAACCTATTCATTGCAGATACCTATTATCCTGTGTAACAGTTGTTTTGGAAATTTTATGTAAAATTAAAACTATCAGTATTTTACAGATGTTTTAATTAGACATTGTTATTAACAGGAACAGTGCAGAAACTGAAATCAAGCCTTTAATGTCTTATAGACCGTGCATTTTTGAAGTTAGTGTCCACTGGGGACCTATTAACTGTACATTTGCAAGATTTCATTATTTTTGCCTCTGGCACTGTGGGAGAAGTCTTTTAGGAACTATTGGGACAGATTCAAACTTTTATGTACTTCTTACTACAGTTGTAAAATGAGATCTTGTCTCGGCGCCTGGATTATTCTTCTCGTGTTAAAGCCACCCAAATGAAGGAGACTAAGTAGGTAATGATTTTCCTGGTGCATTTGCATGCTGTGCTAATCCGAGGCCATGGCAGTTGTTTTACAGGGCTCTTGGGCATTGAATTATTAGGATGTAATTGTGTATCCTTGCCGTGCTCACCTTACTGAGGCACACACTAATGTTAATGAGGAGCTTCAGCTTTGATGCTTGTTTAGAGACCAGCTCTGTCTTGGATGGAAGGGAACAAAGCTAAATAAATGTACTTTAGTAAGTGCTTCTCTCTTGGTTTTGCAAATGCCCCAACCTACTACTTACACACTGTCAAGTGCAGATGATCGCCATGCACAGTCAGAAAGAAGTGCGGAGTGGCTGAGGGTACAGCTTCTGGTGCCTGGTGAGCAAGAGTGAGCCATCTCGACCCTCACCACACAGTATTGCTGTGAGCATCAAACGTGGGCACCTATGTTAAGTACTTGGCCTAGACAACCTGAAGAGGGCTGGCTGTCTTGATGAGATTGGTCTTAAGGGTCAAATGCTGTGCTACATAGACCTCGGGAAGAGCTGCGTGTGGATAAAAGCATAACCTTGAAAGCAGAACTGCCCTGGTGCCTGGGGAAGGGGCCATATCCATCTGTGGTCTGTGATCTCGGTGCCAAGGGCAATTGTTCCTTGCTGGGGAATTATTATATTCCATAGCTGCTGTGCACTAACTGCTGTGCTGACCCCGGTTATTGTGTAAAATATTAAGTGTAGAAGAAAAGGCTTTTACCCCAAGGGGCTTTCTAGTTGAGAACCTAAGAGACAATACTGAAGATCACTAGGAAGGCGGGACTTGTGTCCTCTCTGGTGAACCCCCCACATGCAAGATGGTGTCACGGCTTCCTGCCCTATTCCCTCAAGTGGTCCCACATCTCTTCCCTGGCCAAGACTGAAGTCATTCTTTTTATGTCTGCTGCCACACAGGCAACTGAACCAGTGGATGTGAACTAAACATCACAGGAATTTGATGCTCTTTGGCTGTTGTGGATGGAGGGAAGCAAACAGTGGGGCTGATGCTCTGGAGATAGGACAGAGCTAAAACAAAGGCAGCTCGTGGTGGAGCCGTGTATTAGGTCACAGGACGGGAGAGAGCTCAGCCAGGCATCCAGTCCAGGGTCCCTGAGAGCCATGGGACTCTTAATTCAGGGTGTTTCTGTAATACATGTAACACACATTAGGGCTTGTTAACTAGCCTGTCTGGAGGTCCAGGAGGATAGTGCAGAAGCTTATCTTAAACTTGCTAGAAACACTGCAGAAAGTGCCTCTGCCTGTTAGGCATCTTGGCCTCCTGTAGGAAATGTAACTGATGTCCAAGGGGCTTCCTCTTTCCTGTTGCTGTGACAAAATGCCTGTGAAAAGGAACGGGAGGAAGGGAGGGAGGGAGGGAAAGAGGGGGGAGGGGGAGAGAGAGGGAGGGAGGGAAGTTTTAGCTTACAGTTCACAGTACAAGTCCTTTATGGTAGGAGCTTGAAGCATCTGTCCATAGTGCAGCCCCACTCGGAAGAATGTACCATACTGCTCAGGGACCTTACTCCATTTTACACAGCCCAGGATCTCAACCAGGAAATGGTGCCGCCCAGAGCACATAGTTCTTACCATCTCAACAAAATTAAGATAATCTCCCATCAGCAGCCCAGAGTGATTCTAGATTCTGTTGGGACAGCACTAGCCACCACACAGACCATCTCACAATTAAAGGGTTATGTTGTATTGCTATGAAAGACTGCATCCATATCGGTCTCACAGTTATGTTATAGGCCAGAAAATGGACTAAAGGATACTATGAGAGTAGAAAGGGGCTGGCGATAGGGCATGGTAGGAGATGATGAGTCTCATGAGCACTGAACACCCTGTGGTGGAGTGTGAGCCAATCCATTAGCCCATCACCCAGCTGCAGGTTGGGTGTAGTCCTGCCTGCCTGCCACACCACGTGTGTCAGATCCTATCCTGGTGACAAGGCACAGAACAGAGGCCACCTCACTGTGGTGGCTCCGCATAGAAAAGGGACCACCCCACGGTGACAGCTCCACAAATGTCTCCAGGTGTGATGTCAGATGCCCCCGTGGAATGATAACACTGTCACATCGCCCTTAATCCCATACTTGAAAGCTCCAGGGTCCTGTGGGGTGGGGAAGGTGGAAACACCCTGTATTTATTATGTTCAGTTAGCTTTGGACCAGTGGTTCCAGTAACATGAAATTAAAGACCTTAGGCGCCTGCAATAAAAAATTTTTAAAACTGCATTAATTTATTTGACCGAAATACTCCTCCCGGAGTGGCAGAATGAACCCCTTTTTCATATTACAGTCATTTGTGTGGAGCCATGTTTACATCATCATGTTTATTTGTCGTAAATCACAAAGACATTTTTCCACATAAATTCATGGGGGTTCTGCTGCCATTTTATGACACCAGCCATCAAGACCTACTAGCTAGAAGCACATTTCTGTCTTTAAGAGGCAGCAGTGAGACAGGAGGTCAAAAACCTTATAAACTGCATAGATCACTCACAGCATCTGCAAGTATCTGCTTCCATGTCATACACATTGGAACTGTTTCCATGACTGCTGTTCCTGAGAAATTTATATTAAGTGCTTACTAAGATGAGTATCTTCTAGTCAGGGCACTGAGGCATATTAAAAACAACAACAACAACAACAACAACAACAACAACAAGAACCCTAACAATACAAAGGACTCTGACAAATTCAAAACAATCATAGACTTCCTATATGGAATGCAAAGACTGAGTGCTTGGGAACAGGTTTCATAACTTCTGGGGCCTACACTGTTTTAAAGAAATGTCTTTAAATCAGTAGGAAAGGAAAAATGACCTCAGACCATGGAGCTTATGTCTGAGGAGGGCAAATGGAATCCAGCACACAGCTGCCAATACAGTATGAGCGATGGTGATGCAGACAACCGCTGACAATAAGGCTGGGTTACTGGAGCTAAGTGTGGTCCACCAGCTAGGTATCTAAAGGATGCCAGTGGTACAGGGGCAAGGGTGATGGACCCTAGCTGCCAGCATTTTGAGAATGATGTTCAAATGCAAGTCCCTCGCTGCCGCTTCTATGCAGATTAGATCTGGCAATGTTAGGCCTAAATTTCCATATTGACCTGGGCTTAGTCACTACTGTGTCCTTTAGAGAGTCTCTGGCCCTCACCAGTTCACCTCCCTCCCTGCCTTTGCCTTCTACTATACCTAGCACACTTGACTCATGTGGTATCAACTTCCTTGCTACCATTGTCATTGGAGTTGGGAACTCTGATTTACAATGAATAACAATAAAATACGCTACATGTTGAATTAAGTCAAATTTTATTTATTCCAACTACTAAGAAGTCAACTCCTCATACTATATAAAATGTGTGTATAATCTTTTTTAAATGCATGTGTGTGCATGTGTACATATGTTCTAGAGTCCAGAGGATCACCTCAAGTGTCACCCTCAGAAAACCATCCACCTCCTTTGAGATAGGATCTCATTGGCCTGGAGCTCACCAATTAGGCTAGCCCTGCCTGGCCAGTGAGCCAGGGTTTCTTCCTGTTCTCTGCTACCTCCCCCACACTGGAGTTTTAAACGTGCACCACTAGACCTGGCATTTTTATGTGAATGTTGGGGATCAAACTCAGGACCTCATATTTGTAAGGCAAGCCAACTGAGCTATCTTCCCAACCCTTTAACCTACTAAAAAGTTAACTATAGGCCCCTCTATAGTTCAGATGACATCTCAGAAGAGGGGACAGAAAAAAATGTAAGAGCTGGATGACAGGGAGATGGGCTGCAAAGAACTTTCTGCTAAGAATGTCATAGTTTTACAATCATGAACTCACAGCAGCTGCAGTTACCTGTACTGAGCCTATTGCCGAGCATTGGTAGCGCACGCCTTTAATCCCAGCACTCAGGAGGCAGAGGCAGGAGGATCTCTGTGAATTTGAGGCCAGCCTGGTCTACAGAGTGAGTTCCAGGACAGCCAGGGCTCTGCTACACAGAGAAACCCTGTCTTGGGGGGTGTGGAGACTGGACCTATCAATCAGTCCCAGTTTGGGGAGGGGCTTAGGGGTTTCTACCCTTCCATGGGTAACTACTGTTTATTGATGGATGCTGGGAGGAGTCATTATATTCAGTTGTATGCCCACAGATGAGTCCACCAGTTCCATACCCGTGGTCGTGCCTTGGTTAAACTCAATGAGTAATTAGACAAAAAAGGCATTTTCAAGGGGAAAGGAGGGAGATGGGATGGGAGTCGGGGGGGAGGGAAGAAAGGGTAGGGGGCGAGAGTAACCAGAATACATTATACACATGTATGAAACTGTCAAAAAAAATTAATAAATAGGGGGCTGGAGAGATGGTTCAGTGGTTAGAGCACTTGCACTCTTTTAGAGGAGCCTAGTGTGGTACACAGCACTCATGCTGGGCAGCTCACAACTGCTTGTGACTCTAACTATGGGTGACCCAGGCGAGCTGATACACTCCTCTGGCCTCCATGGCATCCTTGCACGTGTGACATACACTCACACAAAACAAATAGCTGTAGACACTCTAGAGTAAACCCCTGTATTAGCTGGTCTCCTCTCTCAAACCCACTAAAGGAAGAGAACAGAGAGTTACAAACCCACAGGATCAGCCAGTGAGAGAACGCAGATGAGGTGGTCTAACAATGGACGATGCAAAATAGATGGACGGATGCTCAGCGAACTGAGCAGCAAATACAAGACAAGGCCAAAGCTTCAACACACACACTCGTTCTTTAGGACACTCCCAGAGACTGCAGCCAGCCTTCCAGACACAGGGAGAGTGAGATGTGAGGCAGGGATGAAAAGTCAAGTGCTTGAAAGTTAGCTAACAGACTGACTGGGATCCAGAAGCCCTGAGTAGCCGGGCAAGAGAATTGAGGCTTTCCTTTATTCTCCGGGAAAACAGAAGCCAGGAGCTTGGGGACGGCAAGGATGGCGGCAAGCAGTGGTCATGACGGTCAGCTGGGGTAAGACGGCTGAAAAGAGAGGATGGAGACAAATATGGTTCTAGGGCGGTCTCCTTCCCCTGGGGCAAAAGAAGTTAGGAGAACCGGGTTACAGGAGGTGTTCAGCTGTTTAGGAGAGTATACTGCTGGGTGGGTTAGTGCAGCACTTTGACCCCAACCCTCAGGAGGCAGAGGCAGGCGGATCTCTGTGAGTTCAAGGACAGCCTGGTCTATAGAGCAAGTTCCAGGCCAGCCAGCACCACACAATGAGACCTTGTCTTGGAAGAAAGAGAGGGAGGGAGGGAGGGAGGGAGGGAGGGAGGGAGGGAGGGAGGGAAGGAGGGAGGGAGGGAGGAAAAGAGGGTGGATAGTGATGGTATCTGACAGGCTTGAGAATGTGTTACAAGAAAGAAATTAAGAACAGAGACTAAGAAAATACTTTTCTTCAAAATGAAGACCTCAGGTCAACAATAAGGAATACCACAGGAAACTTCTTCAAAATTTTATAGTCGAAGTGTGAGGAAAAACCCTCCATTGCCTGACCCAACAGCCTGACTTGCAACCAAAATCTTCACTTTGCTGACATCCATGACACTAGATCTCACATTTCCAAAATAATGCAGTTGTCCAAATCCATCCAGCACTCAAGGATAATCTCCCCCCTTCCATCCTGGTCACACTGGGAGGCTCTCGCTGCCTCTGGCCAGGTCAGGCTGAGTGCAGCTTTACACAGACTCAAACTTCTCTTGCCAGTCCAAGTATTTCTCCGTCAGATTCTTTGCTGAAGGCTTGGTGTGAGTCAGCACATCCAAAAAGTCCTCCGTAGTCACGGTATCCAACTGGATCCCAGGTAAATTGCTGCTTTCTAGACAAAAAGACAACAGTCAGGACACAGCGTTGCACCTCCTCGAGGTGACAAGTTCTTGAAAGGCCAGGTCTGGAGACAGTGCGTGACATCTCGTTCTTGGCAGCTAATGCAGCTCAAATGCACATCTGAAGAGGGCTGTAGGGGGAACTTTCTAAGGTGCAACTGAGGCTTTCAGGCCTGACCTCCCCCGCCCTGCCTCTAAAAGGGACTTAATATATTGTTATCAAAGTACTATTTATTATTTGTCTAGCACCTCAGATGGGTCCAGCCCATGTCAGCACGTGCCAGAAGAAATAAAAACCCAGCAATGGGAGTCTTGCAGCGGAGGAGGCAGCTGAGTGCATGGGAGATGATGATCTGACTGACTACAGAGCACACAAATGTAAAAACCACAGAGCCTGGAAAACAAGGTGCCAGGCTCCACCTGCTGGTCAGAGTGGGTGGGACTTTTGCACGCAAAGCAAGCACTCTGCCACCAAGCTGTGTCCCTTTTAGTATTTGTACTTTGAAACAGGGTCTTGTTAAGTTGCCCAGGCTAGCCTTGAGCTCACTATGTAACCCAAGTTGGCCTTCAATTTGATCCTGCCTTAGGTCCCAAGTGACTGGGCACAAGCATGCACCACCACATCCCTCCAAGAGTTGGGATACATATGCACAAATTTCTCTCCCAAGCCGCCATTACCGCAGGACACCAACCATACCTGACTGATGATTTTCAAGCACACTGAAGATCTTTCTCACAGGCCTCATGGCTGCCTCCCTGCAGACTAGCTTGATGTCAGAGCCTGAGTAGCCCTCTGTTTCCTGAAAGCATAGCAAAGCCAGGATCAGTCAGCAGGCAGAATGCTGGTGTCTGCTTCCTTCTTGTAGGCAGGATCCAGTGTCAGACACTGGCTTAGAATGTTGTCATCCCTGTTCACTGTGCTAGCATCCCTGGGGAAGTAATGCTGGATGGAGAAGGTGCTAACACGCCCAGCTAACTGGCCATCTGGGTGACAGATTCCTCGCACCTTCAAATACGTTGTGAGATGCCAGGTAGAGCACTGGACACCCAGTGTTGCCTGGTGGGGCCCTGATCCTAAGTGCATGATGGCTACAGTGGGTATTTTGTTCATGTGTAAATAAGGCCATTCTTGCTTTTGAGGGACTTTCAAAACCATTGGGCTTCGATGTATACCCGCAGCAGATATCCTGGGAATGATGTCTGTGATGGGTGTTCTTGACTGTCAACTTGACTACATCTGGAATTAACTAAAACCCAGGCAGCTGGTAAATCTGTGAGGGATATTTTAATTCAGATCTTTAAAGGTGGGAAGATCCACCTTCAGTCTGGGCCACACCTTCCACTGGCAGCCTTTATAAAGGACATGGAAGAAGGAAGCTTGCTCTGTCTGCTTGTCCTCACTCTCGCTATCAAGTCCATTCCCTCACTGGCATTAGCGAACTATTCAACTCTGGAGTGTACTGAAGACCAACTGAGACATCCAGCCTCGTGGACTGAACAACTGCTGAATTCTTGGGCCTTACTATGGGAGACAGCCATTGTTGAAGTGGTTGGACCACAGCCTGTAAGCCGTTCTAATATAGCCCCTTCATATGCACATGCATATACATATATATTGAATAGACATATATTCATTTTATAAGTTCTGTTTCTCCTGTGAACCCCCATTAGTACAATTCCCAATGATGATTAACAACATATATACCTTGAGCTTTTCTTTGCAAAGGATTCGTCAATTTATTCATCATAATAACCCTCTCTGGATTCTCTGATACAGGGCCAGGATTTGACTTGGGCTCTCTGAATCTGAATCCTGTACTACTCCCTGCAGCTCCCATTTTCTGCTCCACTGTAGCCCAGTCTCCCAGAGCCCATTCTTTCATGGAAAGGGGTCCATTGCCTTGCTGGGCAGCTTGGAGCCACCCTCTAAGGCTGCCCACCTGGCTCAGCACATTGTACTCCAGCTCTGTGTGCAGCTCCAGGGCATGGCTCTTGCTCACAGGGGGCAGCCAGTGGTAGATCATGGCTTGTCTGGCCTCTTGGCTGGGGAGACCAACCAGAATCCTCTTCTCCAGGCGCCGTAACATGGCATAGTCCAGCTCCCTGTATCACAAGACAAGAAATGGATAGAGCAGTAAACAGTGCTTTGGATAGGCACACAGACAGAGATCTTACATCTATTTATTTGTGTGTTTGTTTGTTTACTGCATGTGCATGTGTGCATGGCACATGTGTGGAGGTCAGGGGACAGATTTTGGAAGTTGGTTCTCTCTTCCTACCCTGTGGGTCCCAGGGATCAAACTCATGTCATCAGGCTTGGAGGCGGCTGCCTTTACTCACCAAACCATCTCACTGGCCCCAGGAACTATATCCTTAGGGTGATTTGGCTCTATAAGAAGCAATTCTGTATCTTAATTGTCACTGTGTCTATAACTGAGTAGTCAGGGCAGTTACTTCATGTTGTTTGAAGAAAGAAAAAATTTAAAGATGTGAAAAAATTGTGAAAAGGAAGAGGGAGGAAGACAGAGCACCTTCAAGACTCCTCACATGAAGGAGATACTTGAGTGACAGTGGCAGAGACAGCTCACAACTAGGTGGGGGACATCTCAGTGAGATTTCAGTATCAACTGCTGGACTTGATCTTGCCAGGGAGTCGACTGTTCTGTACCATCACCTGAACACTCCAGAGTACATTCACTTTTCTGAAACTCTTCCACCCTGGAGGGAATAACCACCTCACTCCACTGCTCTGGTGAACTCAGCACCACTACCCTCCTTCCTAGGTGCCCAGTGCCAACGTAGCCTTATGAAACACTGGTCCCTGCTTCCAGTAGGCCAGGCTTATGCAATTTCATACTAGTAGGTAGTTTCCCCAAACTTCTTAATTTGAAAAATTCAGTAGAAAAGTAGAATAAAAGAATGCAATCCATCTATATCCTGCCTTTTTGACTCAGTATCCAACAACACCTGGCCACATCTGCCTCATGTAACTTCCCAAATAGTCTTACTAAGCTTTTCTAATAAATTGCACCATTGACTCCATCTCTAAATTCCACTCTCTCAGTCTAAAATCTCTCTGCAGGATTTTCCAACCAAATACCATAGATATGTATTGTATACAGTCATATCTCCTAAACCTGTTACTCAAAGCCAGCCTCTCTGTCCCAGAGAGAAGGAATGGGGCTCATTGTAAAATCCTGCGCATCCTAAATTCACCTAGTATTTTTCTTGTGGCACTGTGTGACAGGTCCTCCTGTCACCCAGCTGCGGATGAAAGCTTGGAATATATTATATATTATATTATATATTATATTATTATATTATTATATTATTATATTATATATATATATGTTAGCATCAGTGACATGGTGAGATCATCATTACAAAGGGCACATCTTCTAATAAGTATTCAACATTGTGTGTACAAGCCTTTGACACCACATGATTTCCCCATCTTCTCTCAACTAGTAGTTGTAGAATCTGTTGGTGACCTTTATTTGAAGGAATCACTGTTCACATAAGCTTTCCTGTAGTGATTTAATATTGTTTTCGTCCCAGATGTTTTACTAGGAATCCTGTGGCATTATACATCACCACTATGTAGAGAGGAGCTTTTCCTCACCAGCGGGGGCTGCTTGGTTACCTTACCTAGCTTACTTTGCTATTAATGGTTTTGTGTGCGATCTGTGAATTGTTCATATGTTAAATATTCAAACTTCCAAAAGCCTAGAAACATTTAGTTTTCTCTACTAGAAATGAGGAAATGCTTGTGTGCTCGCCCACCTACACCACTGATAAAAAGTAACAATCGAGTGTAATCCAGTGGTCAGCGGGCTGAAGGAGGGCTGAGGGGTAGGGTTCAGCCTGAGCTACGCTGAAAGAGAGAGGGGGTGGGAACAGAGGAGGACTTTAACTTAGTAAGATGCTCTTCAAAGTTGAGAGGAGACACAGCCACCCCCACTTCCTCCTGCAACACCCTACAAGCTACAAAGGCAAATGGAACAGGAGAGCTGGTAACAACAACAGAACCCTTAAGCTGGAAAGCGCGCTTTTCAGTGAGAGGTGAGAAGCTGCTTTCTAATCAAGCAGTGAAGAAAGCCAAGAGACGGCCTGGTGTGAGCCAGACACACACACACACACACACCACCACCACCACCACCACCACCAAAAGACAGCCTGGTGTGAACCAGACACCCCCCCCCCCCCCCCACTAAGAGACAGCCTGGTGTGAATCAGACCACACACACACACACACACACACACACACACACACACACACACACACACACACGAGACCTGGGATTGGCAGCATCTCTTTCCTTTGGGGCTGAGGTGACGATCAAAAGAAAAGGGAAGATGGGTTAAGAAACAGATCACAGATTTCTTCCCTGCCTCCTATGGAGAGGGCTGCCTCCACCATACTCGGCAGGTGATAATGTGGAGGAGCATCTCTGCTTTGAGAAACACCAAGCAGGTTGAAACAGTGTGTTGTGTTGACGGCATGATGATGTAAGGCCTCACTCAACAGTAAGGCGCCAGCTTCCTACCCCTACACGACTGGCAGCCAGGTGCTTGTCTCCCAGGCAAGAGACTCTAAGAATTTTCATTTTGCAGCTTGAGCATCCAGAGAGAACAATGAGAAGACATAGCTGCTGCTGAGGGTTTTCCAACACCACAGCCCTGTCAGGCCCCACACATGCAGCCATACGGGGGGACCCTCCCCACAGGCACAGAGCTTCCTCGGGCATTTTTAGTGTGCTCATAAACAGGACCAGGTGAAAGAGAGTCTGCTTCTATGGATGGCTTCTAACACAAGACAGACCTGAAAACAAGCAGACAGGGAACGAATCTTAAGGAAAACAATTAAAAAAATCACTCTTCTCAAATATAAACATGTTGTATCTATGAAACAAGAACTGATTGCCATCTAAAAAGAATCATTCAGAGGGGAAATACAGCAAAACAAAACAGATGAAATTAAGAGCATAGGAAAGTTTAAAATGGAAAACTAGCAATTTCCTAGATCAAGAAAGACATACATTCATTAAGAAATTCAAAAGGATAAAGAAAAGGGTTTTTTCTTTATTATTGCATGCTGCTCAAATTTTAATTATTGTATAGAACTTGAACAAAATTAATGGTTTAGATAAACAAAGTTAGTAAACCTCTACTATCACACACGGTTCAGGGCTGGAGCGATGCTCAGCAGTTAAGAGCACTGGCTGCTCCTGCAGAGGGCCCGGTTGGATTTCCAGCATCCACACGGCAGCTCACAACTGCCTGGAACTCCAGCCTCAGGAGACCTGATGCCCCCTTCTGACCTTCACAGGCACCAGGCACACTCATGGTTCACAGATAAATACGCAGGCAAAACACCCATACACATAAAACAGTTTTTAAAATGGCATCAGTATCCAGGAACAATGACAGCAGTCAAACACAAGTCCCCCAAAACACTCAGGAATCCCTCAAAACCTCTGATATAGCGTGTTTACATTTAACATTACCTGTAGGAACAGCCCTCTGTCTGAATACTGACATGCACTGGTAGGCCTCAAGCGTCTTGTTCTACAACTCTCCATAGCAACTCTCTTGCTGTGCAAATTTCACAGATTTGCTTTGGGTTCCTAGCTCCATCATACTCAATGAAGGACAGAGTCTTTTTTTTTTTTTTTTTTTTTTAAGGAAAACGTTATTCTAGAAGGCCAACAGACCAATACCAGGAGTTCCAGAGAAAATAACAGGAATCTCAGGAAGATGACAACTCAAGGGAATGGTCCAGATTCCTGGTGAAAGGTTTTCTGTATCCGAAATGTTAATGAGGCCTAAGTTTAAACAGCATTTACTAACTGACTGCTTGACGCATTTTACAGATGCTTTTCACTTACTTTTCACAACACCAGAGGCTGTGCTGTCCTTGCCTGCATTTTGGAGGAAACAAAGGCTGAAGAAGGGTAAGTAGCTCACCTGAGCTACTGATGCCTCAGGGCTGACAGGATGACTAGAAAACTGAGGCTGACACCATTCTCTGCCCACTGACTCCCAAGCTGCCTCATGGTGAGATTTCGGAACACCAAGATCAAAGAAAGGATGACAGAATTTTCCAGAGAGAAACACAGCATTTCTCAAGCCACACATGGCAGTGCATACCTGGAATTCTAGAACTTGGGAAGCTGAAGGAAGAGAACCAAGTATTCAGGATTAGCCTGGGCTACACAACAAGTTCTGGGCCAGCCTAGGCAGCAGAGCAAGATCACATCTAATTAAAAACAACAGCAAAAAACTTTATCCATAGCAACATGAGATGTTAAAGGAGGCCAATGCCTTCAAGATTTTGAGGAAAAAAATAATTTCTAATTAAAAAATCTATAGTTTGATCAAGCCATGGATCGACAATACAGATAGCTTCAACGTGTGAAGCCTAACCAATAAAACTTACCAAAGCTGGGCAGGATCCAGGCACCAGAGGACCTGGCACAGAGGAGGAAATCACCAGGGTGGCATGGCTAGAGCTCAGTCCCCTCTGCATCTAAGGTGCACAGGACAAGCAATTCGGTTTGGACCTGGTATGAAGGTTCTAGAAGACATCTCTGCAAGGAGAAGAGTTTGCTAGAATGGTACATCTGAGGCTATCAAGCAAGTGTGGATTGGACAGTATCTAACTCTTGTCCCTATCTCATCCTGAGTGGCTTCTTTATAGGAAGATCAAGACATCAGAAGCAGATGGAGGGGGTGGGACAGCAATTATTCAATACAGATGTCTGTATTGATCAGCTAATGCCCTAAAGCGAGAGATTTACCTCAAAACTGCTTGTGGATACAAAATGAGTGCAAGTCTCTGACAGCCAGGCCTGATGAATGCACTCTTAATGACATCAATAATCATATAAGCATATGAGAGAGGAAACAAAGGACAAATGGAATGTACCCAGAAATCATTCTTTATGCCACTACATTTATATAAAAAATGTAACTTGTGGCCACCAGGAAAGACTCCTCCTGGCTCTTGCACTTAAGACTTTACACTAGTTATTTCTGTTCTCATGACTCTGCCCTCCTGGTTAGTCAGCACTTCTATCCCATCGGTGGTCAGATCAATCAGTAAGCATGGGATACATAAGACATATGAAACACTGCAAGGCTCTCAGACCTCTGCCTACTGTAAACCTCTGGCCACCCTGAGCGCTACCAAGGGCCACAGTGCCTTGGATCTGACAGCCCCAGTAACCACATCAGACCTTCGGGTACCCTCCTCAGGCCTTGACCATTGTCCTTGTCATACTACATCGCCCTGGGACTGAGATCATTCCCAAATTTACAGCATGAGGGAACCAAGTACAGTTGAAGTTTGTTCCCTCAACAGTTCCAGTATTTCAAGTTCGAGCTATCTTGGTATGCTAACAGAAGAGTCAATCCCACTCAACATGACGTGGATGGTCATGATAAGCCCGAGAGAGCAGGCTAAGAGGATGTGATCTTTGATAGATCACAGGGAGCCAGAGGTTCAAGCACCGTCTTCTACAGTGAGCCCCACAAGGAAGGCCGCATACTTACACATTTCCCCGATGGATCCACTCTCTGTCCTTGAGTCCACTTTCCATTCTAGTTCTGACGTGAGTGTGTGTGTGTGTGTGTGTGTGTGTGTGTGTGTGTGTGTGTTATTGGGCACACTAAAGGGAGGAAGGCATGGCGGTAACTGGAGCGCTGTTGGCATCTTTGTGTCATTTTCTTTATGGAGACTTACTACTTTGTCTGTCAAAAGGGAAGTCACTGTTAAAAATCCAGAGAAAGTACTCCGTATGCAGCAAAGGCTTTTGACTTGCTTTCATGTCTATTATAAAAGGTACTTATTACACCAGGCATGGTGGTGCACACCTGTAATTCCAACACCTGTGAGGTGAGGTAGGAGAAGCATGAGTTGGAGAGAGCCTGAGCCATATAGTGAGTTCAAAGCTAGCCTGAACCCATATAGCAAGACCACTCTTTTTGTCTGCACAGCTCACAGGGTGCTGACTGCATTCTCAGCTCATAGCTATTTATATATATGTGGAACACTGTTCTATCTAGTTCCTAAGGGCCAAGTATCATGGACAGTATGCCTTGAATTCCTGCTTCCCAAGAAATCCTACTCAGGTGGGTGGGTGAATGAACTGTGCACCCAGTTACTGGCTTTGTATAAAATGGCCTGCTTTCTTAAACTCCTTGAGTTATTTGTAAAGGGGAATGTGCTTTGTTGAAAATTAGTACATTGTAGTCATAATTAGTTCAGGCTAATAGGGAGAAGCTCCATTGACTTGGGCAATGGGAACACAGCCCTGTACTTTCATTCTTAGAGAAAATCATGGAAATTGTGACTTTGGGGACTAATCTGCCAGGCTCACGTGGTAGTGCCTCTGAAGAGGACTTGGTGGGGCTTCTCCTCTTATCTGAGAGGCCAGAGAATCTAGCAAGTGCAGTCTGTATGCTCACGTGTGAGCTACAAGTATCACTCCTAGGAGTGAAAATTACCTCACATTATCTATTGATTACTCCCACCTCAAATACAATACTGAGGAAAACTGACGGCCCTGACCATAGCCAAAGGATGAACTAGATCGGAAATCTTATCTTAAATCCTCTTTAAAAGCTCAAGTTTATAAAAAGTACTTTTTGAATGTACAGTGGAGCCCTCCTGGAGGCAGAAGCAAAATTCTCAAATGTCAAAAATAAAGAGGCTCAAAATCAAGACTGGATAAAGTTGAAGTTATGGGGGACTTGGGCTATTTGCCTCTTGGTTGCAAAAGGGTTAGGTTTAAAAGGCTTCAGGTGGGGCAACCCAGAAGGCCTGGATTCCTCAGAGGTAGAGCCAAGGCTTGCAACATAAAGCAAAGACCTATATGGCTGAAGGGCACATGTGCATTTATAATAGCATAGGTTAGGATATTTCACCATTAGCAATGGAAGCCATCAGGGACACGAGTCTCTGCCTTGCACTTTGGGGAGAGAACATCTTCATGGATAGTTCAAAACTATTGGCCTCATTGTCATAGTCTCAGATATCTTAAGCTGAGAAGAAAAATTAAGTCCAAGTGGTGGTTCAAAACCCCAAACAGTCAACTCTTCTCTAGAGGGTCCCAATGCATGACTCCCACAGATAGCATCTATGTCATTAGTAAAATTACAAAACAACCATTAACAAATAAGCATTAATAAAATCACATGTAACGACCACCATGAATGAAAGTCAGAAGAAGGAAAAACTAACAACAGAAATACATTCCTTTGACTGGAGAATAAAATAATGTTTAAAACGTATAAAGAAGGAAATAGGTGGCTCAGAAATATGAGCAAGAGACTTGCCCTTGTCACCTGTGGCTTTCATACCATAAATAACCAAAAGGAGACTGAAAGGCAGGAGAAGGAGACAGACTGGCTGGGGACCTCACACTTAACCACTGCCATGGCAACCAGCATCCTGGGCTTTCCTGCCTCCCATCTGTCCTGATGGTTCACTGGAGAAGACTATAACTCAAAACTGCACGGACAAAGCACCAAGAAGAGTTTGCTCTCCCCAGCCACAGGACGAGAAAAGGGAGATTTTAAGACAGAAACCTTTTCCATATTATCTGCACTAACCTAGCCAAGCACTGCTGGAGGTACCCCTCCCAACGAGAGGCTGGAGGGGGGCAGGGAGGGGGGGTCCTCAAAAAGAAAAGTTAAAAATGACGGGACACTGACATAATGGAATTGTTTATAGAATTATGCAAGTCTGCATAAGTGACCACAGCACATCGAGCCAGGAATACACAGCAGGCCACAGCACAACACAATTCCACCCAAGGGATGATTCCATTCTGTTGCTCCATGTACTCCACGTGGATGGTTCCAGCACATGGTATCTCTGCAGTGTTAGGCCACAAGATCTTGCTTTCATTTCTGTTTGTTTGTTTGCTGTGTTGGATGAAACCCAAGGCCTCACTCACACGTGCTAGGCGAGCACTCCCCTTTCCCAGGTAGGCCCTGCTTTTTGCACAGTGCTTATTGACCTGTGGTAGACCACATTAGGAAAATGTAGACTGGTCAAAGCCAAGGCTGTTGTGAAAAGACCTGGGGTTATGTTTACTGACCTTTTCCATCACAAACACGCATATCTGTAGGAACGCCACAGCAGGAAGGGGCGTCCTGGTGGGAAGAAGTCTGTTCACACAAGTGGTAGAAAGGCAGCGAGCCTAACAACTACCCTAGGAGCACTTTAAATATTATAGAAAATGGAAGTACAGTGACAAGGAGATGGCCATTGAGCCACTCCCAGTGTCCCCAAGCCACCCAGGACAGTGTCATTTGCAGAGCAGGAGTCCCTTGTGCCTTTTTCTGAGGATTAGAAGAAAGCTGTCTTCTAGTTTTTTAACCTGCTCTGTTGGACCAGTATCTGCTTTCCTAGAGGGTTCCTGGAATTTCTAGACATTTGGCAAGCAGCCAGGAAGACAGGAGTGTCCGCATGTCACTCACAGCCCCCACACGTTATTTGTGCAAGCTACCATAGAGTTAAATAGACATCTCTAGATGGAATGTGCCTTAACGGCACTGTTCAGCACCTCATTCCCTCTGGACTACTAGGCCTGAGCTTGTGAATATGCAGCAATCAAGCAGGTCAAATTAGCCCTAATTATGCTAGCTAAATTTCTTAACATCACTATTACATTAAGTGGTAATATTAAATGTGCAACATTTTTTATTGCTCACTTACACATCAGATGACACATAGAAGTGGTTCCTTGTTCTTCCTTCTGGCCCTCTCCCATGCTACAGACCCGCCAAGGCAGGTGAGCAAAAGCTGTACGCCACCTCACTGCTGAGACAGCGGTAAAGGGTTGCCCAGTGCCTGAGTGATGAGGAATGCCTGGACTGTAAGGCATTTGATATTTCAGGACTGAGTCCTCACATGGTGTTTTGAATTAGTTGTTTCTCCAGGCTAGACCCCTTGGATCAAATAAATCTCCTTTCTCAAGTAAGATCCTGAAGCCAAGGAAAATCTTATTCATGAGGAATATTCCTTCTTCCTAGAATCTTTCCTTATGAAAAGGAATATCAGTATGTCATGAGGGAGTTAAAATACAAAGCCCTTTCATCTAGTAATTCTACCTCTAGATATCTTTCATAACAACCAGAACTGTGCCCAAGGGTGTTGTTTTGTGCATGTGTGCACACTGGTTTATGTATGCACACTCATGGGGGGGCATGTATGTGTGGAGGCAAGAGGACAATCATGGGGTGTCATTCTTCAGGTGCCGCCCCCCCCCCCATTTTGAGAGAGTCTCTCACTGGCCTGAAGCTTATTAAATAGTCTTGGTTGACTGGCCATCGAGCCCCAGGGATCCACCTGTCTCCACCCCCCCATCCTCCACCCCATCCCCCGTGCTGGTATTACCAAGCTTCACTGACTGAGCTTTCTCCCTAGTCCCTCCAGTTCACAAAGGTGTAGTGGGTAGCCATTGAGGCTTCGGTAATGGTCACGCCCACAAGGCGGGGCTGAGGGAGGATGTTGAAGACCCAGGATCAAGAGGAGAGGCTTCTCTTGGTTCCAGGACCCTGGACCCTGGACGCTGGAGGTAGACCGAGCAGAGTTCTCCAGAGAACGCCACAGCCGCCAGACTGCACCATACCTTTGCCAGACCCTACAACCTATCCCTTCATTTGTAAGCTACCCCACAAAATAAACCTCCCTTTTAACTACATGGAGTGGCCTTAATAATTTCACCAATACAAAGGCTTCTATGCAAGGAAGCTCATTTCAGTATTACTTATTCATAAAGAAAGTTTGGGAACTTCATACGCATTCAACAGAAAGGAATGATGTAATGAAGGTGTAGTCACATGTGGGAATTCTGGGCAGCCATTACCGAATCCAATGTTCCAGCATTATTTAACGACATTGGAAATGCTCTCACTACAATGTTAAGTAACGAAAGCAGCACACTAGTGGGACTGCAGGATGGCACAGCCTCCGCGGAGGGGAATTTGGCTGGCTCCACCCTAATTCCACGCACTTTACTCTGCGACCCGGTGGTTCCCCTCCCAGGAACCTATCCCAAAGCTGCACTGGTGAAACACACCCGTGCCCACTCCTTACTGCATTGCTATCTGTAACGGCAAGAGTAGCAGCCGCCCTGTTGCCATCACCAGATGACAGATTAGGTACGTTTTCAGAGATTCACAACTGAGTACTATATAACTAGAAAGGGAGTAAGGAAGAATTTATGGCCTTATTTGGAAAGATCTCCAGGATATTCTGATATTTTGTTAAGAAAAAAAGCCAAAACATACAACAATTTATATGGTGTGCGGCCTTTTGTGTAAGAGATAAATAAATACAGGATGTGTGAAGCTACGACCTATAATATGGAGTGCTAGTTACAGTAAAATGGTCTAAACAGCTAGAAGCTGTAGATTTTAAAATAAAAAGCTCGAACTGTAAACATGTTTACTAAAACATGCAAATCAGCAACCGCTGTTTATTCTCATCATTAGGCCCTGTACTGTGTATGCTACACTTTGACACAGTTAACACTTGAGTACACTTATTGACACCAGCATCAACAGACATGTGAGCAAAGTGCTCCCACTGTGTGGTGTGGAACCTCTGTGGCTCCGTTATTACCTCATGGGACCACTGTCTATGCAGCCCATCATTGCCTGAGACACCATTATGTGGTGCATGGTTTCAGGACATTCATAGGATTATGTAACTGTTACCACAAGCAGTTTAGAACAAACCCCTCACGTGGCTGAGACTAACTTCATAACCACTATGCAGCCAACAATGACCTTGAACTCTTGACCCTCCTACCTCTACCTCCCAAGTGCTAGGATTATCTGCCTGTGCTACCAGGACAGGCATTTGCTGAATTTCTTGATTGCATCCAGGCTGCATTGAGTGAGTGGCTTACATCATCCAGGTTTGCCTCCCTGCCTGACGGTAAATCTCGACAGTCCACTTAATGGGGCTAAGAGACAAGCCTCTGCGCAGATCTGGGAAGGCATCTGTCAGAAGGATTAGTTGGGAAAAGACCCTGTTCAGGACTAAATGGCACAAATATAAAAAGGTCTGAGAGAACGCAGAGTGGCTTGCTGCTTGCCTGGCTAGCGTCTTGCTAGTGAGTACATGGAGGCGGTGTAGCTAATGCTGCTGAGCCGTCCCTAACTGACGTCAGAATCTAGCTTGTTTGGCCTTCCAGAGAGGCCCGAGAACCAGTGGTTCCCCAGCTCTTTCAGGCCTTCAACACAGACTAGGGCTGCTGAGACATCCATCCCCTTCAGGAACTGAGCAGCTGCCAGGCTCTCAGCTATTCCAGTGTGCAGCCAGGGTTAGACTAGCAAACCACCATCAGTTGGAACCATTCTAGTAAACACCTCCCTTTGGCTGGTTGGTTGGTTGGTTGGTTGGTTGGTTGGTTGGTTGTTTTAAGACAAGATCTCATCATGGAGCCCTGACTGTCCTGGAACTCATATGGAGAGCAGGCTGGCTGGAGCTCACAGAGATCTGCCAGCGTCTGTTTCAGGAGGGATAACGGGTGTGTTCAACCAGGCCCAGTACAAATTCTGTTTTATAATAAACATACATGTTAGTGGTTCTCTTCCTCTGGAGAACTCTAATACACCCTATAATCACAGATACACATTTTTCAAACCACGCACATACAAGGACCTGGCTTTAATCTCTTCTGCACACTACAAATAGTAATGATGATAAAATAATAATGATAATAATAATAGTAATACAATGAAAACATATAGCACAATTAAATGGCTTGACCACTTAAAAGCACTGGCCATGAGCCATGCAGAATGTGCTTGAGAAAGTTTTTTTCAAACTCACAGAACTCATCAAGGGCAGTACTGCATTTCTGTAATCATAACAGCCAGGAGGCAGAGGTAGGAAGACCGAGGAAACCAAGGTCAGCCTGGGCAAGATCCTGACAAAACAAAACAAAAGCCAGGAAAAAAAAATCACTCACAAAACGCAATGGTATTGTACCAAAAGTTGTAAAGCATATTTCTGTTTGGAGAAGTAGGGGGGGGGCACTCACTGCTAGTGGTGACACTTGTTTTTCTACATTTGGGGGTAACCAAGCAGCCCCACTGGGTGAGGGAAGGCCCTCTTATAGTGATTCTAGCTGTCAATCAGAAGTCATGACAAAACCCTAACCTCTAGCAATGGGTTACATTGTGGTAAGTACAAAGGCAACAGAAGATAGAAGGTTGGGGAAAGAGGGTAGGAAGGACTGCAGCTGAGGAAGAGCAAGAGCGCATCAGGGTTGCTCCAAAGCGATGCCTTCCTTCCCGAGCAGAACATGAAGGTTTTACCCAGGGAACTCATGCACATTTACATAGGAAGACACGTTTTGGGGCAGGCACATTTCTGAGCATACTTGGAAAGGTGCACATTTCTGAGCATGTTCAGTTTAAGGTTATAGGTCACAAGGTCACTCTTCAGAGAGTTTTATTAAAATATAAAGAATGGCTATTTTTTATGTGTAAGAGTATTTTGCCCACATGCATGTTTATGAACTACATGCATGCCTGGTATGGGAGAAGGTCAGAAGAGGACATCGGATCCCCCAGGACTGGAAGACAGATGGTTGTGAGCCATCACATGGGTGCTGGGGATGGAACCTGGGTCCTTTGCAAGAGCAAAAAGTGCTCTTAACTACTGAGTCAACCCTGATCAGGAGATGCTAACCTCAGAGAGATGTACAGCAGAGAAACCAGACCAGTAGACCTGATCCCAAAGATTAAGTTTGGCAAAAGTGAGAAAACAAGGCACTGCCCCCTCAGGATGTGATGCGGTGTGATGCTCCCAATACTGAGGTAAAGTCTGAAGAAAATCTGTTGAACTGAGCCAGCCTCATTTTCAGCCTCGAGTACTCAGAGCAGGAAGAAGACACTGCCAAGACCACAGCTGACCCTGGTCGATCAACACCACACAGCGCTGCAGGACTACTGAATTCACAGTGAGGGGAGAAAAATGTTCAAGTCTCTCAAGGTACAGACCTGCCACACTCGTGTTAGGAGCTTTACAGCTTCACACCCACCCTAGTGAACACCCATGGCCACACGGCAGCAGAATAAAGACACAAAAATCAAAAGCAATTTGGTCCATTTCAAAGTAACAGTCCTTGGAAAGTAGGGGACAAGGACACAAAACAACAGAAAAAAATTAATAACTGACTGACCAACATCCAGTTGCTGGGTTGCTGTGTCTTGTTGTGGCAGTTGCAGAGGGTGCAACCCAGAGCCTTGAAGCATTTATATGTGGAACTGGTCTGTTTAGAATTCTGGCCTATTATCACTCTTGATTTCTCAGAAGGTTAAATGGCAACTCTCCCAGTTTGGCTGAATGCAATTTTAACATGGGAGACCCCATCATGACTTTAGCCGTTGCAACCCCATGGAGAAGCTTAGCATCAATCAATGGCTTCCAATGAGGTTCATTTAAACATTTAAATAGTAATTCTCTATTGGATTCCACTTTTAACATTGTGTATAACTAGATCTTCAAAATGTTAAATGCTGATCATCTGAGCATAACACAACAAGTATTAGAAGTGTGTAAGGAGGTGGGGCCAGGTTTAGATTACAAATGTATCTAAAGGAACAGATTACAAACTAATTGCCTAAAATTGGTCTCCAGTCTCTTGTTTGGGACCTGGATGGCTAGCATGATCAAAGGAGCTTTCTGTTTGTCCCTAAATGTGGGAAAGGAGATGGGGTGGTGAGAGAGCCCCCTCCCTGCTCGCTGCTGTATAGGGGGGGTGGGGTGAGAGAGCCCCTCCCTGCTCACTGCTATATGGGGAGGGGGAGGAGAGAGAGCCTCTCCCTGCTCGCTGCTTTGAACACTGCCTGATTTCATGGCCTTGACCACACTCTAAGAATGTTTCCTTATATATCTCCTTCCCTATCCAGGACATAAGAAATAACAATGTGAAAATGTTCTGAGAACTGTAAGAGAATTATAACATTTTTAAAATATATTCTCTGAGTCAATGTTGTTTTCCCTAATCAACATCTCTTATTTCCCAATTCTTCTAGAATTGTTCTTAAACCACTCTGGGATACAGTTTGAATAGGAAACTCTGAGAGTAGATTATATTTTCAATTAAAGATTATTTAGTTTTCTATTTACTATATGGCATTAGAGAAAGAATTTTCCTCCTAACTTAAAAAAACTTTAATTTTAATACCAATAAAATCAAAACATTATTTCTGGAATGTTCTTTGAGAACTAGAGATATTAAGCATTTATAGGTCTATGCAAAACCTCTGCTTGATTCAACAACAAAGTATAGTTCCTCCTTATGTCCTAATTTCTGTTACTTTAATAAGAATATTTAAAAACCTGACAAAGGCAACTTAAGGGAAGAACGGTTTATTTTAGCTCACAGTTCCAGGTTACTGTCCATCACAGCAGGGCAGCTGAGTGGCAGGACCCACAGCCAAGAGCAGAGAAAAATGCATGCATGCATGCCTCCTGATCAACTCCACTCTACTCCTACATAGTGTAGAACTCACACCCCAGGAATGGCGCTGCCCACTTTTATGCTGCTGGTCTTTATATCCAAAGGAGATTGATTCCCTGTCACACCCACATCCACTGTGCATTCAATTTGTGTATAACTTCAATACCTCCTCTCGGAGCTCTCACTGACATCTTCATCTGTATGTAGTGGCTCATGAAAATGTGTGTGAGGTGTTCTCGGGATACCTTACCATGGCAGGTTAGACGCTGCTAAGACGAACACCAGATCCTCCGAGTGAGCCAACCCGTCCATCTGCACCAGTAGCTCCGTCTTCATCCGAAGGCTTCCCTCATGCTCTGCCCTACAGAGACAGGGAGATGTGATTCCCTCTCACAGCAGACCCTTCGCCCTCACAGCAACGGCCCTGTGACTGTAAAACCAGCTCCATCCTGACAGCAAGTAAGTTAAAGGAAATGGGCAAGGTAAACGATACAAAGATGATATTTAAGAGAAAAACAACGGTCGATACAGAACTAAAAAGAAATAACTGAAGAATGGCTAAACGTAATCCAGCTGCGTCCAGCGGCTCCATTATTTAACCCTTTAAAAATGCCATAATTGCCAGGCGTGGTAGTGGCTTGACACGGGTGAGGCTGAGGCAGGAAAATGGCCATGAGTTTGAGGCTAGCCTGGACTACATAGTTTCAGGCCAGCTTGGGCTTAAAACAAATCAAATTTAATTAATTAATTGAAATGGTATAATATAATACCCCTTCATTTATAGAGCAGGCATCACGTAATGTTCTGTCCTCTGACCCCAGATAAGTTTATTAGAGTGCACAATATTTTGGGGAACACGGTACCACCACAGTCTCCCCCTTGTCTGCCAGCACTAGGAAGGGCACAGAACAGGTCTGCTCAAGCACTGGGTTTTCACACTGAGGGTGCGCCACCTGTGTGTGACTTCATACAATCAGTGACTCTCAAGAGGAAAGACTCCCGCTCTACAGTTACATGTTCACATAGCCCTTGCCCACAACTATGCATAATATGTGTACATGTGCTAATTTTGATGCAATTGCCCGTACTTACGCACAACTAGCATAATATGACCCCAAAAGACATCAAAACAGTTGCCCTTATTTTTTATCTGTTTTTGTTTTTGTTTCAGATAGGGTCTCACTATGTAGCCTTGGCTAGTCTGGAACTCACTATGTAGACCAAACTGGCCTCAAATTCACTAAGATTTGCCTGCTTCTGCCTCTGCGCCTCAAGTGCACTATCATGCTCAGCTTAGTTGCCCTTATTTTTTAAACTGGGATCTTCAAGTCCCATCCAGGGACACCGAAACTCAGGAAGAACGTGGATGAAGCACTTGCTATCAGGGATGGTAGAGGAAGAACCAAATTAGCAAAATCTAGGCCACAGGGAACTCTGGGAAGGATACTCTACAAGGCAGGCAAAGGCCACCCCTGAGGCAGGCCAGAGAGCCTGTCTTTGCAAAGGGAGAACAATTAGAGCACTCAGGCGCCTGTGGGGTGGGTAAAGCTGGGTGATCCTGGCAGGCTGGTGTGGCAAGGCAGAGGGCTGCAGTTGGATCTGACAAGGTACAGTAAGGTCAGGTCCGTGTCCCATTTCAGTCAGCTGTAAACACCCACCCACCTTGGATGCAGCCTTGTTCTTCTGTTTCCCTGGTTTCCACTGAGTAAAATTTCACATATTATTTTCTAATTCTACTTTTATATTTCCAACAAGCAAATCCTTTACCTTTTCTTACCATGGGCTTGTCTCCATAACAGACAATTAAAGGTCACAAATAAACACAGCTGCACAGAGTTTTTCCAGACACCTGTTTTTATTTTTCCAGATAGAGGTGCCAAATTTAATAAAATGTTTCAAAAAATATCTCTGATCATAACAAATCAATCAAGTTGATAGAGTGCTTTCCTAGCAAACACAAAGCCCTGGATTCAATCCCCAGCATGTGTGCTCACACATGTAATCCTACACTTGGGAGGTAGACACAGGAGAATCAAAGTTCAGGATCATCCTAATCTACACAGTGAGTTCAAGGCCAGCCTAGGATACATGAGAACTCTAAGGATGTTTGGGAAAGCTATATGGAAACCTACTATTTTATGTTTCCTCTGTGTATGTGTGTGTGTGTGTGTGTGTGTGTGTGTGTGTGTGTATGTGTGTGTGTGTGTGTGTGTGTGTGTGTGTGTGTGTGTTTATGTGTGTGCGCGCGCGCGTGCACGCCTGCGTGTACACACACATACATATTCATATAAAAGAGTTTAATTGGGGGCTGGAGATTTAGCTCAGTGGTAGAGCGCTTGCCTATCAAATGCAAGGCCCTAGGTTTGATCCTCAGCTAAAAACAAAAACCAAAACAAAACAAAAAACAAAAAAGAGTTTAATTGGAGTTGCCCTTCACAGGGAATTATTTTCATCTCAGAACCCACCCAAAGGTTGTCAAATAAAAAGTCCCACACTCTGCTATCCTCTATGGTTGGTCAAGGGTATCCTAGAGAACCCCAAACAAGACAGGCTATTGGTACTGCTCTTGATTGCCCATCACAATTTGATTGTAAGACAATATTGCTGAAGACCTTACATACATTGAAAAATCATGTCAATATTGACCAGGAAGCTTCCTCCCTACTGGGTAAGTACCAGAGGGTGCTATGCAGGATGCTGAGGGATCATCAGCAATGGATGTCAACAGTTTTTGGTTGTTATTGTTTTTCAAGACAGGCTCTCACTCTGTATCTCTGGCTGTCCTGGAATTCACTATGTTGACCAGGCTGGCCTTGAACTCACAGAGATCTGTCTGCCTCTGCCTCCTGAGTGCTGGGATTAAAGGCATGCAGCACTGTGCCTAGCTTGGGAGTTAACAGTCCTACCCAGCTGTGAGCCCTGTGAACTGAAATAATGACTGGGATAGCAATAGTCACATGAATGTTACAGGGGTAACCAGCTGCTTTCTGATTGGAGCTAAGGCCCCCTTCACTGGAGTCGGTACATGCCTAGTACTGCAAATCCAGCCACTAACACAAGGTTGGGGAGTCCACAGGCCCCAGGGGTGAACCTACTACTATTATTTTGCTAACTGGACATAGTATAAAACTGTGCTCTAAATTCATAACTCTCTCCCCATAGATTAGAGGAGCTCTCATACTTTATCAGAGAAGTTTCTTTGTGCAATGGACAGTGGTTAATGCAGAAACTCAAACTGCCAAAGTGCAGAGAAGTGACTGGGGAGCTCAGCCACACATGGGACAAACCTATAACACCCTTCCTCTCCTAAAGCTCAGGGACCATTTCAGAGATGGGGTAGACAGATGTAAGAGCCAGAGGTCAGGGAGAACTGGAGTAAACAGCATCCCCTGGGCATGACAGGACCGCTACACTCATGTCCTCACAGCAGCTGTGAATGCCTGCACCAGACCTGCACAGGAGCAAGCCAGTCAGCATTCTAGCATGGACTGGGAAGGGGTTCATGATTCCTCACTCCTAACTGAGGAGCTATGGACAGCTGATGGCTTCTAAGGGAGGGAAAGTCAGTTTTCTTAAGGGTGTGGTTCCTGGTAAGTGAACCATGCTCCAGCGGATGGCCCTACACTCAGAAGTATATAGTCAGCACAAATAAGAGTCAATGAATTTTCAAATAAATAGTTTTTAAAAAATGAAGACATGAGCCAGGTGGTGGTGGTGCACACCTTTAATCCCAGAACTCAGGAGGCAGAGGTAGGCAGATCTCTGAGTCTGAGGCCAGCCTGGTCTACAAAGCAAGCTACAGAACAGCCAGGGCTACACAGAAAAGAAAGAAGTGAGGGGTGGTGCAGACCTGGAGAAATTAAAGGGAGTAACTGGGAGCAAATGTGCTCAGAATATACTGTATGAAATCCTCAAAGAATTAATAAAAATATTTTAAAATATTTTTTTCAGAACTTAAAAATGGGGCCCGAGACAGTAGCTTAGTTGGTAATGTAGTGCTGTCTAAGTCTCAAGGACCTAAGTATTGATCCCAGCATCCACACAGAAAGCCAGACACACACACACACACACACACACACACACACACACACACACACACACACAACATATGCCACACTCACAAAATCAAGCAGGCAAAACCAACAAGCCTATTTGCCCTTTTGAAAGCATAACCAGAAAGCATTTGTAACCTTCCTTCTGAGGACATTTTTGGACACTTAATCTTTAGAAATAATGCATGTGACAGATGTCAAAGAATCACCACTTTCCTTGGCCTCCCACACCATCAAGGACCGCCTCCAGAGAATGTAATGCAGAAGCAGCCCATCCTGTGGCTGCATGGGTGAGCCCCAGTCCCCACTGGCAGCCCTCTGGCTCCAGAGGAGGTTATTTTGAGGCAGCCAGGCCATCATGGCAGCCTGGGATCCTGCGGCTGGATGATCTTCAGGCCTGAAAGCCACTCTGTGGGGAAGGGGGAAGGGAGGATGATATTTCCTCCGGTTATAAAAACTATTTAAATCAGCTACTCAGTTAACAGGATCTAATTTAAAGACCTTTCCATGTGTCTGCAGAAAATTTGTGGGCTTATTAATAGGCTCATTCTGCTGGTAAATGTCGATGGGCTTCCGACCATCACACACACTTACAAAGGGGAGAAATGATGACCCAAAAACAACAAAAAAAACCCAAGTCTGTTACCCAGGATTCATGCCTCTCTGACTCATCACAGATTCCAGCTCGTCCAGGAAGATTGTGGAGGGGGCATGATAGCGGGCAAGTTCAAACAACACCTGAGTGAGGAAAAGCAAGAGCAGGTTCAAATATATATTCTTAAATTAGTCCGTGTCATACACTTCAATTTAAGCCCTCAAATAATCCTAGATTAAAAGTTTAGAACTGCTGTAATACTAAGCATTGGTTCCACACCAGTACTCTGAGGAAACATTATAACCATCACTGTTATTTCTCCCTAGTTCTACCCTAGGGGGCTGGATGGTCCAATTATTTCCATTTATCATTTGATAAAATTAGAGCCAGAGAGAGTGGGTAGCTAGTTCAAGGTTACTAAAGATGAAGACGAGAGCTGAAGACAAAACTCAGTTCCCAAGCTTCTAATTGCCTAGTTTACCCCGGGGACACCTGCCAATCACATGTTTCCGGTGGACACAAACATCCTTAGAATATATAAGGTCATGTAGTAACTTCCCCTTTCATCCTTGGGGACAACAGAACTATTCTCAGAAGGAAGAAATTGAGGAAAGGGGCGTTCGTGGGTAACAAACTGAAAATGTCCTTCTCTGCTCCCCGAGTGATTCCACGGGGCCTCACCCCACCTCAACACTGATGGCTAGGATCATGTTCTTTGAACACTCTTTTTTCTTTTGTTTGTTTGTTTGTTAGTGTTGCTGGGTTTTGTTGTTGTCTTGAAACAGCTTAAGCTAGACAGGAACTGACAGTATCACTCAGGCTGGCCGGTGAACTCGGAGTGATCCTTCTGCTCTGCCTCTCAAATACTAGAGGAGCAGATTCTCAAAAGCAATTTTGATTGAATACGATGTTCTGTTCCAGAGTAAAATATGACAGACTGAACAAGAACAAGAAAACAGCCAGCAAAAGAACAGACATAAAAACCAATAATAAAGAACTCGACAGGGAGATATAGTGGTGGTGAACAGTAAAAAGAGCTAAATCTTTTTTTTTTTTTTTTTTTTTTTTAAATCCTGCAACTGATCTCTTGAGCACCATATACAATTCTTCACTGGTTGATCAGAGAATGTGGTAGAGATATGGGAAAGAGCAGAGATTCTTCTGTTGCCATGGGAGATTTATTCTCCATGTCACTTAGTACAAGGAAAGCATCCCAGGACAGTAAGAGGGTCTTGAAAAGCTAGAGTGTGGCTTTCAGGAGCATCAGCAGAACATCCCTCCGAGCCTCTGGTCACTAAGGAGGAAATCTCTCTCATCCCTATGACTCAGGGTATGGTGAGTCCAAGGTGATGTGTCAGCACTTCTCTGTGACAGAATCCTGGTTCATAGGACCTGGCTCCTTCTCATAAACTAAGAGAATTTCCCTAATTGAAATATCCCTTCCTAGACAAAGGAGGTTAGCTAAGGAGAGTCAAGAAATAAAGGAAACTTACAGGCTCAGGAAGTAAAGGGAACTTAAAAGGCTCAGGAAGTAAAGGGAATTTACAAGGCTCAGAGAATTTATAAGGCTCCAGGAATAAAGGGAACTTTCTAGGTTTAGGAAGTAAAGGAACTTACAAGACTCAGCAACTAAAGGGAACTTACAGGCTTGGGAAATAAAGGGAACTTAAGAGACTCAAAGAATAAAGGGAATTTGCAAGGCTCAGAGAATAACAGGAATTTACAGGCTAGGGGAGTAAGAGAAATTCACAGGGCTCAGGGAACTCCTGAAATACAAGGTTTACAAGGCTGATCCCCTGGTTGTAGAAGCATGAACAACTAGAACAACGAGGAGATTCTATGATTGGTGGAGCACCCTGCAAGCTGTCTAGGGAGCAGCAGGTATGCAGCACCTAAGCTTGGGGGGCTTTTTGGGGCGCAGATGCCTTTACTTCCAGGACCACTCATCTATGCTCCAAAACCTCCCTGGCTGACCCTTGAGTAGAATTCTCTATTTGGTATGTTACCAGCGCCCTCTCTGGGTGGATACACATTTGTTCACACTTCCCCAGCAAAGTCATGAAAGGAAGGACAATTCTGGGAAGCTTATCACTAACACCTCTCTCATACTCTGGAGGCCAGCTAATTAGGAGCAAGTAACTTTTCTTCCTGTCTCAGAAAGAGAAGCCCAATTATACCTGATTTTTCAAGGTGACTACAATAGCAGCAATCTACACAATGAAAAAGAGGATAGTAGGACCCTCTATCCGACCTACACACAATTTCAAGGAGCTTAGTCGGGTGTAGGAGACCGAGGGGCTCCTATACATGGAGTAAGAAGAACTAGCTGCATTCAGAGCTTAGGTCTCCACATTGCTCAGATTACTGAGTTTCCATTCCCAGAGAATAAATAGAACCCTGGTAAGTGCTTCTAGAAGCATTAGTCTAAAATGTCCAGAGGTGCTTGGAGGAAGTTAAATCATCTGAGGGGGAGGGAGACGTAATCAGCAACAGGTGTGTGCATTTGCTAAAGCGATCACTCAGCTGTTCTACAGCGCTCAACTCCTGAGAGGCAGCAGCATTAGCAGAGGAGGGGGTTCACAGCCCAAGGTCCCCTATAAATAACTCCTTAAGAGAAGCAAGTGGGAGAAAACGCTTTTCTGATTTAGGGGAAGGTCCTAAAGGGTTTGCGCTGGCTGAAAACCTTTACAGGAAGGAGAAGCTGATAGAAGGACTAACACTCTCCAGGTGAGCATCTTCCCCAAATCTCAATGAACGAGGAAAAATAACCTCCACGCGGATGTAAGACAAGATCCTTCGAGACTGGCAGAGGTTTCCAGTTTCCTCTTGAATATTTTTTCAAATCTTTAAATTAAAATATATTTTTCATAAGAAAAAATAAATACAAGTATCTTCTAAAGTAAGTTGTAAAACGCCCGAATTAGGGGCCTGGGAGATGGCTCATTCAGTGAGGTGCCCGCCATGTGAGTAGGAGAGTATGAGTTCATATATTCCAAGTCAAAGAAATGTATGTTCTCATGCATTTTTCATAAATCCAGATTTATTCTTTTAAATATGTGGTGAAAGAGATGGAGAACTGGGAGAGGGAGCAATGCCTCACTCCTGGAATAATACTAAAGCAGAAAAAAAAGAAAAAACCTGAACTTGGGCTGGAGAGATGGCTCAGAGGTTAAGAGCACTGACTGCTCTTCCCGAGGTCCTGAGTTCAATTCCCAGCAACCACATGATGGCTCACAACCATCTGTAATGAGATTTGGTGCCCTCTTCTGGCCTGCAGTCATACATGCTGTATAGGTAATAAATTTAAATTTAAAAAAAAAACTGAACTGAATAAAATACTCACAGAGAAGGGAACATTCTTGTAACTGGCATTTGTAGCCATTCAACACTAAACATCTTTCCATCTCTGTTGAGGTTATTCATGAAATATCCAAATGTACATGTCTGTCCACCTAAGGCTTATCCAGGGAGTCTGGGATCTTTCTTTAAGCACTTTGCAATGTCTTGTGCTCATGGTTCAAAACACTTTTTGTGACAGGACATGAATCTATACTATTCAGGGCATCTTTTGTAGTTGTATTGCTGTTACTCAACACACAGAAATTAAACACACACATCCCAAACAGTTTTAGGCTGATAATGATTGCAGTTAATTGAATCTCAGCTCTTTGAAGTTGAGCTAACCAGAACTCTGGAGATCCACACATGTAGGAGCTTATAGATAAGCAGGAATCCCTGGGGATGTGACCTGGGTTAGCCTCAAGATAAAGATCAAAGCAGAAAATGTAGATATATATTCACAGATTTCACCTTGATCCAGGCATGGTGGTATTACGTCTATAATCCCAGCACCTAGGAGAATGAGGTGATCCCAGAAGACGGATCATGAGTTCAAGGCCAGCCTGGACTACATCTACAAAAAGATCTTGTCTCAAAACAGCACCACTACAACAAACAGAACAACAGGAAAGAAAGACAATGTTGAGGGGGTGATAAAAATTCATAAAAACCTAAACATTTGAAACAACTTGAAAACAATATCAAGGGGCTCAGGACTAATTTAGTATTATAGCACTTGCCTGGCGTGCAAAAGGCCTGCATTTAATCCCCAGAAAAAGAAGGAATGAGCCGGGCAGTGGTGGTGCACGCCTTTAATCCCAGCACTCAGGAGGCAGAGCCAGGCATTTCTCTGTGAGTTTGAATCCAGCCTGGGCTAACAAGTGAGTTCCAGGAAAGGTGCAAAGCCACACAGAGAAACCCTGTCTCGAAAAACTTAAAAAAAAAAAAAAAAAGAATAAAGTAATAAATAATAGGTATGGTTTTATTTTTTTAACCAACCCTTCTAAAATATTCCATTATGTCTTCCAAGCAGTCTATAATCATTTGGAAATTAGCTTTTGGAGGGAACATAATTTCAGAGTAATATTTTAGGATAATTTCTTTTCAGCAAGTATATTTTACATTCACTTAGTATTGATTACTTATCAGTCCTCACACAGCAGGCTATAGTCTAACAGGATTTCTGGCAAGGACTCCCTTTATGGTGAGGTGTACATCATAAGCAGCTGCTCTCTTAGGGTGACAGGAAGATACAGCAAAGTGTTACAGTGTAAGAGATGCTGTGAGCCAGGAATGAGATATTGTAAAGATGGGAATGGCCTTCAAGGAAAGAACACAGCGCACAGGCATGAGCAGAGAAGAAAAGTAGCTCAGAACATCCCAAAGAATAATTAAGGTTTAAGTCTCTCGATTCCCCCACAGAGTACCTAGTGTCGGGTCTGGCACACAGCAGCGGCCTCTCACTAAACGTTGACTGGATATACTGTACCCGCTTAATAATGAATGGTTCTTGAGTCGAGAAAAGAGTAGGCCACTTTAGAGACTTTTATTCTAGCTTTTATTCCTAAATTGTGCGAATCAAAAAAGGGCTATTGGTAAAATTCCAGAAGAGAGTCCATGTTTTGCTGATGGCAATATGATTAATATCCACACGTGACAGTTAATCCACTTCCTAGGCTTTTGGTAGTCACAATCCAAGTAGAGTCTAACATATATACCACCTTAAACAAATAAGCTCTAACGCAGCTTTGTACTTTGGTATTCTAGAAAACTGATTTTTAAAAACGTTAAGAATTCCTACCCGGACAAGTTTTTCTGAATCTCCTCTCCATTTGCTGACAATGGTGGATGCAGAAATGTTAAAGAAGGTCGTTTTGCATTCAGTGGCCACTGCTTTGGCCAGTAAAGTCTTTCCTGTACCTGGGGACACATGAGGACAAACATGAGCAGGGGCTTCTGCTCCTTGCTTGCCTCACTGATAGTCTCCCACAGGCATCCTTCACCCAGTCCACGGGCAGAACAGAAAGAAGCATTTACCTGGAGGGCCGTAAAGCAGCAGTCCTTTCCAAGGGGAGAGAATTCCTGTAAAGAGCTGTGGGTACTTGGAGAACAAAGAACAAGATGAGTATGCATACATCAACCCGCGAGGCCTTAGCAAACAGGGCAGGAGTTCCTGAGAAACAGCCACTTTATAGCTCAGGGCCCTTTCTAAGGTCTGCTCCTTTGAGTGTATCTTGTTGGTCCAGTGGCACTGTCACACTGGGTGACAATGTCTGACTTAATTTTTGTGGCTTCTGGAAAGCAATGAATGAATGAATGAATGAATGAATGAAAGATAGATAGATAGATAGATAGATAAGGAAAAGAAAGGTATATGCAGCTATTTTCTTCTCTGTGTCAATAGTTATTTCTTTTTCTTTTTTCTTTTTTTTTTTTTTTCTGAGACCGGGTTTCTCTGTGTAGCTCTAGCTGTCCTGGAACTCACTCTGTAGACCAGGCTGGCCTCGAACTCAGAGATCCGTCTGCCTCTGCCTCCCAAGTGCTGGGATTAAAGGCATGAGCCACTACTGCCCAGCAACCATAGTTATTTCTTATGCATATAATTTGCTTTCCCTCTGAGAACTCTATGTGGAGCATTTAGCTCATTTTAAAATTGTAAAGAAGACAAAAGTCCAAGATGACTCCTAGAACTGACCCATAAAGGTATATGCCCATGTGAAGCTCAATGGTGAAGGCTACTGTAGAGGCTGGGGACACCGAGTCTCAGAGGATGCTCACAGATTACAGTTGAGTCTCTTCCATTAGTTCAACTTTGAACCTTCTAGGGTCTGGACAGGACTGGTAGAGGACGGGGGGAGGGAAACAGTAGTGAAATTACTACGTGTTCTTAGTGTCTCTCTAGAGCTGATGGCAAACGCGATACCATCGCCTACGGCATGTATAATACCATGAAAATAACATGTCCAGAATGGTAGTTTTGTGGTAGATCTCTTGCTTACCACGTTAAAGGCTGTGGGTTTCTTCCCCAGAATAATGAGAAAATAACATATCCAGAATGCCAGTGAATTGCTCTGTCCTTCCTAAAAGTTCTGTGCTATGGTTTCACTCTTAGTTCTGAATATATTTCTTACTCCCACCTGAGCAGAAGAAGGAAGGGGGAACAATAATCTGAATTTAATTGTTTTTGTTCCCTTAGAACGAAAGTATCCTAACGTCAAGAGCTTCATGGAATCAGAAGTGGCAATATACAGTTGTTGCTGTTGTTGTTGTTGTTTTAAAGAGTATGTAATCCTGGCCTTAGGAAATTATAGTCCCTAACCCCAAATTCTGTATAGTTGCTTCCAACAGAGAAAAGTACAGTTCTCCACCACCTGCAGCTGGAACAAGTGGACTTGCACTGGTATAGTGTAGACCAGGCTCGATGCTCCAGCACTGACTGTGGCCCAGTCAAAGGCTAACTTGCAAACTGATAAGTCACCGTGCCTTCCCTTCCTGACACACTTGTCCAGTTGATAGAGATCAGAACATGGTTTCCTATACTTACCCTTATCGGGTACACAATGGCTTCTTTGACTAACTGCTTGGCCGCATCCAGTCCAATAATGTCATTCCACTTTATGTTGGGATCATGGAGATAAATGTCCTGCAATGTGTATTTGATTGTTTTGTTAAAACTAACATTGTCTTCCACTTCTGGAATAAACACTGCAGCAAATAACACCTGACTTAATAGAATATAATGTGCTGGTGATAAACAAATGTTTCATGATTGTTATAACGTGTATGCACACATTATAATTTGGGGTTAGTTTACCAAAGAGATGGAAAGTAGTCAATGATTTTCCCCAAAGAAAATATTGATAGTATAACATGGTACTTTGGTGGTGGGGGGGGGGGGGCTGTCTAACAGTGAGCTATGCCTGCCATTAGTCAATAGCAACCTCTGCTGATTTATGACCAGAGTCATGAAGTGCCTTCAAATTATCCTAATTTTTAGTGAAAACCATGTCCTTACTGATGCTGAGCGTCTGTTTAGCTGTTTGATCTGGCAAGTGCTTATGTAATTTGTTACAAAGAGATGCTTCTCCTACGCTCCCCTGAAACCAATTTCCGTTTTCCCCAGTGAGCATTCCCAGCTTCAAGCTGGAGCAATTGCCTCTGCAACACTCAAGGAGGCCAACAGCCACGTGCCTGCAGTTCCCCTCTTACAGGAGAGCCTGTAGCAACTACCCTAGGGCAATCAATTAAGTAGCTTTTACTGATAACTAATTTACAGTTTCCCAATTTCAATTTCACAAGACGCCTCTGAACAGTCACTCAGGGGCCCTTCTTGATGGGAGCTATTTCAGGCAAACAATGTCTGGAGTATTACTTTTTTTTAAAGGTCCTTTCCTATGTCATTCTGACTAAAGAACAAATCTGGAAACTATTTCTCTATCTACTTGTCTTTGTGTGTGTGTGTGTGTGTGTGTGTGTGTGTGTGTGTGTGTGTGTTTTAAATAAGTGATATGTGCACGTTTCAAATATATAAAAGTATGTTTTCACAATGGCGTAAGATGTTATGGTCCTATGTCTATCTCCCCTACCTCCAGGGTTCTCCACCAGGAGTTCCACTCTACTGAGAAAAAGTATTTATTAGAAATGATTGAGTCATAGACAATGTTTATCATCCATTTCTGGAGAGGGTGGTAGATAAAGAACCCAGTCTTCCATGTTTTGTGTTTTGAGAGAGGGTCTTACTCTGTACCCCTGGCCTGGAATTCACTGTGTGGCTGGGGTCCTCCTGCTTTGTCCTCTGAGTACTGGCATGACAGAGACTCTATCACAACTGACTAAGGCTTGCAAAACTTGGAGAGAGCACATGTCTCTTATTAAGGCCTTTCTTAGGAAATCATGGCACACAATGAGGATCCATAGATAAGTGTATTTCTCTCCACAGTCTAGAGGTGACACTGGGTTTAACAAGGTGGTATTTAATTTCCCAACCCAAAGTTCTTCCTTATATGCATCCAGAGTCATCTGTCCCACTCAAGAGGTCTGCCTCGTGAAGTCATGATCCTCCCATCACTGGAAGCACCCCAGGGAGCTGTGCCGCCTCCTGCAGTCGTGTGGGGTCCTTTCAGGTCACTTCCACTCTCTGCTTCGAACTTGAGTCACGCCATCCTTTTGCAAAAGCAGGAGGGAGACTACAGATTTTTGTGGCTATGAGAAGTGCTAGTATCTGCTTCCTCGTGCATCCTGACCCAGCTTAATCTTTATCCTGCTTCACTGTGAAAACCTCACAGCTGGCCTCTCTTCTCCACTGCTCTGCCACCATCCACCTCACTGAAACTACCTATCAACACACAGTTCACCTGCCCCCCAAGAGGGACGCCATTCCAAGGTTCTCATCTCTCTGCCCAATTCTCCATTCTGGATACTACTCAAAGACCCTTCCTCTAGAATCCTGCCCCTCTCCACCCGACCTGTGCTCCGAGTGCCTTCCAGCTCCCTCTTCTCCATCCTTTTCTTCATGCTCTCCAGATGCACTCATCCATGCAACCAGTCTCTTGAGGTAAGCCTGAGCCCAAGTCACTCCTCTCTGTCTACAGGCCCTCTGCATGCCTCTGGGTTTGCAGTGGACATCTGCTGACTGAACAGAGAGGCACCGACACCTTTGCATCTCAGCAACTGTGCACTTTTTGGAGGATTTTTAAGCATCTTCTTGACCCTACCTCAGTTTTCAATTAAATTGAGATCAGTGGAAATTAGAAAGTCTTCTGTAATCAATAATCTATTCTTATCCCAAGAAGCTTGCCTAAAATGATATAGCTAGAAAGAGAAGGCTCTAGAAATCAAATACACGTCAATTGATTTCAGGGCTGTACCACTAACCATTAATTTTCACTGCCTTTAGGTTCCAGAATGTAAGCTTGAAGTATCTGTACCCTCATGATAAAAATCTTTCTTACAAATCTTGTTATGCTCATGGAAATTTCCAAGCGTGAGGTCATCACACTCCCAGACCCTGTATTTCCAGACTGTGGCTCTTTAAACAAAACACACGTGTGCACCTTGCTTTTCTTAGAACCCTCTTTCCTCAGCTCAGGGGCCCGCCAGAAAGCCTTTCACCTGTCCCTTCCATTCTGTATCTTTTTTTGCTGTCTGTTTTCTTGGCCCCTATAGTAGGATGGTGGGCTTTTTCTATTGTAATTTTATGATTCTATAATTTATTTATCATGCATTATTGTGCCTCTAAACAATATGAGTGCCTCTGCAAGTGGGGGCACTTTATAAATAAATGATCATATTTATTGTTATTAATAAAAGAAGCAGCCCACAATGCTCCAGGAGCCCTGGTCTGCCTCCATAAATTTGTGAATTGAATAGCAGATCTTACCCGGCTCACCACCGCTGCCAATTCTCGCATCTCACTGTTCATGCCAATAAATGCACTCAGAGGTTTCAGCAATCGTTCCTGGTGAGAGGAGCAGAGAGGCTGGCGTTACAGAACTGCTTCATAATTCAGGAAGAAGAACGGGGTCCTGGAGCGCGAACGGTGATGGTCGCAGGGACCGTCGACTAGGTTTCTCAGGTCTCTGGACTCGGGGGATACTTCTACAAGTTCCCCGAGATTTGGGCAGTTGAAAGCGGAGGAACATGGTCACTTACTGAAGGGTCTGGGTTACATTCGAAAGTGTTCAGGGCAAGTTCATTGGTGGCTCCTTTGATGGCATCTGTGAGCAGCCCCCGGAAGTCAATGATTTGGCCCTAAAAGGAAGCAATGGTTATTGAAGCCATAAGCACATGAGAGTGGAGTAGCCTTAGCAGCTAAGTGTCTATGTCTTTGTATGCCAGGCAAACTTCATCCTAAGAGAAAGCTGAACTACTGCTGAGCACCATGATGTACAAAAGTCGGGACTGTAAAAGGCAAAGCTAAATAATTCTTTAGAATGGAGTAAGATGAGTGAAATTCATGGTTGTTCTGCATCCCTGACACTCACCGTAGGCTTCCTTATGTGGCTGCTTGCCCTGTCTGACCACATCCCTTTAATACATTACATCACAGGAAGAACCCACTGGGACACGGATAAAGATAGGCCCTGTGTTCTGAGGAGAGGATGGCCTGAGACAAAACAGGTATGCAAGGTTCTCAGGCTACAATCAACCCTGCTAGTGGAGAGTGACATTTTAATTTTGCTTCTGTGAAGGGAAGCCGAGGGAGTTAAGCAGTTTGCCCAGGGCCATAAGACTAACAATGACTGAAGCCAGGACTCAAACCCAGATATTATGTTTGATTCTGAAATGTCTTCACAGTGTCACGAATTTGAATATCTGGTCCTAAGTGGCACTGGTGGCACTCTTTCCAGAGGTTGTAGAACCTATGGGACATGGTGCCTGCCTGGCAGACATTGGTCAGTACCAGCAGCTCTTTGAAGGTTACACTTAACCTCTGACTCTAGTCTAGTTTCTGCATCCTGGCTGAATACCACGGAAGGGCTTCAACCACAAGCTCTTACTACCACAGACAGAAGCCACCCAACCATGCCTAGCCACCCCACCATGCCTAGTCACCCCACCATGCCTAGCCACCCACCACTCCTTGCCACCCCACCATGCCTTGCCACCCAACCATGCCTAGCCACCCCACCACGCCTTGCCACTCAACCATGCCTAGCCACCCACCACTCCTTGCCACCCCACCATGCCTTGCCACCCAACCATGCCTAGCTACCCCACCATGCCTAGCCACCCCACCACACCTTGCCAGCCACAATGGCCATCCCTGGAAGTGAGGAGCCATCTCCTCCCTTCCTTAAGCTGCTTCTGTCAGGCATTTGGCCTTTGGTGACAAGACAGACGAACTAACATAATCTTCCAAGCTCCTGGCGCTGTTTCCCTTAGCGTCAGGAAAGGAAATCAACAGAGAGGTAGGACACACTTACAGTCACCAGTGTTTACTGAGTGTTCATTATGTGGCAGCAAAGGCACAAGGCTCTCCTTTCACTCTTATATTTAAAGCAGGTGGTGTTATGGTTTCCACCATACAGATTAAAAAGCAAAACAAGACATAAGCCTTGACCGCAACCTGACCACTGTAGCACTGTGGACTTGGGCAAGCTGACTCCCAAGCCTGTGCTCCAAAGAACAACACATTGTTGACATTTTCAGCAAGGCACCAGCATCCAAAGTTAGAGTCCCTAATATAGTGAGGAGAGAGCCTCTTGGGGGAAAACTCCTAGGCACTGTCACTCAACCCAGGAACACTTAAAAATCAAGGGGGGGGGGAATCTATCTACCTTTACCCTGAAGCCATTTCTGCTAGAAACAGAATTTATAGCCAGACTGTTTCAAAGGTTAAGTGCTGGGTTAAATAGTCCCTTCCCTGTGACTCACTCAGAGGCACCTGTCTGTATCAGGGTGAGACATTCACAAGAGACTAAAGCCACAAACCTGATGGATACACCACAGGGACTAAGAGTCTGACAAGGACAGTGAGGACTAACAGGGGAGCAGTTCCCGTGGGAGGCAAATGCACCATCTCCTACAGTGGTCACTTCACTGAGGCCTCCCGGGAGCCCATGCAGGCCGGTAAGGCAGTCCCCAGGCTTTGCAGGCCAGCGGGTCTGGTAGCCCTTCCAGCACACACCCCACGGATCAGTTTGTCTACAGGGCAGGCCAGAGCTAAGCCAGCAGCCCACAGCTCAACAACTTGACTGAAGGAGAAGAGTTAACAAAGGGCAGCCTGGAGGGGCTCTCAAGAGGACCCTGAGGTGCTCTTCCTTACCAAAAGCCCACCACCCCACCTGTTACATCTACCCCACCCAGGACTTTCCTCTTGGAGAAACTATTCTTTACAAGCCAGACCAGAGTTTCATCAGAAAAAAAAAAAAAAAGCAGAAATAGCTGGTGGCGCACGCCTTTAATCCCAGCACTCGGGAGGCAGAGGCAGGTGGATCTCTGTGAGTCTGAGGCCAGCCTAGTGTATAATAGTGAGTTCTATGCCAGCTAGTGGGACCCTGTCTCAAAAACAAACAAACAAACAAACAAACAAACAAAACCAAGAAGGAGGAAGAGGAGGAGGAGAGCAGAATATCTATTAAGCACAGGATCAGCTCTAAACCGACTAGTTTTCAGGGTTCACAAAAAGTTACACTGAAGTCTGGAGCCGAACTTCCAAGCAGAAGGGCTTCAAACAACTGCCCTTGGCCAAAAACAGTGAGCATGGGGCCCTCCCAGCTGTCCTTCGCAGGCTCACTATAATGCAGCACACCAATGTTTAAGTAATTGTTGTCATCGTGGGGTTATTTGTGTTTTCTTAACCCTTTTTGATGCTGGGGAGCAAATACAGAGTTTTGTGAATGGAAGGCACTCTATCACCTGATTACACCCCAGCTAATCTCTGAATTTTTCAGCTGAAAAGAACATAGAACCCTCTCTCTTCTGAACATTCCATTTGCAAATGAGGATGCTGTGGTCCCCGGAGAAGGACACTCTAGATCATCCTTCCAGAAGGGAGAGGGCAGATCAGAATCGCATTCAGGGTTTCTGATCCTCGCAGGATAGTCCTCTTACCTTTAATACTTCTGTTTTCACTTGCATGTTTGGCAAACATTGTGTGCTTTCTTTGCCTTTTCCTAGAGAGAAACGAACTCCCCTTTCTACCCTAGAACCCTGAGTTCCACTTACTCTTTGTGGGTGGGCCTTTTCCTCGGTGCCGTCTTTGTGGATTTTTGATATGTTTAGGCCAAAGTCAGCACTCTCTACTTGGGCGTTATTGATGCTCTCCTGGAGAAAAAGGAAGACTGTGAGAAGTTAGATGTGGAAGCAGCTGAGACCCTGGCTCTGACTGCCCCATGCAAAACCAAATGCTGGATACCACTTCTGTAAAATGGCAATCTGGCCAATTTCGTTCAGATTTACAGAACGAATTAATCATGTCCCTGTACCACAAGGAAGGAGCTAATCCCAGAGGCTGAGAAGACTCCAGGCTATGGGTTCTAAGTAGCCCTGCCTATGGGAAAACACCCATACTCAGCCCACTCCCACTGGTCCTTTCTCCTCTGGCCAAGGCTGCCAAGTCTGGGGAGTCAGCAGAGTTCCCCAGCCTCCTGCAGAACTCCCCTGTGCCCCCACATCCCCTCCCTTCTACCTCGGGAACAGCCACAGACCCTTGTCAAGTCAACTGATACCCACAATCACTTCTTTCCATCCCACTAGTCCTCAGCATTAACCTTTTTGGCACCTTTTCTCAGTTTTCACTGGTCCTTTTTCTTTAAAACCTGGAATGTTTTGTCCTAGATAAGAAGGTTCTGGATGTAGATCCCCTGTGGCAGGAGCCATAGATTTCACTCATCTGCTGGGCCCGCTCCTTTGCCCCTCTCCCTTCTAGAACATCTAGTGTTGCAGTGTGGGGTGAGGACTAACCTACATGCTTTGCAGGAGCCCAGCAGGAGATGCCAAGGCCCAGCTCTATCTCAGACTGTTCTGGACCACACTGGGGAGCTGGAGGACATGTCTGGGATGGGAAGACCTGCTTTCTGCACTTATCTCAGCTATGAGAATCTTACCAGCCAGCCCAAAACCATCCAGTACCCTCACCCCGAGCTGAAACTAGAGAAAGAACTAGCAAATCTAGGAATTTGTCCATTTTTTTTCTTTTTTTTTTTTTTCTCCAGCCTACTAAAATGTCTTATATTATTCAGGGACCTCTACAGTTTAATTAAATCATACAGCAATTTTTAAAAAGAGAAATTAAAAAAACAAAGAAATAAGTGATTTTTCTTGAGGCCATTTATCAGCCAAGTGTGGTATTACCGACATCAAGCAGTCATCTCGACCTGTTTAGGATGCTCCTTGACAGACTTGGTGTCCCCTGTCTTCCCTGCTGAGGTTTTGGGTCGCAGCCGCTGCTGGTAGATCTTGGGAAGATTTTGATAGTTGTCATTTGTCATCCTAAGAGAGGAAACAAAACCTTCAGGAAAGTATTCTAACCACTGAACTCAAGGGAAGTAAGTAACTAGTGTAGCACCGTTAAAGAGAGTTCTCGAAAGACGTATGAGCACAGCACAATGAGGAGGCACTTCCATCTACTTACTCCTGTCTGACCCGGCTCCAACTCCCTCCTGACTACTCGCTGGGCTCCTCCCGACCCAGCTAGAGTGTCCAGCCCTCCCAGAGACCCACCCACCCTCTTCCATTCTCTTTCACAGGGTTTCCACAATTTGGAAGGTTGCTTTAGTTTTCAAAAACCCACCCATGTGAATCAAATACAAAATTTTTAAAATAAAACACGACAACAAACATTGCTTTAGAACATTAGTTCTCAACCTGTGGGTTGTGACCCTCTGGGAAGTCAAATGACCCTTTCACAGGGGTCACATATCATATATCCCGCATGTCAGATATTGACATTACAATTCATAACAGTAGCAAAATTACAGTTATGAAGCAGCAACAAAAATAATTTTATGGTTGGGGGTCACCTCAACAGAAGGAGCTATATTGAAGGGTGGCAGCATGGGAAGGTTGAGAACCACTGCTTTGGAAGAATACTTCCATTGTTAACATCTCCCACCCTCCTCATGAGCATCAGAGCAGGGGAACGTGGGGGTGGTGGGAGGAAGCAATCTTTGCACCCAGTGAGTTATAAAATGTCAGAAGATCTAGGGATCTGGGTTGTAACCCTGTATACTGAATATACTCCTCTATGTAAAACATCTCTTAGCATCAAAACCATCAAAGGGCCTATAGGTTTGAGAGATGGCTCCGCGGTTAAGAGCACTGGCTGCTCTTCCAGGAGGACCTGAGTTTGGTCCTCAGCACCCATATCAGGCAACTCACAACTGCCTGTAACTCCATCCATCTCCAGGGGATCTGACACCCTCTTTTGGCCTTTACAGATAACTAGACACAGATATACCCAAATATACATAAGCAATACAACATTTTGAAGGGGGGGCGCTAACCTTAGCCCATGTCCACTGTCACATGTCATTCATCTTTGTAAAACCATTTCTCATCAGTATATTCACTTCGGGAAAAACACTGATGGGGCTGGAAATCAGGAGAGTAGATGACTCTGGTAAAGATGGGGTTTGTGGGAAGGGAAGGGATAAAGGGAGTCTGCTGGTGGGCTGTCATGATAGTCACGGCACACACATTTGAGTATGTGTTACACATTGCTACAAGGGCAGAACTAATTTGTTCAGTACATCCTCATCAGTAGACCAAAAAAAAAAAAAAATGGTATTGGGATGTTTGCATTTGCAATGGAAGACAAGGTCAGAGACATGCAGGACCTTCTTAGGAGGCCAACATGAGCTCCCATGTCTTAAGCTGCTCTCTTTTCTCAGCTCTTTGCAAGGTATCTGCAGGAGGTTCACTAGAGGAATGACTCTATGTTCTAAATGATCTCAGACAGCTTCTGCCTCAGTTCCAAGTCATTATGGAAAAGAAAAGCTGGTCATCTCTAAAATAATTACCATGTCAAGAATACTACTGGTGTCCACACTCTAATGTTCTCTCATGAGAAATGGTCATGGGCTATTCCTAGGGCATCTTTTTTTCATCTCTAACTTAGACATAAGAAAATCTGTCCTTCAGGCCTTCTGCTGGCACAAAAATGAAATAATCATAAAATAATTATCAAGCATTTTATACATACAAACTCTACTAATAGGGTTGGTTTAAATGAAGTTATAAATAATACACACACACACACACACACACACACACACACACACACACACGTCTCAACATCCATTTAGGTCTCTGAGAACCAGATCTCTTGTCTTCCCATTTTGATTTCCCACTAACAGCAAAATGAGCCACAAAGTTTGCTTTAATATGACTCAAGACAAAACCACCAATGATTATAAAATTCTTCTGAACATAGAAGCAAACCTCTTCAGCCTTAACTTTGTCCACCAGTCCTGTGGTCAAGACAATTCCACAGAGATGGTCCAGCCTCTTGCTAAGGCTGTCAACTTGACTGAATTAAGAAACACCTGACAAGGGGCGGGAGAGATGGCTCAGTGACCTTTCCCAGAACTCATGTAAGCCCCATTCCAGAAGATTCAATGCCTTCTTCTGACTTCTGCAAGCACTGTACACATGTAGTGCACAGATACATATGCAGGCAAAACACTCATGAACATAAAATAAAGAAATACCGAAGGCATTAATGAGGCACACAGACCCACACATGTCTGTGAGGCTTTTTTTCAGAGAAGTTTAATTGAGAAGGGAAGACCTACCCTAAAAGTGAGCAGCAGCCTTGTTGTGGGATATCTGTACACTGTGCGAAGATATATTGCTGTGATTGGTTTAATAAAGAGCTTTAACAGCCAATAGCTAGGCAGGAGGTATAGGTGGGACTTCCAGGCAGATAGAGAGGGGAAGTAGGAGATGAATCTAGGCACATAGAGACATCAGGAGACATGGAGAAGAAACAGGAGGTGCAAGATGCAAGAGATGCCACATGATAGAATGTAGATTAATATAAAGGGATTGATTTAAGTTATAAGAGCTAGTTACGAACAAGCCTAAGCTATAGACTGAGCTTTCATAATTAATAAGAAGTCTCCATGTCATTATTTGGGAGCTGGCTGGCTGAACGGAAAAAGACTTGTGAAACAGCATCCCATGGGTTGGAGTTCTAGAAGTATTGGAGAAAAAGGAGAAAACCAATTGTCCTTCTTCTGCTTCCTGGCCAGTGCCACAGACCAAGCTACTCCTGACACCATGCTTTACCACTGTGATGGACCACATTCTTCTGGACAAAAAAGAAGCCCCTCCTCCCCTAAGCTGCTTTTTGTTGAGTATTTGGTTGCAGTGGTGAGAACTAACACAACCCTCAGGAGGATGAAGGAGATGCTTTGCTGTTCTGTATTGAAGCCAAACACCTCTACTTGTTCCTGTCACTGCTAAAGTCACCTGGCTCCCAGATCCCTTCTTGTCCTGGTTAGCTACTCTTTGCCCACTGTCTTTAGACCAGAATAAACTAACCTACTTTTTGGACGGCATTTTTCTATCAATGAGGCCTGAGACCACATCAGAAACCACACTTCACTCAAGCGGTGTTGCCCTACTGTTAACTTGATTTCTAGGTATTTGATTTTTGCAGTGGTGAAGCTACTTGTTAGAGCCTGAACCTTATTCCATCAAATTCCATTATCTTAGGCCCATCCCACAAATTCTTAAGCCTTTTGGGACCCCAATTCTGTCACCTATCTCATTAGATAACTTCTCTCCCTTGGATCATCAGCAGATCCATAACTGGGAGAAATCTCTGGTGTGAGGCACAAAATTAGGAAAGAACACCCTGATGGCACACCCTGTTACTAAGCAAGTATTTCAGCATAAACTGGCACCCAGAGCAGTAGAGAGATGGTTCAGGAGCATTTGTTGATCCTGCAAAGAACCTAAGTTCAGCTCAAGCACCATGTTGGGGAGATCACTACTGCCTGTAACTCCAGTTCCAGGGGATTTAATGTCCTCTTCTGACTCTGTGGGCACTGCACAGATGTGATGCACATACTTACATGCATTTAAAACACTCACACACATAAATAAAAATAAAATAACAACAACAACAAAAGGCCTACAGTGGCCAGAAACACTGTCCATTGCTTTCCTGATTCTCCATCCTGACTAACCATTTGGTGTCAACTTTTGTGCCTGCCACACACATACATCAACTCAGAAGAATTGAGGAAACCCCAAATGGCTACATGTGCCACTACCTCCCCCCGCCCCGTTTTCTTTTACATGAGGCTGTCCAACATTCGCTCACCAAACACCTACCAGGTGAAGTACCCTGAGCACAGAGCAGGCATGAATGTACTGAAAAACAATCAGAGCCCAAGTGCGCTCCAAAGCTGGCCTCTTAAAATGCCTCCACTGTTGCTACTCACAAAGTCATCATCATTTATCACCAAGACCGACCAGCTTTATGGAAACTGTAAATAAAGCAATAGCACCTCCATCAAAACAGTGACACTGTCCCTAAAGGATAGAGCAAAGCAGTGGTGGCCTCAGGCTGAAGACAGTTGTAACCACTGTTCTGAAGAATGCATGGGCCATCCAGCCATTGTTAGCAATGATGCCAAGCAGTCCTGTTGAGGTCTTTGGGTTCTTTCTTCCCTGGCTGGATACAGGGAACTGAATTCACAAATCTGAGGCACTTGATGGGGCATACAGAATGCACACCTCTCAAGACCTAACTACTTATTATCTCAATCCAAGTTTCCTTTTTCTGGCACGTTCTAAGATTTAGAAAAAATTTTTTTTTCATTGCCTAAATAGAGCGTGTAGTGAAGTTCCTTCCAGAACTGTACCTTCATCTGCCCCTGAGCTTTTGGCATTTTTTTATACTAGCAAAAACCTACAGTCTCTGCTGCCCCAAGCCAGCCAACCCAGGGACATATGCCAGAAGCTTGTCCATTCTTATAAAAAGCAGTGGTGGGAACTTTTAACCTTGGAGATGATCCAGACTTTCCAGGCCACATGGCTGAGAAAGACTGGGTGTCACTGAGCATAATTTTCAGTGACCTGGGAGACTCCAAAGACACTGGCTTAAGTTCAGGCAATGGTGACAGGAGGGGACTCCAAGGTCACATGGCCTCGTCTGTATTGCTGGCAGGCAGTCATGGAGTTGCACTGGAGACTCTTCAGGAAAGAAATCCCACGGACTCTTAAGAGTTAAGTTGATCAGGACTGGCATGCTAGTGCATACCTTTAATCCTAGCATTAAGGAGGCAGAAGCAAGTGGATCTCTGTAAGTACAAGGCCAGCCTGGTCTACAGAGGGAGTTCCAGGAAATCCAGGGCTATATAGAGAGACTCTGTCTCAAAAAAAAAGTTTATTAAGATGAATCACTTTACCTTTTGTTCTTCCCTCCATTTCTTGGTGGCAAATTGTTTTCTACTGTGGAAAAACAAACATGGGGGTAGAATTTAGTCTTAAGAAAGAGCAAACAAATGTCCAGGTATATTTTTCCTCCACAGTGTTCTTGTACATTCTTACATCGTTGGGCTTCAGCCTTCTGGACCACAGACAGCTGTGCTAAGGAGAAGGGAAGGGACCAGAGAACAGAAGGAACTCACAGCTTCTCAGAAATTTTGAGCCATGCATAGAAAGACATCTCAGTTAGTATCACAGACCCCAAATGTGGGAGCGATACCCACAACAGGCTGACTTTAGGCTTGCCAGTCCACAGAAGTTTCATGAATTTGCCACTGTTTTTTCTGGGTCACATAGCACTCCAGGACTGCATGGGTCTGACAGGAATTCACTTATTGAGTCAAATTCTACCTACAGACCTGGAGAGTTAAGGCACTGTGTTCAGTATCACAGGGGAAACGAATGTCAAGCTAGATGAGAACAGCCCATCTAGAAATCAGTTCCTTGAGAACAGGGCTTGTCTCTCTGTGTAGGAGCCAGTGCCCAGATTAAACAACCAGCCAAATAAGCTGAGCTCTGAGCCCGTCACTGGAAGAGAGCTCAGAGGAAATAAAAAAAAGAAAATGAAAATCTCAGACCTCTTCCAAGTCTAGCTTTGCCCTGGCTATTTTTAATTGATACTCCTCTTGGTTTCCTGGTCCCTACATGAAATGTTAACGTCTGTGGCTTGACAAGTGCCTTGTAAACAGGACAGTGATCTGCCTTGGTTTGTAATTACTTCCCCTACTTACAGACTCCTAAGTCAATGTTACTACAAACCCAGGCCCTCGGCTATAGAGCCTCCCTGACGGCTGACCTATCCTGGGTCTTTGCATTCTATTGATCACCATCTGGATTGATGGCTTTCAAAAGCATTTCATTATCTATACATGAGCTATTAGCTTCACCAATACTCATTTCCATGTTATTTTCAAGATAGATAATAGGTCTTCCTAACAAGAGGTCTTCTGTCATTTATGGTCTTCCAAGAGCCCTTTCCATCACTCCAGAAGTTAATGCTGGTCTTTCTTCTAAAGAGCACTGCAATACACCCGGGCTTTGCTTTCATTACCCTAAAACACAGTCCTCAAACAAGGGGACTAGGGGATGTCAAAAATCCAAGCAATCCTGTTTGAGTGGCCAGCTCTGGGTCTGAGATAGGCTCCAGGAATTTCTGGCCTACACTTCCAGGCACATAAAGGAAACATCTAGTCATGTTCCTAGGAACAACTTTTGTTGGGGGAGGGATAGGATAAGCTGGTCTTCAGACTTTTGATCTTCAGACCTCCACCTTCCTGATATTGGTGTTACAGAGGTGGGCCAACAGAAACACCATTCTTAACAATAGCATAAAGCATCATTTCTAGCACAAAGCTATGTACCTGGGTCTGGCGCCTTCTTAACCATTTTGGGGTACTTCTGGAACTTTACAAAATAATAGCTCTCATATTCCATCAAAATTGTTTCCAGGTCAACATTGTCACAAACTTCAAAGCGCCGTAATCCCAGTTTAGACTCCTCCTCCAGAGCATTTGCCGAATCGACATAGCTGCCAGTTTACATAAGAGAAAGGAATAAGTCCGGATTAAAGAGTGGAGGCGGACGGGCCGCAGACCCAGAGACTCAGCACAGAGAACAAGCAGACAATAAGCAGCACATTATAGAAAAACGGGTGTGGAAGAGAGGAAGAAGTGAGGAAGCGTACGTAGGATTTTTTTGGTTTGTTTTGGATTTTGTTTTCTCGGTTGGGTTTTTTAATGGTGCTACATGGGGGTGGGGGGAGTGTGTCTTTTTGCTGGTAATTTTGTTCTTGTTCTTTGTTTTCCAGTTGGTTGTTTTAGGGACAAGCTTTTACTACATAGCTCAAGCTGTCTTAGAACTCATGACCCTTCTGTGACAGCCTCTGAATCCCTGAGATTACAGACATGTAATTGAATCACATGTTAAATATACCCAAATACTGTCATTCACAACAGTTCTGTTTGGACGTTACCTGCTTCTAGTGACATCTAGTGATGTTACCATTGTCCAAAGCAATTCTGAAAGTGCTTACAGTCAAATAAGTAAGTCAGTTAAGAAACTGTCTTTGGATTGCCTTTTCTCAGTTTTAGCCAAATACGGGTGTAGATGCTGTATTTGGTTGCTTTTTTTGTTGCTGTGGTAAAACGCCATGAGGTAAACTATGGGCTGGAGAATGTCATTGTATTAGCACCGCTCACCAGTTATAACAAATTAACTACATTAATCTGAGATATTAATAACAAGGGACTGGGTTGGAGCTCAGTTGTAGAGTGCTTTCCTGGAATCCATTGCCAACACTGCAAATAATAATATTATTAATAGTAATAGTAAGATAGGAAACAGGTGAGGAGAAAGCGTGTATAGGGATTCACTATACTTTCTGCTCATTTTTCTGTAAATATCAACCTGTTCTGAAAGTACAGTGTAGCCCCTGCTTTTGAAGGGTCAGAGAGGAGAGGCATCATCGTAAATGCACGTGATAACATACCCTTCCTGGGTTAAATAATGCAGAATCAAAATGAGGAGATTCTTGCGCCGTGCTTCTGTCCTCATCTCGTACTGTGAACAAAGAGGAAAGTTTAGATGGGACAGCAGGGCACAGCAGCGCTTCACAGAAAGAAAGGCTAGGACGGAAAGGCCTGGTTCGCCCTCGGTCCAGCTCCTCATCAGTAAGTTTAAGACACTGACTTGAATTAGGACTGCACGCGACTAGCTGAACTTACTGCCAAGCTCGCCAGCCTTTTATTGCCTAAAACCTGAAGGAAATAAATATACATACTCCTGCTATTTAGACCAGGGTAAAGAACCTACATGGGGGCTCACAAACTCTACTCCCAAGAGATCCAATACCCTCTTCTGGCCTCCAGGGTTACTGCATGCACATGGTGCACAGATGTATAAGCAGGCAAAACACCCATACAAACAAAACAATAAGATAGATTTTAAAACTTGTGATTTTAAACTTGTGATCTAGAAACAGCTTTACAACACATATTCACATGATAAAATATCTTTAATTCACTCGGAGTCCAACCCAGTTCCTGGACCAACTCAGTTATGGGTTCCCCCAAGCCATGACTGTACATCAAGAACCCAGACTGGCCACTGAGATGAGCAGAACCAGTGAAGGGAAATTCTAGCATAATAAGGTCATCATCCAAGCTGGATGAATTTGCCTTTATTTGCAATGCTAATGTGCACATATAGTACTCTGGAATTTCAAATGCTTTTAATGTATTCTCTAAATATCTATATCCAATAATACTTCTCCCAATTGAAAATAACTCCTTATCTAAAGAGACCAAAGGTAAGAAGTGGGGGGGGGGGGTAAATGGACTCTATGTAGTCCAAATTATAAAGTCTACGGACATGGGATGGTGATGTAACTCAATTAGCAGGGTCCTTGCTTAGCATGCACAGAGACCTGGACCCAAACCCCAGCACTGCCTTAAACCTAAAACTGGATAAGATGGTACATGCTTGCAATCCCTGTAATTGAAAGATGGATACAGGAGGGTCATAAGTTCAAGGTCATCCTCAACTACATGGAGAGTCTGAGGCTAGGAAATTCCTGTCTCAAAAACTGAAATTTATATACAAACACTCATGATACACATGACCTCCATAGCTTTCTAAAAACTAATGTTGTTATAAAATAAAGCATGCATATAATTAACTACTCAAAAAACAGTTGTCTTAGGGTTTGTATTGCTATGAAGAGACACCACAACTACAGCAACTCTTAGAAATGAAAACATTATTTGAGGGAGCTGGCTTACATTCTCATCATGGTGGGAGCATGGCGGCGAGCAGGCAGATGTGGTGCTGGAGCTGAGGGTGCTACCTCTTGACTCAGAGGCAACAGGAAGTTGACTAAAAGTCACACCAAGGGAAGCTTGAGCAAAAGAGACCTCAAAGCCCGCCCCCACAGTGACACACTTCCTCCAGCAAGGCCACACCTCCTAATAGTGCCGCTCCTTTTGGGGGGCCATTTTCTTTCAAACAGCCACAGCAGTAGTGTTTTTTCCCTTTTTCTTTTTCGAGCACATAGCCCAGGCTGACCTCAAACTTGCTATGTACTTCAGGATGACCTTGAACTCTGGTCTTCCTGCCTCCAATTCCCACGTGCTAGAATTACAGACACGAGCCACCATACCCATCCACTTTTTTTCTTTGAGTTACTTTCTATTGTAGTAAAATAGATCTAAGTGTTTAGGTAAGAGGCACAGAATACATTCAGTCCCCACCTTCCATCTTCAGAATGCCGTCATCTCCCTCAACTGAAACTGTACTCATTAAGGACCCCTCCCTGCCCCTGTTCTCCCAGCCCCCTCCCTGCCCCTGTTCTCCCAGCCCCCTCCCTGCTCCTGTTCTCCCAGCCCCCTCCCTGCCCCTGTTCTCCCAGCCCCCTCCCTGCCCCTGTTCTCCCAGCCCCCTCCCTGCTCCTGTTCTCCCAGCCCCCTCCCTGCCCCTGTTCTCCCAGCCCCCTCCCTGCCCCTGTTCTCCCAGCCCCCTCCCTGCCCCTGTTCTCCCAGCCCCCTCCCTGCTCCTGTTCTCCCAGCCCCCCCCCCCCCCCGCCCCTGTTCTCCCAGCCTCTACAATTACTATTCTTCTACCTTGTTTCTATGACCTTACCTATCCTGGGTCCCTCACACAAATAGAATCACACAGTCTTTGTCCTTTCGTGTTTGGTAAAATTGACTTAATACAAGGTCTTCAATACAATGTAGCATGTGTCAAACTTTCCCTCCTTCTAAACTGCAAACAGGAGCTGGTGAGATGACTCATTAGGTAAAGGCACTTGCTACCAAACCTGACAAACCAAGTTAATCCTTTGGTCCCTTTGGTGGAAGAACTGACTCCCCTGGTCTCCACAATACACACTCACATGCACATCATGCACACATGTACATACACATACAATAAGTGTAACTTTTTTTTTTTTGAGCTGAGGATTGAACCCAGGGCCTTGTGTTTGCTAGGCAAGCGCTCTACCACTGAGCTAAATCCCCAACCCACAAGTGTAACTTTTAAACATTGTAATTTATTTTTATGTGTACGAGTCTTTTGCCTTCATGTATGTCTATGCCAACATGTGCATGCAGTGCCTGAGAGGGTGTGAGATCTCCTGAGACTGGAGTTGCAGACCTGTGAGCTATCATGTGGGTGCTGGATTTCAAATCCTTCACCTCTGCAAGAGCAGCCAATGGTCTTAACACTGAGCCATCTCTCCAGCCCATTGCTTTTTAGAAACTGAAAATAATATACTATCATAAAATTTTTAGAATAATCTTTTACCAAATAATCTTATACCAAATCCTACTACATTAACCCCCAAACTCACTTTCTATGGGAGGGGGGACCATTAGTTTAGTTTAGCTAATCTAATATTCTGTTCCATGCCTCTGAATAACACATCAGTTTCACGAACTATGACTACCTTGTTAAGCTAGATGGTATTTAAGCATCTCACACCTTCCCTTTTCCCTCCCTCATAGTTACGTGACTATCCAGTGACTGTATTATTAGGACCACGTAAGCATTGTCCACAGCTGAGCTACAAGTTATCATGGTTACTGTTCTCTAACAGTTGTATTTTCCTTGTAATTAATAGTTATTGGATCACGTGTCAATATACTATGCCTATTGTGGCGGTTTGAATGAGAACGGTCCCCAGGCCCGTCTGTTTAAATACCCGGCCCCTGCTGGGGAGACTGTACGGGAAGGATTAGGGGTGTGGCCTTGTTGGAGAAGGTGTGTCCCTGGGGGATGGGTGTCTTAGTTGGGGTTTCTATTGCTGTGAAGAGACACCATGACCACATCAACTCTTATAAAGTAAAACATTTAATTGGGTGTATTAAATTAACTGTAATTTAATTACAGTTCAGAGGTTTAGTCCATTATCATCATGGTGGGACATGGCAGTGTGTAAGCAGACATGGTGCTGAAGAGGTAGCTGGGAGTTCTACATCTTGTGCAGGCAACAGGAAGTGAACTGAGACACTGGGAATGGTTTGAGCATATATGAGACCTCAAAGCCCACCTTCACAGTGACACGCTTCCTCCAACAATGCCACACCTACTCCAACAAAGCCACACTCTATGAGCTTATGGGGGCCAATTATATTCTACTACCACAGTGGGCTTTGAGATGTGAGCTCTCAGCTGCTGCTCCTGTACCTGCTACCTCCTACCTCAGCTCTGCTATCATAGCCTCTAACCCTCTGAAATGGTAAGCCCCAAATAAACTCTTCTGTAAGTTGCCTTAGTCATGATGCTTATCACAGCAATAGAAAAGTAACTAATATATCAAATCCCCAAAAATGTCCTATCACTTTCCTCAATATGGAACACATCAGAGAGTCTGTCTATTACATGCCTCCTCTCACCCCATGGCTTCCCCCAAAGAACGTCTGAGGCAGTCAAGCATAGAGACAGCTCAGAGCCTAGAAACTTGGGTTATACACACACGCCTTACCTAACCATGCTCCAAACAATCTAGGACCCTCACTTGCATCAAGCTGCTCCCAACAATGCAATAGGTCACTCTCCTTTGGCAACTCTGTGATAACTCCCCTTGAATTACCAAATACATACTGGAATTTATCTGGGAGCTATAGACAATGGGCCCATCTAACTTTGATTGGTTTTGGATATGTATACATTAAAGCAAATTGTGTCCCCTTAGTGAACTTATTGGAAAAAATCCCCTTTTCTTACTATCTTATGTCTCTGCCCAGTTTGCTATATATATCATTAAAATTAGAGGCATCATTGGAAAGGACATGCGTAGTAGGGAAAGGCTTATAGAGCTCAAGCCTATCAATCAAAACAGAGAACCACCCACACCATATCCCTTAGCAACTGACTCCTACTCCTGGAGCCCATGAAAGGACTTATCAAATAGTAGCTGATGGTCTTGGGCACTCTAGCTCAAGTAGGCTGCTGGTCCTTTGCAGTGTACCCTACTTTCTTTCTTGTTACATAAAACTTCTTGCTGGGCAGTGGTGGCACACGCCTTTAATCCCAGCACTTGGGAGGCAGAGCCAGGTGGATCTCTGTGAGTTCGAGACCAGCCTGGGCTACCAAGTGAGTTCTAGGAAAGGCGCAAAGCTACACAGGGAACCCTGTCTCGAAAAACAAAACAAAACAAAACAAAACAAAAAAAAACAAAAAACAAAAAAAAACTTCTTGTTGCTTTGCTGCGTGGGTTCTCTTGTACAGTTCTTTAGATATAACACCAAGAATCAGGAAAAAACTGGTTGAGACAGTGACTTCCTGTAACACCTCCATCTTCACTCTGCTTTAGGTTGGAGCTATATTGTGATTGCCCTTTGAAACTTTCCTTCCTCAGGCCAGGTATTTGTCTTGTTGCTATGACAAAATACAACCTAAGGGAAGAGAGGTTTATTGTTTCCAGTTCCAGGGACTGTGTCACAGTAGGAAAGGTACAGCAGCAGAAGTTGGAAGCAGCGGATGGCACTGTGACCATAGTCAGGAAGCAGTGAGAAATGGATGCTTAGCTCACAGTCTGTCTTTTATTCAGTCTAGGACTCCCACATGTGCGGTGGGTCTTCCCACCTTGGTTACCCTAATCTAGATAATCCCTCACAGACAGGCCCAGAGGTTTGTCTCACAGAGATCTGCCTGCCTCTGCCTCCCAGCTGCTGCACCACCACACCTGACCAATGATAACTTTTTAAACATATGAATAGAACAGGCAAGATCTTTGGGACACTACAAAAAGATAAAATCTATAAATTATGAGCACAGGAGATGGACAACTTCATGTCAAAGGCATAGAAAATATTTTCAATACAATCATAGCAGAGAATTTTGTAAGTCTTAGGAAAGGCTCCTCTAATACAACAGATATATATATATATATAGAACACCAACTAGATGGAACAAGAAAAGAAACTCCCCACATCATATTTCAGTTAAAACTCTAAACATACAGAACAGAAAGTGTACTACAATATGCAAGAGAGGAACACCCAATCATGTATAAATGCAGGCCTATGAGATGAGAACAACAGCAGATTTCACACAGAAACTTTAAAAGTTGGAAGGGCAAGGAATGATACATTTCAAGTTCTGAAAACCAGAGATGCCAACCCAGACCACTATACCTGACTGTCATAACTGGTGGAGGAATACAAACAGTCTATGACAAAGGCAGGCTAAAGGAGAGCAGGACACTAAGCCGGCTCCACAGTGGGTGCTAGAAGGAATTCTTCAGACTGCAGAAAATAAACACACCGTATGCCAGGGTCTCTAGAGGAGCAGAAGAAAGAGTGGGCTTCACAATATGTCAGGATCGTAACAACTGACTATTATCAAATCTTTGGAGAATCTTTAGGCCCTGACCCACCAACCTAGGAAAATACTTGATCAGGATGAACAAGAAGGTGAGAGCCCTGACTCCAACAACAACAGAACCCCTGACTCTTGAGATGGAGGGGAGTGCAGATCCTACACTGATCTGACACAGTGCAGTTTCTCAGAAAGCCTGGCACAACGGCACATGCCTATAGGCCCAGGAGATGGGGGTGGGGGCCTGCTTCGCAGTCTCAAAAGAAGAAAGGGGGAACGGCCTATCCGAGAAACGTGCAGTTTCTGCGGCATTCCTGGAAAACAGTAACCATTCCACTTCTCTCCAGAAGTATTTCCTTTTGTTTGATTCTCATTCACTAAACGCAGTCTCCACATTCCTGTTGTAAAACACACAGAAGGTAAAAATCACAGAATACTCTATAGTTTAGTCAGATAGAATCCTGTTTGAGAATGGAGCCATTTTAAAAATGGCTTCCAAAGGGCCGGAGATGGTAAGATACAAGAGGCCTTAGTTATTAAAGTCTCCAGTACTGGGGAAGGAAAAAAGCTTCTGTATTACGTAAACTGAGATGAAGCTTACAGTTGGAGTCACCAGCTTTGAAATAAAGTAAAAAGTAATTTTTACTTTAAAAAGAAGATAGAAACTCACCATTTAATACAGTGGAAGGAGATACAGAAAAATCTAATGGGAAATATTTAAGATGTACTTCTGTCCAACACAAAATATGGTTGTTCCAGTTTCCCATCCGTTGCTGTGATAAACACCTTGACAAAAAAAGCAACTTAGAAAAGGTGTATTTGGCTTACAATTCCAGGACAGTTCATCACAACAGGGAAGTCATAGAAGCAGGAGCCTGAAGCAACTGGTCACCATCCATAGTAAAGGATGGAGAGAAAAGGGTGTAAGCAGGCTGCTTGCTTGCCTGCCCAGCTAGCTCTCTTCCTTTGTATATAGTTCAGAGTCTCCTGCCTAGGGAATAGTGCCACCCACAGTGGCCAGGTCCTCACATACAATGAAGGCAATCAAGACAGTCTCTAAGAGACATGCCTACAGGTCAATCTGATAAAACAGTTCCTCAGCTGAGGTTCTTCCCAGTGGTTCTGGGAGTGCCAAACTAACCAGCACAATGGTCATACAGAATTGCTTGCTGGTTTTAAATGGAATGTCTTTTACCACTTCATATATGTCAACACTTCATCTTCGTCACATGACCCCATTTGTTTTCTTTTACTGGTAATTTTGAGACAGGGTCTCCCTCTGTAGCCCAGTCTAACCTGGAACTTTTTCTCTATCTGAGGCTGACCTTGAACTCCTGATCCTCCCACCTCTGCCTATGAGCCTGAGCCACCATGCCTGACTCACAAAATTTTAAATTAATGGTATAAAGTCTTCCAGGCCTACAATATCTTTCTGTTCATGCCTTTCAAATTAGCATAGAAAATCATCTTCTAAATTAAAAACCAAGAATGAGCCACCAACAAATGGTCAATTAAAAGTCTAAGTGACAGTGTGCCCCAGAAACGGACACAATTGGACGCTCAATTAATTTCTGTCTACCAACAAAAAGAAGCTCAGAAGTGAACATCTAATCTTTTTGCCTGTTTCAATGATCTGGCTGTTTACTTCTTCCTTCCTTTCCTTTGTGGGCTAGTGTGCCACAAAATGCCTCCATTATCAGCTTCAAAATTGAATCCTATGATACTGTAGCCTGAGGAAAAGGAAGCATTGAATATCATTCCCAGATTTAGACCCCAAAGATATTTAGGAAATGCTACTGTATGTACAACACATGCAACATTAGTGCTTTCAATTTCCTTTTACGGGTGCAGCGGAGATTAATTTGCATGAGCTTGTTTCAATTTCTGTAATAAGATCTAAATTTTGCACTGAGGTTTCCATCTCAAAAATAAACAGTTAAGAAGGACACATCTCTTGTTTCAAATGCTTTCTATTATAGCTCTAGTCTACAGTCCCTGCTTCTAATATTCACCTAAAAGCTTGAGTAGATGTGCCCACAGCTACTAATCTGTTTTTGTTTGTTTTCTGATTACTCCCTGATTCTACTGAGAAACTTCCTAAATTTCACAGGCTGCACACCCCAACGGAACACTAGAACTCAACGGAACACTACAGCTATGTTCTAGTTCTAGAACTAGAACTAGAATGTTCCAGAATTCAAGAAGGAGACTGTTGCATTTAATACAGATCCAGAATTGACCAACTGCGTTCCTGAATATAAAAAGAAGTTTTGAGGTAGATGTGGTGGTAGTGAAGACCTGTAACTCTGGCATTGATGAGGAGGGAGACTGGTTTATAATCATGACTATTCTATTAGTTTGCATTAGAAATGCCACCCATAGTCTCGGGCATTGGAACACTTGGTCCATAGATGGTGGTGCTGTTTGGGGAGGTTCAGGTGGTGCAGCCTTGCTGAAGGAAGTACATTGTTAGGGGAAGGCTTTGATTCAAAAGGCCTTGTGTCGTTTCCTGCCTGCAGCTCACCATGTGAGCGCTCAGCTTTCTTCTCTGACTGCCAGGCCTGCCTCTGCTGCCATGCTGTCCACCATGATGAACTTGAACCTTCTGTGACTGGGAGCCCAGTAAACTTTTATAAGCTGCCTGGGTCATGCTGCTTCATCACAGCAACAAAGTAACTAATATAAGTCTGCATTAGTTACTGGTCTAGGAGTTCAGAGAAAAAACAAAGTCTGGGGAAGCAGAAAAGATTCCCATACCATACTATTGTCATTAGCAGTTTATAAGATTAAAAGGTCTTGACTGCTATTACTGCTTTCAATATCCTTAGTACTATAACTTTGCAACTCAAATAATCCTAAGTTAAGCTTTCACAGTTTTAAAAACTGACAGTTGGGCCCGAGAGCATAATTATAGCCATTGAGAGGGGGAGTCAGGATGATGATAGTGTTCAGATAATAGATAATACTAATAATCTGAACAATAAAAATAAAAATAATCATCTGAACAAGATTTAGAATAAAGGTAATTTACATTGTTTTTTTAAATTTCAGGATTGTAAGACCAACAGAGATATACACTGGAGTATATTCAACCACTTGGGAGGTGAAACCAGGAAAATCAAAGTTCAAGGCCAGCCTGGGTTAGATGAGACCCTGTCTCAAAAAGGAGGGAGGGACAATGAAAAGACCTCCTCTTGGTCTACCTGTCCTGTCCCTATCCCACATCAGTAAACCACAATCAATCCCTGGAGAATCCGACCCCACCTCTCCCAGTCAATTCCTGGAAAAGGCCACACCAATGCCTTCTGATATAGGCAGGACTCAGAAAACCAGTGGAAAGGCCAAAGCAATTGAAGGAAACCCAGTCTGACCCAAACATGCCAGATCCAAACTGCTCGAACAGAGGAGAGATGGTGGCAGACCTGGTTCCCCGGGGCAAAACAGATTTCAAGCACTCCCAAGTCACAGAAAGGGAAGCCCCATATACCCAGCCGGCACGGAAGCTTGTCTTTGAGGCATACTTTACCTATGAAAAAGACAATGAAAACTTCAGCCTCCACTCAAGGAGAAAAGAAGTGTAAGAGGGATTCCTAAAGCAAAAGCGAAAATGTGGGCATGGTTTTATTTACCTATGAAAAAAGCCAGAGAAGCTGCAACCTGTAAAAACAGATGGAGCAAGCTGAAACGGTCTCATTGAAGCCACAGGGCAGCCACACCCTGAATTACCCAGGCTACAGGCCAACAGTAGTCCACTTCCTGCCCCAGTGAATGGCCTTCCAACCAGATGGAAAAACACTTCACCCCAGAAAGAGGAGGAAGAGGAGGAAAAGGAGGAAGGGTCTGGTCATGTTGGTCACAGTGAGTTCTAAAGTGCCAGTGTATTCTGCTGCTACCAGGTGTGGCGATCTTCCCAAAAAGATGGCTTTGCAACCTGGTACTCACAAACCAGGTAGATTTCATCTCAAAAGTGACAGGAATCCCCATTTCTGTCCTTGAGCCGGCTCTGCAGGAAAGCATGCCTGCTTAACTGTATGGCACAGAGACACACAATGAGGAACCACCTGAAGAGACAAACCAGTTATGGAAAATTCACCATAGCAAAGGCGTTAAGAGGGGAGAATCCTGAGAAACACAGCTCTGGTGCGGAACAGACATTGACCACACCACCCTGCCATGTCCGGGAGGCAGAAGTCTTGAACAGGAGGGAAGGGGCAGCAGTCTACCACAGAGCCATGACCCCACCAGCCCTTCCCACAGAGACACCGCTGCCAGCAGTGCCAGCCACAGGAGCAGCTTGGATTACACAGTTCACAGCACCAGAAAGGTTCTCACCCTGCCAATGGTCAACGGCAAGCCACTGCTCAGAGAACTGCCCACCCTGTGGCCAAGTAGGTTAGAAATTAGAAGACTGGACCAAAGATATACCAGGAGCACTCCTCGGATTGAAACTGTGACAGAAATGAGAATCCTTCTCATGATCCCAACTAGGGCTCTGACCCCTGCAGGTTTCTAGGGCTGTGCCTGTCATCCCACCTCAAATCGCTGCTCCTCCTTAAAAACCTGCTTTGTAGACAGTGCAGGACTTGCATAAATAACTATCTCTGGTTACACTGTATAAACCGAGAAATTACTAAAACATAATACATGGGATTTTTGCTAAATCTCAGACTAAAGACAGACACCCCAAGTCTTAGAGTCTTGAAGTTTAAAACACTGACAATTTTTGACATATTTATTTGAAGGCTGTTTTTTTCCTTTTCTTTCTTTCTTTCTTTTTTTTTTTTTTTTTTTTTTTTGAGAAAGGGTCTCTATTATGTAGCTCTGGCTCTCTTGGAATTCATTATGTAGGTCACATTGTCCTCAAACACACAGAGATCTACCAGCTTCTGTCTCCTGGGTGCTAGGATAAAAGGCATGAACCATCACACCCAGACTTATCTTATTTTTTATATCTACAGTAACTATACTTGTATTCAACACTTTTTCTAAAATTCCTTTTTTATTAACATCAATTAATTGTACTAAATAATGGGTTTTTGTATGAACTTTTTAAAAAAAAATTTTAAATAACAGCTTATAGAACTTTTATGTAAACATTGTAAGCTCACCATTTTGTCATTTGTCAGTTTATTTAAAAAATAAAATAAAACAAACAAAAAAATCCAAGACAACAATTTAGTAAAAGTACCACTGGGCTGGGCAGGGGTAGGGAAAGGAAGTTGGGGGGTGGTTTGCTCTGCTCTGCACATAGAATTTAGAGAAAATTTCACATAGCTGAAGAGACGGTCTTATGCGTGGAGGAGGGGGAGTTTAAATAGACCCCAATATGTTGCCTTCCTTTATCAAAACAGTGTGCATAAGCTACACAAATTTAAAAAAAAATCACAAAACAGTGTTGACCTTTTTTTCAAGAAAACAAAGCAAAAATTAGTGTTGTTTTTTTTAATCTCCTTATTTTAAAGTCATAATAGTTTTTAAAAAAAAACCATCCGAAGTAGATGAGGTTACAGCACACAAGTGTGGTCAGAATGCTGTCTTAGGCAAATGACAAGGCGCTGTCAAACAATGACACAATCGTGCAAAGAATTCTTTCATCAACAACAATAACAACAACAAAAAAGCTGCAGCCTTTAAATAAGCTCAGGAACAATAGTTTCTTGGACTGAACAACGTTCACTTGTGGGACAGGCACAAAGTTTGCTTATGGCAAAAGTGACACACATATCCCCCACCGCAGCACACCCTGGATCCTCTGCCTATGGCTGGAAAGAAGGTTTGCTGGGGATTGGCCCAGGAGACTCTTGTGTCTGGAAGCTGCTTCCTCTCAACCCCTAGTCAGCTGCAAATGATCTTCCCCAGGATGTGGAAAGATGGCCAAGTCCAGGTCATGCTCAGATGGGTGGGCACCTGATGCAGCCTGGGAAAGGAGTTGCTTTTGCGCCCTGGTGAACTTTTTTTTAAAGATTTATTTATTATGCATACAGTGTTCTCCCTCCATGTATGTCCGAAGGCCAGAAGAGCACCAGATGTCATCACAGATGGCTGTGAGCCACCATGTGGTTGTAGGGAGTTGAACTCAGGACCTCTGGAAGAGCAGTCAGTGCTCTTAACCTCTGAGCCATTTCTTCAGCCCCGTATGAACTTATATTCCTGTATATAATGTACTTGAATCATATTCACTTTCTTTCTTGAACCCCTCTCTCTCCCACTGGTCCCCTTAATTCCCTTCTACTTTTACTTCTCTTAGTCAGGGTTTCTATTGCTGCAATGAGACACCATGGCCAAGCAAGTTGGGGAGGAAAGGGTTCATTCAGCTTACACATCCAATACTGTTTGTTCATCATTGAAGGAAGTCAGGACAGGAACTCAAATGGGGCAGGATCCTGGAGGCAGGAGCTAATGCAGAGGCCATGGAGGGCTTACTGGCTTGCTTCCATGGCTTGCTCAGCCTGCTTTCTTATAGAACCCAGGACCTCCAGCCCACAGTGGGCTGGGCCCTCCCCATCAATCACTAATTAAGAAAATGCCTTACAAGGGGCTGGAGAGATGGCTCAGTGATTAAGAGCATTGGTTGCTCTTCCTAGAGGACCTGGGTTCAATTCCCAGCACCCACATAGCAGCTCACAACTGTCTCTGACTCCAAGATCTGACACCCTCACACAGACATACATGCAGGCAAAGCACCAATGCAAATAAAATAAAAATAAATAAAATTAAAAAAAAAAAAAAGAAAGAAAATGCCTTACAGCCAGATCTTTAGAAGGCATTTTCTCAATTGACGTTCCCTCCTTTCAGATGACTCTAGCATGGGTAAAGTTGATATAAAACTAGCCAGGATGGAATCTTTAAAAAAAAAAATCTAGATTCTGCATATGAGGAGCACGTGGGATTCTCTTTCTGGCTTCTTCTGCCAAGCATTGTGATGGTTTCACCCATTTTCCTGCAATTTTTGTCCCTTTGTATTCCAGATTTCCTTGATAAATTTGATTATATAAAGACAATGATGGGTGGCTGGAGAGATGGCTCAGCAGTTAAGAGCACTGACTGCTCTTCCAGATGGAGCTGGGTTCAATTCCCAGTACCCACATGGCAGTTCACAACTATCTGTATCTCCAGGATCCAATACCCTCACACAGACATGCATGCTGGCAAAACACCAATGCACACAAAATAAAAATAAATTATTTTTTTAAAAGACAATGATAGACAAGGAAGACATAGGAAACATAGTTCACTGTAAAGAAAACAAGCCAGGCATGGTAGCACACAGCTGCCATCCCATTGCTTAAGATACAGATTCAGAACTACACAGTGAATTGAAGGCCAGAGTGAGTTACATAGCTGCTGTCTCAAGGAAAAAAAATGAAAAAGGAAATCTCCAGCCCCTCTTCCTTGTTCATAAGGAAGCTCTCACTCTCTGCTGTGTGCCTCTGAGTCTCTGTGTAAGACTGCTGTTGGTGGACTCTCTTGCCAGCCCTGGAAAACACCATCTCTCATTCTCTCTTCGCTGGTTTCCATTTAACTCCAGAAATATTCTTTATCTAAGGTCCCTTGTCTTGACAGGACATAGCAAGCCAGGAAGAGCAGGAGTTAAAGGTCATTCCTTGGCATTCAAGGACAGCCTGTGCACATAGGCTCAAGGTACACACACACACACACACACACACACACACACACACACACACTCTCAGAGTTTATCCTTATGGTATACCTATATGTATGTGTGTGCATATCTTCTGCTGTACAGAACATGATGGCCTTTGAATCCACCTTTTCCAAGGCTATTTACTGCTCTCAAAAAGTCTGGGCCAGGCATCATGGTGTACTCCTTTAATCTCAGCTTCAAAAGGTAGTTTGGCAAATCTCTGTGAGTGTAGTCAGAGCTACATAGTGAGACTCTGTCTCAAAAAAAAAAGTCTAAGACACTGAGTGGTGATGTCGACTTCTTAGTGATCCAGTCAGTCACAAAAGCTGAGTCTTGGACCCAGAAAGTCAGGAGGCCTGTAAAACACCAAGGGCTCTGTCCTAGAAAGAAATAAAAGATATCAAGCTGCTTCAGCCCACTTTCCTGTCCCAGTTTTGTTTTGCTTGGAGTGTTTTGGAGACACAATGTTACTATTTAACCTAGGCTGGCATCAAACTCATAAGCTTCCCACCCCAGCCTCCTGAATGTTCCAATTACAGGTTTGTGCCACACATGATCACTTTTCCTATTCTGTACAAGGCCTAGAAAATTTCAATCCCTGAAACTGGACCAAGATGTTCCTGGATTGCCAGCATCTCCTTGGACAGCCTGTGGTTTTCTCCCTCTCCTTAAGGGATCTTTTACAAACACAGAGTTTTCATAAAGACTACTTTATCAATCTTTCCCTTCATAGTTGCTAATATGTGGTGGTTTGGATGAGGATGGCCCCCATAGGCTCATATATTTGATGGCTTGGTTCCTAGTTGGTGGAACTGTTTGAGAAGGATTAGGAGTCACTGGGGGTGGGCTTTGAGGATGTCTTAATGCTCTGTTGCTGTGAAGAAACACCATGACCATAGCAACTCCTATAAAAGGAAAGCATTTAACTGGGGCTTGCTTACATTTCAGAGGTGTAGTCCATTGTCAGCCCATTTAAAAATCCATGCCAGTCTCTCCCTTTGACGCCAACTTATGGATCAGGATGCTAAGCTCTCAGCTACTGCTCCAGCATGCCATGCCTGCCTGTCTGTGGCTCTAAACCCTCTATAGCAGTTTGAATAGGAATGGCCCCCATAGGATCATAGATTCGAATGCTTGGTCATTAGGGAGTGGTGACACTTGACAGGATTAGAAACTTGACAGCCTTGTCGAATAGGTGTGGCCTTGTTGGAGGAAGTGCATCACGGGGGGGTGGGCTCTGGGGTTTCCAATGCTCAAGCCAGACCTAGTGTCTGACTATGTTGCTACTGCTTGTAGATCTGGATGTAGAACTCTCAGCTACTCTCCAGCACTGTGTCTGCCTATGTGCAGCCATGCTTCCTTCTATGTTGACAATGGACTACACCTCTGAACTGTAAGCAAGCCCCAGTTAAATGCTTTCCTTTTATAGGAGTTGCTATGGTCATGTATCTCTTCACAGCAACAGAACACTAAGACATCCTCTGAAACTGTAAGCAAGCCCCCAATTAAATGTTTTCCTTTACAAGTTGCCTTGGTCATGGTATCTTTTCACAGCTGTATTAGAGTTTTCTAGAGAAATAGAATATATAGAATGAATCTATATACAGAGAGAAAGATTTATTAGAATTGCTTACAGACTGTGGTCCAGCTAGTCCAGCAATGGCTGTCTACCAATGGAAGGTCCAAGAATCCAGTAGTTGTTCAGTCCATGAGGCTGATGTCTCAGCTGGTCTTCAGTGTGTGCCACAATCCCAAAGAAACAGGCTCTAATGCCAGTGAAGGGATGGACTTGCTAGGGAGATCAAGAGCATGCAGGCAAAGAGAGCAAGTGTCCTCCTTCTGTGTCTTTTAGTATAGGCTGCCAGCAGAAGGTGCGGCCCAGATTAAAGGTGGATCTTCCCCACAAAGATCCAGATTAGAAGTGGCTCTTCCCACATCAAATTATTTAATTAAGAAAACAACCTTACAGGTGTGCCCAGTCATTTGGGTTTTGGTTAATTTCAGGTGTAGTCAAGTTGACAACCAAAAACAGCCATCACAACAGCAATAGAAAAGTAACTCGGACAGAGTACATGGCTATTATCCCAACACTCACAAGTTCAGTCAAGGTCATTTTCAGCAACAGTAGAATTTGAAGTCAGCTTGGGCTACAAGTGATACAGTCTTACAACAACAACAAGGGCAATGAAAAGCAAGACTACTTCCTAAAGCATTTAGAGGGAACAGTAGGGAGGGTGACAGAACACGTGTGGTAAGAGCACAGTGAGACCCTGTCTCAGAAACAAACAAAACCCAACAAGACACAAAGGTATAATATGATCTGCTACACCAGTCCTGCATATAGACTTGGAAAAATCTTAGTAAGAATACAATAAGATGCCTGCTCATCCATGTTCATGGAGACATTATTCACCACAGACAAGTTATGGAGTCAGTCCAGGTGCCCACCAGTGGAGAGATGGACAAAGTGTAGTGTGGGATTCCAATGTATTGTAAGGAAGGCATAAAGGAAGACCTGAGGGACCCTCTTGAGACGACAGATCCATTCTACATCTGTCTGTTGGGGTTGCTGTATGGCTGTATGCACTTGTCAGAACTCACGAAGCTATACACTAAGGAGAAGAAATTTTACAGTATGTTAATTTTTATGAATAAATTTAACAACAAAATTACATTGTTTGCAGGAAAATGGGCAAAACTGGAGATTATCACGCTAAACAAAGTAAGTTGGAATCAGAAAAACAAATGTCACATGCTCTCTCCAAAGAATCTAGATTTTTTTTTTTTCTTTTTTAAAAGCAGGGTAAGGTACATGCCTGTAATTCCAGCACTCAGAATACTGAAATGGGAGGACTGTGGAAAGCTCCTTATTGGTTTCGGGGCTGAGGGCCTGTTTCTGGTTGCCTGTTGGCTGGAAGCTGTCTCAGTTCCTTGTCATCTCGGCTTCAAAGCAGCAGCCCACAAAAACAGCTTGCTTTGTCAAAGTCAGTAAGTGTTTCTCCTGCTTGGAGGCTTTGGGGTTTTTATGATCTATAGGAATATGTTTGACCATACAAGGTCTCACTATGTAGATAAGGCTGACCTTGAACTCAGAGAGATCCACCTGCTTCTGCCATCTGAATGTTGGGATTAGCCAGGTGGTAGTGGTGCATGCCTTTAATCCCAGCACTGGGAAGGCAGAGGCCAGCCTGGTCTACAGAGTGAGTTCCAGGACAGCCAGGGCTACACAGAGGAACTCTGTCTCAAAAAACAAACAAACAAAGGTGTGCTTCACTACACCCAGCTTTCCACTTTATTCTTATACCCGTGCTTTTCTCCTTTTTGTGGTCAAGTTTTCCTTCTGATCTTTAAATATATTGTGACAGGGTATTTATTTATGCGTGTCTTTCCTGCAGGTGGGACTGTGCACCATGTATGTGCCAGGTGCCTGTGGAAGCCAGAGGAGGGCATCAGTTCCTCTGGAACTGTGGTTACTGACAATAACGAGCCACTATGTACATACTGGGAACTGTACCCAGGCCTCTGCAAGAGCAGCAAGTGCCTTTAAGCCTGGGCCATTTCTCCAGCCCCATTGACTATGTATTTTTTTTAAAGTTCTTGTCTACTAATTTTGTTTTTGGTAATATTTCTGATCAATTTGATACTGGCTAGTTTTTGTCCTGGTTTTCTTGTTTTTTATGGCTGTAGCAATTTTTCATCAGGTGCCAGACATTGAGGATATCAAGACTTTCTGTTTTGTCTTCTCTATTTTAAAAACATTATTAAATTGTATTTATTTGGGGGGAGTACAGGTGGGACATCCAGGGGAGTTGGCTTTCTCTCTAACCATGAAGGTCCTGAACTCAGGTTGTCAGGCTTGGTAGCAGGACACTCTCAAGCCTCTGCTGTCTTCTAACATAAGGTCTAGACTGACCCAAAACTTACCAGGTAGTCCAGGCTGGCCTTGAACTGGTGATCCTCCTGACCCAGTTTACCAGGTGCTGTGATTGCAAGTCACCAGCACAGCGCAGAGGGTCAGCATTTCATGGCATTGTTTGAAATTGTTTTCTTTTGGCAGACAGGGTAGCTTTCCGGGGCAGTCTGATCCTACCAAGGCTTGCTGAGGAGAGTGCCGGAAGCAGGCTTTACTCAGCCAAGTTTTGCTTGTCCCTTTGCAGTTCTGGGATCTCTAGTCACAAGTTTTCTTCACACAGGCGTGGTCAGAACTCAGACATCTCCCAGTATGTGAGAGCACCAGTGAGTGTTCCGTTTACAGTTAGTTCCCTGGTAACGGGTCTCCTCAGCCTCACACGTGCAACTTAATATCCAGCCCAAACTGAAAAACTATGGGGTCACTTTTCAGTGTAGCTCTCTCTTCTCTATGACTCCTCAATCCCCAAATCCCAACCTGACTCAGAAAACCTGCCATGCTTCAAGGTCTCCATCCTGTGCCTGTATCCAGGCACTGCTCCCAAGAAGAAAATCATCTCTCACCACTTCACCACTTTGTCCAAAGTCAGCGGTCCAGTGTTGCGTATTTAGTTCATTTTTCTTTGTTCATCTCTGTCTGTCTCTGTCTGTCTCTGTCTGTCTCTGTCTCTGTCTCTGTCTCTCTCTCTGTCTCTGTCTCTCTCTCTCTCTCTCTCTCTCTCTCTCTCTGTGTGTGTGTGTGTGTGTGTGTGTGTGTGTGTGTGTGTACACTCACATGCATGCTAGAGATCCACTCAGGTATCTTCCTCAATTATTTCTATAGGTTTTTTGGTGGTGGTAGTAGTGTTGTTGTTTGTTTTTTTTTTTTTAATGTGCATTGGTGTTTTGCCTGCACCTGCATGTGTGTCTGTGTGAGAGTGTCAGATCTTGTCATTAGCTGCTGTGTGGGTGCTGGGAATTGAACCCGGGTCCTCTGGAAGAGCAGTCAGTGCTCCTAACCACTGAGCCCTCTCCAGCCCTGTTGTTTTTAAGACAGGATCTCTCACTGAATCTGGAGCTTGTCAATTTGGCTAGACTGGCTGATCAATGAAGTTTAGGGAAACCTCTGTCTCTGCCGGTCCAGTTCTATAGGCATCCACCACCACATCCCTCTCTTTACATGGGCACTAGGGATCAAACGTGGGTCCTTACAGCAAGGGAGCTACTTCTGGGACCAGCTATGCCACCAGCTATTGGATTAGAAGGCTACATCAATTTTTTGAGATAAGGTTTCACTTGTAACCCTGGCTGACCTGGAACTTTTTCAGGCTGGCCTTGAATTCACAGATATCTGCCTGCCTCTACCTCCCAGGTGCTAGGATTACAGGTGTGTGCCACTATGCCCAGCCATATACCAGTTTTTAAAAGTCCTTTTAAGATGTATCTGGGTAGGGCTGGAGATGGGGCTCCTAAGTTATGAACATCTGCTGCTCTTCCAGAGGACCTGAGTTCCCAGCACCCTAACTGGGTGACTAGGAACTGCCTATAACAACAGCTATGGGGTTCCATGCTTCTGCAGGCATCTCCACGAACATGGCAGACACACCTACATCCAGATAAAGATCAAATCAGGGCTGGAGCTATGGCTCCATGGTTAAGAGCATGTGCTTCTCTCAAAGGACCCTAGTTCAGTTCTTAGCACCCACAACTGTCCTGTCTTAGGACTCCATGAGCGTCTGCACTCACATTTGCACATACACGTACTTATACATATAGCGAAAAATAAAATAAACCTTAAAAATAAAATCTAAAGAAAAAAGATATATCTGGGTGATATATCTTGGTGGTTAAAAGGCACAGTGACTCATGGCAGTAATTCATGGGAGGTCGAGGCAGAAGAATCAATGCAAGTTAGAAAACAGCAAAATCTACAGTGAGTTTGATTGTAAAAACCCTATCTCAACCCTCCTCCCAAAATAAGTTATTTGTGCAAAAGAAAGCCAGTAAGAATGTTTTTAACACAAAACCTGGATATTCCTGGTGATGCTAATATGTCTCCATGTGTACCACATGATGCTGGCAAAGTGTTCTAGCTTCTCTGATAAGTCTCCCTTTCTTGGTCCAGGTTGTACAAGAAGAACATGGTTTAACAACAGCATTTCATTTATTTATGTTCTGAGTTGTTGTTTTGTTTTGAAACATGGTCAAGCTTTTCAGCCCACGACTTACTATATAGCCTAGGCTACCCTTGAACTCCCAACAGTGCTCCTGCCTCTGCCTCCAGTGTGCTGGGATACAGCTGTGCATACAACGTGCGGCTTTAAAAGCCGCAGCATTCTGAAAGCTGCCCACAGGGCTGCAGCAGTGGTCAACGTTGAAGTAGGTTCATCTTCCTTGTGTAAGAACCGAGCAGAGCATAAAGCGTGAGTTACGTAAAATTCAGCCTAGCTTTATGGTGATTTAGAACTTGTTTAATCAGTATTTAGAACTGAACATTGTTTATAGCTATTGGTATTTCAATAGATGCTTAAATGTTTTAACATTTAAAGTTTAATAAGCCTCAGTTCTTTGAAGGAAAACACTGAAGTAATTAGATTTTTCAATTACTTGTTTTTTTAGGAATCCATGCAATTATTAAAAGCTAAGGCATTTAACACTCGTTTTAAAAGTTACTCAACTGCTTCATCAATTAGCTAATCATATACTAAATAATTTTTAATATAAAAGGCTCACCCTAGGCAAAGCAGAAACCTCTTAAAAAGTACATGAGGAAGAAGTGGATAGCCGTCTTCTGATCAGCTGAGATTGGGTGAGAGAAAGGAAAACTGGCTTCGTGTCCCAGTTATCTGGCATATACACATGAGTGTGTACACCAGGCTTTCCAAAAACCATTCCTGGGCATTCATCCAGTCATTATTTGTTTCTAATAGTGTGTTTAGACAAGGTCCCATTCAGGTATCTTAGCCTGGCATCAGACTCACCGCGTAGCTAAAGATGACCCTGAACTCCTATCTCAGATTACAAGCATTCAGTGTCATATCCAGTTCACATTGTGCTGGAGATGAAACTTAGGGCTTCCTGCATGCTACAAAGATACTCTACCAACTGAGCTATATTCCTAGCCCCTGGATATAGTCTAATTTTAATTAAACACTAAATTTAAAATACTGTAAGAGAAAATCTGCCACCCAAAGACACCAATAGCATCAGTATTTCATAGAATTCTATGATACAAACTTGTATTTATCAGAATTCTCCAAAGAGATAAAACTTGCAAGATACAACATATATGCCTGCACACACACACCATACCAGACACACACACACACACACACACACACACACACACACACACACACTTCGGGGTGGAGGATGAGGCATCCTTTGGTGTCTTGGGCTGCATTGGCTCCACAACCCCCTTCAGATGATAGAGCCTGTGCATCTCCAATGTCTTAGGTAAAATGTAACAGCATATTGCACATAACCCACACACTTTCCCCCATATACCTAAAGTCATCTCTAGACTACTTATCCATTAAAAATTCTTCCTAAAGGAGGGGAGAGGAAGAAAATGAGTGAGAAGAGGAGGAGAGAAGAGGAAAATATCTTACAATATGCTACAGTACTTTTCAGAGCTGAGGGCATGAATTCCTTTTATCTAAATATGACAAATCTGAGAACATACTGGGCCACACCAGACACTTGGCTTAAAGGAAACATTCTGGAAATCCTGATATGGTATCTGAATGAGGCGACCAAAATTCCTGTGGACAGCCAGTTCTCTTTATAATGAACTCACCGGTCACCTCCTCCACCTATGGCTTTTTCCCTCCTTAGGACACACAAGCAGAACAATCCTGTAGCATTTAACCCTGAGTACATCTAAACATTGCTTTGGCGCCATCTAGGGCCTAAAACTAAACAAGGAAACAAAACCAGATTTGAATCTTTGTCTTTCTGCTTTAGAAAATTCGTTTTTGAGAGTATGTTACCTACAGACAACAGGTAATAAATTAATCACAGTTGGATACTAGCTCTTAATGTACAAACTCTATGGCGTTTGGAGATATGTCTGATCAGAAAGAATAAATCTGCTACTGAGGGAGATGAAGAAGGTGGTGAGGAAGAACCCTGCGACAGACTGTAGTACTGATCCATAGGTTCTGTCAAAGTTTGCAGTTGTTTTTCCAAGTGTAATGGAAAGCCATTAAAAGGATCCCATTCAGTGAAGACTGGAGAGAGGCAGACTCAACAAAGCAGGTGAGGACTCACTGGGTATCAGGATGGGGGTGGTAACAGGAACTACTAAAGATAAGTTACAGAAGTAGAATTAAGAATATTTATATGGGTTGGGGATTTAGCTCAGTGGTAGAGTGCTTGCCTAGCAAGCACAAGGCCCTGGTTTCGATCCTGAGCTCAAAAAAAAAAAAAAAAAAAAGAAAGAAAGAAAGAAAGAAAAAAATATTTGTTGACATTTTCCTTCTATAAGGGAAACTGTGGGAGATTTCGAATAACCTGGTGTGTCTTGGTGCATGATCTCAGAGTCAGGAAGATGGAACAGGTATAAGGAAGGAGGAAAGTTGGTTATTGAACAAGTTGAGACAAAGATTCCTAAGATAACCCACTGGCTATGTCATGAGCAATCACTGTCTTCTCTGTAGAGTATCTGCCACTGAGCAGAGTGCTTTGGAAGTAGCTTGGAGTTTTTCTACATCTAGATAGAATTGGAATGGTGGAAACATGAGATCATTTAGGGCTGTGCTTAAAAAAGCATGGCCTGTGTTTATGGTGCCAGTTTCACAAGCCCCATCCCAGTTTGTTTCAGTAAGTCCTGCTGAAGCCCAAGAATCGATTTTATTATCAGGCTGCGCTTCTGATTCTGATGCAGGTAGTTCAAGTTCAGAGTGGAGTAGGCTTAACCCACCACCAGCGAAGGTGAGGAAGAAGCTACGGGCAGGCAACTCTCTCACTAGAACTTGCCTAACAGAAGGATGTGTGTTGGGGGGGAGGGGGTATTATTGACAGGTCAAAAGGTAGAAGAGCTGGAGGGATGGTTCAGTGGTTAAGAACACTGGCTGCCCTAAGGGTCAAGACCCACTAACCTGGGCTCATGAGGACTCACAGAGACTGAATGGACAACCATGGAGCCTGCATGGGACTCTCCTATGCCCTGTGCATATTGTTGTAGTTGCATGGGTAGCTTGGTCTTCTACTGGGACTCTGAACAGTGGGAACAGGTACAGTCTGTCTCTTTGCCGGCTCTTGGGACCCTACTCCTTGCCCAGCTTTACTACGAGGGGAGGTGCCTAGTCTTAATATAACTTGATATGCCATATTTGGTTGATATTCATGGGAGGCCTGCACTTTTCTTAATAGAAATGGAGGAGTGGATGGGGGAGGGGCAGAGGGGAGGTGGGAGGGAGGGGAACCTTCGGTTAAAAAATAATAATGATAACCAAGTTAAAGAACAACAACAATCGCTCTGCTCTTCCAGAGGATCTGGGTTCAATTCCCAGCACCTACACGGCAGCTAACAATCATCTGTAATTCCAGACCCTGGGGCTCCAATGCACTCTTCTGGCCTCCGCAGGCACTGAACACAGGTGGTGCACAGACATACACACAAATAAAACACTCACACACAAAAAATAAATACTTTTTAAAAAAGATAAAAGACACTAGAACAGCGATTCATAACCTTCGCTACACAATGTAGTGGTCACCTGTGGAGCTTTAAAAATATATATATCAATAGAAAGGACCCATCTTGAATCCCCGAGTAGGCGCCAGATGTCCGTATTTTCTTGGCCTTAATTTTATTCATCTTTCCCCAGCACCCGCAGCACTCCCCACCCCACCCCCAGTACCCACAGTATTGTTTTCATGCCCGGTGCCTGCAATACGATAAGCTTTCAATTCATGCTCGTTGTTGTGGAAATATTGCTGGCAGTAGCAGACGACCCAGACCACAGGATACCATGGGATGTATTGTAAATTCACAAAAACCTCGTGTGAAAGGGATCACAGTTAATTCTCTTACTTCACAGGGAGACCCTGAAGTGGGGTAGGGGGAGTGAATTAATGCCTATGAGCTCTAGCCTTGGTGAGGACAACTGAGAACCCAAACCTAGAATTCTCTCTTCGGGTTATGGGAGGTTTGTTTGGTTTGTTTTGTTTTGTTTTGGGGGGTGGGGAGGCTCTTTCAACTCCCTCCCTCTCTCCGTCTCTCTCTCTCTCTCTCTCTCTCTCTCTCTCTCTCTCTCTCTCTCTCTTTCTGTTTTGTTTTTGAGACAGGTTCTCACTATGTATCCGCCCTGACTGGACTGGCACTTACTATACAGACCAGCCAGTTTTTGCATCCCAGGAGCGGACATTAAAGGCGTGCCCCGCTCAACAGTCTCATTTTGCGCACTTCCAAATTCACATCCACGAGCAGCCTAACCTGACGCTCAAAATCCAGTTTCCTTAATCACATACAGACCGTGCAGCTATGTTTCAAAAAGTTCAGTGTCATGCCCAAACCCTCCTCCATGTTTCGACCCTAGATTTATCCTGCCTTGATCACCACTTCAAACCCAGCCTCCTTCACCAGGGGTACCTAGGGCCAATGCGCTTGCGCCACTTGGGCAGCCGCCTCTGTCGCCATAGCAACTGGAGACTCGCGAATCTGCCTGTTGCAACAGGAGTTCCTGGCACAAGCCTGGGTTTTGCTTGCTTGGGATAGCTTTCCTTACCGCTTCCCGCGCCCGGTGCGTGAGTTTGAGAGTCTGGTAAGAAAGCTCCATTAGACACTGACAGGGCCCTACAAGGAGTGAAGAGGAGTCCCGGGACCCGTGTCTAAGGACAGCTGCTGGAAATCCGACGCTCAACCAGCCCGCCCCCGTCGGGATTGGCCGGGGCCCAGACGCCCCAGCCAATCATCGGCCTCAGACAGATTCTTTAACGAGTCAATCAAGGTTACTCTAAACGTTTGATCCAGAGCGTTTGCGCGATCCCAGTCAATCAAGAAACTGAGGGAGTGTGATTGGTAGAGCTGTTGGGGGCGGGCTTTGCGATTGTTTGGATCCTCCTAATTCGTGCTTGTCCTTGGTCTGGGCAGTTGGTGAGGCGGTTGTGGCCCAATGGCTGTGTTTTGACACCCCGCCTCCGCGGCAAAGGGTAAAGGTTAGGCAGTTACCAGGGCTTTTCTTTGAAATCGTGCCCGGACTGGAAGGGTACCAGCACTCTGTCAGTGGCCTTCAGGAATACAACCGCGCACCAAGCTTTCCCATCTTCATCTACCTTTGCATCGGCCCGGTCTCCGTCAGGAGTGGACACACGTGGACTCTAGGATTTCCTTCTTACTGTATTAAGTCATTCATGACCTCATTGGATTCCTTTTTTTTCTTCCCTCCCTCACTACTACTTCCTCCTCCTCCTCCTCCTCCTCCTCCTCCTCCTCCTCCTCCTCCTCTTCTTTTGAAGAACCTAACGTAGAATAGAACACTCTCTTAAAAGGATTTGTTTTAAGCCTGGCATGGTGGCTCATACCTTTTATCCCAGCACTCGGGAGGCAGAGGTACGAGGATCTCTGTGAGTTCGAGGTCAGCCTGATCTACAAAGCAAGTTCCAGGACAGCCAGAGCTCTTACACAGAGAAACACTGTCTCGAAAAACAACAACAACAAAAATATTTATTTATTTATTTATTTTGTGTGTGTGTGTGTATGGGGGTCGAGTGCCAATACATGCCTTAAGAGGGCATCTGATCCCCTGGAGCTGGAGTTACAAGCAGTTATAAGCTAGCATGTCGGTGCTGGAAACCTAACTGGGTCCTCCGGCAAGAAGTGCTCACCACACCGTCATCTTTTCAGCCCCACTTGTTTCTTGTTTTCAACTTTCATCCTGCAGCATTAGCTGGCCTGGAACTCACTATTTTCACTAGACTGACCTCTCTCTATATTGCTGTGATCCTCCTGCCTCTGTCTCCATAGCTGTGGGATTTACAGGCATGAGCGACTATACTGTGTAGTCAGAGGTTTCCCTGGTCTGCCCAGCTGCTTATAAAATAGTTGCTCCAAGGCTTAATATTAATTACAAACTGGCCAATGGCTCAGGCTTCTTGCTAGCTAGCTATTATAACATAACTCAACCCATTCCTATTAATCTATGTTTTGCCATGTGGCTACGTGGTTACCTGTGTGGTGGCCTGTTGCTCCTTGGGCTGCAGGCTCACGGACTCCGCCCTTCTCCTCTCTGTATTTCTGTTTGAGTTTTCTGCCTGGCTCTTATCCTGCCTTGCCATAGGCCAACACAGCTTTATTTATTAACCAGTGGGAACGAAATATATTCACAGCATACAGAAAGACATCCCACAGCAATTCTGTGTCTTTTCCCTTCTATCTTTGTTGTCCAAACCTTCCCTCTTGGTTATATTCTGTCTTCTTCATCCATTCTCTCCCATCCAGATACAAAATACTGGTGTCCTCAGTCTTAAAACAAAGTCTTGCCTTCTTAACCATCGAATTAAGATGCCTCTCGGCCACTATGGACATTCTGGAAGAATTAGTCTTCCCCTTCTCCTCCCATATTCACTTTCAACACATTCTACACCTGCACTTTTGGGTTCTTTCCTATTTGGAAAATTCAGTAACAATTTATTTTACACTGTCTTTTTTGGGGAGGTAGGGTGGGTCTTACTTGAGGCAGTCCTTCTGTCTCAGCCTCCTGAGTGCTGGCATCACGGGCATGAGCAACCATACCCAGCCTTCTTAATTCTAATTTGTTGTTTTTAAAAATTGTTGACCACCATTTTAGAAGTACTACCATCTATAATTTATTAAACATCTATAGCACCCAGGTACTATGTGATTTAGAGTCAGTCCTACCCCATTTTATTGTGCTGTGTTTTGTTGCCCTATGAAGCAACTGTATTTTAAAAACATTTTTTAGTTTTTATTACAATTTTTTGGTTTTTTTTTTTTTCCCGAGACATGGTTTCTCTGTAGCTTTGGAGCCTGACCTGGACTAGCTTTGTAGACCAGACTGACCTTGAACTCACAGAGATCCACCTGCCTCTGCCTCCCGAGTGCTGGGATTACAGGCATGTGCCACCACTGCCCGGCACATTTTTTTATTTTTAATTATGTGAGTATATGTGTGTGTGTCTGTTTGTGAGTGAGTGTGGGTGCCTGTAGAGGTCAGAGATGTTAAATTCCCTGAAGCCAGAGTTACAGATAATTGTAAGCTGGTGCCATGGGTACTGGAACTAAAATCAGGTCCCCAGCAAGAGCAGTATGTGCTCTTAACCACTAAACCATCTCTTTATCCCTGCTTTTTTTTTTTTTTTTTTTTTTGGTTTTTTTGAGACAGGGTTTCTCTGTGTAGTTTTGTGCCTTTCCTGGAACTTACTCTGTAGACCAGGTTGGCCTCAAACTCACAGAGATCCACCTGGCTCTGCCTCCTGAGTTCTGGGATTAAAGGCGGGCGGCACCACTGCCCAGCACCCCTGCATTTTTAAAAATTGAAGGTGTATGGCAGCCCTGCAGTAAGGAAACAATTGGTCTCATTTTCTCAGCATCTGTTTAACTGCTATATTTGTGCCACATCTGTCATGTTACTATTATAATTGTTTGGGGGTGTATCTCATACTGTACCCATATAAGATAATGAACTAAACTGGTATGTGGTGTGTGCATTCATACAGTCCCCTACTAACTGGCCTATAGATTCCTAGATACACAACAATATTGAAATCAAGCCAATTAAAAACCTACAGTGGCCTCTAAGTGTCCAACTAAAAGAAAGAGACCTGTGCCTATCACTTTAAATCACAAGGCTGTAATGATTAAGTGAGCAAGATGTGTCAAAAGCTAAAATGGGCCGGGTATGTAGCTCAGTACTAGGACATTTGCCCAGCTTCTGTGAAAGCCTCAGTCCAGTCCCCAGTGGTACTATATGAATAAATGAACAGATGAGGACAAGGTAGGCCGAAAGTTAGATCTCTTACACCAGCTAGCCAAGTCATAAATGCAAAGGGGAAGTGTCTGCAGGAAACTGAAAGTGCTGCTTGAGTGAGCACCCTTGACAAGGAAGGAAGGCAGCTCACCTCCTGAGAACACTCTGAACAGAACACCAAGCCAGCATCTCATCCTGAGCAAGGGCCTGGCTTCAGGTCAATGAAAACCAAGCCATGTAAGGAAGCATCAGACAATTCTGAAGCTCACAAGTTGGTTCATGAAGATTAATGAAATAAGCTGGCTTTGCAGTGTAAAATACAAGGAGAGAGGCTCAGGGGGTAAGAACACTCGCTCTTGCAGAAGGCCTGGGTTTGGTTCCCAGCACACACTGTAACTCACAAGTGTTTGTAACTCCATTTTCAGAGAATGATAAGCTCTTCCCGATCTCCACAGACACTGCATGCATCTGGTGTACAAATATATGCAGGCAAAGCATTCATACATATAAGTAAAATAAATATTGTTTAAAAGTCTCCTGTGTTCCTAGAAAGATTTTTTTTTGATACAAAAAGAAGCACAAAGCCTGATGTAAAAGCTGAAGCAAGTTGTCTAGAAAATGAAGCTAAGATTCTTGATGAGGGTGGCTATATTAAACTAATTATCAGGCTGGGATGTAGCTCAGTTACCAGAGAGTATGTATGAATGTAAGAGGCTGGGTTCAATTCACAGAGCTGAATAGACCAGGCATGGTAGTGCAGACTCATATTCCTAGTACTCGGGAGGCTGAGACAGAAGTTCAGGGTCACTTTTGCTTACATAGAGAGGTAGTGTCTAAAACAGTCTATGTGAGACCCTGTCTTAAACAATAAAGTGATTATCAGTGGAGAGGAAACAGACTTTTATTGGGAAAGGATGCTATCTAGGACTTCAGCATGTAGAAAGAAGTCAATGCCTAGTTCAAAGGACAGGCTTACTCTCCTCTTGGGAGCGAATGGGACTGGTGGCAAAGGAAGAAAGCAATGTTTATTTCCTGTTCAAAACCTCCTAGGGTGCCTCATTTTCTTAAATGTCTGTGTTCTATAAACGGAATAACAAAGCTTGAGTATCTGTACATCTGGTTACAACATGCTTTACTCAATATTTTAAGCACTTTTCAGAACTACTGATCAGAAGAAAAAACGAGTCTTTCAAAATAATATTGCTCATCAACAATTCCTGTGGTTACCCAAGTGCTCCAATGGAGACCTACAAGATTAATGTTTTCATGTCTTTGAAAAAGACATCTTCAGCCCATGGGTAATACAGTAATTTAACTTTCAAGTTGTATTTAAGACACATAAAGCTCTTGTGGCATAGGCAGTGATTCCACAGCACCTTTTCTTAAAGATCTGGGCAAAGTAAAATGAAACATGCTGGGATTTGCCATTCCAGAAACCATCAATAGCACTCATGAGCTGGACGTGGTGGTCCACGCCTGCAGCCCTAACTAACACTCAAGAGGCTGAACCTGGAGTGGATCCTTGAGTTCGAATCCAGCCCAGACTATAGTGCAAGATGAGAGAGGGTGGGGGAGCAAGGAGAGAGGGGGAGAAAGAAAAGTTTCGGGAGCTGGGGTATGGTTGCACATGGCTGCAATACTAATACTTGGCAGCACTGAATACTTGAGGCAGAACACAGAGGTTGAGGCCAGCCTCTGTGACCTTTTGAGTTCCAGACCTTTCCGGACTGCACAGCAAGTAGTGAAGAAAGTAGAAAAGGAAAACAACCCCAAGAGGACTCTGAAGGGGCAAATGCTGAGTGATGGAGATCAGAAGGAGCTTATGAGACAGGCCCTGGCCTTTCTAGAGTATGATCCTACAAATACTACCGCACAGCCTTTTGTGGTGTCACAGAACACCTAGACCCCTCATTGAGGAACAGTGCCTGAGTCTCATCTCACTACTTTAGAAAGAAGCAGAGGCAGAAAGAAGAATTGTTTTCTTTCCTGTCGGGAAGTTTTGTTTGAATTTTGTAGTGATAGAGATTTGAGGGCCCTGCACATGCTAGCAAAGATCTACCACCACGCTATATTCTCAGTTCTTATCATTTTGAGACACTATGTAGCTCAGGCTGGCCTTGAACTTACCACACAACCCATCCTATCTCTGGCTCTGAAGTGTGGGGATTCCAAGTATGAACCACACAGTTTGCTCTCAGGAAGCTTTCCGAAGCTGGATTTATTAGGATCGGATGGAGTTTCTCAGGCTCATCAACACTGACATCTGGGATCACACTCTTGTTGTGGGCTGTCCTGTGCACTGGAGGAAGTTCCCCTCCCCTTTGTCCACTAGATGCCTGTACCCTGCCTTCAAGTTGAAACAACCACAAGACATCTTCCTTCAGGCCTGGCTGTCAGGGTTTGATCAGAAATGCACCCTGGACACTGCCACAAGCTTGAGCTCCTGTTGTGAATTTTCAGTCCCCAACTTGTAGCTGAGTTTTAAGAGTTGTAGAGGCTTTGACAGGGGTGGGCTTGGTGATGGAACAGCTGACTAAGAACAGGCCTTTGAAGCCTAGACCAAGCCCTGGTTCTGGCCTGTGTTCTCATTTCCTGTCAGCTGCCTCACATACCCTTGGCCAGAGCCTCCCCTGTGCCTTCCCCACCATGATGGACTGAGTCAAAAGAAATGTCTTCTCCCTCAGCTGCTTCTGTCAGATATTTGCCAAATGGCCACTGGAGGCAAAATCTCCCCTCCATTAGAACCATAGGAGACAGGGGGACTAAAAGAAGCTTAAAGATAAATATAATTACTTGAAAATATCAATTTACTACTTCCTAAACCATTAATTCCTACAGAACAATTAAGAATTCCCCTGCTTTATAAGGAAGCTATCTTAGCTATCTAGAGGACCAAGGCAGGAGGATTGATTGAGCACAATAGTTTAACAGTAGCCTAAGAACTGTAGCAACCCTGTGATTTATGTGTATGAGTGGTATACCTGCATGTATTGTCTGTGCACCATATGTGCCTAGAGCCCAAAGAGGCCTGAAAAAGGTGTCAGATGCCCTGGAACTGGAGTTACAGATGGTTCTGAGCCTCTGTGTAGATGCATAGAAGCCAACCCAGGTTCTCTGGGAGATCACTTAGTACTTTTAACCACTGAGCCATCTCTCCAACCCCAAGGACCCTGTGTATTTTAAAAAAAAAAAAAAAAAAAAAAAGAGTATTTAGGGGCTGGAGAGATGGCTTAGTGGTTAAGGGTTGGGAGGACCTGCTGGTCAGAGGTTGAGGTCTACCATGGCCTGGCAGCTGTTTCTGAGCTTGGCAACAGGTAGGTCTCCTCACATCCTCCATCCCCTGTCCCACCCCTACCCCTACCTTGGCGGAGGGCTTCCTGCTCTCTACCTGACTTTACTTGGAGACTGTCTCTAGGGTCAGATGCATGACTTACCTGTGTGACCCTTGACACAGTTCCCTGTAGAAGCTTCCCCCTGCTAAGCACCATTTGGTGATCAGACATGGTGTTAGGAGCTTTGCGGTAGGACCCTGTTGCTACTCATGGAGCCTTATGATAGTGCTGTTTAATGCAATTTAGGTGATGCCCAGCCTTTGTCCCCTCACTTGGGAATAAAGCTGAGCTATAACACTGAAGTAGTCTCCCAGAAGGCTATTGCCATTGTACCATTGCCTTCATGGTCCAGTAGCCAATGGACCCATAGTTAAAAGCACTGGCTGCTCTTCCAGAGGACCTGGATTCAATTCCCAGCACCTACATGTTAGCTAACAACTATCTGTAACTCCAATTCCAGGAGATCTGACATCATCTTCTGGCCCCCAGAGGCACTGAAGACATGTGGAGTCTAGACATACATGTAGGCAAAACACTCATATACCAATAATAAAAAAAATTTTAATTTAAATGATTTGTGCTGGGAGTAGTGGACTCAATCCTATATCTCAGCATTTGAGATGATGAAGCAGGAGAATTGCTTTAGGTTTGAGGCCAACCTAGATTACAAAGTGAGTTCAAGACCAGCCTGCACTAAAATGTGAGAAGGGACTAGTTTACAAAAAAAATATTATTTGGGACTAGAGATGGGCTCAGTGGTAGAGTTCAAGCTTATCATGCTTTGGATCTGGGTTCAACCATAAGCATTAAAATATAAATAATAAAAATACCCTCCTCAAAACAACAACATCAACAAAAAAGCAAAGACCAAATTTCTGTATTCTATGATGATTAATGACATTTCTTTCTCTACCTCTTTTTTTTTTTTTCTTTTGGTTTTGGTTTTTTGTTTGTTTGTTTAGACCAGGCTAGAACTTGGGGCAACCCTCCTGACTCCCAAGTACTACACCACCATGCTTTGTTTTATTGGCCTTTCTCTACATTAACAAAGTATATTTTAAAGGTATTGAAAAGGTCAGCTATTAAGCCAGGTGTGGTGGTGCATGCCTTTAATTCCAGAACTCAGGAGGCAGAGGCAGGTGAATTTGGAGGACAGCCTGGTCTACATAAAGTGAGCTCCGGGACAGTCATGGCTGCAGAGAGAGACCCTGTCTCAAAAAAAGACTGTTATTCTACTTGTTCTTTTTCCTTTTGATTATAGCAAGGACATTTTTAAAAAGGATTTTATTTATTTTTATTTTATGCATGTGAGCCACATACATACTTAGTGACATGGGTGGCTCACAACCATCTGTAACTCCAGTTCCTGAGGATCCAACACTCTCTTCTGGCCTCACTGGGTACTATCTGCATATGATGTACACACAGACAGGCAAAACACTTACATACATAAAATAAAAATAAATACACCTTTGAAAAAATCATTACAATCTATCCATTTCTATTCTTTGCTGTCTGACTCCCTCCTGAGCAGCCATCTCTGAGCAAAAATTATTAAAAATGGGTCTTTATGATGCTAAAAACTGTCAACTGTTTGTTATTGGGAAGAAAAAAATGTTTTCATCCTTTGGACTTTCTGTGTTGATGTTGCTTTCTCTGCCAGTAGTTGCTGATGCACAAGAATGCAGAGTCTTTGAGTGAACCTAAGTGAAATTCACTTGTTCTTTTTACCAATATTGTATTTTCCTCCTTCCCCCTCTTTTTATTCCTTCCTTATTCTTTCTTTCCTTTTTGAGTTTTTGAAATTTTTTTCTTTTGCTTGTTTGATTTTTTTGTTTGTTTGTTTGGTTGGTTGGTTTTGTTTTTTGAGACAGGGCTTCTCTGTGTAGCCCTGGCTGGCCTCAAACTCACAGAGATCGGCCTACCTCTGCCTCCCGAGTGCTGAGATCAAAGGCATGTGCCACCACACCTGGCCCATTTTCTTATTTATCCTAAACCACAGAACCATGCCTCTCCTCAGAAACAGGTAGGGCCTCAAAACCCTGTCTAAGGTGATACAGGGTCAGGGGTGGACTCTTGCTCTGTTCTAAGAAATGTATGAGTGCGGTTCAAGCCTTGATTTCTTATGTAAAATGTGCAGCTGTGCAAGGATTAAATGGAGCAGGCAAGACTCCAGTTTCATTAAAAATTGGTTTTGAACTGTGTGTGCTGGTGCATGTTTTTAATCCCAGCACTTAGAAAGCAGAAGCTGGTGGATCTCTGTAACTTTGAGGCCATCCTAGTTGACGTAGAGAGTTCCAGGCTGGCCAAGGATACTTAGTGAGACTCTATCCCAAAAAAACAACAGCAACAAAATAAAGAATTGATTTCGGATGGGCATGGCTTAATCCAGCACTCAGAAGGCAAAGGCAGACAGATCTCTGTGAGCTCAAGGCCAGCCAGGAAGTTCCTGGTTAGCCAGGGCTACACAGTGAAAACTTGTCTCCAAAAATTTGGGTTGTTTAGTTTTTAGAAGTGTTTATCAACAAAACAAATAAATCTTGCTATATTGGCCTTAAAAACTGAAGACAGCTGGGGATGTCACTCTGAGGAAGATGCCTGTCAGGTCCTGAGTTCAATTCCTATCACTGAAGAAAAAAAAAGTGCTAGCCAAGTATGATAGTTCCTATCTGTAATTCTAGCACCACTGAGAGAGGTTGGGGCAAGAGGATCTTGAATTCAAGGCCAACCTAGACTGTGAAGGCCTAGACTTGACTTTACAGGCTCCATCTTAGGGAAGGGCCACTCTCTTAGACCACCTGCTGTACTCAGTTCCAGGAAGAATCTCAGGAATGTGCCATGACACCTCAAACAGATATAGAGCACTAAAGTTTAACAAGATCCAGATGCTCCTGCAGACATTCTGTCTGAGATTTATGGCCCTTGAAGATATCCAGATAATGCTGTCAGCAAGCTGTGGTCCCCCCACCAAGAGTCTAACCTAATAGTTTCAAATGTAGTTTTGCGCCAAAAGTCTAGACCAATAGTTTCAAAAAAATCACCTTGCCCCATATCCCTTCTATCCAATCCCCAAAACCACCAAGGCATGTAATTCCCGTTTTGTGGTTTTTTTCCTTTAAAATCCCCCAACCCTTGAGCCCTGGGCCATGATATACCCCTCCATCTTCTGTGTTGGAGCATAGGTTGGCGGCCCAGGTTAGAACCTGACAATAAAAGGACCCACCCCTATGTGCTTGCATTGGAAACTGTCTCCTTGGTAGTTTCTGAGAGTTTTGAGAAACGGGTACAACAGTACTACATAAGTAAGACCCTGCCTGACCCAAGAAAATAAAACCAGGTTTTTTTCCTGCCCTCTGTACAGCAACACAGCAACCCTTGATTACCATGAGGTTCTGTTTTACCTGCCCATCTTTCCATGTCCTGACTCAGAAGAGTGTACCTTCCCTCCCCTCCCCACCTCTGTTTTATTTTGTGTTTTTGAGACAAGGTCTCACTTTGTAGCTCTGGCTGGCTGTTCTAAAACTCACTATGTAGACTAGCCTGGCTTGAACTCTCAGAGATCCACCTGCCTCTGCTGCCTCAGATGCCTCTGCCCCCTCTGTCTCCCAAGTGCTGGGATTGAAGGCTGGTGGCACTGTGCTCAATATTTTTCTTATGTATGCTTTCCCTAATACTCTGGATTTCTTTCTTTCTCTAAAACTCCCCTCAGTGCCATATGTATTTTCCACCATGTAGCTGGCCCCAGATTAACTCAATCTCTGAGGTATTGTCTTTTTCTCTTCTCTGTCTTCCTCCTCTGGGCTTGCCTAACCTGGAGTTTTCCTTCCTTCCTTCCTTCCTTCCTTCCTTCCTTCCTTCCTTCCTTCCTTCCTTCCTTTCTTCCTTTTTCTTTCTTTCTTCTATTTTTGGTTTTTCAAGACAGGGTTTTTCTGTGTAATAGTTCTGGCTGTCCTGGAACTCACTCTGTAGACCTGACTGGCCTTGAACTCATAGAGTCAGCCTATCTCTGCCACCCAGATTTTCATTTAAACTCTAATGAAAGTGTATTCAAGTTTTAAAAGAAAACACACACACAAAAAGGAGTATGTGTTACTGGAAGGAATAAATGTGGTTATTTGGATCACTATACCAGAAAGTACTGCACAACACAGTTCCAAAAGGGCTGTGACCAGAGCAGCTTCGGCAGCTGTCCCTTTCACTCACAAGTGTCCTGCCATTAGCATGACTCACTTTAAAGCCTCGTTAGCCATGTGACACTCAGCCCAAACTTAGAAGATATGGAATGTCTCTCTCCTGGCTGACAGACGACGGATCAGCCCTGGCTATAGTGTATGATCTCATACTAGAAATAGGTCTGCAAGAGCCTCCTGGAGGGAGAGCAACCCTGACGTGCCCACCAACCTAAAAGTATCTGACAAGAACGCTTGGAAATGCCCAGCACATAGTTCTAGTGGATCTTAGCCACTAAGGTTCGTATTTGTAGGTCCCTTGTTATTTTCTGCCTTCATGTTTCATCACACCATGTTTACTGCTCAAATGACCTTCCTTTCTCTCTGTCTCCCTTCCTCCCTCTTTACATCAGTTTTGAGCTCCAGATGGAACCCATGCCTTAGGCCTTCCCTCCTTCAAGTGAAAATAAAGGCATCTATTTATCCATTCATTTACAAGAGATTTGTTTCATTCTTGTTATGAATCAATGTTCTTGGCAAAAGAGACTCAGACAAAGTCTGCCTTCATGAAACTTATTTTCTAGTAGGGGCCAGATGTTAGGACTGTTATATCCATAACCCATGAATTAATATGATTTAAGATAGTGGTTCATTTTATAAAGAAAATAAAGCAGTGTCAGAAGACAGATAATGACCATGGAGTGAAAGGACAATGAAACTTTGAACTAAAGGACTGTGGTAGGGAATTAGATTCTCCTTTTAAACTAGTGTAATTTTATTTTATTTATTTTTGGTTTCTTGAGACAGGGTTTCTTTGTGTAGCCCTGACTATCCTGGAACTCACTTTGCAGACCAGACTAGCTTTGAACTCACAGAGATCCACCTGCCTCTGCCTCCAAAGTGCTGGGATTAAAGGTGTGTGCCACCACCGCCCAGCAGCTGTTGTAGTTCTAAATAAGGGTATTTGGATATGCTTTACTGATAGATCATTCTGGCTATTAGTAATGATTTTAGTGGATCCAGGTAGAGAACAAGGAGAGTGGGTGTGGTGGTTCATGTCTGTAAACCCAGAATTGGAAAGACAAAAGCAGGAAAACTGTCAGTCTTGTGGCCAGTGAAACTCTCCACCAAAAAAGAGGGAGAGGTGGTAGGAGAGACTGGACAGATGGTTCAGCAGTTACTGCTCTTGCAGAGGATCCTGTTTCAGCTCCCTCATGGTGGTTCACAACTACCTGTAACTCCAGTTCCAGGGCATCTGATATCCTTCTCTTAGCCACTAAAGTTAGTATTATATGGGCTTCTGCATGCACTTGGTGCACACTGATTCTCACAGTTACACACACACACATACACAATAAATAAATAAATCTAAACAACAAATCAAATTAATAGGCAGACATGGTGGTGTATCCCTTTCGTTCTGACACTGAAGAGGCAGAAGCAAGTGGATCTCTGTAAGTTCAAGACCAGCCTGGTTTATATAGCAAGTTCAAGGCCAGAGTGATGCACATAGTAAGACCCTGTCTCAAACAAACATAAAAAAACAAGACAACTAAAATTAAAACAACAAAAAAAGGGTATATGACAGTTGGGCTAGAGAAATGACTCAGTGGGTAAGAGCATTTAATATACTTGCAGAGGACCCTTGGGCAGCCAAGGCTACATAATGAGACAAGTCATAAAACACAAGTCAGGGCTTCTAATTGTTTTGCTAGAACACCACGACCTTTTGCAATTTAGTGAGGGAAGGATTTATTTCATCTTACAGCTTTTAGTCCATCATCCAGGTAATTCAGGGCAGGAACTCAAGGTAGTGACTTGGAAGCAGGAACTGATGCTGAGGCCATGTTTAATGCTTTAATTTTTTTTTTCATTTTTTTTCTTTGTTTTTTTGAGAAAGAGTTTCTCTGTGTAGCTTTGTGCCTTTCCTGGATCCCACTCTATAGACCAGGCTGGCCTCAACCTCACAAAGATCCGCCTGCCTCTGCCTCCCGAGTGCTGGGATTAAAGGCTTGTGCCATCACTGCCTGGCTACTGGTTTGATTCTTATGGCCTGGTGTCATATACTACCCAAGACCATCTGTCCAGGACTGGCACAACACCCAATGGGCTGGCTGAGTGGCTCCTCAGCTGTCCCACATCAATCACTAATCAGGAAAGTGCCCCATAGGCTCACTCACAAGCAAATCTTACAGAGGCATTTTCCTCAGTTGTGGTTCCCTCTTTTCAGGTAATTTGGTTTGTATCAAGTTAAAAAACCAACCAGGAAAGGCACCTGCCACAAAGCCTAACTAGCTGACTTTGATCCCTGGAACCCACATGGTGTATATTAGTTACTTTTATATTACTGTGATAAAACAGCATGACCAAGGCAGCTTATAGAAGGAAGAGTTTGTTTAGCTTATGGGTCTAGAGAATAAGAATTCATCATGGGGGGATGAAGAGATAGCTCAGCGGTTAAGAGCACTGGCTGCTCTTCCAGAGGTCCTGAGTTCAATTCCCAGTAACCATATGATGGCTCATAACCATCTGTAATGAGATCTGGTGTCCTATTCTGGCCTGCAGGCATACATGCAGGCATAACACTGTATACATAATAAGTAAATAAATCTTAAGAAAAAAATTATATGAAAGAAAGAATTCATCATGGTGGGGAAGCATGGAAGCAAGCAGTAGGAATGACAGCTGTTGTGGTTTGAATGAGAATGGCCCCCATAGACTACTATGTTTGGAGACTTAGCTCCTACTTGGTGGAACTATTTGGGAAGGATTAGAAGGTGTGGCCTTGTTGGAGGAGGTGTGTCACTGAGGGTGGGCTTTGAGGTTTCAAAACTGACACCATTTCCAGTTAGCTCTCTTTGCCTCATGCTTGTGGATCAGGATGCAAGCTCTCAGTACTGCTCCAGCACCTTGCCTGCCTGCTCTAAGTTGCCTTGGTCATGGTGCTGCGTCATAGCAACAGAAAAAGTAACTAAGACAGCAGCTGAAGCAGCAGTTCAGGGCTCACACTGAACAGCAAGCATGAAGCAAGAAGAGAGAAGTAAAAATAGTGTGAGTCATTAAACTCGCAAATCAGATATCATAGGTTCTGAGGGATGTTTATCACTCATTCAAATCACAACATGGTGGAAAGAGACACCCTACATGCACAGTTATCCTATAACCTCTACATGTATGCTGTGTTATATGGCTACCCACAGCCACAGAAAAGAAATAAAAATGCAGTACAGAATGAAAACACACATGCATACTGGGGAGGTAGAGGCAAGTGAATCTTTGTGAGTTCAAGGCCAGTCTAGTCAATATAGTTAGTTCCAGGCCAGCAGAGCTACACAGTGAGACCTGCCTTAAAAACAAAAAGCCACACATACACGTGTGTGTGTGTGTGTGTGTGTGTGTGTGTGTGTGTGTGTGTACACTCCACAATGTTATATGTTGTGTAATCTCCAACACTAGCCTTACAGATTTTATTCTCTTCTCTTCAGTTACAATGTATGCTGCTGAAATTCTATCACAAATGTGTATGTCCACAGATGTATAGCATTTGTATTTTTTTTTTAATTTTGCATGAATAGTTAGCAATAGGTTTTGAGACAGGGTTTCTCTGTGTAGCTTTTTGGAGTCTGCCCTGGAACTCACTCTGTAGATCAGGCTGACCTCGAACTCACAAAGATCTGCCTGCCTCTGCCTCCTGAGTGCTGGGAGGCATGTGCCACCACCGCCTGGCTCAACATTTATCTTTTTTTAAACAAGGTCTCACTGTGTCGCCCAGCTAGCCTGGAATTCACTATATAGACCAAACTAGCTTTGAATTTGCAGTGATCCTCATCCTTAGCTTTCCAAGACCTGGAATTAGAAGCATCTACCACTATACCTAGCCCAATTTAGCTATGTTTTTGAGATTTGCCCATTTTTACATGTATTTCTGACTTATACATTTCTCTTATTCTATAAATAGTGTTCTCTTCCAGGAATCTATCACACTGTTATACAACCATTCAAGTGATTCATGAGTTCATCTTCATTATCATCAACAGTGAAGTGCATGTCTTACTATATGTTGCTTAGGGTGCTTGTATATGGGTGAGTTTCTGTAGCTTAGTGCTTTCTTTATTCAGGTCAGAGCCCAGATAGAATCAACAAAATCTATGCAACCCATTAGTAAACTAGAGAGAACATCAGTCTGGGATTTGGTGGAAAAGATGATTACAGTTTCCTTAAAATCATAAAACGAAGCATAAACTACAAAAGTATTAAGGAAAACACAAAATTTGTTTTGTTTGCTTCTATTTCTGTTTGCTGTTTGATTCCAGGCAGGGTCTTGTGCAGACAAAGCTGGTTGAACTCACATAGCCGAGGCTGGCCTCAAACAGCTGATCCCTCTCCTCTGTCTCCCAAAGTCCTGGGGTTAAAGCCATTCAACAGCATAACTGCTTCCTGTCATCTTCACTTGGAATTCACATGGCATGATGTCTGTCATATTATATACTACTGGTCAAGTACACTTTGAGGGGAAGAGCTATAAAAATTTGTGATTGTCCAAATTTTATCACATCTACCTTTAACAACTGACAGGTTTCACCAATTTCATCAAAACCACATAGCTCCAAACAAAATGGAAGTCAGAAAAATCTGGCTAGATGCTGTGGTGGAGGATCAACTGGACTGTAGCAGTTATATCTTACTAAAGCTGGAAATACAAAGTGTTCTGATATTTGTGGCCACTGATTCTTACCCTTTATTCTATGGCAACATATTGATGAATATAATGTATTCCTCTAGGGGGAATTTTCCTGTCCTAGCAGGCACTTTCCAAATAACCACTCAGAATCTTAATATTAATTATAAATGCTCGGTAAACAGCTCAGGCTTGTTACTAGCCAACTCTTACATTAAAATTAATCCATATTTCTTATCTATGCTTTGCCACATGGCTTGGTACCTTTTCTCAGTACAGCATGCCTATCTTTCTTCTCTCTGAGTTTGACTATGCCTTTTTCATCCCAGCATCCTTAGTTTGGCTGTCATGGATACCAATCAGTCAGATTCTTTTTTTTTTTTTTGAGCTGAGTATCAAACTCAGGGCCTTGCGCTTGCTAGGCAAGCACTCTACCACTGAGCTAAATCCCCAATCCTTCAGCTTCTTATTAAACCAATTTGAGTGACAAATCTTTACAGTGTACTACAAGATTATTCCATATCATATTCCCATAAGTACACCTGACTGAAAAGTTTTTTTTTTTTTTTCTTATCTGTGATTCTCAATAGAGAGAGTGAGGGTGAGAGAGTTGTCTTCTGTGGGAATGTCAGACTTTCAGACATTGCAGGGGGTTGTCTTAATTTAACTCAGTTGTGGGTAATGGGAAACCACCAATTTCTTGTTCCCAAGTGCAAGGGAGATTTTGTTGTTGTTATGCAGTTCAGTCTTCAGGCAGTCCTGTGATAGCTTAGAGCTGTTCCTTCCAGGTACCCAGATTTCCAGTGTGAACATAGGCTGTTTCCCCCATCATGCAAGCCTCACTGGCAATGTTTCTTCCTGATTGAGATCTTGAGTCCTAGTCCACTCCTGGACACTCCACATTATCATTCTCATAGTCACTGCTTTCTCTCACTTTCTATCTGGGCAGATGCAGCCCAGGCCTGTCCAGTGCAAAAACATACTGGGCTTCAATTAGGGGATGGGTATGATCCAATTCTTTCCTTCCAGAAGTCCCCACCACCCAAAATGACTTCCAGTTTTCAAATGCACATGAATGCACAGGTAAGGAAAGGCAGGAACTCTGGTATTCTGAATAATCTGCTTCATGGAGATAACTCCCATTCTGGGATTTTTAGTGCCAATTAACATGAGAATCAAAATATTTAAACACTAGAAGAAAGGTATTGGTAAAGGCAATTCTGATTTTTTTGTCATTTTGTTCATGAGGCCTAGTAATAAGGTTGGCTTCTCAACCTTAGCAAAATATTTCTTAACTAAGAGTTCTCTCATTTCTTTTCTTTTCTTTTTTCCCTTGGTTTTTCAAGACAGGATTTCTCTGGGTAGTTTTGGTGCCTGTCTTGGATCTCGCTCTGTAGACCAGGCTGGCCTTGAACTCACAGAGATCCTCTTGGCTCTGCCTCCTGAGTGCTGGAATTAAAAGTGTGTACCACCACCACCTGCCTGATTTCTCTCATTTCTAATCATTGAATTCTCCCAATTTCCCTAACCAGCCAATGATAAGGCACACTTGATCTAAGAGGACAAGCCTGGAAATGCCCAAAGGCAGCTGGAGATGGGATTCCAATCAGCATTACTCCAATCACTGACTAGAACTTTAAGAAAACAACAAAACCCACAAACAAACAAACAATCAAACAAAAACTCCAAACAACAAAACCCAGGATCTTACTATGAAGCACAGGTGAGTGAAGGCTGGAGAGCCTCTAACTGCCTCCCAGGCAATGGCATACAAACATGGGCCAGAACTACATCTTAAGTTTCTTCACAATTATCAGAACTTGGAAGCAGTGACACTATCAGGTGCAGCAAAATGGAAGTGAATCACTGAGGCATCTTAGTTAGTTACAGCTTGTGGTCGTTTGAGTAAGAAAGACTCCCATAGTTGGGTGGTGGTGGTGCACACACCTTTAATCCCAGCACTTGGGAGGCAGAGGCAGGTAGATCTCTGTGAGTTCAAGGTAGCCTGATCTATAGAGTGAGTTCCACGACAGCCAGGGCTGTTACATAGAGAAACCCTGTCAACAAAAACAAAAACAAAACAAAAAACAACAAAAACAAAAATAGAATGACTCCTATAAGCTCACATATTTGAATTCTTAGTCACTAGGGAGTAGCACTATTTGAAAAGATTAGAAGGATTAGGATTAGGAGGCCTTGTTGGAAGAAATGTGTCACTGGGGGTGGCTTTGAAATTTCAAGCCCATAGTCTCTCTCTGTGCCTGTGGACCATGATGTAGTTCTCAGCTATTGTCCCAGCACTCCCTGCATGCTGCCATGTTCCCTGCCATGATGATCACAGACTAAACTTCTGAAAGTATAAGCAAGCTCCTAATCAAATGTTTTCTCTTATAATAGTTGTCTTGGCCTAAGTGTCTCTTCACAGAAAAAGCCCACTGACAAAGACAGACATTGGTACCAAGAATGGGGTATTGCTGCAATGGGGTATTGCTGCTTATTGGCCGAATACAGACTTTGGATTAGGAAGGTAGTTGAATGCTTTAAGTAGGGCTTACTGGGAACATGAAAGACAATGGTGTTGAAAGCAACATAGATTATGATGGCCCAGCTCATGCAGTTTCAGAGGGGAAGAATATTAGCAAGTGGCCTAGAGACCACTCTTGCCATATTTTGACAAAGAATGTGGCTGCTTTTTGTCTTCATCGTAAAAATCTGCCTGAGGCTAAATTGAAGAGTTTTGGATTAATGGCTTTGGCAGAGGAGATTTCAAGATAACCTAGTATTGACTCTGTCCTGTGGTTATTAGTAATTATTCTTATGCAGATCTATAATGATGAAAAGGAGCAAGCTGGACAAAGAAATACAAATTAGTTTGGGGAGAAAAGCAGCGCCAGGAAGTGTAATGGAGCTAAGTATAGTGCTTAGGGAGATAAAGAGTTTAAAGAAAAGTATCATGCTAAATGAAATAAAGGGAGTGGTGACCTCAGAGCAACACCTCACCAGCTAAACTTCCAACTTATGGAAAGGAGCTAAAGAAAAGCTTCATCAGTGAAGGAAACCACCACCAACAGAAAGGTGGTGAAAATTTAATTGGGGAGGGACGGAATTACAGCTCCAGCAAACAGCAGAGCTTGGCAGTTTCTGCCATGTGGTTCTGGCTTAAGAGTCAAAGACACAAGAAAGGGGTTGTGGAATCTCCCCGAGGCTAAGGAAAGCTGGTGAGATCAGGCATGTTAGGGGTGTCTCTGCATGGAGGCCCACAGAGGCCATTGTGTGAAGCTGTGAAGCTGAAGCCTGGATTGCCTTGGAAACCTCAAGGTGTTAGAGATACCAGTCATGGCATACCTGCCAAGGAGAGCTGCTAACAGGATATAGAACCTGCCCAAGAGAGTGAAGTATATTGTAGACAACAAAGTTGTAAGGAATTGGGAGATCTGAAATGTGCTTTGACATCAGATGTGGAGATGCAGAGTTTGGAGTTCACCCTGCTGGTTTTCATTTTGTTGGTTCAGTATTTCCTCACTATTCTCCCTTTGGAATGGTAATGCAAATTTTGTGCCATTATATGTTGGAAGTATGTGATCTGTTTTTTTTTTTTATTTTTATTTTTACAGGGAATTACAGTTAAGAGATTGCATGAAGAGACTTTGAATTTTGGACTTTTAAACAATGTTGAGACTGTGACTGACTACGGAGTCTTTTGCAGTTGGACTAAATGCATTTTTGCATTATGAAATGGCTACAAACCTATGGGGCCAGTGAGTAGAATGTGGTGGTTTGAATAGCCCCACTAGGCTCATATATTTGAATGCTTAGTCACTAGGAGTGACACTATTTGAAAGGATTAGAATTAGGAGGTGTGGCCTTGTTGGAGGAAGTGTGTCACTGGGGTGGGGTGCGGTGGGTTTTGAGGTTTCAAAAGCCCATTCCAAGCCTAGATAGAGTCTCTTTCTCTCTCTGCTTATGGATCAGGACGTAGCTCTCAGCTACCGCTCCAGTGCCATTCTGCAAGGTGCCTGCCCCCTACCATGATGATCATGGACTAAACTTCTGAAACTGTAAGTAAGCTCCCAATTAAATGCTTTCTTTTATAACAGTTGTCTTGGCCTCGGTGTGGCTTCATAGCAGCAGAAGTGCTTGAAACAGAACAGTGACTTTTTGTTTTTAAACATTCTTTCAGTCAGCTGTAAACATTCCATTTACTGAAGCTCAGGTATTTATTACACACATAGACCTTACTCAGTTTAGGCTTTCAGCTAACTCTTGGGTAAGGATTCAAGAAGAGACATTCAAGGGCTTTTTTGTTCTGTTTTCCTGTGTTGGGGATGGGAGGTCAGGGCCTAACATAGTTTAGACAAGAGCTTACCACTGAGCTATGATCTAAGCTTCAGAAGGCATTTGAATTAAAATGGGTGAAGGAAGATCTTAGCGTGCAAGTGAGAACTCTAGACCGTATAGAGTAGGAATTCTTTGCCCATGGACCCGACACTTTAAACGCTCTCAGAATGAATGCATGAAGAGAAGCCTTAGGTAGGAGCAATAATAAACAGGGCTTCCACGAGCCTTATCAATGAAATCTGAGTTGTGTGTTTCAGCCAGCTGACGCTGCATAGTCACTCACTGTATTTTTGTTGTTTTAGTCTCACATTGTACTCCAGGCTAGCCTCCACCTGGCTCCTTAACAATTCCTGATCCTCCTGCTTCAACCTTCCAAGTGCAGGCAGGTACCCAGGTTTTTTTGTTTTTTGTTTTCCCTTATGTTAGGGAGCACCAGTAATCTTTCGTCCATCTCACGTCTCTTCATTCATCCTCCAGCTATCAGATTTTCCTGATCTTTCAACTTCACCAGGGTTTTCTGGGGCACCCTTACTTCGCTTTTCTCCTAACCTCACCCAACAATTCTTTCAACTCTGTTGTCCAGGTCACTGACATTCCCTTTAAGGTCAGTTAAAAAAAAAAAATCAGCAAAGGTGAACAGTTTAAGGACGTAAATGAAAAGGTCTTATCTGGCTGGGTGTGGTGGCACACGCCCTTAATCCCAACACTCAAGAGGCTTAGGCAGGTGGCTCTCCCTTGAGTTCCAGACCAGCGTGGACTACAAGAGTTCCAACCTGGCTAGGGATACATCGCAATACCCAGCCTCAAAAAACAAAAAAACCCACAAGAAATTCTTAGTCGTGAGCACCATTAGCTCGGAACAACAGTTCACCCATCACCCAGACTTGGATTATCGCACCACTGGCTACTGTGGGGATGGCATCACGGCGGCTTCCTCTGTTCAGTCAGCCACCTGGAGAAGCGCACTGTGAGAATCTTCCCGAATGTTTCAGTGAGTCCCGTCACCTCTTCTTCCCGGCCACTTCCTCTGCCAGGGCCTCGCTCTAAGTCCGGGAAGGACGCGGCAGTTCCGACCGTTCCTCCGAGTCTCGGGAGCGGCCAGCGTTCCTGAGTAGGGAAAAGGGAGCTGGGGAGGCAGGGGGTGCGGGCTGGTGGTGGTGGTGAGCAGGGAAACTCGGGCCGGGCGACGCTCAGCAGGGACAGGCCACCACCGGAAGCGCGTGGGGGCCGCTGGGGCGGAAGGCCGCGCAGGGTGGGCTGGGGGCGCCGCGGCGGGGCGGGGCCTGCGCGCGGCCGGGGGGCGGGGCTCCCGCGCAGGTCACGTGACGGGCCCGGTGTCGGTGGCGGCGGCGGCGGCGGCGGCCGCGGCGTCTAGAGCGGCGCCCCAGTGCAGGATGTGGCAGGAGGCGGCGGCGGCGGCGTTGGCGGCAGCGGGCGGAGGAGCGGCGACGGCTGAGGCGCCCGCGGGCGGGATAAAATGGCGGATTTCGAGGAGTTGAGGGTGAGCGTCGCGGCGGGGGTGGGGGGGGGTGGGGGGGGGGAGAGAGCGGAGGCCGCGGGGCGGGGGGGGGGGGGAGGGGAGGGGAGGCGGGAGCAAGCGCGGCGGCGCCGGGGCGCGCGGCCGGTTGGCGGAGCCGCATCCTCCGGCGCTGCGCAGGGAGGGACGGAGGGACGCAGGGAGGGAGGGAGGGAGGGAGGGACGGAGCGGGCCTGGGCGGGCGGTTGGCCCGGGCGGCGGGCCGCACACCTGGCGGGCCGGCCCTCGGGGCCGGTGGGCTGACTCGGCCGGGCAGCGGCGCTCGTCCCCGCGGTGGCGATCCCGGAGAGTGCGTGCCCGCCGTCCACGGGGGTGGTGCGGCGGCGGCGGTGGTGGTGGTGGTGGGGTGGGGGGAGAAGACCGCCTTCGGAAACGTGAAGTTGCGTTTGGGGATCTTCCTCTTCCCCGCCGTGGTCTAGGCAGGTCTGTCTGTCTGTCTGTCTGTCTGTCAGGAGCGAAGGCCCCTTCCTCCCACCAGCGCTGCCCCAGCGCGGGGAGAAGCGCGCTCTTTTGGGAACACCGCCTTCCGTAGTGGGCCTGATACCCAGATACTTGGTGTGTAAGCGTGGTAAGCCATCTTCAGAGTCCGCGTTGTCATGTAGTTTGCGCACTCCTTTGGCTCTTGAGGAAGAAACTGTTAGCATGAGAACAAGGTCATAACTTTATTGTTGGGGACCTTTGTAGTCGGGGTCTGCAATAGAGGCGGTTGGAGGTTACACGGAAAAAGATTTTTTTTTCCTCCCTCCACCAGACTGATGATCTTCGGAGAAGTCTTACCCCTAACCAGACCGGGTGTGATAAATGAGCTGGATTGAACCCTAAATTACTGACGACATATGTCGGTTGTTTACAGATAGAAACCCTGCTTTTTAAATTGTGTTTTAAAGTGGAGACATATAAGTCTGGATTTGAACTTAAATGAACTGCAACCAGTTGGGGTAAATTAGCCGTGTGCGATGTTTGGGTTACTTTACTTAGCCAGTGACTGTGGTGCTTTGTAAGACTATTATTGTTCGTGGAAAGGGTTGTTGGCTGCTTGGACACCAACAAAAGGATGAACGTGAGTGATTGCCCAGCAACCATTTTCCCTCCTGTTTCAGAAATGAACGGTTTTTCCAATAAAAAGTATATCGATGCATGTTGTATTCCATATCAGTTTATACAGAGAGCTATGATTGTGAAGGACATTTGACTTTTATTTGTCCCGTGTTTAGTGGTGCTTCTGAAACAAGTGTGCCTCACCACAGTAAACTGAACACTGGAGTTATTTTCCCCTGCAATATTACCTTAACTTTTGTGTAGTAAAAGATGTATATTTCCTCTTCTGGGGAAGGTAGTTTTTTTTTTAAGTTTGTCTGGTGGAAACCTCTCTAGGGCTTGTATTAGATTTTTAGAAGAGTCACTGGTTAAAGTGAAGAACTAACCTTAATCGTATAGTGTGGGAAGGGGCATCAGTGCTTAGAATGAAGTGGGACCAGGACCTTGAAAGCAGTGGAAACCAAGGTATCCTTTTTGCTTTTCTCCATTTCATTTCGTGGATAAGCTTCACCTTCCCATCACCCGAGTCACCTGGTATTTGCATCTCCTTGTAATTGGTAAAAGGCAATGAATGCCCTTGATTTCCCTCACTCATAGTAGATGGCCACCAGAGACTTTGCCTCTGAGTTTTCAGAGGAAAGGAAGGAAGGTTTCAGACTGAGTAGATGCTGGAAGATTATCCACTAGGTTTTGCCTTAGCTGCTTAGGGCAGACACGTGCTATCTTACTACCCAGTGCTATCCTACTACCCAGTGCAAAAAGTGGCTGTGAGGGCACATAGCCATTTTGATATGTCCCTATACATGCTGAACTTTGGTTCAAATATTTCATATATACATTGTTATTCTCACAATTCTGTGAAGAAAATGAAACATAGGTTAAATTTTGACCTAGATCACAGTTTGAGAGTAGAAATACTGAAATTTTAAACACCAGTTACCTGACTTCAGAATCTTCGAGTTCTTTGGAGTCCATGTTAGAGTTGTTTGGTGCCATTGAGTCTAAGTGGAACTCCTAATCACTTTGAAATTTATAGAATAAGTTAAATGATAAATCCCACCCTTTTAAAACATAAAAGTGGAAGGAAAATGGGAGAGTGGACTAAAAACAAAAATATTGAAAGGAAGAGAAGGGGAAGAAACTTCTATGGCTCTCAGATGATGGTTTCTGGTCTATATTACATTCTGATCATCAGAGTGACAGTTAAATAAATTATAGGACCAGGCAGAGTTAGCTTTTTGGTTATTTTCTTGGTAGTGGGAGAGATGGTAGACTGGTTTGGATACTGTAGTTTAGCTGTTGAGGGTCAGCATAGCATTAGCAGTTTCATGTGACTGGTGCTGTCTGTATTGGAAAGAAAGATCATCCTCTTTCCAGTGTTTAGTTGTCTCTGCCCTTTTACTTTTTAGGCTTGGGAAAGGGGTGGGGAGGGGAGGTGTCATTTGATAAGGTAGCTGCAGAGCCTTAAAGGGTTACTTGACAAGATTTTTCTTTTCAAGACAGGAGCTAGTGACAGAGAGGCACTATGTGGTCACAGAATATGGTGGGCTCTGTGTTTTGCCTTTCAGTCCTAAGTGACTAGGAGGTTACCAGTCTAGATTTCTTCTGTTCTTCTGAGAGAGAATATAGCGAATCTAGAGCTTTGACCAGAGTCCACTGGACTAGAGCCCAGGGCATTGGAGTCATGGTTCAGACTTGATTTGGGAAACCATTCTAAGGTTTGAAGAAAGGAAAGAAGTTCTTTGAGAAGGAAGAGGTGGTCTGCGTAGTCCATGATGATAATGATAGTGTGGCTTGTTTGAGAAGCTTTCATGTGCTGGGGAAGATAATTGGTTCCCTAGATGCCCACTTATAACATCTTTGTTATAATTGAAGGGATGGCCAACTAGTTTGTGAATTAAGTAGCTAGATGTGAATTAACTTGTTACAAGATTGTTTTAGTTCCTGTTCTGTTGCTTTCAAGAGCCACCATGACCAAGGCAGCTCTTAAGAAAATACTTAACTAGGATTTGCTTACAGTTTGAGAGGGTTAGCCCATTAATCATCATTGTGGGAAGCAGACAGGCATAGATTAGGGCAGTAACTAAAACAGTGGTTCCTCGTGTTGTGACCTCCAACTGTAAAATTATTTTTGTTGCTACCTCATAACTGTTTTGTAACTGTTAACGAATTGTAATGTAAATATGTTTTCTGATGGACTTAGGCGACCCCTTGTTTCGTTCAGATCCCAGGTTGAGAACTGCTGAGCTAAGAGCTTTATATCCTGATCCACAATCAGCAGGGAGTAAGAGAGAAGCATGGGCCTGGCCTAGACTCCTGACACCTCAACGCCTAACCCCAGATACATACTTCTTCTAACAAGACTTCGACTCCTAGTCCTTCTAATCAGTCACATTCAAACCACCACAAAGATCAGTGTGTGCTTGTCATTGCCACTTTGCTTTTCCCCTAAAATAATCTCTTGCTAGGTGGTGGCGGCGCACACCTTTAATCCCAGCACTCGCAGAGGCAGGCAGATCTTTGTGAGTTCGAGGCCAGCCTGGACAAAGCTACACAGAGAAACCCTGTCTCAAAAAAAAAAAAAAAAAAAAATCTCTCAAAAATCTAAGTACTGGGTGAAGTCATGAAGACAGAAGGGTTGGGTTTCTGGGACCATTTCAGTCAATTCAACCATTCACTGGCTTTTTCTGCCCTTGTCTTTCCTTGCTTGTTAGTTACACAGTTCCAATACTGAGTTTCTGGTGGCAGTTGTACTTCAAAAAGTTTTTGCAGCAGTTCCATCTAGTTAATCCATTCTGTTCTTTAAACAGCAGTGTATGAGAGATCTGTTTGCAGTGACATTCTAGTTATTTATTTTTCTTAAACGGCATCCATCTTTTATTACCTTTCTTTCATGGATTGAGAACTTGCTTTCTGTGTATTACAGAAAGAGTGAAGATGCATATGAAGGTTTGGATGTGTATCTTGATTATAATGTCATAGCTGTGAGTACACTAGAACCTTTACAAAACTTGTAAAGTTCATTGTATTGTAATTTAAAATCAGTTAACTTGGCTGGAGATGGCGCTCATTGCTATGTAGAGTTTGCCTAGCATATATCATGTCCTAACTTTGATGGAAGCATGGGAAGGTGAGATGAGGAAAATAGAGGTGGGTTTTTTATTCTGTAACATGTAATTTTCTGCCTAGAAGATCCAAGTGTGTGATCCCTTTACACGTACCAGGAATCTTCTTTAGGAAGCATGAGGACAGAGGAGAATTCAGAAGTTAATGATTTGTTGAAGTTATAAGTCCTCATCACCCCTCCACCAAACCACTGACTAATGTATGTGCTGTGACAGAAAACCATGGTGCCTCGGTGCTGTTTATTAGGAGACACAACTGAGATTTCAGTACTTGAGTTGTCTATGAAGGCATGCCAAAGTTAAATAAATGTTAATTTAAAATGAAATAGACAATTTTCAGTTGTCAGGAAATCATGATATTCTTCGATATTTGATTTTGTATTTGTTTGCTTTGTAGGTCTGTATGTTCCCTCCAGTAAACATGAATAACTTTCTGATGAAATGGCAGATTTCTACATCTGAAAATTTCCTTTTTTCCCCCAGCATGTTTGCCTTTGTTTGTGTGTTTGATGTCTCCTTTTTTATTTAGTTTTAAATTGAGATGATTTATGTACTGTAAAATTAAGCCACTGAAAGTATTGGATATTATGCTCTTTAGACCATTCACAAAGTCATACTTATATCACCACTGCCTAACTTAACATTTTTCTTATTCCAAAGAAGTCCTGTTTTCAGTTGTTGCCATAGTAGTCACTCCTTATAATTCATCTTTTCACCATACCATAGCATCTGTCTGATTTGCCTGTCATGAACATTTCATATAAATGGAATCACACAACATTGGCCTTTTGTGTCTGGCTCATTTTCATGTAGCATAATGTTCTTTGGCTTTGTCTGTGTTGTAGCATGTACCAGTAATTTGTTTCTTTTTGACAGAATAGTTTTCTGTTGTGTGAATGTAATTGTCAGGTATTGAGTTATTTCTACTTACTGGCTAGTACAAGTATTCATCTATATTGGAATAAATTTTGTATGGACATAGGTTTTCAGTTCTCTTGTCGATATCTAGGAATGGAATTGAAGTGTTATGTTGTGTGTTTAACTTTTGTTTATCTAATGCAGGGTCTCAAGCTGGTCTCAAACTCTGTGTGAAGACAAGACTGTTGTTGAGCTCTGTCTTAGGGTTTCTATTGCTGTCAAGAGACACTGTAGTTGGAAGTTTTCCTGTGCCCACCCAGCTCCCTCATCCTTGTGGTCCTGCAGTTGCTCAGATCCAAATGGACACACAGAGGCTTATATTAATTAAAACTAACTCCATATGGAGGTTCTTCAATGCCTATCATCCTTTTTTGAACTAAATTGGTGCTGTCAGGAGCAGATGTGTCTCACTGTCACAAAAAGCCTTACGTTATTAAAGTATCTTAAATGCCATATTCTGTCGGTCTCTGAAGTATTTGAAGACCACCTGTTTATATAAAATATATCTCTGTTTAAACCTTGAAAACATACCTAACATAACTGTAAGTTTGATTATTACAGATGACTAACCACCTGTATTTCTTAATTATACATTACCATTTTAAATGTGCTGCATAGGTAAAATACCTTAAAGAAGACTAGAAATATATATACAGTATAACAAAAGTAACCTTAAATTTCTATCAGTATACAAAAATGTCTTGAGTAGAAACATATACACTGTAACAAAAATAACCTTAAATTTCTATCAATATATAAAAATCCATACCAATGTAAAATATGTGAGATTAATACTTGTTTTGTAGTTTATAGTAGATTCAATAATTTACCTCTTTATCCTATTCTTTCCAAATCCCTTCCCCCTAATTTTCAGAAAAAAATCATTAAATTTAACCACCCCTTTCTTAGTTTTATCCCTTACCATGACTAGTAACAATTTGCAACCAACCCCTGATGCAGTGACAAACATCGACAACCCCCTCTCTCCCCCCAACAATCAAAACCCACCCATCCCACCTCTTGGGAATGTTTGCGTGGTATTCTTAAAATTACTTCCTGTTCTCTGGGGGTGATGACATCTTTAGTCGACCTTGAGAAAATTGGGATAATGGTCAATTTCTGGGAACTAACTAGCTGTGTTATTTTTTTAGTCTCTGTGTGATAGGAAAGTGTGGAGCCCATCTGAAGTCTTGGCTAGATAGTCTGTGAGGCTGGGCCATTTCAGCTGTTTTGAAATTGTCCTGAGCAGTTTGTAATTTAAAGCTGATCTTTGTGTAGTGTTTGTCAGCTTAATGGCATTACACCAATCCAGGTGGAATCGTCATTGTGGGGCCCCTTCATCTTTTTGGAGACTTCCAAGGTTGCTGTTAGGAATGATCATGGTTCACTGAAGAAACTTAAACATTTTAAATATTGTATGCAGCAGATTTCAGAGAGGTTAAAAGACCACAATCTATAGCTGGGTGGTGGTGGTTCACATCTTTACTTCCAGCACTCTTGAGACAGAGGCAGGCGGATCTCTGTGAGTTCAAGGCCAGCCTGGGCTACAAATCAAGTTCCAGGACAGCCTCTAAAACTACGTAGAGAAACCCTGTCTCGAAAAATAAAACAACCAAAACCAAAAACAGACCACAGTCTATTAAGTATATCCAGGTATACAAACTTAATTCCTAGTTACCTGATTCAGATTCAAACCCTAAATCATGTACAGGAAGCTAGATAAAGCCTATCTCTAGAATTAATTAGTACTCTATATGACCATTAATATCATGGCAGAAAGTTTAAATATATATATATATAGCAATCTTATAAATTTAGAGATAATATTTATACTTTAGTCACAACAGAATAGTCCCTTAATTTTTGTTTTCTTCTGTCCTGTACCAGGTTGTTCTTCTGACATGAGACAGAGATTTTGGATTTTCCTTTAACAGTTATGCTTGGTTTTAGAGAAGGAGAGAGTCACATTCCATCTCCAAAGTCAGCTTTTATTTTTAATTGAATTGGGACCACAAACAGACTATTTGCCTTCTATGTTTGTAGAGAGCAGCAGAAACAAGTATTGGGAAAGATTTATGAAAGTTTATCCTGTTGGATATATGCTATACCATTAGGCCAAATTTACTTTTTTTCTTGAGACATTTTTCTGTGCATATGTCTCATTTGTCCAGTGGTCTTCATTCTGTAGCTGGATGGTTTTATTATCCTAGAAAGACAAAACAAAAACAAAAACCCTTCCCCAATCCTGTCTTTGGGGAATTCCTTTTTTGTCAGGTTATATCTTTGTTAAGGCAAGATGTTTTTTTCACAACAAAAAAATATTATCTTTTAATAATACAATTTTTTTTCTTACTTGATCAAATGAAAGGCATTGTTAGTCTTAATAGTTTGGGTTGAATGACCAAACTGTTTGATGAACTATCACCTCTCCTAGTCAAGAGGCCTTTCCTATTTAAATCTAATCTTTATCAATCTTGATAGTATCCATAGCGTTTCTTCTGTGGAAACAAAAGCAAAACTTCTTCCCCAACGTAACACATATCCTGGTTTCCATTCTGAGGTCAACACATCTTTAAAATATATAGGGTGATTTAATTCATTTTATTTCTATTATCCAATGTCTCCACAGCCATTGTTCCCTGTTTATGAGCATTAAAAAAAGTCAGTAAAGCACTGTGTACTCTATATCTGGGAGTTTTTGTTACTCATTTCTGTGTATTAAGCATATCTTTAAAGTGCAATTGGATCTTTCTTTTCTTTTTTTTCCAGATAGGGTTTCTCTGTGTAGTGTTTTTTTTTTTTTTTTTTTTTTTTTTTTTAATATGCCTGTCCTGGATCTTGTTCTGTAGACCAGACTGGCCTCGAACTCACAGAGATCTTTCTGGCTCTGCCTCTGCCTCTGGAGTGCTGGGATTAAAGTCATGTGCCACCGCCACCCGGTGTAATTGTGTCCTTCTATAACTGCTTGTCCTGTAGGATTGTGTCGTGTACCTGAATATGCAAAAAAAAAACCTGTTTCATTTTACTAGAGACATATGCTGGAGCATTGTCAGTCATAATTTGTATTCCCATGATGGCCATTGTTATGAATTATTGTGCCAGGGGTGGGGGAGGGACATGACGGTAGTGGACGAGGTTGGGATATGACAGGACAGGGGATCCTGTGTGGGCATGGTGGTGGAAGTGGCTATGGCTAGTATTCACAACCTGGATGCTGCATCCACATGGAACATTTATTATAATAGAGAGATGAAGAGAAAAATAGGAAAGAGAGAGACAGAGAGAGAAGAGAGAGGGTGAGGGTGTGCACCTCATGGGAGGAAAAGTGGAAGAGAGAGAGGATTGGGAGTTTTTCCTTAGAATGAGACTTTTACATCAGGATGTAGGGGTGGATTTCTAGGAGCAGATTGGAATTTAACAGCCATGACTTCTAATAAATGTGTAAATACAGAATCAGCCTTTTCAGAACTTAAAGCAGTTGCCTGTTAAATCCTGAACATGTGTCGATGGTATGATGCACATATTTTAATTTTCTAAACTCTAAAAAAACGAAAAACATCCTTTTGCCAAATTTCATTTCTTTGAATGCCCTTGGGGTTACTTTCTGTAGGTAATGAAGTTTGAATATACAAAGAACAAGTAGGGAATTTTCTTAGGCTTGTTGCCATGTGATAGAAAAATCTGTCTTTAAACCTTTGCATTTGAATTATGAAATGCTGAGACTTCTAGCACATTTCCTACCAATAGCTGATGAATTCAATCATTTCCTTGTGCTAGAAGGCCTGGTAGACCTATATGTGATCTGATATGTGTTATAGACAAAGGATGGATTTCCGTTTTTGTTAACTTATAGTTGAATAAATAACAAAGTTAATTCTGAATCATCTGGAATAAGTTCAGCAGTTTCAATATGTAAAGCAACTCTTTCTACATATTGAGAGTCAGTAACTATATTAAGAGGTTCTGAAAAATCTAATAATAATACCATGAGAATAGCATATAATTCTGATTTCTAAATTGAATTATAAGGATTTTGAGCCACTTAATTTTCCTGATTTACAACCTGCCTTTCCTGTTTTATTTGCATCAATATATAATGTAGGGGTTCCAGAAATTGTTGTTACCTCTATTATATGAGGGAGAATCTAATTCTTTTTATAAACTGGTCTCTTGTTTTTGGGATATTTGTTGCTAATTTCTCCCTGGAATTTACTGCAAGCTCTTTGCCAATGTTCATTTTCTGCCCAAAGTGAGGCAATTTCAGCATTGGTAATTTCTGTTGGGACTATTCCTGCTAAATTGATGGAGTCTCAATTTTCCTTTCAGAGTCAATTCAGATACCTTTTTAATTTAATTTAATTTTATGTTTTTATATAGGTCTTTAATTATTTATTCTGTTTGTGTGGTAAAAATATCCATGCTAAGATCTTTGTGCATAAGAATTCCTGTAGGAAGCCATTTGTTAGTGGTGCATGCCTTTAATCCCAGCACTCAGCGGGGCAGAAGCAGAGGCAGGCCTGGTCTTTAGGATAAGTTCCAGGCAGGCTCCAGAGCTACACATAGAAACCCTGTCTCCAAAAACAAAACAACAACAACAAAAGAATTCCTGTAGGAGAATGAGTAGAAGGTAAAATAACCAGAATACAATCAAGCTCTGGAGCTAAGCAATCTATGTGTGTATATTGTGATTTTTTTTTTTTCCTACCAGAGCCAAATCTCTCTTAGTCTCAGCTGGTAGCTTTCATGGACTATTTAAGCCCTTATCACCTTGTAAGGTTTGAAATAAATTACTTAGTTCTTGAGTTGTTAATCCAGTTATGGGTAATAGCTAGTTAATATCTCCCAGCAAATTCTTAAAATCATTAAGGAATTTGTAATTGATTTCTCCTGACTTGTGCTTTCTGTGGTTGTATTGTCTGTAAACCTATTTTATATCTTAAATAATAGGATCTCTTATTTTATTTAGGAGCAATTTATAATCCCCAACAAGGCAAAATTCTCTTTATTTCATCAAACATTTTTTCTAAAGTATATGTCTGAATCAGCCAATAAGATATCATCCATACAGTGATACATTGTAGATTGAAGAAACTGCTTAGGAATTAGTTCTAATGGCTGTTGTACAAAATATTGAAATAAGATGAGGCTGTTTAATGTTCCTTTTGGAAGAACTTTCTAGTGGTACTTTTTAACAGGATGGGGATTATTTTAAGTAGACACTGTGAAGGCAAATATTTCTCTATTCTGTTCTTGTAAAGGTATAATAAAAAAAATCTTTTAGATCAATCACTATAATAGACCCATCCTATCTCTCTTTCTGGGCCTATACACTCAACCCATCTTGCGCTTTGTTTTACATGAGATAAAGTTCCATCCCTAGAAGCAGAACATTTACTTTCTGAAGAGGCCAAACTGAATGCTTAAAATTTTGGTGAAATAATTTTATATCTGCTCCTATGTCTATCAAACCCTCAATTTCATTGCCATTTATTTGTATTTTTATCTTGGCCTTTGATCATTTATAGAAGTTTGCCAAAATACTTGTTTTATGGTCTCTCCAGGAAATTTTTTTTTAATCCACTGAAGCTGTTCTTTCATCCAGAGCAGTATAGTTTTTAATAACCGGCGTTAACTCCAATAGGAGCAAAAGAGTCTCAAGAGCAGACAGAAGAGTCAAGAGACATCCCTACTCCCCCTATTAGGGGTTTCATGGAAATATCAAACTAATAGCCATAACATATATGGAGAGCACCTAGCATAGACTCAGTTGCCACTTCAGTCTCTGTGAGCGCCTGTGTGCCCTACTTAGTTGAAGTCTGTGAGCCATGTTCTTCTGGTATCTTTGACCCCTCTGGCTCCTACATTTCTTCCTCTCCCTCTTTCACAGGGTTCCCTGAGCTCCAAGGGGAGGGACCTGATGGAGATAGTCAGTTTGAGTCATTCTCCTAATGTTCGACTGTGTGTCTCTGCATCTGCTTCCATCATCTGCCAGAGGTAGTCTCTTTAATGATGATTGGGCCAGGCACTGATCTCTGAGTATATAAGGATATAGGGAATCATTCTATTGACCCCAGTGCCCTACCTGCCCCATAGGTCTCTGGGCTATCCAGCTCCCATTCCTGGTCATCTAGGCAGTGTTGGGCATGGGCTCCTTCATGTGGTGTGGGCAGTTAGATCAGTTATTGGTTGACCACTCCCCAAATTACTGTGTGTCCATTTCCCCAGTACATCTTGTAGGTGGAATAGATTATAGGTTGGTTTTGTGGCTGGCTTGCTGTTCTGTTTCTAACTCTGAAAGCCTTGCCTAGTTACAGAGGATGGCCAGTTTAGGCTCTGAATCCTCTATTACTAGGAGTCCTCCCTAGAGTCACCTTTGTAGAATACTGAGAGTTTCTATTCGTCTAGGTTTCCACATCAATCCTTTCCCCCACCAGATGCCCTCCAATTTCAGTCATCTCTCCCCCACCCCTACACCGCTGCCCCCTTAGCCTATCCTCCTGTTCCCAATCCACCTGCAAAATTTATTCTATTTCCCCTTCCCAGGGAGATTCATGCATCCCTCTGAGAGCCCTCTTTGTTACTTAACCTTTTTGGATTTGTGGATTGTAGCATGATTATCATTGACTTAACAGCTAATATACACATAGAAGTGAGTGCACAGCATGTTTGTCTTTTTGGGTCTGGGTTATGCACTCAGAATTTTTTTTGTTTTTTGGTAATTCCATCCATTTGCCTGCCTGCAAATTTCATGATGCCATTTTTTGTTTGTTTGTTCTTTTTAAACAGCTGAGTTACACTCCATTGGGTAAATGCACTACATTTTCTTTATTCTTCTGTTGAGGGACGTCTAGGTTGTTTCCAGTTTCTGAGTGCTATGAATAAACCTGCTATGAGCATAGTTGAGCATATGTCTTTGTGGTAGGGTGGAACATCCTTTGAGTATATGCCCAAGAGTAATAATAGCTTGGTGTTTGATTCCTAGTTCTCTGAGAAACTGCCATATTGATTTCTATAGTGATTGAATGAGTTTGCATTCCCACCAGCCATGGAAGAGTGTTCCGATAATGCAGGAAATCCATGGATTATTGAGAAAGGGACTATTTATTAATGGATTATATGGGGGAACAACTCACTGATACAGGATGAGGCAAATTCAGTTGCAGAGTCCCTAGAAGGCTGAGAACTGGTCCGCTGCTTCACAAGGTCTTTACTATCCAAGAGCATTAGAGAGAAGGAGCCCTGCATTTGTGTTCCCCAGACCTTAAGCTAGCCGAGAGGCCACACCCTAGGGACTGATACCCCAAGGCTATAGGTGGGTCAAATACCCATTACATTCCCCTTGCTCTGCATCCTTACCAGTATGAGCTATCACTTGTGTTACAAAATGAGTTCCAGCATAGCCAGAGCTGTTAAACAGAGAAACCCTGTCTGGAAAAACCAGAAACAACAACAAAAAACTCCAACAAAACAAAGATACCTTACCTATTGTGTTGTAGTCACATCTAGTTCTCTCCTACTCACTAACTCCTGAGTCTTAATCTCTTGATACCTACTAATCAATTCTTAATTTCTGGGTTCATTTTTATTTTTAATATTACACAAGGGCTGGAGAGATGCTGCTCTTATCAAGGACCTGGATTTGGTTCCTAAACCCATGTCAGTCTGTTTACCACTACCAATCTTAAAAAAATATAAAAAGAATGTTATATAAATTATGCATTATGTTGCTTACTGGGTTCTGCCTCTTTCCCCACCTTTTTTCTTTGTGTATGTGTGTTGTGTACATGCATTTGTATGTATGTGGAAGCCTAAAATTGATGTCAGGAATCATTGTTAGTTCTTTTCAGCCTTATTCATTGAGGCAGGATCTCAGTGAAACCTACAGTTTGGCAATATGCTTGACAGCCTCCTCTGAGGATTCTGTCTCCACCTTCTGAGTCTGCATATTTTGCCAGTCCTCAAGCATGTATGGCAACTTTTCCATGGAGCCATATCTCCCCAGACCTGGTGTTGCTCTTTCATAATTAATTCTCTGGTCCATAATATAAAAAATGAGTCATTCTTTTTTATTGTTGAGTACGGAATAGTTGTGGGTATGTATTTATTAGAATTTTTTAGTCATCTGTTAAAGGACATTAATGGTTATGAGTAAAAGTTTTATAAAGATTTATTCATAGTTCATTTGTGTGCATGTGTAAATTTTCATTTGTCTTCCCAGGAGTGTAATTGATGGGTCTATGGTTATTGTATGTGTAGTGTTTTTCTTTTCTTCCTTCCTTCCTTCCTTCCTTCCTTCCTTCCTTTCTTTTTCTTTTTCTTTTCTTTCTTTTTTTTTTTTTTTAAAGAACTTGCTAAAATGTTTTCCAGATTTGCTGTACCATTTTACTTCCCTACCAACAATGTATGGATTGATCCTCCTTGACAGCATTTGGTGTTAACACTGTTTTTCATTTTAGCCATTCTGGTAGGTATCTAAGTGATATGTTAGTGAGGTTTTAATTTGCATTTCCCTGGTGGCTAATTATGTTAATTTACATGTGCCTGTTTGCCTATATGTTCTCATTATGGAGATATCTCTGCATGTCTTTTGACCCTTTTCTAATTGGATTGTTTCCTCCCTTTCTTTTCCTGTTGAATGATAACAGTTCTAAGTATATTCTAGATTTTAGCCCCTTATTAGATAGGTAGTTTGCGTATATTTTATCCAAGCCTGATAACTGCCTTTTTATTGTTATAAAGGGGTCTTTTGCAAAACATGATTTTTAATTTTGGTAAAGTCTAGTATGTCATTTTTCTTTTTATGTGTCTTGCTTTTTAACGGTCATATTTAAGAACTCTAAGACCTAGATCCTGAAGATTCCTTCCCTGTCCCCCTTAAAAGAATAAGTCATCTGGTTTTAATACAAATACAGATGTGATCTATTTGAAGCTATGGATTTCCAGTTGCTATAACAACATTTGTTAAGTTTTTTTTTTATATACTTTTGTCAAAAATAATTTGGGCATATTTGTGTAAGTCTGTTTCTGTTTTGGGGTTTTTCTTCTGTTCTATTGAGCTATCTGCCCGTTCTTCGCCTCACACAGCACAATCTTGAATCTTGATTATTGAAGCTATGTTGTAAAGCTAGAATAGATTGATTACCTTACCATTTCTTTGTGATCTGGCTCTGAGGATTGATTGAATTCCTAGTATGTGCTATGCAACCACTCTACTACTGAGCTACATCTCCTGTCCTCTGTTCTTTAAAAAAAAATCAGGACAACAGTGAGGAGACACTGTGACCAAGGCAGGTTACAAAGAGGGTGAGTCAGTGATTATCATGTTGGGAAGCAGGCAGGCAAGCAGGCATAGTGCTAGAAAAGTAGCTGAAAGTTTTATATCTTGATCCACAGGCAGGGGGCAGGGAGTGGAGCTGGCCTGGGCTTTTGAAACCTCAAAAGTTCACCTCTAGTAATACACTTCCATCAGCACACTTCCTAAGTGTGTTTGACTAAGCATTCAAACAGAGGAACCTACAGGAGTTCTCATTCAAACTATTACCTTTACCTTATTTCTAATATTTGGGGAAAGCATTCACTTTACCATTAAGTAAAATCTGAGGGCCCCACCATTTGTAGATACTCTTGTCAAATAAGGATTTTCCTTCTATTCCTATTGTTAAGATGAAGTTTTGATGTATGTATGTCCTTGGCCGGCCAGATATAGACTGTTCCATGTTGGCCTTGAACTAGTAACAGTCTCCCTGACTCAGCTTCAGCCTCCAGTATTGTGATTACAAGCATGCACCACATACCTACTTGAGAACTCCTTTTTAAAATCATGAATTTGTGTGGCAGGAACCTTAAAAGGTTTTATTAATAGGAACAAACCTAAGGCCAGTTATTGGGGTGAATGCTGGAAGATCAGAGACACAGAACAAGCCACAGCTATCTCACCTTGCTAGTTCCTCAGGCTGGAAGCTTCTGAGTCCTCGTCCCAATGGTTCTCAGCTGAACTGTGTTGCTTCAAAGCCTGAACACTTAACCAACCAAATGCTTTAACTAACTACATGCTTTTTTCCTTAGTTCCTGGCCCTCACGCCTTATATACCTTTCTCTTTCTGCCCCCACTCCCTGGGATTAAAGGTTGGGTTTCTGGGATTAAAGGTGTGGTCACCATGCTTAGCTGTTTCTAAAGTGGCCTTGAACTCAGAGATCCACCTGGCTCTGCCTCCCAAGTGCTGGGATTAAAGGCGTGTGCTACCACTGCCCAACTTCTGTTATGGCTTGCTCTGACCCATTTTCTAGCCACCATTTTTGGCTTTGTTCTAGTGGCTGTCTGTTCTCTGACCCCAGATATGTTTATTTCGGGGAACACATAATATTTCAGGGAACACATTACCCACCACAAATTTGTCAATAATTCTTTGTGTTGATGATGTTCACATGACTTTTTTTTTTTTAGCTGTTAAAATGCTATACTATGGGTTGGGAATTTAGCTCAGTGGTAGAGCACTTGCCTAGCAAGCACAGGGCCCTGGGTTCGATCCTCAGCTCAAAAAAAAAAAAAAAAAAAAAAAAAAAAAAGAAAACCCCAAAAGTGCTATACTATGTTAATTTCTTGAACCTAGCCTTGCCTCTTTAGCATAATCTCACTTGGTGTGGTACACAATTATTTCTAGATATTGCTGTATTTTAGTTAATATTATTCTGTTAGAGATTTTGTTTATATTTCTGAGGGATATTGGTTTGTAGGTTTTTTTTTTAAAGAATTCTTTAAAATTGAGGCCTCAATTTCTTTCTTTTTAAAAAAATTTTTTTGTGTGTATACGTGTGTGCGTGCGTGCGTGCGTGCGTGCGTGCGCGCGTGCGCGCAGTGTGTATGCACCATGTGCGTGCAATATCTGAGGAGACCAGAAGAGAGCCGTGAATCTAGAGGTGAATCTAGAGTTGGAATTGAGAGTGGTTGTGAGTCACCCAGTGCGGGTGCTAGGAACTAAACTTCAGTCCATTGTAAGAGCAGCGGATGTTTTCCATAGGCTCATAATTTCTCTTTAGGGTGTTTTTGAGTTGTGAATTAAAAACTGGGTGTGGTGATTATCACTTTTAATCTCAGCATTTGGGGAGATAGAGGATCTCTGTGAGTTGGAGACCAGCTTGGTTTTTCTTAGTGAATTCCAGGCCAGCATAATGAGATACCCCCCTCCACCCTGCCAAAAAATGACCGTAAATTACTTGGCAAACTATAAGAATATTTAAATTATTTGTTCTATAGCGAGTTTTGATTATTTTTTAAGAAATGTGTCCATTTTCTCTAAATTGCCATTTTTATGGGTATAGAGTTCTTTCCACTTCTGTATTATCTTTTTAATACAGTTTCTCTAGTGATTTTCCTAATCTTTTAATGCAGTTAATTTTTTTGTTTAGGGGTTATTGATATTTCTAGTTTTAACTTTTTCATTTTTATCTTTTTCATTTTATGCTTTATATTTTTTTCTGTCTGTGCTTAATTGTTGTAGGGTTGCTTTTACTTTTTTCTTTCTTTGTTGTATTTTTTTTCACTTTACCAGTTTTGAAGTTACATACATTTTTGCCTTTTTATATTCTCTTGAAATTTTGATGTGTTAGTCTAAAATTACTTTTGCTGTCTAACTCATCGAACATTTTAAACTGCTCACCACCCTCCTTATTTATGTGCCTGTTGTGAACTTCAGTTTGTCTTTACTTGGCCTTACACATTTGATTTTCTTTTTTACAGTAAATATTTAGGAAAAATATCCTTCCCTTCTCAGGTTTGTTCTTTTTTTTGCTTATTATTCTGTCCTTTGTTATGATGATGATCAAACCTAGGACCTTGTGTTTGCCATGCAAACACACTTACCCTTGAGCTGTGTCAGCAGCGGAAATGTCTGACTGTTGTAATACTCATTCTTTGAGCTGTTTTAGCTCAACAGTGGTGATAAAACTCTCTGATGTGCTGAAACTGTTTTTTTTCTTGGTGTGTTGTATAGTTGTCATACTTTAGAATGTTCCTTATGTATGTATCCATGTTCTTATTTATGCTTACCTTTTCCATGAGTCATTCTCCATTTGAATTTGTAAATCTCTCTTTCTTGTTTTCTTTCTCTATCTTTATTCACTTCATCCATCACTACTTACAAGTATTTATTTTATTTAATTCTTTATTCCATTTTGGATCTAGTAAAATTTCCAATTGTTCATTAGTCATTCATTTGAAGTTTAGAATTTTCTCCCGATTGAAACTTACTTACCTTCAATACTGAATTTTGTTTTTAATCGGATAACGTGTTTTTTGGCCATTAGTTTATTTAGTGTTTCTGTTACACTCCATGTCTTTGGTGTGTTTTTTTTTTTTTTTTTTTTTTTATTTTTGAGACAACGTATTACTTTTTAAGCACTGGATTGCCTGGAACTCTCCATGTAGGCAAGTCTTGTCTTGAACTCCGAGCACCTGTCTATGTCTTCTATGCTGGGACTACCACTCCCCACTCTCAGTTGTGTTTTTGTGTTTGAAAAAGGTTTGGAATTTATTCTTTTGTGTTTTGAATTTGTGATAAATAAATAACTGGGGTCCCTGTCCCTAGTTACTAATTTTTTTTTAGTCATTTGAAAATGTTTGTTTTTGTTTTGTTTTGAGACAGAATCATGCTTTGTAACCCAGATTGGTATGAACTTGAATCTTGTAGCTCTGGTTTCCTGAGTGCTAAGGTTACAGGTGTGCCACCATGTAACGCAGTGGTGGGGATGGCACCTTGGGCATCAGACATGCCAAGCAAATGTTCTCCCAACTGAGCTACATTTCCAGATCCTACTTTTTCCAGTTGAAAGACTTTTTATTGCTTTGTTATGTTATCTAAAATCTTTGGAATGATGTTTAATGACAATAGTATGCATTTTATGGGCCTTAGATTTATGATTCAGTGTTTCATCTTTAATAGGATATTTGCTATTGATTTCTGATGTCATTTATTATGTTGACAGTTTTTTATACCTAATTAAGAGGTTTTTTTAAAAATTATGAATAAATAAAATTTTATCAGATGCTTTTCTGTAATTTAAGTCATGTGTTTCCTTCTTAAACCAGTAAATCTTTTTTTTACAAAAAAAGGTTTGATTTTCATAAACCTCAGAAAGTCAGTGAGTTTTCTAAGTGTCATTATGAGCAAATTTTATTATATATTTAATGTTCAGTGTGCCCTAGGTTTCCTAGCTTTTTTTTTTTTTTTTTTTTTTTTTTTTTTTTTTTTTTTGTGACAGTGTTTTTTTGTGTAACAGTCCTACCTGTCCTAGAACTTGATTTATAGACCAGGCTGGCCTCTAACTCACAGAGATCCGCCGGCCTTTGCCTCCCAACTGCTGGTATTAAAGGCATGCACCACCATTGCCTGTCAGTTTCCCAGCTTTTGTGAGTTGTCACCCATGCTGGAATGGGCCTTGGTGATACAGCTATTTTTGAATAATTTCTGCTCCTGAAGCAACCCCTAACCCATACTTCTGTAGGTAACCAATAAGACTTACTGGTTCACCAAGTTGGACTTTGGTGGTATTTGTACTTTGTTCTGTCGTGGGATCCCTAACAGGGGAGAGTAGATACATGTGTTGTGTTTCTCAACAAAGTCAGAAAAATTTGTGTCACACATAACCCCTATTTGCTGAAGTTTTGAATATCAATACTTTACATAACTTCAGCATTTTTCCATGTTTATTTTAAAAGACAGAGTCTCTCTGGTAGATATCAATCCCGGTGTAAGAATGAGGCGATTATTGTGTGTGTTAAAATGCTTAATATTAACTTTACATTCTCTTGAACAATTCAGCCAGGAAATAGGATTCCTTTTTCTTGGAGGTTTGGTAGGATTTGCTCACTAAACTGCCTTGTCTGTGTAGTATTTTTAGATGGAGATGGGAGACAAAATATTACTGCTACTTACTGAATCAGATGACATAACTTAATGTTTTTCTAGTAAAGCACTTTTATTTCCTTCCTCCCTCCTTCAGACTACATGTATGCAAGCGATTGCTCTATCCCTAGCTTGCCTCCATGCTGTGCTGTGTGTGTGTGTGTGTGTGTGTGTGTGTGTGTGTGTGTGTGTGTGTACACATACAAGGGACTTACTCTGTAGCCTATACTGTTGCATTGGAACTTGAGATGATACTCTTGCTTCAGCTTTCTCAGTGTTGGGGTATCGGGCATGAGTGCTTGAAAAGGTTTAGTTGCATGTACTTTTTTTCTTCAAGGAAGAGTAGCTTTCATAGCCCACACTGCTCTCAAATTTGTCCTTTTGCCTCATTCTTTAGATTGCAGGGATAGCAAGTATGTACTGCTGTGCCCAGTTTCTTTTATTACTGCCTTTTTTTTTTTTTTTTTTTTAAAGATAGGTCCTAGAACTAGCTAAATAGACCTTAAACTCAAAGAGATCCTCAGCATCTGGAGTGCTGGGATTTAAAGGCATATGCCACCATGCCTGGTCCTTTTATTATTAATAATACTGTGTTTACTTTTCTGTTTTTTGGGCTTGACTTCATTTTGTTGTCTTCTAGTTAATTTTTTTTTCTTAATCTTTTAAATTTTTTCCTTTTTGGGTTGATTTTGATACTGTTTGTTTCTTGAACTACTTTCTATAATTATAGATAAACATTTAGAGAGATGTCTGGGTGGTTTTATAGATTTTGAAATCTAGTATGTTGTCTTTTTAAGGGTTTATTTTTTTCTTTATGTGTATGAGTGCTTTCTTTGAATGTATGTGTATGTACCATGTTCATGAGGTGCCTATGGAGGCCAAAAGAGGTTGTCAGATTCCCTGGAACTGGAGTTAGAAGTCTTTGTGAGCTGTCCTGTGGGTGTTGGGAACCTAACCTGGGTTTTCTGCAAGTGCAGAAAGTGCTCATTATCACTGAGCCATCTCTAGCTCCTGTAGTATGTTCTTTATTGCTTCTTATAATGGATGACATTTAATTTTGTTTTCTGTTGTCCTGAGGTGGGTAAAATTCTTTACTGCAAGCAAGATGTCTACTTAAAGTTCCTCAAGTAAAAATAGACTTAATTATAGAGAATATTTCATTTTATAAGGAATGGAGCTTTTCCATGGCCTCAGAAACAGGCAGTGGTTAGGAATTTAGAGGTCTTAATGATTTGCCATGCAGACTATCTTAGGATGTTAATATCTTTATTTTTTTTTGAGATGTTGATTTTGTTAACTTGTTTTCATTATTCCTATAAATACAGATGTAGGTTATTTTAGGCAATTATAACTGAAATAGGTAGCATTCAATAATACAATTTTTCAGTTTCCCTGGCAATTAGGAAAGTAGCCTCCTAGATCCTATTGTACATCACAGCAGATGAGGGAAGTCAGCAAAATTTGTATCAATTTCTAATTAACTAGAATTTACCTAAATTTGGATTTTTTGTTATTTCTGTCTCAAGCCTAATTAAGAATTGAAAAGCAGTTTCAAGAAAACAGTGTATTGGTGATTACATGTAACTAGAATACTTCATATTTATTTTCTTTTTTCTACTTATTTCCTATTTTCTAAGTATCTACCTTGCCATCATATATACCACAGCTTTAAAATTTTCTTCCTTTCTTCCTGCCTTTCTTCCTCCCTCCCTTCTTCCCTCCCTCCCTCCCTCCCTCCCTTCCTTCCTTCCTTCCTTTTTTTCTGTTTTTGTTTTTTGTTTTTTGAGACAGGGTTTCTCTGTGTAGTTTTGGTACCTGTCCTGGATCTCGCAATATAGACCAAGCTGGCCTCGAACTCACAGAGATCCGCCTCGTTCTGCCTCCTGAGTGCTGGGATTAAAGGCATACACCACCACCATCTGGCTTAGTCTTAATAAAGTGTCTTTAAAAAATTATTTTGTCTAAGTATGGGTTAAAGATACATTGGCTTTGGATACCAGTTACAACTGGATTTTGTAGATTTACTAAGCAGCACTAGAAGTTATTCAGGTGACATAAAAATCCAACTTGTTTGCTTAAGTAGTGACAATTTTGTAACAAATACTGTATTTTATATTAGGTTTTAGTTATACAAAAGAACATTTTCATTGGCTAAAGAGTTCATAGTGAAGAAGCAAATAGGGATTTATATTGGCATAATCTGACAATAAGGTTGTTAATAAGACCCAAGACTAGGTTTCCAAAATGAAGTGAAAAGCAAAATTTGATTTAATAATATAACTCAAATGTAAGTTTCAAGAAAGCTTTTTGAATATTAATGTTCTAAGTGATGTGGAATATGTAAATATTGATTGCTATCAAGAAAAATCTGATTTTACAATGTAATTCTGGTAGTACTTTTTTTATATGTTAGATGATGACTTGTCTTTTTTTTTTCTTCCCCTTTTAGAATATGGTTTCTAGTTTTAGGGTGTCTGAATTGCAAGTGTTACTTGGCTTTGCTGGACGGAATAAAAGTGGACGCAAGCATGACCTCCTGATGAGGGCGTTGCATTTATTGAAGAGTGGCTGCAGCCCTGCGGTTCAGATTAAAATTCGAGAATTATATAGACGCCGGTACCCACGGACACTTGAAGGACTTTCTGATTTATCCACAATCAAATCATCGGTTTTCAGTTTGGATGGGAGTTCCTCACCAGTAGAACCTGACTTGGCTGTGGCTGGAATCCACTCGTTGCCTTCTACTTCAATCACACCTCATTCGCCATCATCTCCTGTTGGTTCTGTGCTGCTTCAGGACACTAAGCCCACCTTTGAGATGCAGCAGCCATCTCCTCCCATTCCTCCTGTCCATCCTGATGTGCAGTTAAAAAACCTGCCCTTTTATGATGTCCTTGATGTTCTCATCAAGCCTACAAGTTTAGGTAAGTATTAAGGAAAAATTACTTTTTAATTAAAAAAAAAGTTTTTTTTTTTAGAAGAGAATAAAACAATCTACAACTATTTTTTAGTTATTTGCTGTTAATACCTTAAAATTGATAGCCAGGGTGGGCAAGATGGATCTTAGAGTAAACACACTTGCTGCCAAGTCTGACAATCTGAACTCAGTTACCAAGCCCCACAGGGTAAGAGGAGAGGACCTATTCCTGGAATAAGTTCCCTGATCCTGCATACGTGTATCACAGCATGCATGATTCCACAGATAAATAAATGCCAAAAATATTCACAAGAATGGATATCCAGGCATGGTGACGAGCAATAGTCTGAGAGATCTTTGGGCTCAGGCAAAAGTTCTCATAAGGAGTCCAGCCTGGGCTACCTAGTAAGTTTGCGGCCAGTCTGGATTACATAGTCCTTATCTCAAAAGCAAAAACAAATCCCACCCCACTAAAAAAAGCAAGGGGCTAGGGAGATGCTTAAATGTGTAAAAGCAACAGGCTTGAGGGTCTGCGTTTGAATACCTAGAACCCATGTAGACCCAGACTTGTAATCTCAGTGTTCCTTCCTACAGGGAGGTGGGGAGTGGAGATGGAAAATCTCAGAGGCGCGCGCGCGCGCGCGCGCGCGCGCACACACACACACACACACACACACACACACACACACACACACAAATTGTACCTGAGATTGTGCTCTGACTTATGTGCCCTTACTCTTATTGGCACATGTGAATATGGGTGCACACATAAATGTTAAAACAAGTCAGGCATGGTGGCTTATGCCTATAGTCCCAGTACTTGGGAAACTGAAACAAGAAGATTTCTGAGAATGGGTCAGCCTGGGCTACATAGTACTGAGCCAACCAGGGTTAGATTACAAGATCCCGTCTTAAAAGCAAAATGAGACAATAAAACTGAACAAACTACAAAATTGAGGTATTACTGCTAAACATTTAAATGTACAAGTAAAAAATTGTGGTAGCCATAAGTGAAGTTTAATGTAAAAATGTATCATTTTTCTGCTTTTTCTTCTTAATTTTTAAAGAGTTGTGATTATGTGGCAGAGGGGTAGGGAGGGGTGTAAAAAACCAATATAGAACTTATATCATCTGTTTTTCTTTTGCCTTACTGTATAGCCCAGGCTAGACTGGAATGCTGTCTTACTGCCTCAGCCTCTCAAGAAGTTAGATTACAGGTGTATCCCTGCACCTGGCTAACTTTTTACTTTCAAAATTGTGTGCCTTTTGTTTAGTTCTTCTGCCCTCTCAATTCCTGTGGCTAGAACTACTTCCCATATTCTTCCTATGTCTTAAGGACTCAGATTGACTTGGGCTTCATGTCTGTATCAAGTTTTGGAAGTGTTATGGAATCCTAGCTTATGTTTAATGTAGTTTTCAGCTGCTTTCCTAACGATAAACTTTGTGGGGCTGAAGAGATGACTCAGTGGGTAATAGGAAGTACTGCTCTTGCAGAAAACCCAGTTCAGTTTCCAGCACCCATATCAGGGTGGCTCACAACAGCTGTAGTATAGCTCCAGGCAATATGTACACCTTTATACCCCATACAAACACATGCACATAATTAAAAGAATTAATCTTAAAAAAATAAACCCCCTTTGATGAACTTTACAGTTTCTTATTACATTTTTATTATTTTGTGTATATATGAGTGCTATATTTTATCTTTGTGACTCAGGATGAAGTTGTCAGATAGGACTGGTTAATCAGACAGGGATGGTCTGATTGTTGACAGGTCAAGATGGCTACTTGGTATCTTTTACTTTTTGTTTCATTTATTTATGTTTTAGCAGTTTAAATTATGTGAGAAAAGTAAGAAACCCCTTGAACTTCTTGCCATTATTAATGCTATTAAAAACAGATTTTTGAGGACAATGAGATGTCTCAGTAAAAGGTGTTACTGTGGAGCCTCATAACCTGATCCTAGATACCTAGAACCCTTACATGGGAGAAGAAGGTCTGATTTGTGCAAGTTGGTCTCTGATTATTGGGTGTGTGTGTGTGTGTGTGTGTGTGTGTGTGTGTGAGTGTAATAATAAGTAATGTCTAACCACCACAAAAACTGTACATATCTTTGAAATTTTGATATGAAAACATGCTTTTTATTTTGAAAATTAATATTAGAGGAAAAGCAATATGCCTCAGTGGGTCAGAGACACTTTGTGGCCAAACCTAAAGACATGAATTTTATATCCATAATCCACAGGATGGATGGAGAGAACTGACCCTTGCAAGTTATCTTCTGACCTCTACAAGTGCTCTGTTGCATGCACGTATAATAGAAAAAAATAACATGAAACACTCTAACAGAAAGCTGGGTATAGTGAGTGGTATACACCTGCTAATCTCAAAGACTGTGGAGTTAATAGTTTAGCTTCTTTTTATATCTTTAAGTCCTTCATATTAGAATATGCTCAGTAAGCTTTTGAGTATGCTGCAACTGTTATAAAAGTGATGTGCTCATTAATGTTAATCCATTAAAATGAATGCTTTAAATTATTTGAATAAATAAAAGAAACATATCTTATTAACTCAGATAATAAATGAGTATTAATTTGGAGGTGGCCATGTGGTCTAATTGTAGGGAAGCTAGGAGAAAATTTAGATGGCTTTAGGGAGTATATTGTTTAGTTTAGGAGTTATTAAGTGGAAAAAGGAAAAACAAAACTGGGCAAGGTGTACATACCTTTAACTTGGGAAGCTGAGGCAGGAGGATGGAGAGTTTTCAAAGTCAGCCTGGGTTATACAGCAAGACACCTCAGAGAGGGTGTGAAAAACTGTAGCAGAGTCTTGGGCTGGAAGCACAGGGTTCAAGGGCTTCTCTAGCATGTGTGAGGCCCTAAAGTAGATCCCTGGAACTGAAAAGTGAGCAGAGATTAACAACTGAGTGTGTAGTTATGATTAAGCAATATAAATTATGTTCAGGTTTTGCATTGGCCTAATTAATGGGGAATTCAACTAAGCTTTCTTATAGAGACTTAAGGGAGCTTGTAATGACAAGTCTATATACTTGGGATTATTGTAATTTGTAATTAAAAAGGATTGAGCTCTCGTTAATCATAGAAGTTGAAATTGTAGTGCATAATTGTAAGACCAAATGTGCAGAAACTGAATAGACTTCAGAAGGCCTGAGAAATAAATATAGGTTTGCTAGAAAAAGAGCTAAGATTGTTGTCAATGTAGGACTGTACCAAACGGAATTTAGACATGGCTTATTCAGACAGGGGGCACTATAGCAGAGGAATGGTGATAGAAGTGATTATTTTTTAAAGATTTATTTATTTATTATGTATACAGCATGTATGACTGCAGGCCAGAAGAGGGCATCAGATCTCGTTACAGATGGTTGTGAGCCACCATGTGTGGTTGCTGAGAATTGAACTCAGGACCTCTGAAAGAACAGTCAGTGTTCTTAACCTCTGAGCCATCTCTCCAGCCCCCTATAAGTGATTTTAAAGAGGACTTACTCTACACTTGTTACCATGGGAAGTTAATGGCAATTGTAGATATTGAACAGAGTGATGTCAGTAAGAATGGGCAACAATGACAGAGAAGAGGACTTTAGACAACAGGACTCAGTGTGGAAGGTAAAGAATACTGAAGTTAAGAAAAGGACACCTGAGAATTCGACTATTGGTAGCTATTTCCCTCTTTCATAATTCTGACTTAAATTCACTATTTTTCAGATATAAGAAATCTTAATTCTTTGATCTCTTCAGTTGACTTTTGTAGTCATTGATTATTAATATAATAATAGTGGCAGAACCAAATCATCAAAAATAGAATTTGATATTTTGCTATCATTTGATAATATAAATGGCCTTATTTTCTCCTGTTACCATTGTATGTAAATATTAGCCTTTGTACAATTTTATAAGTGTTTGAGCTTTAACAGCCCCTTTATTTTAAGCAATATTTTGATTTCTCTTTGACTTTATTTTTACTGTCATAAAATGTACGTAACATAAATCTTACTGTCTATATAGAATGTATTCTCATCACCATTCCATCTGTTTCCTTTCATCTTGTAGAACTAAATCTCTGAGCCCGCCCATAAAACTATGATTCCCCTTTCTTCTGCCCCAGCTTCTGGCAGCCACAGTTCTGCCTTCTTATCTGATTTTGACTGTGCTAAGTACCTCATGTAAGAGAGCTCACAAAATATAGCTTTTTGATAGTTGGCTTATTTTACAGTTGTTATAATGTCCTCCATATTTGTCCTTGGCCAAGTACATGTCAGTTCTTCCCCTGAAAACTGGTATGTATAATACTGCCTTTTTCTTATCCACTTGTCTGCCTGTGGACACCGGGTATCATTCACATTTTAGCTGTTGTGAATAATACTTCTATCAATATGACTATTACTATCTATCCAAAGTAGAGTTGTTGGATCATATGGTAATTGTTTTTAATTCAAAGCAACTAACGTACTGTTTTCCACAACAGTTGCACTATCTTATATTACCACGAACTCAGATTTGCATGAGAATTTCTCTATACCCTTGCCAAAATGTTCTGGGTTTTGTGGTTGGGTGGGGCATCCCACTCTCACTCTTTTCCAGATTACTCTTGAGTAGGAGCATCAGGAAATATTAGTTAGAAGTATAGAAGGGGGCTGGAGAGATGGTTCAGAGGTTAAGAGCACTGGCTGTTCTTCCAGAGGTCCTGAGTTCAATTCCCAGCAACCAGATGGTGGCTCACAATCATCTGTAATGAGATCTGGTGCCCTCTTCTGGCCTTCAGACATATATGCAGGCAGAACACTGTATACATAATAAATAAAATCTTAAAAAAAAATAAGATGAAAAAAAAAATAAGATGAACAAATCCTTCAACAGCAGTTTTAGGGACTAGGTAGAGCACTTGTTGTGCAAGCACAGAGACCTGAGTTCAGATCCCCAGCATCCACATAAACCCAGTTGCACATCTAATGCCAGTGTTCCTGTGGAGAGATGGGAGGTGGAAACAGGAGAATCTCTGGATGCTTAAAGGCCAGCAGCACTGGTTTGTGCACCACTGCCCAGTATCATCAAGCCCTTTCTAAATAAAACCTCTTGATGCAACTGCATCAATCTTAAAGACCCCTTAGCTTCATCAGTAACAACAGGTTAACATAAATATTGCTACACATAGTTGCAGTTCTCTCAAACTTACATCTTAAAGCAAACTCTTAATAGAACCATTTGATTTTCTTGCTAACAAAACGTAGGATAAATTGATGTATTCACATCAAACTTAAATTCTTCTTAACTTCACCAAACCATGGTGCATCAATATCAATAGGTTAACATAATAACTCTAACATAAACATTAGTATACACAATTATAATTCCTACAATCCTACATTCAACCGTCATTCGCTCATAATTCTCCCTTTTTGTAATTTTTTAAAAATGAATCTCGAACCTAGTTAGAAAAACCCCAAACTGCTCTATTTAAACAGTTCCATTTTTAAGCAGTTCCATTTTTACATAAACTGTTCCATAAATCATCAGCATTTATAGAGTCTATATACGTAAGTCCCATTGCAATGAAATCAGTACTGTCCATTTCATTTCTTAAGTTCACAAGTTCAAAAAGAGTTCTAGTGCCATTGCTAAAAGTTCCCCTGAGTGCTCAAAATCAGGGCCTGGCTTGTCAGCTGCATTTAAGTCTTCGTATTGCTCTCAGAGGTAATGACTCTGAAGCAAACAGTTCCAAATATGAGGAATCCCATAACCAAAACTTCTTTTCAATGAAACTTTTGTTAACGCTTTTACAGTTTTTACAGTCCTGTTCTGTCTGTGCCTTTTGGAAGTGGGCCATTCCTGGACCAGGCTAGAGACCTTTCAATGACCACACAGCCAGACAGGCTCAAGGCTCCTTCAGTTGCTATGAGCTGAATTGTGGCCCTCCCACAGCAACTCTGGCTCTGGGAGCGTCCCATTTCCTGCTTCATTGTTGGTCCCAGTGTTCAGCTCCCCAGGTCTCAGAAATCCTCCATAGCATTCAACAGTTTCCACAAAGTCACTGGAGCATGGCTCTCACTTCCTTAGCTTCTTGGGCTCCTGCATTTCTCAGCTGTTTGTCCAGAACTGATACCCCTTCTCTGCCCTTGGCCTCCTCCATGGCACCTCTCCTGAGCCACTTGATTGGATTTCTGCCTCTCTCGTGGCTTCACAGGCTCTGGTCAGGGGCCTAGGCTCTGGGAGACTGACCTGCTTCAGCAGCTGGGGTCCGAAGTCTTTGCTGCACACCATTGCTTGCCATTCACCTTTCTCTTGGCATGCCATCTCTGGTGGGCTTTCCAGGCTGCTGCCCACCATTTGCCTTTCTCATAGCTTAGCATGTCTGCTCCTCATCACAGCTTCCTTTTGGTAGAAAGCTTGCAGACCCTTGTGCGTCTGCCACCTGTGCTGCATTGATATTCTGTGGGTCTCAGCAGCTCATGCCTACTGCTACTTTCTGAAGCTGGCAGCCTCTGAAGCTGCCTTTTGTTGTTATTGGTGGCTCTTGGGACTGCCAAATTTGCAGTCTGCTAGGGATGCTACTTCTTGTGTCCCAAGTTGGGAAAACCTACTCTATTGTCTATTTTTTATTAAAACCATCACCATATAATCCCTCTATTAAACTTTCACCATGACCCTAGGCTTAAAGCCTATATCCTACTTTATAGCTAAGTCTTACTTAAGCCTAAATAATATCCTTATGCCTAAAGCTTCTTACAACTTATATTCTTAAAGAAACTTTACAGGACTATGTTAGCAAATATTCTACGCTAATACATAAACCTACATTTTTATGATTTACTTTATTCTTAAAGAAACTCTATAGAGACTACCTTAATAAATCTTCCACCCTAATATATAAGCCTACTTTTTTTTTTTTTTTTTTTTTTTTTTTTTTTTTACAGGGATGTTTTTGTATTTATTTATTTGTCAGTAGGCATGTGGAGGTTAGAAGGTAACTGTAGGAGCTGGTTCTCTCCTTCCACTATGTGAGTCCCAGGAATGGACTGGCTCCTCAGTCTTGGTGGTAAAGCCTCTACTACCAAATCAGCCATCTTCCTGTTTGCTTTTTTTTTTTTTCCTGCTTGCACAATTTGGATAGACTTTAGTCCAGCATCCTCATAGGCCCATGACACCATCACCACTTTCTGTTTTAGAACATCGCTGTCTTCAATTTCTTTCTTTCTTTCTTTCCTTTTTTTTTGAATGCCGAATACTGGTTATTGAAGGAGGGAGGAGGTCGTAAATACAGGCTTACTGCACAATGGGAGAACCCCAGAGGGCAGAAGTTCAGAATTTTGCTTCTAATGTTTTACAATCTTGATCTAAGCTGTTAATGCCAAATATGCAGATACACAGATAAGGAGCTTCCCTTAAGCATTCAGGATGGTGGAATATCGCAGGGAATTAGCATAGGGAGGATATCAAGGTCAAGGTCAGCAAGCAAGGCAACAGTTAACCCAAAACACGGGGGTCAGGGCCCTACAGGTCCCTCCCTTTTACTAAAACATGATCTTCTGACTTAGGTTGTGTGGGATGTCAGCAGGTCACCTTACCTGTCATGGAGACACTTGTCCAGGCCACACAGGCGCTCTTCGGTTGGTGAGCGCCCCCCAGGCATTACCCGTCTCTGAATACTCATTATCATACAGGCTCAATCTTGTGAGAGCTGCAGAGTTAACTGTTGCCAATGATCTCTAAGTGGCACTGGGCTTGTAATCTGTGTGTTTGACACAGAAAAGACCAACAGAAGTCTTAACCCACCCATAGCCGGTAGGCTAAAGGCAACTGAGCCATTCCCTTCCTTAACGAGCCTTACTGCAAATTGGAGTCCTTGTAAGATGGTATCCCGAGAGCAAATGGAACTTGAGTTTGTAAATTTATAACTTTCAAAGCCAATCAAAATGTATATAACTATTGATTTAAATTTGTCATGCCCAATAGCATGAAAGATTAACTAACTGTGGAAGCTACTTTTGCTGCCAGGGTCTCCACTGTGCTAGCTGTAGTAACCAATTATGAAATGGCAATCCAGAAACAGTAGTAGTGGTGGTCGTCACAGCACAGCAACAATGGCAGCAGCAATGTCAAATTCTCTTCTGGAGCGTGTGGGTGTCCACTGGCATGGACACAACTCCAGGAACACGAACCACTGAGCCCCAATTTTCTTGATCCCATCACAACTTAAGCTGGCAGCTTTGCAAAAGAACAACTAAGAACCATAAAGAAAAAACAGGCAGCTCACAAGGAGCAGAACTAATGGTGCCATAATGGCTACATTCAAAGCCTACATTTTTTTATGATAAACAAATTCTATAGGACTACTTTAGCAAATATAAACTTAGATTTACAACTAGCATGGTCATTTATTACATGTCTTTCCATTTACTTATTTATACTTCATACATGCTGATACTCCCCCCCCCCCCCCCAACACACACACAGGGTTTCTCTGTGTAGCTTTATGCCTTTCCTGGAACTCACTGTGTAGCCCAGGCTGGCCTCGAACTCAGAGATCCACCTGGCTCTGCCTCCCGAGTGCTGGGATTAAAGGCGTGTGCCACCACTGCCTGGCCAAGCTGATATTCTTAAAGAAACTCTATAGGATTTCCTTAGCAAATATACTTCTTATATTCATACAAGCTTATAATCTTAAAGAAATTCCATAGGACTACCATAGCAAATATACTGCTTATATTCATACAGAAACTCTATAGATCTACTTTACAAGCTTATATTCAATTAAGCAAACTCTCTATAGGGCTACCACTAGCAAATATTTAACTTACCAAACACCCAAAAGAGACTTATAAAGAAATCTTTTTTAAATCTCTTCTAGATTTCTTAATATCTTGAGGAGATGTTACATCATCTTTCAACTAGACAGAGAATAACTTTCTTTGGACTTCATTTAGAAACTAGAAAGTAAACTGTTAGTTATCAAACCCAAAAAGGGGTTGAGAAGAAAAAGGCCTAAGAGGCATAATGTCTTTCTGAGTGACTTCACTGCCCTTATAGCTAGCTTAGCTCTTTGTTATCCAACTTCCCTTAAAAACACTCTGCGCAGCCAGTAGTCAGTATAAGGCATTTTCTCAAAAGAGCCTCTATCTATCTGAAGCTGGTCAAAAGCAGCACAGCTCCAAGCTGCTTTCCTTTCCTTTCAGTTTTTCATTGGTATTGACATTCAGTATACTCTCAGACTATTTTCCTCCTTAATTTTTTAAAAGCTGTTCTTTAAGTTTACTATGAGGATTTTTAAATGATACCAGTGTTTTTCTGGAATCTTAAACACGACTCAATCTCATAAGCTTTTTTCATTTTAATTATCTCCTGTGAGGCAAGCTGTTTGCTCTCAGCTTTTTGGGAAGTAAATCTAAGCTTTCTAGCAATGCTTAGAAACTTCATTTCGAGATTTTTTTGGAAGTCATGTCCTGCTTCCCTCATTGCAGGGTGGAGTTTTAAAGCCTCCATTGCATTCTCACCATCAGCCCCCCCCCCCCCCCCCCTTTTTGGGAAAGGTGTCCCTGCTTCAGCTTTCTGCCTGCACTTTTTTTGGTAGGCTGTAACTGTTGGGAACTTTTGGCTGCAGCTTTTTCTGGCTTGAAAGAACTTAGCAAAGAGGTTTTGCCCTGTTCTAAGAGGTTTGTTGTTTTTTCTTAGAGTGAATCACAGGTGATTTCCTGTACTAATATCTCCAGGTGATTTTGTTTGTTTGTTTGTTTTTGTTTTTGTTTTTCGAGACAGGGTTTCTCTGAAGCTTTGGAGGCTATCCTGGAACTCGCTTTGTAGACCAGGCTGGCCTCGAACTCACAGAGATCCACCTGCCTCTGCCTTCCGAGTGCTGGGATTACAGGCGTGCACCACCACCGCCAGGCTCTCCAGGTGATTCTTATTTTTGCACTTACAGAAAGAAAATCTGAGAAAGTTTTGAAAGGCTTTTAGTTCTTTGAGAGGGAGAGAGAGACCACCAACTTTTCCCAAAAATGTCTGTTCTCTAAACTTTGGCTTTAATGGCTGAGAAGAAACTAATTTTGTTGGTAGTATGTTGTAAAAATGCGCTCAGGCAGTGCTGGCAGAGCAGAGGGTTTTGTTCCCTGAGTCTGCCTCAGGGATAATTCTTATCCTGTCATTTGGGACCAAAAATCCCCCCCCCCCATCTCTTTGATAAATATTTCCTCTGATTCTTCCCAAGATTTTCCATTTATAGCCCTATAGTTAGAAAGTTAAAGACCTAGTGTCTTTGTCTTCTACCTTAACATGTTCTAAATTTCCTTTATGCTGTTTTTCTGAATTTTTCCTATTTTCTACTTTTCTAAGTTATTTTTCTATACTATATTACTACACTGTACTTTCCTTATTTTTCATAGATAGAAACTAAGAGAGAAACAGAAAAATCTTGATAGGGTTCCACACTGCATCCTCATATTCGGACATCCTTCTAGTTCCCTTTTTTACTCTCCCAAAAATAAAACCCCTGCCTTATTTAACCTTTTTCACTCCAATGCCAGATTGATCCAACTGCTTGCTTACCAGCAGGACCTAACCCTCACTTTTGCTGAGTACTCTGGATTTTCTTTTTGTCTTTTTCCTTGTTCATTGGTGCCATCTGTAGGGGGTGGGGCATCCCACCCCCTCTTTTCCCCAGAGTAGTACTCTTGAGTAGGATCAGAAGAAATTATTAGTTAGAAATATAAATGGGAGAGAAACAGATAGAAAATACAGGATAGCCTCAGTAGGCCCTGGATCCTAATTCATTGGGCCCTGACTGCCTCTGCCCTAGGGTTTTTAAAGGAATAACAAGAGTTGTAGCAAAAGGCCTCCTCCCAGCATAGCCAACTGCAGACCATCTCAAACAATTGGTGTGCAGGTCTGTGGTCTAATCCTCTTTATGCAGACCTGCTGGGTAAAGCCTAAATGAGCTCCAACAGGTTTAGGGGCAAGTGTTTTATTTTGGATAGTAGCCAGTCTGGTGGGTATAAAGTAGTATTGAGTTGCATGGAGTTGTTACTTGGATTTCTGTAATTATAAGTGACAATTGAGAACATTTCATGTGATTATTAGCCATATGTATATTGTTGGGAGAGAAGTTTTTTCAAATCCTTTACCTGGTTTTGAATTGGTTGTTGAATTTTAGGAGGACCTCCCCACTTCTGTTTCCCAGCACTCATTTACTTTTGATTCAGAGATATAATAAGGAATAAAAGAAGAATATTCTTAGATGATGGTTCAGTGATTGATGGGGGTTGCAAACTGAGCAGTCTTAGATAATGCAGTGTAATAAATTAGCTCACTCACTATTAACTTTATGAATCATCAGGTTAGCTGCAATCTACTTATCAAACTTTAAAATTTTCAAAATTTTATTTTATGTATATAACTGTCCTCATATGTTTGTGTACCACATGAATTCCTGTTGCTCATGGTACCCAGAAGAGGCCATTGGATCCTCTGGAATTTGAGTTATAGATGGTAGAACCTCTTTGTAGGTGCTGGGAATTTAACCTCAGTCCTTTGGAAGAGCAGCTAGTGCTCTTAAACCGATTAGCCATCTCTCCAACTCCCAATGAAACTAATTATTACATCTCTTTACAAATCACTCCCAATCTAAGTACAACTTCTAGAGAGCTATCTTTACCAAATACTAGCTAGCTTAATACGAGAGGTCAATATAATACTTCCAGAGAATGGAAGGGATGACTTAACAGACTTCATATTTTAGAATATTTAACAAGGTATGTTAAAATGCTAACTTTTTGCCTAAATATTTCACCAAGCCAGAGTCATTATTATCAAGCAGGTAGCACAATGCATGTATCAGACTATTGCTTTTTTCCTTGAAATATTTCATTTATTTAACTTACTTATTTTGAGGCAGGGTCTCACTATATAGCCCTGCTAACCTGATAGTCATTATGTATTTCAGGCTGGCCTTGAACTTACAGAGATCTGCTTGCCTCTGCCTTCTGAGTGCTGGTATTGAAGATATGTATCCTCAAAGTCAGAAGAAGGTGTTGGTCCCTCTGTAGCTAAAGTTATATTATAGGTAGATGCCAGCCACCTGATATGTACCAGAATCTAACTTCTGCTCTCTGTAAGAACATTGAGCCTTCTTAACTAACAAACGATCTTATTAGACCCCTCATTTTCCTTCCTTCCTCCCTCCTCCTTCCTCATGTACTTAATGCAGACTACCAGAAATGTACCTGTGTATTTTCTGTTTTCAGAAGGCTTTCACATGTGTTTCATATTTGGTTTATAAAACAGTCATGAAAAGTCAAGAAAAGTGTTTGCATGTTAATTGAGAAAGATTTAGACATTTATGTCAATTTTGTGTGTGCGTGCCATAGTTTCACTTTGTTCTTTTTTGGGCATGCAGTTTTTGTACATATTTTCAGATTTATGGCTAGAAAAACTCAGTGCTCATGCTATTAAATAAGATTGAAAACAGTATGTGTTCACTTGGTTGCTTGGTTTGTGCTAGGTATTAGGTTTAGGGCCATGTATGTACTAGGCAATCCTTATAGTTCTGAGCTATCGCTCCTAATGACTTTGTAGTCACTTGTAATCTCATAATATGGGTAATTGTATTATATTTGATCATTAAGAGGTTGTGGATGAATCTAACCATTAACAGAGGAAAGTGGAAACCATAGAAGGAGGGAGGGATAAAAGAGCAAGTAGGAGCTGAGGAAGTGGAGAGACTTGCTTTATTTTATGTATTATAATTATCATGTAATGTAAAATTGCTCCATGTGTATGTAGTTCTTCATCTTAAACAGCCCCTCTCTTTCCTCACTTTGGAGATAGTCTGAGAAAATATGAATTAGCATTATGACATTTCTGTGAATCATAATTCTGCAGTAAAGTGCTCATGCTTTTTATTCAAGGAGATAGTATTTTTCTTGATTTGATGTGACTGACAAAGAGGGCCTTTTGACATTAGACATTTAGTTATCATCTTGTTCATGATCTTGGATAATTGTAACAATAACATACAGAAATTAGTTTTGCTTTCTCTTGGGGGATCTTTTAGTATTTTATGGTCTATTCTTCCTCCCTCTTTGTCAGTAGGCTCTGTTATTTATTTATTTATTTATTTATTTATCTATCTATCGGTTTATTTATTTATTTATTTATTTAAATTTATTTTTTTCTGTTATTTTTTGAGACAGGGCCTCTGTAGCACTGAACTCTTGTGTAGACCATGGTGGCTCTGAACTCATGATCCCCTTGCCTCAGCTTCATGAGTGATAAGATTATAGGCATGTGCCACAATGCCAATAATGAGCATTAGAACATCTTTGAATAATTCATTAGTATTAAATGTGTTATAGTTCTTTGTGAAGTTACCAATACACTTCAGCATTTAATAATGTAGTCAAACAGTATGACTTTACTAGGTAATCAATCTTTTTTAACTAGGTCATCTTTTGTAAGCAGTAATTGCTATTTGTCAGATTTACCTAAAGTTCTGAAAATTTGGATTTTCTTTGTATTCTGTGAGTAATTAAATATAAAGCACAAAAATAAAGAAGCTACAAAGAAATATACTGAAAACATCTGTTTCTTGGATTGCTTTACTGTGAGGGAGTGTTTCTGACTTTGATGATAGCCAGGGGTGAAATGTCATCTAGAATGGTTTTATTGTATTTTCAGATCGTAGTATAGTTAATGTTTTAGAATACTGAGTGATGAAGTATTTAAAAGTAAGCTCATTTGCATAACTATACTCAGAATTGAATATGAATGCAATTTCACACAATACTGGAGTTGAGAGTATTAAATTTAATCTTGAACATTTCAGTACTTAGAAAACTCTTTCTCAGAAGTTCCTGGTTATTTCAGGTGCTTATTTGTTACTGAATAAGTTTTTTTCCCTCCTCAGTTCAAAGCAGTATTCAACGGTTTCAAGAGAAGTTTTTTATTTTTGCTTTGACACCTCAGCAAGTTAGAGAGATATGCATATCAAGGTAAGAGGAATATTTCAAATATAATTTTCCTTAAAGGATATGTGTTTGTCTTCTGGAGTTATCATAACAACATATGATAGACTGACTGGGTACTTTAAACAGAAATTTATTCTCAGTATTCTGGAGAGTTCTGTCAAAGATTGAGTTATTTATATGGTTACTCTAAAAGCCTTTTCTTAGGGCTTATACATTTTTCTGCTTCACACATAACTTTTTTTCTGTACAGTGCATCTCTTTGTGCAACATGACATTGTCACAACACCATGTCTATCAGCTTAGGAGTTCCTTTAAGAACTTTAATTGCATCTATAAAGGCAGTTACAAATACAGTCACTACATTGTGGGCTAAGATTTCCATGTATAAACTTTGGGGGCTCATAGTTCAGTCTGTAAATGTTTAACCTTTTTTTTTTTTTTTAACTTTTTCTTATACATTTACTTTAGTGTATGTGGCAAATGCCTTGGTGCATGGTACAAGTGTGATATCAGAGAATATCAGGAATTCAGGTTTTAGTTCTCTTTTGTTATGTGGCTTCAGGTACTGCACTCAGATCATCAGGCTTGGCATCAAGTGCCTTTGCCACTGAGCCTTGTTTCCAGACCCAGCTGGACTATTTCTTAACTAATACAAATATAGTTTGACTAAGATTAGTCAAGTGGTAAATATTCTGTATATTAGAAAAAGTTGAGCCGGGCGTGGTGGCACATGCCTTGGGAGGCAGAGGCAGATGGATCTCTCTGAGTTTGAGGCCAGCCTGACCCACAGAGCAAGTTCCAGGACAGCGTGGGCTCTTATACAGAGAAACCCTGTCTTGAAAAATGAAAACAAAACAAAACAAAAAACCCAAAAAGTTGCAACCTTTGAATTAAACCTTAAGCATCTTTTAAGTTATTTTCAGTCACATTTACCAGTATATTTTTTGTTTGTTTGTTTGTTTTTCTGGTGCTTGGAATCAAACTCTGAGCCTTTGTGTGTGCTGGGTAAGCCTCCTATCACCCTCAATATTTCAAAGGAGAATTTTATTTCAAATAGGGCAACATAATAAAAGAACTTGTGAAATTTGGGCATGATGGTGTATGCCTGTAATCCTAGTGTTCCAGAGGTAGAGGCAAGAGGATCAGAAAGACCAACTCTGGCTACCCAAGATTTTGTTTCACTGTAAAAATGAATTTGATAGCCCAAAGATAAATTAACTATAAACAAACATTTTGAAACTAAATGTGAATAAGATTAATGATTCTTGGATAAGAATAAAAACTGAGCTGGGCATGGTGGTACTTGTCTTTAATTCCAGCATTCAGGAGTCAGACCTCTGTGAATTGAAGGCCAACCTGCTTTACATACTGACACCTGTCTTAAAAAGAAATGTACTCTGGACAGTTTCATGTCAACATAGGGAGATATCATATCTGTTATTGCACAAGAAGTTTACAACAAGAAACAGCCAATTCATTCAAAAGGCAGTAATTCCATAATGCCTTTCGTGATAGTTTCCTCCAACAGAATCCTTGGTTCTGATAGGTTGACCTTATGAGCCCTAGTTGTCCCCTGCTGTATATTCTCATGGTCTTTTGCTACCAGCAGCTCTTAATAGAGCATTAGAGAACTGAGGGTATTGTAGGTTAAATTATGTCCTGGGACTATAGTGAGAAGTAGAGGGAAGATTTGAAATCAAATGAGAGTTCTTTTTTCACCTTTTCTTTATGGATATTTCTTTGAGATGTTAAATGAGTTGTTTTTTTTTTTTTTTTTAAAGAAAGGATAGTATGTAACTGAGAAATTCTGTACTTAACATATGTATTTACAGACATATATTTCAGTCTTTATTATGTAAATGTGCATTGTCAAGCTTCTAAGTGTGTATATCCAGATTATACATCTTGAAACTCTTGACCACCTAACATTTGAAAGTATGTAGAATGTGAGGAAAAGACTCTGAGACACAACTTTAGATTCGATGATTAATCATACTATTCTTATTAAAATTACATGTCTTTTGTTGTTGTTTGGTTTTTTTGATTTTCAAGACAGGATTTCTCTGTGTAACAGTCCTGGCCATTCTGGAATTCTATAGTCCATGCTGGCCCCAAACTCACACAGATCCACCTGTGTCAGCCTCCCAAGTGCTAAGATTAAAGGTATGTTTAAAGGCAAAATTGGATATCTTAAAAAAAAAAGTCTCAAGATTTTATACTCTGTAAGGTTTGAGGTTCTATAGGGTAATGTTTATGTAAATAAACTGGTTTGTAATAGTCTCGGGATATTATTACTAAGCAAACAAATAAGTAAATTATATATTATATAAAAATGTATCATTAACCTCTTTTTTTTTTTTTTTGAGCTGAGTGAGGATGGAACCCAGGGCCTTGCGCTCTACCACTGAGCTAACTCCCCAACCCCATTAACCTCTTATCTAATGGTAAATCCTTGCTTAAGGTCAGCACTAAGTGATTGCTAGGTACAAGGCGAGATATGAAATGACATAATTACTTTCTACAACTGGTTGTAGTCTTGTTTTGTTGTTGTTGTTTGCTTTGTTTTTTGAGTCACAGTTTTCTCCATGTAGCCCTGGCTGTCTTGAAATGCTCTATGTAGACCAGGCTTTCCTTGAACTCACATACAGCCACCTGCCTCTACCTCCTAAGTGCTGGGATTAAAGGAGGATTGCAGTCTTGTTAATGAGCCAGATTATTTAAATAAAATGTCCATTGGCACTGCAAAGTGTTATATTAAAAAAACTATTTAGTTATGGCAAATCAGTTGCTGTGAGGAGATAGGAGATCACTCTTAATCTTGGTGTCTTAGAAAGCTTTAATGAGTTAATACATGTGTGTGTGCCTAACATGCACAGAGTTGTAAGTTGTTCCAAGCTACTTGAGCTATCTCTCCAGCCCCCAGTGACCATGTAATCTTCAAATCTGTGGTTTTTGGTTTTTTTTTCCTTCTCCCTTTGGTGTTTACAAACCTGTGCTGTAGGACTTCTTTGTCAAATTCCTATGTTGTCATCGACAGCTCCTCGCACCTGCTCTTCTTTTCTCCCTTTCTTGGCTGGGGCATGGCCTATCGTCTCTTCCTCTTCTGTAGCAGCTGCACACTTTTGGCCTCTCTGGGCTCACCTCTTAGCATTTGTCTTTCAGATTGTGTTCCCCAGCCTATCAAAGTTCCGATCTGTCTCTGGTTGAGAACCCCTGCACTTAGGAAGGAAGCACTAAACAGAAGTAGAATTACTGTTGTACAATCCAGGTTCTAATTGGATTGTGGCAAGTAACTTGAACTGTGAAGACAAATTAGATTTCCTTTTTTTTTTTTTTTTCCTGTAGGAATTGTCACATTTTATTTTGGTTACGTCTACTAGCATGAATCTTTAAGGAAAATACTATTTTCCATTTATCTTTGAAGCTCCAGAGGCCAGATTGCATTGTTTGACTTGAATAAGTGGAACATTTTAATGCTTTGATGAAGAATTGCTTAGAAGGGGTCAATAATATAGAGGATATTGGAATATTTTGAAGAAATGCTTGAGGATGTAGAAAGTTTGAAGGATGTAGGCTCCTGGAAGAAAGGGAAGCAGCAGGAACAGAAGAGACATCTGTTTATACTCCCTATGCCCCTCTGAAACCCAGGCATTTGAGTGACTGTTTAATCATCACAGTCACTTGATGAAGAAGTAGATGTATTCATTTTCTGTCTTTAAACACACAAAGAAAAGGTTGCCTAATTCACCCAAGGTCAGAAAACTTGGGATGAAAGAGTTTAAGTTAGTTATTGCTGCACCTTCCAGAGAGCCGCAGAATAAGAAATGGGAAGGAAGGTGAATGCTGAAGTTGCTTTGTCAGGTTCTCCACATAGGATTACACTGTAATATTTTTCCTTGTATAGTCCAACACTTAGAATAGTAGTTAAGAGTGATACTTCATTTTTAAAGTCAGATTTTATATATTAAATTTAAAAAGTGTTCTTTTGAGATAGGATGTCATGTAGGCCCAGGCTGGCCCCAAAGTTGATGGTTAGCTAAGGATAACCTTATATTCCTGATCTTCATACCTCTCTGCTGGGATTTCAGGCATACACTACCATGTGGCTGGCAAGTTTGTGGGTTGGTTTTTTTTTTTTTTTTTTTCTCTCTCCAACTTGACATAATGTAGAATCATCTGAGAGGAGGGAACTTCAATTGAGAATATGCCTCTGTAAGATTGGGCTATGGGTAAGAGTGTAAGACATTTTATTAATTAATGACACTCTTCCCTGGCCTCTGCATCAGCTCCTGCATGCAGGTTTTTGCACAGTTTGAGTTTCTGCCTTGACTTCCCTCAATAGTCAGGATATATAACCAAATAAAGCCCTTCCTCCCAAAGTTGCTTTTGGTTGTGATGTTTCATCACAGCAACAGTAACCCTAAGGCATCTGGCAAAGAAAGATGCTTCTTGAATTGTAATATGCATACATGTCACCTGGAGATCTTATTTTGTTTTCTTCTTTTCCTTAGTTATGTGTATGTGCATGTGTGTGCAGGTACCGGTGGAGGCCAAAGGAGTTGGATTCTCTGGAGTTGGAGCTTTAGGTGGTTGTGAGCCATCTGATATGGGTGCGGGGAATTGAATCTGTTTCTGGAAGAGCAATGTATGCTGTAACCACTGAGCCATCTCTCCAGCCCTTGGAGATCTTGTGAAAATGTAGATTCTGATCATATAAGTCTGGGGCAAGACCTGATATTCTGCGTGTTTAATCACCTCCTAAAAAACAAAACAAAACAAAACAAAAACGTTCTTCTTAGTGTAGACTCCATTCTGAGACTAAATATTCCAGAAATAATAAAAGATTGTATGTCTGTAGTTTGATACATGGTTATGAAGTTACCCTTATTATCATGTTGAAACTATAGGTACTAGTTAAAATTCTATGTTAGAATTGCCTGTGTAGCTCAGAAACCTATGAGACTATACTCAAACCAATAAGAATTACCTGATGAATGAAAGTTTATATTAAACAAAAAAGTCTCCAAGTGGTTAGAATGTTCAATCAAGGGGAAGAACAACTACATAAGCATGTAGATTTTAATAAACTCCTTCAGTGCCTAGAATCTTCTTTTCATGTTAACTAAATTTGCTATGTATTAAAGCAAATACTGCATCACTGAAGTTCTTGTGAACTGAAAATATACCTTAAAACTGATTAAGAGGAATGACTAAAGGTTTAGTAAGTAGTGCATTTATAATTTGTAATTATTGCTTTGGTTTGTTTGGTTAGTATCATTTTACATATAAAAAAATTGTGTGTGTGTGTGTGTGTGTGTGTGTGTGTGTATGTATGTGTATGTATGTATGTGTATGTGTACATGATCACTTGTGAACTCAATTATGGTAATCTTGAGTGGTGACCTGAATTCCGTGTTGGTTTTCTTCCGTGTTGTCTCTACCTTGTTCATTGAGCCAGGATCTCTGTAACCTTGGAACTTGTTATTCTAGTTAGACTGACTGGGCAGCAAGACTCAGGGATTATCCTGTTTCCAGAAATCTTGCTCTCTGCAAAGACTGGGTGGGGATTAGGTATAGTCGCTCACTGTTAAACAGCACCCCTGCTTTAACGTGGATACTTAGGATCTGAACCATTACCTACTGAGTCATGTCTTCAGCCCCTGCTTTGTGAAATTTTATTGTGTTTCCGTAACTTTTTTTTTTTTTTTTTTTTTGCCAATAGGGATTTTTTGCCAGGTGGCAGGAGAGATTATACAGTCCAAGTTCAGCTTCGGTGAGTTTGATATTTTCCTAATTGCTATGTGCATTGGAGTTTTAAAACATGTAAGCATGTTTGGTACCCTAACAACTTTTTTCTTTTTTTTTAAATACAGACTTTGCTTGGCAGAGACCAGTTGCCCTCAAGAAGATAACTATCCTAATAGTTTGTGTATAAAAGTAAATGGGAAGCTCTTTCCTTTGCCTGTAAGTTGCTATCTTTTTACCAGATTTTTTTGTAAGTTTAGTTTAAACCCTGACAAGGGTAGAAACAGTGACAACTTGGTACTGATAATTCTAACCCCCTTTAGAGAGGTGCATAAAGCTCCTTGTATGAATAAATGGCTGATATTGGGCCTAAGGAAGATAGAATGAACCTGAAACATTAAATTGTAGAATTCAAGAAAATTTTGATTGGCTCTTGGATCATATCTAACAGCTCAACTTGGGCACCTGATTGTACAAAACGTGTGGTAGTGAATTTCTGAATTAGCTGGGTTTGGCCTGTGGATTTATCAAGGAAAACAGAAATAGCAACAGAATCCAGGATTCTAGGCTTGGCCTTGATGATGCACACACTTGGGGTCCCAGGGAGCAAATAATCAGCAGCTTGTTGTCTAACAGTGAAGCAACTTCTGGAATATATACAGTGTACTTATATAGTCTGTTTCTGAGATTACTGGAATCTTCAAATCCTTAGGTCTTAAAATAGCATTTCAGTTGTCGAACTGTGCTAAATATCAGTTTCCACTGCAGCCTGGAGTACATCACTAAATTGGTATGATTGGGTAGAAAGCTGTCAATACTGGATAATTCGGGAGCATGAGAGAAGCCTGGTTCTTGAGCACTTCAAAGCAGAGGTGTATATTTGTTATTGAAGTGCCCTGTGACTCCACTGGTATTGCAAGTTGCCTTTTCAGCAAAAGCAGCTGTTAGAGACTGGGAAGCTGTTTGACATTCCTGCTAGGCGGCTTGACTTGGAATGATTATGTGAGCAGTACCTTTGTGTAGCTGAACAAGTCATACAGTATAGTCCAGGAATCTAGGTTCTCTAAGAACCAAGTGCTTATAACTGTTCATGATTGAGTCTACCCTCTTGTTGGCCAAGAAAACCGACCTTCCATAGTTGTTAGCATATCCTTTATCTCATTCTTGGCTATGGGGCTTAGAAACCTGTCCCTTGAAGTCAAGAAAAAATAATACACACACACACACACACACACACACACATACACACACACACACACAGAGTGTGTGTGTGTGTGTATGTATGTATGTAAGTAATATTCATGTGTGTGGATTCATAGGCGTGCCATGGTGAACATGTGAAAGTCAGATGACAGTTTGAGGAATCCACTTACTGGCCTGCTGAATGAATTTTACAGAGCTTAAGCACTGCTATACCACTAATTGACTTCTACAAGATGTTTGAGAGACTGAAGTCTGAGACTGTCCTTTGAGGACAAAAGGGGAAATTAAAGGATCTGGGTCCACACAATCAGGGAGGATTGCTTACTTTACACGATCTGTACATGTTCAAAAGCCATGTGAGTTGGGCATGGGAACATACCTGGAATCCCAGCATGTGGAAGGCTGAGACAGAAGGATCTAAGGTTCAAAGCCAGTCTGGGCTACATTGTGAGACTCTTCAAAAACCCAATAGGGCATTTTACCTCTCTGGTTTCTGACTTTCAGCAATAAGATTCACAAGAGCTGTCTTTTTCTTGAGTGTACTGCATGGCATCTGGACCAGAGGAGGATGCACTTTGAGCTGAAGGATGCCAGTTGGGTGGTTGGATGTTTCAAAAAGGAAGTCTGGCAAAATCACAAATCATAGGATGATTCTATGCATGCTTTATGTTATCCCCCCTCGCCCCGCTCCCACACACATTTATTTTTTACTGCTTAGTATGTGCTAAGATTCATTGGACTCCGCTTGTTTACCTCTTTTATAGTCCTTGAAGAAAGATAAAACTGTAGAGGATTTTTGTGTGTTCACACACTCACTCTCAACCTATCCAGTGTGATATGTCTGTGCGATTGATGGAGTTTACAGTGTACCAGATCTTCCTAAACTTGTTGACATTTTTGTAGTAACTGATGGCTGTACAGTGTATTTGTGTAAGTTTCATAAAACTCTAAATGGCTCAGTCAGTACCATGCTTTGGCTTAGCATTTTAATTGGTGAGGTCTGTAACTTCACTATGACAGGTCTCTGTTACTTTTCCAGACATTTTGAGACAAAGAAAATGAGATGCTTGGGTACTCCTCTGAGATATTGTTAGACAACGTTGGTGTCTGCCTTAAAGCACCAAGGACCCTTAAGTCCTTACATTAGGCTGTTTGTGGAGATAGGAATTTTGTGTAAAGCATCCTTTGTCTGAAGAGTCTGGCACTCACCCTTGAGCTAGGGGTGCTGTGAAGAAGAATGTGAATATTGGGAGAAAGACAAAACCGTATTTCAAAGATAGCAACAAGGCACTTGGTGTTTTGCATCAACTCCACAAACTTGATGAAAACTTCTTCCCTGTTATTTTGAGACCTGATTGGCCTGATCCTTAGTATGTGGACCAGGCTGTCCTAGTTATAATCTGCCTGCCTGTTTCCTGAGCTCCAGTATTATAGATGTGTGCCACCATACCTGGGAAATCTTAGGGAACAGATGACATAAGCTGACACACAGCTGATGAAAAACTTCTACAAGTACCTGTTGGTCCCCAGTTACTAGTCAATGGGATAATGAAACATAGGGTATTTATGCTTAGCAGGATTCTGAGGTTCATGACAATCATGTAAGTATACTGCAGCCTCAAGAAAGATGCAGTGGATCTTTAGGGGTTAAATTAAGCTCTTTTGCTTGTAGGACCTAAATCCAGTTGTAAAGTGCATTAATAGGCCACAAAAGATTTTGACTTGTTATTGCCTGTGATCTCAGTTTGCTGAAAAAAGATCCGGCAGGCATAGTCTTGATAGGATTATTGAATTTCCCGTGCTAAATCTGAACATAATTTGTCTTTGACCTAGCCTAAGTCTTTACATGTGTGACTCTATTATATTCAGTCATTTTGGACCCATTTTCAGATAGCTACTATATATTACATGTACAAAGTAAATGGAATAGGAAATGTGAATTGCTTTGACAGTAGTGTGTCCTTGGACTCCCACATATCAAGTAAATGATAAAAGCAGCTTCGTATTTACCAACTTCAAGATATTTCATTTTTTTTGTATGTGTTGTGTGCATGTATGTAGTATTTTGTGTTGGCTTGTGTTCAGGCTGATGTATATAGATGCATGTAGAGGCCTGAAGTTAATGTTGGGTATCTTCTTTGGTTAGTCTCCACTTTATGTTTGGAGGCAGAATATCTGACTGAACCCAGGGTTCACCAATTCCTGCTAGTCTAGCTATCCAGTTTGCTCTGGGCATCTTGTCTCTCTTCTCTTGTGTTGGGATTATAGGAGGCTGCCATACCATCCTGGCTTTTTCCTGTGTTCTGGGGACCAGAACTCTGGTCTTCATACTTGTACACCAAGTGTTTTATCTACGGAACTGGCCACATGGTTTAATTTTTAAATTTGTATGGGGATTTGCATGCATCAAAGGTTGACATTGAGATGTCTTCCTCCATTCTCCATTTTAATTTTTTTGAGACAGAGTCTCTTGCTGAACCTGGAACTCACCAACAGACTTAGTTTCTTTTCCTGTTGCTGTTATAAAACACCCTGATAAATGCAACTTAAGGGAGAAATTTCCCCCTTGCTGGAAAGTCTTCCTATGGAAAGTGCAGAGTAAAGTTCTTGGATTGATGAATCAGTGATAATGGGATTAAGGAGCTTCCATGTACTTAATGATTTGTCTAAAATTTCAAACCAAAGGGCCAGAGAGATGACTCAGTGATTAAGAGCACTTGCTCTTGCAGAAGACCTGGGTTTAGTTTTTAGCACTCACATAGGGTAACTCACAATAGCCTGTAACTCCTGTTCCAGATTCCAGCACTTGCCTCAGATTCTTCTTGCCTCTGCAGGTGCTGCACACATACGCACACACAGTTTTAAAAAAGATTAAAGAATTAAAAGCTGAGCCTGAAGCATACTGAAGAGAGTGAGGCAATACTGACCCCACAGCCTTGTTCATGCTAAGCAAATGCCCTGTGTTGCTTTGAATACTCTGATACATTTACTCTTGGTTTCTCTGCTCTTGTCTCTTCCACACTGTTGAAATGCCTTGTGACTCAAATTCCAACTAGAGTTGATATTTAGTGAGGGCATCAGTTTTTCGTTTTGTTTTTAAATCATTTTGGCAGACCTCAAGCTACTGTTTTTATTTGGTTAACCCACCAATAGATAAAGCAAAAGCAGAATTATTTCCTAGGTCTCAAACAGACAGACAAAGTTTTGCATTTATAATTGCTTAAATACTGGTATTGATATTCCTGTGTTTGTTGCTCGTAAGTACTATCACTTTCCTCCTTACTGCTTTGGGACATGTCTCTAACTGAATTGGAAGCTGTTTTGCCTAGGCAGACTGGATGGTCATCCAGCTCTTGGGATCCACCTTTGTCTGCCTTCTGTTGCTGGAGCTGCAGGCCTGTTTAGCCCAGCTTTTTACATGGATGCTGGGGGCCTGAATTAGGTCCTCATGTGCCCACTGAGCCATCTCCTCAACTCCTAAAGTAAGAGGATCTGTTTTTGAGTTTCTCTTTTCCTCTTGTGTTTCACATTAACCAATTTAAATGGGCACACCCCTCTTAAACATATAAATACATACCACTCCTATTTCCATGTTACAATGCAAGTTCTTTTTGCAAGAGGTTTTGATGATGTTTAGAATTTTGTTGGTAGTTGTAGATTACAAATTATCATATGGATACTCACTTAATAATTACTATACTCCCTTTAAGAGACAATGAAGGAAAGGGTGTTCTCAAGTTCTGGTTGACTTGGGTATATTCTATAGCTCTGCTTTTGTACCAGTAGGAATTTTACCTTTTGTAAGTTATATAATTCAACATTGCTGAAAATCTGCAAGGATCTTTTTGTATAAATGAATGAATGAATGAATGAATGAATGAATGAATGAATAATTTAACTTTCTGTGCATTGGTATGAAGGTATCAGATCTCCTGGAACTGGAGTTACAGACAGTTGTGAACTGCCATGTGGGTGTTGGGAATTGAACCTGGGTCCTCTGGAAGAGCAGCCACTGTTCTCAAATGCTGAGCCATTTCTCCAGCCCCTGTCTACAAGGATTTGCTGATGATCTGTGTTAGCTGTGATATTTTGCCATTGCCTATATGTATATAACTTTGATGCTATTCACCAAGTCTGACTGAGTAGCTATGTGCCCTCAGCTTTTGAGCTAATAGATAATTTTAAGGACATTTTGAAAAGGAAGCATGGATCTTAGCTGTTGTCTGAAAACCTTTCTCCTATAACCAGAGATCCAAGATTGTATTAGCATTAACATGTGCAATTAAAGTTGTCATTGACTCTCAAGGAAATCTGAGATGTGTTAGTGGAATGAAGTATAATTTTAAGATATATTTGTAAAGCTTTTCCATAATAAAGGTTAAAAATGTGTTAATGATATAATGAAAAGTTCCTCAGAAGATTCTTCCATCAAAAAAAGAATATGGTAGGTCATGTATGGTGGTGCATACCTTTAACCCCAGCACTTTAGGGGGCAAAGGGCAGATCTCTGAGTTTGAGGCCAGCCTGGTCTACATAGAGTTTAGGACAGCCAGGCCTATTAATAGAGACCTTGTCCCAACAAAAAGAAAAAATAAAAGGATATGTGACTACGGTGGTCAATTCATTGTGTTTATATTTGCTATGTGTATGAAAATAAGTAATGATACAATGAGCTGTACCATGGGTGTTTTAGGGGAAAGATCTAAATGGCACGTTAGCTGCCATACATAATGAAGCATGTTGTCTGGTCTTCAGTATGTAGGCATTACTGCAGCAAAGAAACTTTTCTGTTTTTTTTGTTTTGTTTTGTTTTGTTTTTCGAGACAGGGTTTCTCTATGTAGTTTTGCGCCTTTTCTGGAACTCACTTGGTAGCCCAGGCTGGCCTCAGACTCACAGAGATCCACCTACCTTTGCCTCCCGAGTGCTGGGATTAAAGGCGTGTGCCACCACTGCCCAGCTGAAACTTGTTTTCTAAAAGTTATATTATTTTGCTTTTGAAAGTCATAGCTTTTTGGTAATTGAGAATTGTATATACTATAAATAAAAAGTGAGTATGTTTCCTATTTAAAACAAAATCAAGCCAATTTAATATCAACTGAAATAGTGGTTTTTTTAAAAAATTATTATCCTGGGTTTTTTGTTTTTAGTTTTGGTGTGCTTTTGTTGTTTTGAGACAGAGACTTAGTCCTAGCCAATGTGCAACTCACAGAGATCTGTTTACCTCTTGAAAGCATTTGGGGTTGTTTGTTTGTTTGTTTTTGTTGTTCTGTTAAAATTTTGTTTCAGTTTTATTTGGGTATGTGTGCACACATTCATTTGTCTGTGGGTGCCAGCAGAGTCCAAAAAAGGGAGTCTGATCCTTTGAACTTGATGTTATAGGCAAATGTGAGATACCTATTGTAGGTTAAATGGGAGTTGATCTTGGGGTTTCTGGAAGAGCAGCAACCACTTTTAAAGATGCTGAGTCATCTTTCCAGTTCCTAAACCTGTTTTTTGTTTTGTTTTGTTTTGTTGTTTTTTGCCGGAGCTGAGGACCTAACCCAGGGCCTTGCGCTTGGTAGGCAAGTGCTCTTCTACTGGGCTAAATCCCCTACCCCTAAACCTGGTTTTAAAGATAATAGTTTCTCTTTCATTCAGAACAGACAGTAGAAAGCATTTTTAACTACTCACAAGATTTTAATGAATTTATTTTTAATTCCCAAAGATTGTTCTCTAATCATTCCCACTCATGTATATGTGTTTTGTATGGGGCCTTTTTTAGAGGGGCTATTATTGAGGTTTCAGTTTGTATAGATTGGTCTTCTGTAAAACGATTCACAGCTAGTATGACAAGATATCAACATTAATGGTGGAGTATGGATTTTTATCTTTCTTGTGTATTTGTATATAAGATAAAACAAAGATAACATAATGTAACAAAAATTAGGCAAGATCCTGTTGTATTTTGGAGAAAATATCTAAATCCTACAGAGCCTTTAAAATTATCTTGTTGTGTGGTTATAGGGCTACGCACCACCACCTAAAAATGGGATTGAACAGAAGCGCCCTGGACGCCCCTTGAATATTACATCTTTAGTTAGGTTGTCGTCAGCTGTGCCAAATCAGATTTCTATTTCTTGGGCATCTGAAATTGGAAAGGTAAGAATTTTTTTCCTGGGTAGGATGAAAGTATGTCTTCATTAGGAGTTGATTTCTTTTCTTAGGATAACAGCTTTGTTATAGTAATTTCTTGTTTCTGTGATCGAGTACCCGATAGAAGGAACTTGAATGAAGAGAGACACTTGTTTTTTTTTCATAATTCAAGTTAATGTCGTCCGTCATGGTAGACAGAGCATGGTGGCAAGCAGCTATCTGCTCCATGTCTCAACTTTACTTCCAAAAGGCTCCACAGCCTCAAAACAGTGCCACCACCTGGGGACCAAGTCTGCAAACACATTAGCCTATGAGGGACATGTAGTAGAATGGTTAGAAGTTCTTATTAATAAAATCAAACCTGAGGCCACTTATTGGGGTGAATGCTGGAAGATCAGAGACACAGAACAAGCCACAGCTCCTCACCTCGCCAGTTCCTCAGCTGGTCTTGTTTCCTCAGACTGCAAGCTTCTGAGTCCTCATCCAAATGAATCTCAGCTGAACTGTGCTGCTCCAAAGCCTAAAAGCTTAACCAGCCAAATGCTTCTAGTTTCTGGTCTTCACGACTTATATAATCTTTCTCTTTCTGCCTCCATTCCCTGGGATTAAAGGCGTGTTTCACCATGCCTGGCTGTTTCCAATATGGCCTTGAACTCACAGAGATCCGCCTGGTTCTGCCTCCCAAGTGCTGGGATTAAAGGTATGCGCTACCACTGCCTATCCTCATGTTTAATACTGTGGCTGTCCTGTTCTCAGACCCCAGATAAGTTTATTTCAGGGAACACAATATTACGGGGAACACAATACCACCACATTTCCCCTGTTTTTGTCTAAAATTTAAAAAAGCTTATAACTAATACAAGAAAAATCATATCCAATAAGTATATACAATATACATAGGCAAGATTACATTAATGATGTCTAGTCCATTAACATTTGACAGATTCAGGTGAAAAACTCCATTTTATATATAACAATGTCCAGTCTAGTAACATTTGATAAACTCAGACAAAACATTTTCATTACTTATCCTATTTAAAACAAGTAGTTCCTTTTTAAAAGTAGATTCAAAAATAGATTTTTTTTTCTTATCATATTCAGGGACATTTCACATTGAAACTGCAGAGTTCTTATTTCTTTCAGCTTCCTGACTATAACCTCTAAAAAATAAAGACTTTTTTTATGCAGTGATGATAATGTAGAGGTTTATTTTACTTTAATATTTTATGATTTTTTTCTTTTTATAGTGAAAATATGTGTATGTTTATATTTCTTCAAATAGTGATTTAATTTAAACTCAGTGTGTGTCTTAAGTGTTTTTATAAACTGAAAACATTTATGAAGAGGATAAAAAACAGCTTATTGGCCTTTGTGGGAAATGGTTAACAGTACTCATAATTTAACAGTACTCATAATTTAAAATGATCTGTTAATAACCTTTTCTTAGCCTGGTGATGGTGGTGGTACACATATTTAATCCCAGCATTTGTGAGTCAGAAGCAGGCAGATCTCTGTGAGTTTGAGAAACTTTGTCTCAAAAAACCATAAACCAAAACCAAAACCAAAAACCTGTTCTTAGACAGGTATGGTGGTACACACCCTTATTCCCATCACTCAAGAGGCTGAGGCAGATAGATCTCTAGCCTGGTCTACCAAGCAAGTTCCAGGCTAACCAAGGCCTGTCTCAGAAAACAAAACAAAGCCCTAAAAACCAGATCTCTATTCTTGCCTTTAAATAAATAACTAGTACTTCAGACTCATAACATACTCAGAATTGTTTCCTTTAAATCTTCAGGTTGATGAACATGACGTTCTACAGATTCGCGCTCTCAAAATGAAGATATCAATTATGATATTGGCTAAAGCACAAAGTTTATGTTGAGTTCATTGTTTATTCAATAGACAATGGAAACATTTTTGAATATCAATGGCTGTATTCCCATTTCATGGAAATAACATGTAATACTCCTGTTTTATGGACAGAAATTGAGCTATATGTTTATAGTAGTGTTTTTTATTTGTTTTAGCCACAAAGATAATTATAGATCTGTAAATAGCTTAATTTTTTTTTTTTTTTTTCCCCAAGACAGAGTTTCTCTGTAGCTTTGGAGCCTGTCCTGGACTAGCTCTGTAGATCAGGCTGGCCTCGAACTCACAGAGATCCACCTGCCTCTGCCTCCTGAGTGCTGGGATTACAGGCGTGTGCCACCACCGCCTGGCTTTAAATTTTTAAATAAATGGTTAAGAGTCATTGCAAAAATACTAGTTTTGTTGTATAATGGAAATACTTTTCCTGTGTAATTAAAGTGATCAACAAATCTAAAAATTTAAGCAATGCTGTTAGAATTTGGTTACTTAAAAGAACATCAAAAATATTTAGAAGTATTTGTTTTGGCATTCATTAAATGTTTTCTTCATTGTGAAATTGAGTGAATGTATGCAATGAAGAGGCAGAATATAGTATTTTAGCCCTTGGACCTCTGTAAATAATTAACAGCAGTTCCTTTTGTAATATCTAGGCATGGAATCAGACCTAAACACTTTCTGGTCTTGGTTTTTATTTTTGTAATTTGTTTTTGTGTTTATTTGTCCTTCCTTAGTAAAATACCAGTTTAGCAAGAGGAGTTAATTTGTCAGTCTTTTCCTCAGAAAAAAGCTGGTATGGGCTTTATTGCTATGAATTTGCTCAAGACTGTGTAACAAGTAGTCTCTTCTGAAAGAATTAGAATTTTGGCACTCTAAATTTGAAGTGTTGATTTTTGAGCAGTGCCACTGATTTTGTGCAGTGTGAATTGTTTTCATATGAAACTATGGAAGCAAGCATTGTTACATAAGAAGACAAAAATAATACTCTGGTTGCCATGGGAGGGAATGTTCGCATGGTGACCCCCAAGCTACTCATTTTGCTGCATTAGAATACATAGTCAGAAAAGCATTTGACCACGCTGTTTACCATACAAATGGATGCTTTAAAATGACAAGTGATTGAATAATAATTTCACAGTGAGAAAACTATTGCTTCCCCAAATGCTTAGTTCATGTTGTCCCTGTCTCAGGTGCCAACTCTCCTTTGGAGGTTTAGTGTTACTTTTAGAGCCGAGAGTATCTTCCATCTGTATTTTATATAAGTGCAAAACAAAAACACTGTCTTGTCCTTAAAACAGATTTTCTTTCTTTATAGAATTACTCCATGTCTGTATATCTTGTGCGGCAGCTTACATCAGCCATGTTATTACAGAGATTAAAAATGAAAGGTATTCGAAATCCTGATCATTCCAGAGCGCTAAGTAAGTAATGTTTATAACACTTAAACATAAGAGACACTTTGATGGAAGGAAATCCTTACACACATGGCAATATAAAGTAATATGAATCATTAATATATACATATATATGTACATATATACTATACACACACACACACACATACCCTACCCCTCACACCCACATACACACCCTACCCCTCGCACTCCCCCCCCCCCCCCCCCCCCCCACCCCCCACACACACGGCCCTGTGTATGTAATTTGTATTAGTTACCTAGTGGAAGAAACCTCAGACACATTATCACATTGTCTTCAGGTGTTAGAGGAAATAAGGAAGATATCTTTTTTTTCTACAATTTTAGCAGTTGTTGGAAACAACTAATGGAACCCAATAAAAATGTAATGAGTATGTGTTGGCAAGCACTAAATTAAAGCTCAGGGCCCTGCTCCATTTCTTACCCCTCTCCTAATTGTTTTGTTTAATCCTAAAACAATTTTTTTGTTTATAACTCTCCCTTCCTTGTGCTTTACTTTTTAAAAGAAATCTTTAAAATTCAGTTAAATATGTGATGCAGAGTTTGCCTATTGGTAATTCCTTAATCTAATATTGGGAATACAGTTGTATTTTCAATGCATTAATATTCAACATTTGTCTTTCTTTACCTATTCAAAGGGTCTAGGAACTTTTCAAATATTTTCTGTAATTCTGCTCTAATATCACCATTAATTTCAAAATTTATTAGTACCATTTTCTTCTTTTTAAAGTTAAAGAAAAACTTACTGCTGATCCCGATAGTGAAATTGCTACAACCAGTCTTCGAGTGTCCTTGATGTGCCCGGTAAGTCAAGTGACAAAACATTCCGGCCAGTTGTGCTTTTCATAAACGACTAATTGATAAAAGTTAGGGTGAGGATGAATGAAGGTGTATTTTGATAGAATTCTAAACCTTTGTCTTTTCCATTTTGATACCTTCATGAGTAAGCGTTAGGAAATTTTTGTATTCTTTAAGCAATTATAAAGCAATAATATGTAAGACTGTTATATCAGAGAAGACAGACTTATGCTCAGAAAACCTGTCAAAATGATGTAAGTAATGCAGTTTAGTAAGCATATGAAGAGCTATTATCAGAGTGAATGTAATACTAAAAATAGCGATAATATTGCTGGAGTCTGATAAATGCTAATTGATAGTCTTGGTTTAATGAGTTAGGATGTGTGGACTGTCTTTGCTGTGCACTCTTAAGTTACACAATAATTTATTTATTTTATTTATTTATTTATTTATTTATTTATTTATTTATTTATTTATTTTTTGGTTTTTCAAGACAGGGTTTCTCTGTAGCTTTGGAGCCTGTCCTGGACTAGCTCTATAGACCAGGCTGGCCACGAACTCACAGAGATCCACCTGCCTCTGCCTCCTGAGGGCTGGGATTACAGGCATGCGCCACCACCGCCTGGCGTACACAATAATTTTTATTTCATATCTCCTTACATAGAGCCATCAGTGAGAAATCATTCAGCAGCTGTGAGATCCTTTATGTAATGTGTGGTGTCAGTGAGCTAACTGTGAGAGAAAGTAGACAGTCTAGTTACAGAACACATCCCATGAAAAAGCAGCAGACTATATATCTAATGTTAAATGAAGAGGTGGAAGAAATGTCAGGAGTAGTGGGGGAAATGAAGTGTGTGAAGAAAGGCTTTTCAAAGTAAGCTTACCTTTTTGAGAAAAGCTGTGAATCTTGAATTTTTAATTAGTTTTGGATGACACTTGATGATTGCTACCTTTGTAAGATGTGTTTTTTTTTTTTTTAAATTTAATGGAATAAAAAGTTATGTCAGAGAGAGAAGAAACTAACATGTAAATGCTGGAGCAGGCACTGATGGAGGCATTATTTTTATTTTGTAGATGAGGATACCAGTCAAGGTTGGCTAACCCAAATCATAGGGTCACTAATAGAATTGGAATAAAGCTTTTATTCTGTAATATTCCAATTTTGTTTCCAATAATTGCTGCCAGATTGGGCCAACATATCAATATGCTATTATTTTAGTAGACCTGGTGTCTTTGACAAATGCTGTGTATTTTCTTTTAAAGCATTGTGTGTGTGTGTGTGTGTGTCTGTGTGTGTGTGTGTGTCTGTGTCTGTGTCTGCTTGCGTGTCTGCATGTGAGGCCAGAGGTCAACCTCAGGTGTCACTTCTTCAGGAACTGTTTTTGAGCCAAGATTTACTATCTTTTTTGATTTTTTAAAAAGATTTATTTATTTTATTATGTATACAGCATGTATGACCAGAAGAGGGTACCAGATCTTATTACAGATGGTTGTGAGCCACCATGTGGTTGCTAGGAATTGAACTCAGGACCTCTGGAAGAGCAGTCAGTGCTCTTAACCTCTGAGCCATCTCTCCAGCCTGATTTACTGTGTTATTTTAATTTCTGGTAACATTTTGTTGAGTGAGTTAATGTAACTTACTCAGCTTACTTTAATGACTTATTTCCACACACTAATAGTGTAAGAAACAAACTCCTTTATGTTGATACAAAATTCTTAAATTCAATGATTATGCCAGTCAGTGACTATGCCAGTACTATTTAAAAACATATAAATTCAGGGATGCCTTCTAATATTGCAGTGATAGTTTGCTTTTAGAAAAGTTCTTAAAGCTGTTCATCTTATAATAGAAAGGTTAAAAGAATCATATCAAGTGCCAAATATTTAGTCAACTTCCATTCTGAGTAGGACATAAACTTAGCAAAATCAGAAAAGGTAGAGATCAAATTTGTAGGTCAATATTCTGCTGTTTAATGTTGTAAAAGCTAGAGGCACATCACTGCAGTGAAGAACATTTAGATGTGAATATAATTCTACCAACCATTTCTCAGCAGTCTAGTCATCTTTAGTTTCTTGTAGCTTTTACAGTTTTATCTCAAAATAGAAATGAAGTTTGTGGCTCCGGGACTGTGGGTTGCTCTTAGCTTTATTGTCTGGAAAGTGAAGGCATAATCTGTTTTCAAAGAACAAAGAACAGGGAAATGAATGCTTTAAGAAGACAGGTTGCATTTTCTGTTAACTCTGGGTTAATTGTGCATATGTGGTCAGGTCTCTAGCTTTGTTTCTTTTGAGCTAGGGGTTCTCTATGTAGCCCTGGCAGTCCTGCAACTCACTCTGTAGACCAAACTGGCCTTTAACTCAGAGATCCACCTGCCTCTGCCTCAGAGTGATGGGATTAAAGGTGTCCACCAGTACTGCTGGCTTAGGTCACTGACTTTCAAGAATCTCTTTTCCTTCCCTTGTTTCATCTTTGTCTCTTTCCTAGTCTTTATAAATTCTATTACCTAGTCAGCAAATACTGAGAACACTTTATAAGCTGGTATTGAGCTAGCACTGGGGGAGTCACAGGAATAGACATAGTGTCTGTGTGAGCATAGGACCTAGTGGAAGAAAGAAATGTTTAATGTTTAATGTCAAAAGCACTGCTTATAAATGGAGATATTTTCTGTAAATGACAGTTGTGGGAGGTTTTAATGGTTATAAAAGGAAATTTGACTTGGTTTAATGTTTGTGTGGGTGTCAGTGGACTTCTATAAGAATTGAGTAGAACAATATAAATACAGCTATATAAAAACAAATTAGAAATTGATACCTTTGATTATGGTATAAAGTTTTTATATTTTTAGTTTATGTTACAAGGCTTGGTTTTTTTTTTTTTATGTAAAGAGCTCTTCTAAATAAGTTTACTGACCATGTGAAAAATGAGTAAAGGGTACGCATAGCGATTTCTTAGAAATACAAATAGCTCTTTGAAGTAGAAGAAGAGCTACTACTGAGCTTCTGTTTTCCACATTGAAAATAAGAGAATGTAGTTCACAACTGCCTTGGAATATTTCTCGCCAACCAGATTGGTGTAAATCAAATTTTCATTATCATTAGTGATAATAGTCGAGTGGAATCAAGTACATTAATGTACATGAATTTACAGATCATTAGATTTCTCTGATTAATGTAGTTTATCAGTGTTCAAAAGTCACGAAGATTTCCCTTTTACCCAAATAATTTCATTTTGGGGTGCTCATTTATAACATAGTGATACAAGGTGGGAAAATAGAAATGCCTACCACTAGTGTACTAATTAAACAATCCATGATATGATGTCTTTGTATCATAGTAGCTTAAAAAAAGATTTACTTTCTAAAGTGTATGTGGTGTGTGTGTGTGTGTGTGTGTGTGTGTGTGTGTGTGTGTGTGTGTGTTGGTTCACATGAAGGCAGGAGCCCATGAAGTTCAGAAGTGTGTGTGTGGAGTTGGAGTTTTAGGTAGTTGTGAGCCACTTGGTGAGGGTGCTGGGAAGTGAACTCAGGTTCTCTGTAACATGTGCTTTGAATCATTGATCTAGCTCTTTAGCTGGTTGCTTTTTTATTTACAGATTTGTGTGTAGTAGCTAACAAATTGGGTAACAGTAAGGTACAAAATTTTGTGAAATGCACCACCATTTGTGATAAAATAATTTTTTTATATATGTACTTAATTTCTGCTTAGAACTTACATGAAAGAGCATGCAAGAGATGTCTAAGTGATTTCCTTAATAGAGAGATTAGGGGCTGGGTAAGACACAAGCTTGGGCCTTTTGTGTGTGTGGTGTGTGTATGTATGTGCCTTTCTCTGCCTTTGGACTTACATATTACTAAAGTAAAATGATCTTTTGAAAATCTTGAGACCATACATAAATAAAAAGAGAAAAAAATTTTATGAAAGTAAATTTAGGTTGGGTCTTTTTGATTATCTTGTTTGACTTCTTAAGACCTTAATGAATACCTCTTTTCTTTTTTCTTTCTTTTCTTTTTTGGTTTTTCAAGACAGGGTTTCTCTGTAGCTTTGGAGCCTGTTCTGGACTAGCTCTGTAGACCAGGCTGGCCTCTAACTCACAGAGATCCACCTGGCTCTGCCTCCCGGGTGCTGGGATTACAGGTGTGTGCCGGGATTACAGCCGTGTGCCACCACCGCCTGGCTGAATACCTCTTTTCTCGTGAAGACTTTCTTGTTCTATTTATCATGTTGTGTTCTCTATTTTGTAGTTAGGAAAAATGAGGCTGACAATCCCATGCCGTGCAGTGACCTGTACACATCTGCAGTGTTTTGATGCTGCCCTTTATCTTCAAATGAATGAGAAGAAACCCACCTGGATTTGTCCTGTTTGTGACAAAAAGGCTGCCTATGAAAGTCTGATATTAGATGGGTGAGTGTATCTATGGGCAGGCAGCTAGAAAAAGAAAAAGAAAAAGTAACATATAACTTACTGATGTTTTTAAGCCCAGCACTCAGGAGGCAGATCGCAGCATTTAATGTTAGTCAGGGCTGTATAGTGAAACCATGTCTCAAAAGCAAAGCAATAATTCATAATAGGATAAACGGTCAATGCTGTCACATCACATAGCTGCTAAGGTTAAAGCTGTGTGGGTTATTTTGTCTCTGGAGTTGTATTGCTTATATTAGAATTGGGCAAGTTATATGAACTGTTTTTTTGTTTTTGTTTTTGGTTTTGGTTTTTGGAGACAGGGTTTCCCTGTGTAGCTTTGCGCCTTTCCTGGAACTCACTTGGTAGTCCAGGCTGGCCTCAAACTCACAGAGATCCACCTGCCTCTGCCTCCCGAGTGCTGGGATTACAGGTGTGCGCCACCACCGCCCGGCATGAACTGATTTTTAATAAGTTAGGTCTTTTTATTAAAGATTTATTTTGTTTTTAGTTATGTGTATATCCTGCCTGCCCGTCCTACCTCCCAACCAACCAACCATCCATCCATCCATCCATCCATCCATCCATCCATCCATCCATCCATCCCTGTCTTTACCTCCCTCCCATAAAGAGGAATTATAATTGTCATAAAATATAAAATAATTCAAGTCCCAAGTCTTACACTATTACTTTGACTTTAGTGTACACTATTGTATTTCATCTTTGACTTTAATGACATGTATGTACTTCTAATTGATTTGTAGGCTTTTCATGGAAATTCTCAATGACTGTTCTGATGTAGATGAGATCAAGTTCCAAGAAGATGGTTCTTGGTGTCCAATGAGGCCCAAGAAAGAAGCTATGAAAGTAACCAGCCAGCCCTGTACAAAAATAGAAAGTATGTGCTAAATTAAATGACAGGAGTACCCTTAAAGTGCAAATTGTAAAATATCAACTCTAACCACTAGGACTAGTTTTAGTATTTAATTTGCTAACTGTATCTTTGGGACATCTTTCTCATTCATTTTCTTTTTTTAAAGAATGTACTAATTTCTCTATTATCTTACCAGCTTTTAAATAATGTTTTATGTGCAAAACAAGTAAAAGTTAACTAAAGTTAGGAAGCTTTGTGGATGGGTAGCATGAAGACTGTATTTCAGAACACCCATAAAGACTGGGTGACCATGTGTGAACCTTTTGTAATTTCAGTGCTCTGTAGGCCATGACAAGAATCCCTAAGGCAATCTATTCTCAACCTCTGGGTCAAGAATCCTTTTGGGTTTGAACAACCCTTTCACAAGGTTTGCCTAAGATCATCAAAATACACTGATACTTACATTACGATTCATGACAATAGCAAAATTACAGTTAGTAACTAGCAATGAAAATAATTTTATGCTTGCGGGGGGAACACCACATGATGAACTGTTTTAAAGCATTAGTAAGGTTGGGAACCGCTGAACTAGACTAAGTAACCAAATTGGTTCAGTGAGACTCTGCCTGAGTTAATAAAATGGCAAGCAGTTGAGTAATATGCTTTTTATTAACCTCTGTCCATGCATGCTCATATATGTGCAGACATATATATGCATGTATATATATTATATATACACACTTGAGAAATAAAGAGAAAGGTTAGAAAGTGTTTTGTATATCTGTACAGAACCCAATGTGGTCAGAGAGGTTATATATATATCATTTATTAGTGTGAAGACAGTGATCATGAATTAGTTATTGTTGAACAAATTCTTTTACAGTATTAGTTACCCAGCATGTGTACACTAATCTGCAGTGAAAGGGCATAATAATGGAGTTTGAGGAGTTGAAATCTATGTGCACATTCAACCTCTGAATTAATTGATTTAACTGTTTTCTGGCTCTGTTAAAATTCTAAAAAACAATAACAGATTTTATCACCTCCTTGGGGTGCATGCCCCAAGGCAGCACACAGACTTCAAAAGAAATCCACAGCGTTGTCGCAATTGAGACTTTTCTATATGAGGGTTTTTAGGGGAATAAAACACTCACACTCTTGCTGGTTCCTTTTTTATTCTCTCTTGTTCTCTCTTCCTCACTGCAAATCTTTCAGACAATACAGGAGTCATAAAGAGGTCACATTCCATAGGTAAAGACATGATTAAAAACAGAGTCATCCTGACAACTCTCATGCAATATATCTAAGTAGTGTGTCATGAGCAAGCAAGAAACATATTTTCTCAGTCAACCCTTTTATCGATAGGCTGTAAATTGTAGTTAGAAAGAAAGAATCAGTTACTTTATCATCTATATTGAGAGATAATCTTATAAGGAATTTTAAAGGTATCATAAATTAAACTGCGGGAGAGCCTAAGAAAACGAGAAAATTGTATACTTACAACCTATCTGAGTGTATATACTACTTCAACCTTAGGCCCTGCAATCTCCCAGGTAGGGAAAAGGCAGTTTAAACTGACTCACAACTATGTAAACATTTCGAACTAACACGCTGCAATCAGGAGTTATAAATTCAGGTACCCCCTTCTGTCTCAGAGGCCAGCAGAGTGCAAGCTGAAGTTTCAGGACGTGGAGACATCCGGAATGTCATAGATTCTCTAGTTCAGGCTCAGGTGAACATTTCCTAAGTTATTGTAAATCTTTCAGCATCAGCTCAGCCTGCATTTTCCATTATACCAATGATGCTCCAATCTTAAAATGGACTTTCTGCCCTGTGTGTAACTCTTGATTATCAAAGAAAACTTGTAGCCTTTATTTTGGAGCCACAGAGTCAAATTATTTTCTGTAGCCCCAACTAGTCAGAATTTATTTTCACAAATTGAGGTCAGGAATGGATGCAAGGAATTAATCATTTGCCAGCTAGCAATAATTGGGCTGTTCTGTATTTATGACCTAGATTGCTTTTCTGGGATTGTTTATCTTAAAAACCATTAACAAGACATCTGGTCTAATCTAAAGCAAGTTTGAAGCTTTGTATCGGCTAATGGTACACATGAAACCTGTGACTGCATTTCTCAGCCTTAACATTAAAGTAATTTGAGCCAGCCTGGCCCCTGGACTCAAATGTATTCCTATATCATAAATCTGAGCTGTGATTTAAAGCAGTTCCTAAGTGGAACTCGTAGACCTCGTGGAACTCATGGGCCTTAGGTATGAAACATACCCTAGTATTAATTTTTCTTCATCAAACTCTGTATCAATTAGATAGTACAGCTTCAGGAGGAATCATCTTCCAGACAGTCCACAGATACAAATGCCTAGTAGATAAAGATCTTTTCATGAGATAAACACACTGCGATACAGGCAGTGGGGGACTCCCCACATCCATATATGTCAGATACCGGAGAAAAGATTGTAGCAGCAACATGTAAAGGGAAAAAAGAAGCAAAAGACATCCTGGAGCCTGGAGCCAGAGTTTTTCTTCTTGTGAACTGACACCTAAAACTTCAGTTACCATCTGTTTTTCCTGTGACATGACTACCAGCAAGATATTCTGAGTAAGAAGAGAAAATGAAGACTATGGGTAGTGTTAATTATTGTCTTGTGATCTTCACAGACCTCTCACTGGTTGAATTGCGAGGATTGCCCTCATAATGTAAAAGGTGTAGGCAGACACAGCTTTATTGATTAGTATCTGATGCTTTTTCACAATGAACTATCATTTGTTTTTGACAGATTATAGTAGTAATGTTCCATAACATGATAAATGTGATTGCCTCTATAAATAGAACAGGTTCTGATTAGATGATTTATGTCAGCGTAACTCAGGTAACCAGTTTGTGACTTTTTTCTTTTTTAAATATGAACAAGATTGATACAGATGACTCGGTGATGACAAATGTTGAAATATGCAGTTTCTGAAACTGCATACTCCAGGCCAGATGTCTTTGACTTAATGGTGCCACATATGTCTAACAGCACACAGTTGGCTGTGTACACTTTACACTCCTGTCCCATGGTGTAATACCAGTTTTCTAACCCTCAAGATCTGTCTGTACAATGATTACTAACCTAGAAAGACAATGCAAGCAACACTAGGCCCCATACTAACCCACTAATAGTCCTGGAGAGAGTAAGTATGCTGTAAAGGAGGCTTCTGACCTCTGTCAGAAATGGCCCTGACTATTTTCACATAAATGTTTTACAGACAAGTTAGGCAACTGGACTCTGTCCCTTTTAGAGAAAAATGCGTTCCTAAGATATATACACACACACACACACACAAACACACACACATACATACATATATATATATATATGTATGTATACGTATATATACACATATATGTATATATATGTATATGTATATATACAGACATTTAAGACTATACATCTACATTGTTCTATCTTTGATTTCTTTCTTTCTTCCTGTTTATCTACATCCAGGTTCAAGTGTCTTCAGTAAACCTTGTTCAGTGACTGTAGCCAGTGATGCAAGCAAGAAGAAGATAGATGTTATTGATCTAACAATAGAGAGCTCTTCTGATGAAGAGGAAGACCCTCCTGCCAAAAGGAAATGCATCTTTATGTCAGAAACACAAAGCAGTCCAACCAAAGGGTTTGTCAATTTATAGTTCACTATTGTTCATTGCACTTAAAACTAGTTTTTCTTGGGATGGTTTGAAATATGTTTATAAGGAGTTCCAATAGAAGGCAGTTTTCATCTGCTTTTCGTACAGTTGAAAGTTTTTCAAGTAAGCACATTATTTACAGGAAATCAAATTTTAATGGAAATATTCAACATCTCTGGGAAGTGGGAGTTTAAGTGTTTATACCTTGTGTTATATTCTTGAACTTGCTCATAATACTTGCATCTCAGTCCAGTGTAAGGGTGTTGATATAATGGAATAAAGATGCAGGAGGCTTGTAAGGACAGATCCATTTCTGCCACTTACTTGCTTGTGAGGTGATTTTGGTTATAATCCGTGATTGACTTTGACCCACTTTCTGTTCTGTTAAAACGAGGTAAAATAATGTGTGCTTCATAGGATTACTGTTGGGTTTTCATGAGAGTATAAAAGAACCTGGCTACTATGTCAGTAATGTTATAGTTCTTTAATGAAAATTCATTATCTTCCTTTTCCATTTTACAAAGCAAAATATGGACTAGTAGATGGGTGCATCTTATTATGTACTTTCTATGACAAATATGGGGAAGCTGTCGGTATCTTTAAGATAGGTTAGAGTCCAGCAACAGATCCTTTTTACAGAGAGATCTTGACAGCCATAAATTGTTGTGACAGTCCATGATCACGTTCTTAAAACTTAAGTGTGCTAGTCTCATCTCTGCCCTCAACCTATTTAGTATTTTCTTGTGCATCTTTTTAATAACAAAAGTTTGCCTATTTTAGGTATAGACTATAAAGTTGTACATTCAACTCTCCAAGACAGTTTTAGCATATTTCCATTGTGAAAAAAGCCCACATACTCACTTTAGTTTGTTATCATGCATCCCTTAGATGTAGTCAATGTCGATTTTCTACTTCAGTCCCAGCACTTAGGGGGCAAAGGCAGGCGAATCTCTTGAGTTCGAAGCCAGTCTGTTCTAAAGAGTGAGTTCTAGGACATCAAGGGCTGCACAGAAAAACCCTGTCTCAAAAACAAACAAACAAAAAATTTCCTGAATTTGTCTGTTCTGGACACTGTATACAGTTCAACTATATACTGAGTATACTTCAAATTCCTTTTCATAATTCTTCTTGGCACTTTGAAATAACTTTTCAGTTAGTTTTTAGACTAAATTCTTGCTTTCTTCACTATTAAAGCACTTATTCTAAGCAGGTGTACTGGCTAATGCCTGTGATAGCAGCATTTCAGAGGCAGAGGTAGGTAGATCACCATGAGTCTAAGACCATTTTAGGCTTCTGCCCCCAAAAATCCTAAAATAAAGACATATTTAAGACGTGGTTTGTATATCACAATATGAGTACAGGCTTATGTTTTCTTCTACTTAATTTAATTAGAACAATTTTTTATTTTTTTTATTTTTTAATTATTTTATTTTATTATTATTATTTTTTGGTTTTTAGAGACAGGGTTTCTCTGTGTAGCTTTGCACCTTTCCTGGATCTCACTCTGTAGACCAGGCTGGCCTCAAACTCACAAAGATCTGCCTGCCTCTGCCTCCTGAGTGCTGGGATTAAAAGCGTATGCCATCACCGCCCAGCAATTTTTTATTTTTAAAAATAATTTACTTTAATTTTTAGTGATGTACTAATTATTGCTTTTTCTGGATAATTTTTCTGACACTTTTGAAGATCAAATGAAATGAAAATACAGTTTTGAAGTGTTTAACAAAGTGTAGAATCAATGGATGTTTAATTATTTCTAGATTTTACTTTATCATTTTTAATGTAATTATTTTATAACAGTGTTTCAAACTTTTTCTGTTCATGATCAGTTTTTGTCTAAGAAATTTTTATGTGATCCTAGGATTGTGAACTAAGTATACAAATGAAACATTTACTGATAATAAATCATAAACATACTTAGAAACAGTTTTTTAGTATCCATACAACTTTACCATTTATTAAAAGTGGAAACAGAGTATATACTAATGAGATAGGTGTGTTTATTTTTACATAAAGAATTAAATGAGAGGCCAGGGGTAAATTGCTTGCCTTACTAGAGTGGGGATCTGAATTTAGTTCAGCACCCGCATAAAAATCTGAACCTGTGCATCTGTGTCCCAGTACTGAATTTAGGGGACAGGAAGGCAGATCCCAGAGGCTTGCTGCCCATCCATTCTTGCTGAATCAGTGAGCTCCATGTTCAATGAAAGATCCTGTCTTAAAGAATAAGATAGAAAGGTGTTTGAAGAATACATCTTGATATCCACCTTTAGCCTCCACATGCATGCAGGAGAGCAATACACATACACGCACACTAAATTTTGGCTAAATATTTACAACATCTTCAACATATTTCAGAATTGATCACTATTGTAATTTTATAATCATCAGTGCTAAGAATACTCATTCACATAAATGCATAGTATAAAATTATGTAAGTATTTTTACATACTTAGGAATTCAGAAATTATTGGAAATTTTTTCCTAATTATATTCCACATTCATTTAATGATTTTTTTTAAAAATGAACTTGAAATGAGTAACTCTAAAAGAAATATTTGAAGTCAGACAGTGTAACACACACAGTATGATCCAAACATGTTATAATTGAAGACTTACATACTGAGGAATAGTGGCATAGAAAAATTATGTTTATTTTCCATAATTAAATATTATATTCCTGTAACAGTAGAAAACTACATATGTACCGTAAAAGCATGGCAGATCCTAATAGTGATGAATATGAGCTAAGGCATTTTAGGTGGCATGTGCAGTGCATAATATGCATGTTTGTGCTAAGACCTGAGGCTTAAATGAAGTCACATGATGGAACAGGGTGATTATTGCTCAAAACACCTTGAATAATTCCTTAATTACAAATTAAATTTTGGTTGTTTATTCAGAAACCTTTGCCTATTGCCCCATTGGGGATGTTACCCATAGTTTAAGAAACTGTACTTTAGAATATGAAGAAAATTGCGTGACAGATCTTGTGGTTCATTTCATGTGTGGCTGAAAATTGTATAGTGATGCTGATTCATCAGTTGAAGCAATTGTGGATGCTGCCTGGGTTCCTCCTCCAAAGGTCTACCACATGCATCCTGCAGTCTGTTAACCACCAGTAGTTGAGTAGGACAGGAGACTGAAGGATTGGCTCTACATTAGGCAACAGTAGTTCCAAATGAGCACAATATCCAGAAGGATAGAGATAGTTTATACCTGTGGTCACATACCACAGAGCTATGTGTACTCTTTATCTAGATTGAAAAGAAAAACAGAACACTTTAGGTTGAAATTTGTAATTATATCAAGGACACTTGAAAGTTTTTATTTTCAAAGTCTCTAAATTTTAGCTACTTGGCTACTTCCATAATGTTGACATAATCCTTATACTCAAATCACATTTGCACATTATTAACACACACACAAATGAACACAGAAATATAAATGAGAATTCTCAGCTCAATCTTAGAAAGTTAGTAATTATATATTCAAATAACCTTCACTACAGCTAAGTAGAGTTTATTCTACAAGTTCTTTAGTATTGGGAACTACATTGATAAAATGGTTTTGTCATAAGGACAGTTATCTAGTTAATCTTAAGAGATGTTTTAAAAAGTATTCAATAAATGTTTCCTGATAGAAATTTTAATGTCTTATAAATATCCGAATTTACTTAATGATGATGGGCTCACTGCTTAACCTTAGTTCTTAACAGACTGCTTCAGTAAAGGAAACAGTGTTGACATACATACCATACCAGTTTTGTTCCATTTAGGGCATGTAACTGTACCTAGTATTTTAGCCAGTGCTGATCACTGAGGAATGCCCATGAGTACAGCCCAGAGGAAGAAGCAGGAAAATGAGTAGTGTGGGGCCTGGAATGTGATGAATGAGTGGGTGTTATGACTGATAGTATTAAGCCCCCCCCCCCAAAAAAAAAGAGACTGTCACTACTGTTCTGATTGTTAAAAGAACTATTGACTGGCTGGATTTTTATTCTCTGCATATTTTGAAGAGTTGGGACCAGTAGAACAATACATGGGGAAACTTCCTGATCACTGGTAGTTGCTGTTTTATGTTAGAATCTCATTTTCTGGGGGCTGGAGAGAAATAGGTTAGTGGTTTAGAGCACTTTCTGTTACAGAGGAACTGGGTTCTGTTTCCAGCACCTGCATGTTGGCTCACAGCTGTGACTCCATTTCCAGGTGTTGTGATGCCTTCTTTGACCCCTGTGGACACCAGGCATTCATGTAGTACACTTACATTCAGTCAGCACTCTCGTACATTTAAAATATTATCTCTTAAAAAACATTTTTAAAATCCGAATAGATGCCATCTGTCAGAAGGTTAGGGTGTCAGCTGATGCAGGGGTTGACATCTTGCTCCTTTCTTGCTCTTCTGGTTATTTCTTATCTTATAGCCCAGTGCCTTAAATGAAGTTTTAGGTTTTTACCTGCCCTTTAAGTTTAAGGAGAGTAAACAAATGAATAGAAAATGAGAAACCAGAAAATCTTAGTGTAACTTAGACCACAAGAATTACATGAGCCATCTAATTTTTAAAAATTATTTATTTGAGTCATCTAATTTTTAAGAGTTGTATTTTAGTTTTAGTATAAATTATAAACATTGTTTTCAAAGAAATAAGCAAGTGAAACACTTTTTACCTGGAGAGAAATCCTATCACCATTTTGATGGTAATCTGTTCCAGAGGCCTTTTATTGCAGTTTTTTTTTACTCCTGTCTGAAGAAACTTGTGTCATTTCAGCATGTAGAAAACTCTTAAGCTAACCTTAAACATTATGCCCCGCCCCAGTTCTTGAGAGCCAGCCTGCATGGCTGCTTTGTTGTTGATGACCTGCTCTAAAAATAGTGAGCAAACAGTATGGCATTAAATATGTCTCTCTCAGTTGGGAATCAGCAGGTGCTGGTGACAAATCCCAATCTCTTTTCTGCTTGTATGAGCATAGTGGTAGCCCATAGTGAACTTCAGGTATATAAATGAAAACTGTCAGCTCAGTTTTAGACCCTAAATCTGAACCAAGTATGTTTTCCATGTAATTTTCTGGTATAAAACATAATCTAGAATACTATTGTTTACTGTATAGAAGCATCCTGGCAGTTTACTTTATATTATAATATAAAATTATGAAAATTTAAAACATTTGTTTAATGTGTATATATACTTGTGTGAATATTTGTGAATTCTATGAGTTAAACATTTTAAAACTTGAAAAATAATTTTATTAAATTTTAGCATCAGAATTTTACACTATTACTTAAAGAAGACAAAGCCATATTCATTTCTCTGTGGAATGTCTAAATTTGTATCCATAAAACATATGTATTCTGGTATTTGAGACAGGGTCTTGTTTCACACTTGTTATGTTACTAGCCAGGTATGACTTTTTACTTTTGATCTTCCTGCTTGTAACTCCCAAGTGTTGGCACTGCAGGCCTTTTACCATTCTGCCTAGCTAGTAAGTTGGATTTATAGTCATGATTGCAAAGATCAAGGAATCAGCACTGAATATTTTAGCATTATCCATCTTTAATGAGATTTTAATGATTTACTAATTTGGGTTCCAGTTAGGTTTTGGTATTTCTGTATATTTTGACTCCATATTTTTGGCATGGGAGAAACAGAATAGGTATATATTCGTTAGGTGTTACTATAGGGACATAAAACTCTTGCTTGACTCTGATTGTTAGGCAAGAGTTCAAGGAAGGAAAGGGAGTTTGGTGGTTTTCCTGTGAATCACAATAAAGTTCAATTCAGGATCAAGATATGAAAATCCCTAGTGAAATGTCCCAGGAAGAGAAGGAAGAACTTTTGGGAGACAGGTATTATCTATTTTTTGGCAAGCTGTAACTTTGGTGATAGTGGTAGTTAGGGATTAACCCAGGGCTTCACACACGTTGAGCATGTGTTACTCACTCAGCTACACTCCCAACTCCCTGAAAGTATTGTCACTTCTCTTCATGGCAGAGAACAGGTAGTAGGTTAAGTATATTATTACGCTGAATTTATTGATTTATTACTATTTTTAAGATTTAAAAATTTGGGGAGAAAAAGGTTTATTTGGCTTATACTTCCACATCATTGTTCATCATCAAAGTAAGTCAGAACAGAAACTCAAACAGGGCAGGAACCTGAATGCAGGAGCTGATCCAGAGGCCACGGAAGGGTGCTGTTTACTGGCTTGCACTCATGGCTGCTTAGCCTGCTTTCTTACAGAACCCAGGACCAGCAGCCCAGGGATGGCACCACCCAGAATGGGCCAGGCCTTCTCCATCAATCACTTATTTTAAAAATGACCTATAGGCCTGCCTACAGTCTGATCTTATGGTGAAAGCATTCCTCCTCTCCTCCCCTCCCCTCCCCTCCTCTTCCCTTTCCATCCCTTCTTTTTTTTTTTAAGATTTATTTATTATGTATACAGTGTTCTGTCTGCACATATCCCTGCAGGCCAGCAGAGGGCACCAGCTCTCATTACAGATGGTTGTGAGCCACCATATGGGTGCTGGGAATTGAACTCAGGACCTCTGGAAGAACAGTCAGTGTTCTTAACCTCTGAACCATCTCTCCAGCGCCCCCTCCATCCCTTCTTTTTAGGAGGCATTTTCTTAATTGAGGTTTTCTCCACTTAGATTACACACACACACACACACACACACACACACACACACACGATTAAGAAAGCAATACTATGAGGCAGTAAGAATAGGCACCAAGTCATAGGCAGTTTCTTCATTCTTTTCCTCTACCATTCCCTTTTATTTCTAATGAGCACAGTCACTAGAAAGCACTTGTCTTCGATATGGTTCCTTTTACTGTGATGAACACCAGAATCAATTTGGAGAGGTAAGGGCCTGTTTAAGCTTACAGTTCCATATCACAGTCCATCATCACAGTCAGGGCAGAGGCTCAAGGCAGTAACCTGGAGATAGGAACTGAAGCAGGATTCATGGAGGAATGCTGCTTAATGCCTTGCTTTTCACAGCTTGTTCAGCCTGCTATCTTTTACAGCTTAGGACCTTCTGCCCAAAGGTTGTACCTCCTGCAGTGCTGGGCCCTCCTACATCAGTTGTCATTCAAAAAAAGTGCCCTTACACATAAGAGACCATTTTTTAGAGGCATTTTATCAGGTGAGGTTTCCTGATCTCAGATGTGTTAGCTTGTGTTAGGTTGACAACTAACCAGCACATTTGGCCCCTTGTCAACTTGATACACAAGTATATCACTATTCAGACACTGTTCCCAATATGACATGCTACTATAGTTTCACAATAGGAAATACTCCAACTTTTTGTTTGTTTGTTTATGTGTGTTTTATGGTTGTTTTGCCTGTATGTATGTCTATGTCCTACATTCAGGCAGTTCCCTGAGAAGCTAGAATTACCTGGATCTGGCGTTACATACAGTATTTAGCCATCAAGTGGGCCCTAAGAATCAAATTCTTTTGGGAGGGCAACCAGAGCTTTTTACTACTGCACCATATTTTCAGCCCTACTCAAACTTTTAAAAGCTCCAGATTGTAAGAAATTCAACACTTAAAATCTGAAGTTTCTCTAAAACTCCAAAGTGTCTCTGAAATAGCCATGGTCTCATAATTGTGTATTCCTGTAAAAATAAATGAATTCTTTCTTATTCCCAAGAGGGAATAACCAGGATATAGTTACATTCAAATCTAATCAAAACCAACATTTTTATTTTACCATATCTAATGTTCCTGATAATATATAAAGCTCAGTGTCAGACATCTGATAGTCATGATGATCCAGGCTCTACAGGTCTTCACTTATCCGGTTATGCTCTCTACACCACACACAACTTGTTTTGTATGCTCAGGCCTCTCCACTCCACACCTACTGTTGTCCTTTGCAGCTGTTTCATGGTGCTAGCACGCTGGGCTTTCCGTTGCAACTGGGGTGCATCTTCAGTAGCCTCTCCTAGGCTTTCTTAAGGGATTCTACCCCTGCCATATGGGGCTTCTACTGAAACAGGCTGCCCCTTCACCAGTGGTCTCTCCTGGTCCCTTTCCGTAACTCCAACTCTGCCAGACCCTGCCAGGCCTCAGCTGTTCTCTATGGCACCTTCTTGCCTTTGTTACTGCTTGAGTGACTCCAACTACAAAGTTCAACCACAAGCGTGATGTATAGTCTCAACCCCTCCGGACAACAGTTGATCTTGAGAAAATCCCCCAAGATTTATAATCCTCACTTATGCTGGGCTCTCATTTTATTCTATTTTATTTTTTAAAGATTTATTTATTTATTATGTATACAGAAGCGTGTGCTAGATCTCATTAGAGATGATTGTGAGCCACCATGTGGGTGCTGGGAATTGAACTCAGGACCTCTGGAAGAGCATTTGGTGCTTTTAACCTCTGAGCCATCTCTCCAGCCTCTGGGCTCTTCTTAATCACTGCTAATTTTTCAGCTCTAGCTAACCAGCATCAATTGTCCCAGGAAAGCAAAGTTTTCACTTCAGTGGCAGTAGACTCTTGCCAACCATAGCTGATTTCTGAGCCCCAGCTGACCAGAATCACAGATTTTTTAGTTCACCATATCAAATGTCCCTGATTGAATATTTTAAACTTCCCTCTGAAACTTCACAAGCTAGGCCTCCATCATCTGTTTTAATATTATCTTCCAAGCTCCTACATAATAGTCCACTGAACTCTGAGCAGGCAGTGGCCACTGTAATTCTTCCCAAAATACACGGTCAAGTCTATCACATCAATACCACACTACCTGGCAACAAATTCTGTCTTACTTAGTGTTTCTATTGCTGTGGTAAATAAAACGCCATGACTAAAAAGCAATTTGGGGGGTGGTAAAGGTTTATTTATTTCAGCTTGCAGTTCTGTATTACAGTCCATTTTAGGAAATTAGTACAGGAACTCAGGTGGGAATTGAAGCAGAATCCATGGAGAAACACTACTTACTGGTTTGCCGTCCATGGTTTGCTCAGCTTGCTTTTATAAAACCCAGGATCACCTGCCCAGGGGTAACATTTCTCAGTGGGCTCAGCCCTTCCATGTCAATCATTAATCAAGAGAATGCCTCACAGACATGCCCACATGCCAGTCTGAGTGATGCAGTTTCTTTGATGAGGTTCTGACTTCCCAGATTACTCTAGTTTGTGTCAAATTGCCAAAATGACCAGTACAATCATATATGTATACTTAAGACAGCTTTGTTTTCTACATTACTAGTATCTCCATTTTTAACAAATGATGTGGTGTAGCAACTTGGCAGTTTTTAGTGTCTTCATATCATGACACAAGCCAGTTTTAGACGACTCTTGAGTCTAACTGGATTCTGACTACTTAAGGTTTTGACACTAAGTTAATATAGAAGTTTATTGGTTAAATTTAGACTGAAGAATCATGCAGTTATGATAGTAGGAGCATGTTTTAGCTGTGGAAATAGATGTCTAGATGCCCTGATTATCATCCTAGTCCCTCTTTGTCACCATGGTTTTCCTTAAAGTTTCTAAAGAAGTTGTTCTTTTCCTCTCTTCCCTTTTTTGCCTTTCCCCTTCTCCCTGACTTTCTTATCCCCACTCCATGCCCCCAGCCCCCCTTTTTGGTTGTTTTGTTTTGTACTTGGAAAATAGTTGACCTTGAACTCCTGGTGTCTCTGCCTCTCAAATGCTGCTAATGCTAGGGATACAGACTTGTGTCACCATGTTGAGTTTTATGTGGTGGTGGGGACTGAACCCAAAGCTTCATGCATGCCAGGCAGGCAGTCTTTGTTGTGGTGTACACACACCCCCACCCCCACCCTCCACGGGTGCCCAGAGAAGCAGGATGCTGTCTTCATCCTCATACTGGTTTGCTTCAGTCTTGGTCTTTTGATTTGATGTTGACTGGCAGCTGTGTGATGCTAACTTGAATATTTTGCTCCCTTTCTGTATCTTATGACTTGTAAAATATCCATTTCCATTTTTCATAATGTTGCTTAGTTTCTTAAATACATTGACGATAATTTATCTTACAAAGTACTAGTTGTTTCCCCAAAGTTAGAAAAAAACTGGGTAAATATGTGTAAAAATTTTAAGCCTAGCCTTTTAAACATATGCTCAACTTTTAATTATTCTACTTCTTGGAATTATAAAGTCTTATTTATATAGTATGCATATTTTTATATAAAAGAAATTGTAAAGTATTTGTTGTGTGCTTGATTTGTATTTGTAGTGGCCTAAATAGCTCCTTTCAAGGGCATAGGTTGTCTTTGAAGAATAGGTAGTATGTCATAGTAGCCACTATTTTTATTTCTGGATATCATAAAGATCTTAAATTCTAAAGACTAGTTACTTTGTCTTAATTTCTGATTGCATTGTTGTACCACCAGGCAAGCAGCTTTAGGAGTGATTTAGTTCAGATCATTTTCAGATTTCAAATAATATAATTGAAAAATTATAATCAGAGAGACTGAGTTGTTATTAGTATCATGCAGATATTCTTATTCATTTTTTGTTTGATATTTTTGAGACAGGGTTTCTCTGTAGTTCTGGTACCTGTTCTGGATCTCACTCTATAGACCTGGCCGTTCTTGAACTCACAGAGATCCACCTGGCTCTGCGCCCCCCCCCCCCCCCCCCCCAATGCTGGGATTGAAGGCGTGTGCCACCACCGCCCGGCTGAATACAGTATATTTTAATTCCACCTTGCTCCTACACCAACAGTTAGTGTTTGGAACCAAGGTGCATTTGTGTTAGAAGGCTGTTAGGACAGTTGGGAATAGAATATAGAGAGGTATTATGTAGCTAGTGGCTGCCATACAATTGTGCCGAGACTTAGTGAATGTACATCTGAGAATGCCCAGTGGTTCAGCTCTTCTTTCTTGTGAACTAACAACCAGATTATTTGTAATTTCCCATGCTATTTAAAACAGGGTTCTCATGTATCAGCCATCTTCTGTAAGGGTGCCCAGTGTGACTTCGGTTGATCCTGCTGCTATTCCACCTTCCCTAACAGACTACTCAGTACCATTCCACCATACGCCAGTGTCAAGCATGTCATCAGATTTGCCAGGTATGTGGAAAGCTTTTGTTTGTTTTAGTTACATTCTTTATAATTTTAATCAATAGAACAAATGTATGTGTATGTTTGTATGTATATATTTATACATAAATTTAGATTGTAACTGCTAAAACATTGCAAGTCTTTCTGTAGAAGTATTACTGTCTTAGTATCTATTCTGTTGTTATTTTAATTAATGAGAATCTACAGATTGCTGATAATAGGATATATATGAGTATAGTAGAAAGTTTTTATAGAATTGTAGACAATTTGCCCTCAGGCTTATTCTTGGAAGCTTAGGGGGCAGAATTTCCTCAGAAATCTTTCTTCAAAACTTCTATCCATTTGGGCCCATTTTTGCTTAGTGATTTTTACCTTGTTGATTTTCTTCTCTGTAAGGATAGGGTTAACCATGTATTTCTCTAAAATAATATTAGGAGATACTTTCATATGGAATTTATGCAACCAAGACCAACTTTACTCTATGCTCAGATGCTTTTTTTTTTTTTTTTTTTTGTATTTTTTGTCAATCAAGTCTGAACTAGTACACCATATATTCATGACTTCTATATACGAACCATTTTAATTTAGTACACTTCTGTCCTTCTGGGTTGGTTTTTTTTTTTTTTTTTTTTTTTGAAGTTAATGTTGATCTGTAGTTTATTTTTATTCTTTAATTGGTCATTGTATTCTATCCTTTTGTTGGCTCTTAAATTTAGTTTTATTTGAATAAATTGTAGTGGAAAAGAGTAGAATAAAAATAATACCTACCAAAAATATCTTTAAAAATGCCTCCAAATGACATAAGATTAATGTATGTTTGTTCCATGTTTGCCTTGTGATTTTGTACTTTTCACATTCTTTGTGAGACCAACCAACATCAGTCAGAACACATTGAGTGCAGAGACTCTGTCATGGCATAGATAATAAGGGTTCATGTTCTCATGATAGAGTTCTTAACAGTCATGTGTTGTAACCTTGGCTAAGTTGATGATGAATGAATGTTTATCATCTTAGTATGTGTTAGAAATAGGAATTTCTAAAAGATTTGCTTAAGACTTTCAATAAAAGTTGGTCTTCGATAAAACAATAGTGAACATTTCCATTTTCTGAAAGCAGTGATACAAAAAAAAAGTATGAATCACTAGTCCTGCTAGTTGGCAAATTATGAGAATTTGCTTGTTTTTAAATTTCAAGAATTTATAGTCTGATTTGAGCATAAGTGAAATTTTTTTCTTGTGTGGTAGTCTTAAATGTGTCTGACTTATGTATTTTATAAAATTAATTTAATCTTGGAATTAATACTTACATAAATCATGGAAATCATACTTATATTCAAGGCTGATATTTAGCCAATATAAACTAATAATCTGGCTATATACTGAAAAATTTTCTTAGCAGTTGATAAACTTAAATAGAATAGGGCTAATTATTTTTAAGAAAAATTACTATTTTATTAAAAGTTATATGGCAATTAGACATCTAAGAAGTTTAGTTTTTACCCATGTTTTATTGTCTATGCACTTTCTTGTAATTGGTGATCTGCTGTATAATTTTTATGTAGTTAGTCATAATGTGCAGTTTTGATATTGATAAATTTAATAATTTTATAGTAAAATTTTAAGTAGAACACCAAGAATGGAGAGAAGACAATTTTCATAGAGTCTAACATTCCTTTTAAACATCATAAATCTGAATCTTCTGAATCTACAGGAGAACAAAGAAGAAATGATATTAATAACGAAGTGCAGCTTGGAACATCTTCTGATACTGTGCAACAATGAATACAAAATAAAACATAATTTGTATTTATGAAGTGGAAAACAGCTTGATTATTTCAAGAAAAAAACATGTCTGCCTTATTATTGCTAGTGCCATATTGTCAGGTGCGAATGGTGCTCAAAGTTGTGTGATGACATTTTACAGTGCTAAACCTTTGCATATTCAACCGTGTAGCATTTCTGCTTTGTGAAGTTTCCGGCTCAAGTAGGGGAAAACTGTGTGGTTGTCAATGAGGGGATGAAAAGCGCACGGCCAGTCCATTTTAGTAATGAAGCATTTAAAATTCAAAAATTACAACTTCATTAGTGTTAATTAAAACACATAGATTGTATTATCAGACTTTTTAATAGCACTTTTTTTTTTTTTTTTGAGTTAAAAATAACAGCATTTCCAACTAAAGTACCCGAGGGCAAAAAAAAAAAAAAAAAAAACAAAAAACCATCAATATGTTGTTACAATTGAAACATGATAAAATAAGGAAATAGTATTTTGCTAACAAGGCAGTAAAATTTTACTGTTGAAATAATTTCATTTGCAAAATAATGTACTTAAAAATGATGATAATCTATTCTTTTTTTTATTAGGAATAACTTTCAAATGACATGGAAATATTTTCATTGTGGAATATTCACATTACCCTCTTTGGAGGGTGTGATACTTGGATGACAATCTAAATTTCAACAGAACATTAGAATAATGTTTATACATCTTATTCGGGCACTGTGTAAGTTGTAGTATGTCTAGTTATCTCTGGGTGAAACATTAAAACAAATAGATCAGGTTCATCTAAAAGCTTTTTTAAATAGATTTTACATTTTCTGGGACATGTGAAGTCAGCAGTGAAAATTACAGTACATCTGAAAAGCTAGGTTGAAATAACCAGTATTGGAAAACATTGGCCCTCAGTGTATATCCTGTAATAATAGCGCACAGAAACAGTTGTAATATTTTATCAGACTTACATGTTTGCTTAGAGTCGTGTAGTGACAACAGTTGAACACTGAGAAAAATGAGCATTCTCAAATAATTCAATTCAATTTGTGGTACATCTTCTGAAACAGTAGTACTTTCTTTAGTAGCTCTGTATTAAAATAGTATGAGCAAGCAGCATAAAAATGGTGAGACAGCCGTGGTGACTTCTGCCTGTCATCTCTGCACTTAGGAAGCAGAGGTAGGTCTATGAGTTCATGTGTCTGTCAGCCTGTGCCACAGAGTAAGAGCGTTTCTGACAAAAGCACTTACTATTCCTACTAAGGACCAGAGTTCATTTTATAATTCCCACTGGCAGATCACCAGCACCTTTAACTGTATCTCTAGGATATTCAGTGCCCCCACTATGGGTTCCTGCACATGTGTGCATGCACACACAAACACGGTAAATAAATAAACAAATAATGTCCATTAAAAGTAGGAGCTATTGTAAGGTTGAACAAAATGTTACACGACCTAGAGCAACACACCAATGAATAAAATCAACCCGGTTTACTAATGATATTCTAGATGACTTGGTCATATAAAACTCTTGGAAGGCGTAAAAGGCTAGACAGGTTTTAATTGCTATTTAAAAACAGTGAAATTTATTAAATAATCTAAAGTTTTCTCCTTATTTAAATCCATTATCTTCTGGTTATCATTTTAATGGATAAATCATTGCAACAGTGGATTGTGATTTACTTTGTTCATCAGTTCAAACTGCTATATCATGTAGCTAATAACAAATTATACTAACAAGTTTAAAAAATGCTTTAGAAATTGTTTCAGTAATTCCTTCCAAATGGTTGGGGTTTCAGCTTGTATCATGATAAGTGTTTAAAATACACTCACTTGTAAATAAGGGAATAATGATGTTTTAAATTTTTAAGTTAAAATTATTCATAGTTTTTATTAAATGTGTCCATTATCTTTCTTACTAATCTCTATTTTCATAGTGAAATAGTATTACATTAGAATTTCACTTCGTGTAGTTGGTATATTAAATGCCAACATATAAATATTTATGGGATTGAATAGACATTGGCCTTTTTTGTTTGTTTGTTTGTATGTTTTTTGTCTTTTGAAACAGGAATTCACTGTGTAGCCCTGGCTGGCCTGGAACTCATAGAGATCTGCCTGTCTGTGCCTCTCAAGTGCTGGACTACATTGCCCTAACTTAGTGGCCTATGCCCAGTATGGGGTTTCTTTTTTAATGTTTTAAAACAACTTAAAAGCATTTAGTCACACAGGGAAGTGTTCAGATGTTGACTTTGAAGATTATTGCTAAACTTTTGGGACATTTTTTTTTCTATAGCTTATTTTTACTTGAGTATTTATTTAATGAAAATCTTTTTTATATTTCTATTTCCAGATGTGGTTGTAGAATTCCAGTTCTTTGGTTTAGGACATTGTTCACTAGCTTAGTAGTGAGTAGCAGTTCCCAAGATTTGCTTTGTACAGAGCATTATACTCTGTAGAACTCTTGATGTGGGAGTGGGCAGACAGCTAGCTGCTGATGAAATATCTGTTAAAGAATTGGTATTATTAGATGAACCTAATGTGGTGTATTTCTAAAAAATAAATGTGAATTATCTTATGAACCTAAGTATGTTGTTTCTTAATGGTCCAAAGGTAATTTTCATGATTTCCCCCTCCACTTGTTATTCTACTGACAAAAGGAAAAGATTTGGATTAACCAGTCTAACTCTGAAAATTTTTGGAATGCTGCTTTTGAGTTGCACGGAGGCAGTTTTTTCCAGTTGTTTGGTCAGAGATTGTATTCACCTTTGGTTTTAGATGCATTAAATATCACCAATTATGATTATAGAACTTCAGTGTGGCGGAGAAGTGAGCATTTGCCACAAATGTTCCCTGGCTTATAAATGCAGAATGATCTTGGGAAATAATTCTTGTCTCCAAAATATGAGACAACTATTAACAAAGCATTTTTGTTTTAGGTTTGGATTTTCTTTCCCTTATTCCAGTTGATCCCCAGGTATGTATCCTGAATTTAAGCAACTAATTTGTATTTGGTTGTTGATTATGTCATACTAACTAAAAATGAACAGTTGCATAAAATCAGGACAGTCAATTCTCATGTAGATAGAAATGAAGTACTACATAAATATTACACAATTTTATTTAAAGGAATAAAGTTACTGGTTTTCAATTTATTTATTGCTCTTACTACTTAAACTTTCTATTTTTATTAAACATGAACAGTTGGTATTTCTTATAAGTATTTGAGTGATTAGAATGAATGAAAGCAATACTAAATGCATGAAAGTTAAGATTTTACACATTGAAAGCATTTATGTAAAACAGTCAACTAAGTTCATCAGATTTGGATCACTGAGATTGGATCACTGTTTTAAAGACAGTCTGACTTTAGGAAGGCCGCAGTTGAAAGTTGCAGTATTGCTGTGTTTTCAGTCAAAGAAAAGAGATTCTAGGAGTATCCCAGAATTCCAATCTTAAGACTTTGTGGTGGGCATGGGTTCTGCTGACAGTCATTAACAGCAGAGGCAAAGCACAGAAAGTGAAAGGGGCAATATGGAACAGTAAAAGAAAGCACTTGAGGTACAGATACAGATGTCCCTAAGGAGAGGTGCAAGAATTGGACCTGTCTCACCAACTTTAGAATTGACTAACTGCAGGTCCAGTATGAGCCTTCTATCTCTGTGTCTGCATCTGAGTACACAAAACAGCCCAGGAAATTTGAGCCCAAGATAGGTGCAGACTAAGGATTTTCTTCTCACCCTGGCTTGACTTATTATATGAGTAAGGCTTTACAGGGGAAGTTATATAGTTTTCTAGGATATAAGTTCTTCAAGCTTAAGAGAGTTATATACTTTCAGGTGAATAGTGCTTTAAAAGAAAAATAATTTTGGAATCCATGGCATTTATTTCATAGTTTTATTTACATGCTTAGTGGGAGGCTGATTTATTTGGTAATTTGGTAGGAGGGTGAGAGTGATGCCTTCTATTGACTATAGAATCCATAGGTTTTCTCCATAGTGTTCCATCATCCCTGTTATCCTTATGCAGTTATTAAAGTTAAAATGGCTACAGCCAAGTCTAAGTATTCAAGGCATAGAGTCCACTGGCAGTAGGACGACAGCATGTAGCATTTTACAGATTAATGCTGTGCTGTGGGCAAAAACAACCTTGAATGGGAGATTACAATGGAATCATCTAGGCTTTTCATTATATTTTTCTCAGTTATAATGGGCTTGATTTTAGAGAATTTTTAATACTTGACATTTCACTGTCACAGCTTATGAATATGTTCAATTTCTCCACATGTGGCATTAATTTTATTGACAAATGAAGAGTTGGCCATCCAAAAAACCAGTAACTTTTTTTGTCAAAAGGCAGCTTTGGTTGGGCAGAGTGGATCACACAACACATTTAATCCATCACTTGAGAGGCAGAGGCAGGTGGATCTCTGAGTTCCAAGGCCAGCCTGGTTTACATAGGGCATTCCAGGAAATCCAGAGCTACACAGTGATACCTTGTCTTGAGAAAGACCAAAAATAAAGAAATGAATGAAAAGGTAGCCTCAGTTTCACTTGTTCTCCAGCTGTTTCCTTTTTTTTTTTTTTCCTTTTAATGCGCCTTGAAAACCATGTAATCTGAATGGCTTAATTTTTGAATTACTGTCCATAATAAAAGCATTGTCTCTAAGAATCTAAATGATCTACAGGATAGGTAACATTAGGTGTCCTTGCTAGTTTTTTGTTTTTTTTTTTTTTCATGTAGTCTAACTGAAGACAAACTTAGTAGGACTAGACATTACACGTGCTAAAGACAGTGCAGTTGTGCCTCATGTAAAACACCCGACAGCAAAATACAAAATTCCACTTAGTTCTTATCTTAGTTCCTTAACATTTTAGATTACTGCAATCAGGTTTGTATTTATAGTCAGATGGTAGGTTTCTTGAAATAAGAACATTTGGAGAGGGATGTTAAGAAGCATTATAAGGAATATTAAATTTGTGGTTATGATATTATTCTCTCAGCATCCTGTGTTAATTAGCTGTCATATTCAGAATATAGCCTCCAATTCAGAATGAATGTTGACATACTAATTACACAAGTATTGTTATGTTTGTTTGCAGAGGAATGCAATGCCATCATTCAGCTTGTTGCTCTTAATATTACTCACAAAGGATCTGTTTGATTCTAAATTTTGAAAAATTACTGATATTTATTTCAGTGATTAAGTTGTTTTTAAGATTAGTTAAGTCATAATTTGGGGGTGGGTGGGTCAGTATTAAATGATTTCAGTTATTGTTGACATTGTGTTTTCTCTATGTATGTGGTCAACAGACAAGTTCCACACATTCAAGACAATTAAGAATGTGTCACATTCAATAGAGAATGTGAAATAGCTAAGTCTATACCATCTTCCACTTAAATATAAACTTTGGTATTTTTCAATCCCAAGAGAGTTAGCTTTGTGACTATCAGTTGTACATATCTAACAATTTCTAGTCTCTGTATTTAAAACCAATGTAGCCTTTTCCTCATCAGCATCATTGTTTGTTTCAAGCAGTACTGTCCTCCTATGTTTTTGGATAGTCTCACCTCACCCTTAACAGCAAGCAGTACGTCCATCACCACCACCAGCCCCCATGAAAGCAGTTCTCATGTTAGTTCATCCAGCAGCAGGAGTGAGACAGGGGTCATAACCAGCAGTGGAAGTAACATTCCGGACATCATCTCACTGGACTAATGGCTGACATACTTGATTCTGGGAATCATTCATCAGAACTACCTTTTCTTGGATATCTAGTCCATGGAAGCTAATTTTTGCAATTTAATATTTATTGAAATGTCAGATGGATTCTTTGCTTTCTGAGACATGAACACAGATGACTCCAGCAAGAACCAGACGATAAGCAAGAATTCTCCTTACACTGTACACTGAGCATCAGATAGAGTTCTTCTACAATGGTGTCTTCTTGAGCAGTGAATTTCAGTTTCTACATTACTGGATGGATTCTACAAACAATTTTTTGTTACAATAAACAGCAATAAAATTATGTAAATACTTAAACTTTTCTAATTAAAAAATGTAATCACTGATCTAGAATAACAGCAGCTTCTGTTTAATCCAATATGAAGGAAAAACAGATGGAAAGAAGTCATGTTTGCTGAATGAATACTTTCTATAGAGATTTGTTCTATTTTGTTGAAGTAATGAAGTTTCAATAAGTGGCCAGGACTTGGGGTCTCCTTTTCTTCCTTTGGTTTACTACTCCTCATGATCCCTTCAGAGAAAATGATCTTTGTGTTGTGTGTTTTTTCTCTTGTCCTTTACACTTTGACATGACTTGCTGATACATGCAGAGTAAAGTGCCGGGGTTTGGTTGCTCGTCATATGATTATGTCTAAGAACACTAGGCAGATTTTGTCCTGATACAATGTGTTATTTTTGATTATTATACATTCTTATTCACAAATTTTCTACAATATTGAGACTTGGTATTTCAGAAAGAAAGTCTACAGCATTTGAATGAAATATGCTTGAGTTAAGATGTAGCTAGACTATCTGGTAGAATTTTCTTTACAGTGTTCAGAAATATTTAATAGTTGGGAGATACCAGAATATATTTAGGAGAGGTGGAAATAACTAAATTCTTTCTAAGAATTCAATTTGTTTTATCTATTTTATGGAATAATACAGTATACTTTGTTGCTTGAAACTTTTCACATTTTAGTGGCACTTAATGTAGAAATTATATTTAAGATCTCCGATCATAATTCTTACCAATGTACTTTCAGTTTCAGCAGTGATTTTTCAAGTTTAAAGAAAAATTGGTGGTAAATGATGGAGGGTGGTACCAGATCTCATTTTCCTAAAATTTTTTTGTTCTTTTTTTAAAGAAGTCTTTTGTAAAAACACAGTCATACAAGTTAGAGATGTTTGAAATGAAGTGAGGGAAAGGGGCTCAAAGCCCCTTCAAAACTCACCTCTCACTTGGCTGTTCGGTGCACTTTGAAAACTACAGTCCCTCCTACAGTGTGCTTGAGTTGCTTTGAAAGCTGGGCCTCACATGTAGAAGCTCTCAGCAGTCCTCATTTCCCTATGCTTCATTTGGGTTCCTTAATTTTTAGTTCTCCAAGATTTAGTACTTTCTTGATGCCTAGCTTTCTCTACCTATGCTATATCCAGTTTAAAGCAAAGCTTTTTTTAGTGGCTGCTCTTAATTTCTCAGATAAGTTCCAGCGTAAGGACTCTGCTTCCACTCACAACAGGGATATATTACTTTAGAATTGTCCCTGGTTAGTGTTTTATCTTCTCAAATTTTTGTGGCCTTTGTGTGCTTTTTGTATAAAATTCCTCTGTAGTTGTCCATATTGCCCCTTTTTTGCCTCCAGCACCCCATGTTGATGATCTTTCCTTTTGATAGGGCTTTTGTATCATCAAAGATATGGAAAGCAAAGCCAGCCCCTGTGATCACAGTAGTCATTGTACCATGTCACCTGGCTTTACCTTCTTCAGCAGTCCAAATAGAACATTTCTTCCTGTAGGATTTTATGTTGCTACTGTAAGTACAGATGCAGTTCCTGTTACCTGTGTAATTGGAAAAAGTAACCTGGCTTCTGTGGTCTAATTTGTTAATAAAGAAGTGATGCCGAGTTCTCATCATTTTGTAATAGAAATTATTTGCCTGGTTCTCATAATGGATACCTCTGTACATTAATCACTTTCACATAAACAGTTCTAGTATTTTTGGTGTTTAATGAAATTACAAAATATTTTACTTTATTTTAGGTAGTAGCACCTTTATCATACTGATATTGGGACTTACTTTGCAGGTAGCTTTGAAGGTGTGTGCTTTTCTTTATGTCCTTGGCTCTGTGACTACATGGTGGTTGCAAAGCCACTCTCTCCTTAAAGTCACATTCTTATGAAGATGATCTGGCTTCCTAGCAGTGTCCTGCTAATGCAGAATTCTGTTTAACCAGATAGTGTCAAGAGGTCATCCTGGCATTAGTTAGATGTCAGCCAGCTAGCCATTATCTCAGATATCTCCACTTAGGGAATTGTGCTTACTGCTTACAATCACTTGGCCAACCTCTATTTTCATCATCTTTCTTTCTTTTTTTTTTTTTTTCACTTAGAAATATTGACAGGCTTTCTTGCTTTGGTAGCTCGAGACAATGTAGCTTCTGCACAGAGATTTACTCATGAGTGCTTTCACTAGCTAGCTTTCTAACCCCCTAAGCTGAGTCAATATTATATTTTATTTCCTTTTCTGCCCCAAAATTAAAAGTACTTGGTGTCTGTCCTAGATAATTTAAAGGCCAAATGTAATACATCAGGTGAATGTAATTGTATGGCCTTTTTTGTCATTTGTTCTATAATACTATAATAAAACCATGATGCATAGGTAAGGGATAGTTAATGTGATCTGATTGGTCATAATTTTTTATGTTAAACAAGTTTCCATTAGAGTAGTCTTAATGAATTTGAATGGAACATGCTGAATTTTAAAGTCTTGTTGAATGGAGTTGAAAGAGTATTTTTTTTTTTTTTTTTTACTTTAATGTGTCTTCAATCAGTCCTGAGCACTCACTTTTGTCTTCTGCCAATAAAGACACTCATTTAGTTGCATTTATGTTTTTAAGTAAAGTTGATTTTCATAATTTTTTTTTAATTCTCAGGTATGCTTTTTCAGTTACCTTTGCTTGATTATTTAAAAGAAAAAAATACTTTTTAAAAAACATTTTTCCCTGAAAGTTTATCTTTACTTCTGTGGAAAATCATAATTAATGTCCCATCTTTCTTCATCTTAAAAAAAGAAAAATTAGCATACATTTAATCTGAGTCTGACATTGGTTTTAGTAGCTCTGGGTCCAGGTAGTGTGGTACTTTGGAGTTGCCTTTTGGAGGGTGATTGATGGGTGACCCTGACTGAACATCTTTCCTTCAACAGTTCCTATATTATGGAGAAATGTGTTGGAAAGATTTGACGGATTTTTCTTTTTTGAGACTGATGTTCTTGGTAAATGACTGCTTTGTCTTTTGTTAGGAGCCACATCATAATTTACAGCAAATAAAGCTAAATCAGAATTTCTGCCCATTGTTCTTCACTGCCTGCCTTGTTGAGTAATGTTTTTGTTTTCTTATTTGTCCATAGTATATGCCCTTTGCAGAGAATTGAGACAAAGGAGAAAACCAAAGAAAAGTTACAGCCTCCCATAGTATCTCCAAGGGAGGGAAGTTTCAATTTAGTTATTTATACACACCAGCAGGTAGTATGAAAAGATTGTATAGCTACTTTTTTCCTAGAACACGTTTGTCTTTGCAGGGATTTGCATTAAGATCCCCTGACCCCAGTGAAGTGATCCATGAGGCAATAGCTGGATGATAATTTCCTAAGCTTCCTGAAGTTAAAAAAATTTTTTTTTAAAAAACCATGTCTGTGTCTTTGTGTCGTTATGTACATTATGTGTAAGGACTAGTGAGAGCCTTGGATCCTCTGGAGCTGGTGGCTACAAAGCATTTGTGAACCACCTGATGTTGGTGTTGGGAACTGATCTCAGTTCCTCTGGTAAAGCAGTATTGCTCTTAACCTCTGAGCCATCTTTCTAGCCCCCACCCTTTCAGTTTTAAACATGAAGACTTGCCTCATGTGTAAGAGATTGGTTTCAGAATCCTCCAGTACAAAAATCCACAAATGCCAGAGTTTCATAAAATGGCATAGTAGTTTCATAAAAATCATTTGAATCATCTTGGATTTAATGTAAATAGGTGTTACTCTGTACTATTTAGGGAATAGAAGAAGTCTGTTCTCTAAGTTTAGTTTCAGTCCTTCCTTTGGCAGTAGAACTCTGCAGATGATTGGATCCATAGATCAAAGATGGATGGATGGATATGGAGAGTTGACTACACTTTGTTCCTGAAGGTACTGTGTGTGGATACCCAAGTGACTTTTCACATGGTCTTTCTTAGCACTATGAAGACATCATCAACCCTGTAAGACTGAATTTTGTTCTAAACCATTTGTGCCTAAGGACAACCCTTAAACAGTGAACTCCTCCTCTTTAGGGTCCATTCACCTTTCTGAATTCCTAATGCCTGAGACAAGCAATCCAACATAAATTGGAAAGGTGGTAAAGCTAAGACAGAACCAACTGCCTTACACTTTGCATTCTTTTCTAATGTTTTTAATCTTTCAGTGTGTGTATGTGTGTACATGCACCACAACAGGTGTGTCAAGGTCAGAGGACAACCTACAGGAGTCAATTTTGCCACCAGTTCAGTGCCAGGAACCAAACTCAGGTTGTCAGATTGGGTGGCAAACATCTTTATCTGGTGAGCTCTGAATGTGTTCTTTTGTTGCCAATCATATCCCAGTAGAAGACCAACAGCCTCTATGGGGAAGAGAAAATAGTGTTGACCTAATGTGGTATGTGTCTTTAATTCTAAAACTACAGGCAAAGGCTGGTGGAGCTCCAGTTTGAGGCCAGCCTGGAACTACATAGGAAAACTAAAAACAAGTGAATTACTGTACAGCATTTTGATGGGCATAGCACTGTATTTATCAGACTGCTATTTTGGGCTTCTTGTTTTTGTTTATTTTCTTTTATTTTTTTGGTGAATGACATATAGCTTCTGTGTTCCTAAAACTGAACTCTTAAAAGTACTGTTAGAATAAAACACTCCTTTTATTTTGGTCATCATAGAGTGTTCTTGGCATCAAGTACCAGAGACTAGTCTCAGGCTTGAAGGGGTTTATAGTCCAGTTTTGAAAGATCAAGAATTCTTAGGAACAGTAATTGTGCTGGGAACTTCAACTAGTATCTCATTCCTTGACGAAACAGATTGCAGTCTTTTTCCTGACACAAAGGGGAGTACTGACCTAAGGAGTCTGACCCAAACCAACTGAAAGAAATATCCTTGGCTGTAGCAGGAATCTTAAAGGTACTTATTAATAAAAACAAACCTGAGGCCAGTTTTTGGGGATAATGCTGGAAGATCAGAGAAGCAAAACAAGCCACAGCTTCCTCACCTGGACAGTTTCTCAGTTGATCCTATTTCCTCAGACTGGATGCTTCTGTGTCCTTATCCCAATGGCTCTCAGCTGAACTGCTGCTAGAAGCCTGAAAGCTTAACCAGCCAAATGCTGCTTGTTTCTGGTCTTCATGCCTTACATATCTTTGCTTTCTACTATCACTCCCTGGGATTAAAGGCTGTGCTACCACTGCCTATCTGTGTTTAATATTGTGGCTGTTTGTCTAAAATTAAAAACACAATTAATACAAGAAAAACTGTTCAATATGTATATACAATATATAGTCAATAATTTAATGATGTCTAGTCCATTAACATTTGACAGATTCAGATAAAAACTCCATTAATATATAACAATGTCCAGTCTAGTAACATCTGATAAATTCAGACAAAAAATTTTCATTATTTAACCTATTTAAAACAAGTAGTTCCTTTTTAAATGTAGATTCAATAATTGACCTTTTTATCTTATATCTTTTTTCTTTTCATAATAGATTCAGTAGTCTACCTTTTGTCACTTTATATCTTTCCCTTTTTTTTTTACAGTAGTTTCAGTGATCTACCCATTTATCCTATTTATCTTTTTTCTCAGAGTAGATTCATATCTACTTTATATCTATATTTTTTCTTTTCTTTTAAACAAAACTTGTAAATATAATCTTGTTCAGCTTTTTTCCTGACCATTAAAAATTAACAACTTGTAACCAACCATCATAAACAATAACATTATCCATAAGCCATTGAATGATCAAAACACACCCCCTCCATCTCTTGGGAATATGGGCGTCATTTTCTTAAAATTACTTCCTGCTTTCTGGAGGTGAAGACATCTTTAGGGGAATCCTGAAAAGAAATTTGAGTTAATTGTCAAGTCTTGTATCATTTGTCCAGTCTTCGCATAATGGGAAAGTTCAGGGCTTGTCACAAGTCCTTGTTTGAGTAGTCTGTCAGGACGGATAATCTCAGCTAGCCATCTCAAATTGTCCTGAGCAGTTTGTAGTCCAAAGCTGATCTTTCTGTGGTGTTAATCAGCTTAATAGCTTTATCATAAGTCCATGTGGAATCATCAGTGTGGGATCCTGTCATCTGTTTGAAGATTTCAAAGTCACTGATAGGCGTGGTTATGGTTCCCTGCAGACTTTTTTTTTTTTTTTTTGGTGTCGCCTTTGTAGTTTGGAGCAAACACAGTCTGATAAATGTCTGTCTCTTGGAACCATGAACGTTCTTCCCTAGAAGAGAATATCTTCACAGCAATTTCTCCCCACTATTTGTCTTGCCAGACTTTTCCAAACTGACCTTTGCCGATGCTTTCTTGTAACATGATGATCCTGGCAATTCTCTGAACAAGCAGTAGTAAACCCATTGCCCCAGGTAGCGGCATCATTACAGTCACCAACACAATGAGAAGAAGCCAGCAACTCGGAGCAGCAGCCACTGCCTCCATGGTCCCACCACTGTTTGTGGCTCGGCCGAGGCTTCTCCTAGGTTGGCCTCAAACTCGGGATCCTCCTGCCTCTGCCTTCAGTAAATCCAACCAGTGTGCTCCACCCCAGCTGGCTGAGGGTAGCTTGGATCTGAGCTGGGGCCCGCAAGGCCACAGGCAAGAGGCTTTTTCGTGAATTTGTACCACAAACGTAGATGCCAGATGTAGCATGAATCTTAAAGGTACTTATTAATAAAAACAAACCTGAGGCCAGTTATTGGTGTGAATGCTGGAAGATCAGAGAAGCAAAACAAGCCACCTCTTCCTCACTTGGCCTCAGTTAAGGTGACACTAATTTGTGGTATTTAGGAGACCAGAGTGGAAACCGGCAATTTTAAGGACTGGTTTCAGATGATGATGACAGTAATTGAAGGAGTATATGCAGGTTTTTCTCTTACTCTTGTCACTGGGAGGGTTATGCTGCTGTTGATAGGCACAATGGCAAGTCATCTAGGGAGACAGTTTAGACATGAGATATTTAAGAAGAAATGTTAGGCCCTTCCCTGGTGTTCCTGCCTTGTCACCCATTTTTGCCTTTTCTTTGTAATGTGTACTTTCTACTCACAGTTGCCCATTCCCTCCTTAACCACCATCTCATTGGTTTCCTGGAATCACTTTACTGCTTCATGGTAACAAGCACTATGACCTAGGGCCCTGCTCCCCCATAGCTTATTCACTAGTGATTCATATTCTGCTTACTCAAGAGGGAGTTGCTGCCCCTTTGGTCTTTAAAAAGATTGCCTGCAGGAGGGAGAACTTGAGTGGCTTTGTGAAACAGCATTGGGAAGCTTCCTGATGAATAGTGGATTAGTTAACTTTATGTTGCTTTGTTAAAATACTCCAACAGTAGGCAAGTTAAGAGTTATTTTGCTTTAAAGTTCCAGAAGAGATACAGTCCATCATGGCAGTCAAGAAGTTGACTGATCACATTTCATCTGAGCATGGGGAGCAGAAAGAACAGAAAGGGGGCCAGGCTATGAAACCTCAAAGCTGTCAATGAATGAATGTACTTCCTCCAGCAATGGTATACCACCTCAAGGTTTCTGTAACCTTCCCAATCAGCACCAACAGCAGAGGAACAAATGTTCAAGTAGATGAGCCTATAGGAGACATTTCTTCAGTTTGTAAAATTCATACCATTATTGCTGTATTACGAATAGGGGAATAAGTCAAAATGGCATGTCCAAGATCATACACGTAAGTACTGAGTCAATTTTTAGCCATCGGTTCAGAGGCTTTGCTAGATGATTGTGGTTTGTTTTGTTTTGTTTTGTTTTTTTCTTTTTCTTACCAGTTTTGATGCAGAAGCTTAGACCCTAGGGCCTCTGAACATTTGCTCTATACTGAACTGAGCTATACCCCCATTTCCTGATCATAACTAAGTGTTCATAAGTAAGTATCTTCTGTCATCCCATCCTGTTTATATCCTGCTAATGTTGATGACTTTATGCCTTGTACTTTATGTATTACAATCTGCCTCTGCTAGATTGTAAGCTCCATGAGGGCAGAGTAGTTTTGCTTGTATCCCACTGTAACATGGTATGTCATGCATGGTGAATATTCCATTAAGTATTTGTTAATGAAACAATGATAGCCATTTGCATTTGGCTTGCCAAGTTGAATATGGAAATTTAATACCTTTTGAAAATCATTAGTAGCAGGCATTTACCAGAAGAAAGCAAAAGGAGGAACATGTTTAGAGTGAGTAATAGATGTGGGTATTTGGAAGGAAGGTAGCATATGTAAATGTACTTCATTTTTAGTTTTGAGACTGGCAAACTGACCCACTATTGGACTCAGAATTTTAAATAGTACAAGAATAAATTAACCTAATGACCCTAGATACTAGACAAGATATAAGCATATACTACAACAGCCTGAAGGGACCCCATTCACAATAGCAACTACTTTTCTATCTCTGTCCATCATACTACACACACCTCCACCCAGCTCTAGGCAACCACTAATCAACTTTCTGTTTTATGTACCTGATTCAATACTTTTTGTGCATTGAATCAGAATATATGGTCTTTGTGATAACAGTTTTAATTTGGCCTAGGTCTTCAAGGATCACTCATGCTGTAATAAGTGCAAGTGACTTGTTCCTGTTGAGTATATATGCATTTTCTTGCCTATTTTATTATAGACATCTTAGCTATCCCCATGTGCTTTCTGTTACGAATAATGTTAGGCTTGTTCATATACACATTTGTATACACATTTGTGTTTGGGTGGGTAGGTATGTATGTATATGTGTGTGGAGTTCAGAGGAGAATCTCAGGTGTTCTAGGAGCAGTGCACCTTGTTCCTTTTTTTTTTTTTTTTTTCTGATACAAGGGCTCCCACTGGACTTGGGGCTCCTGGATTGGGCAAAACCAGCTGGGCAGCAAGTTTAAAGAAACTGCCTGTGTCTCTACCACCTCTTCAGTGCTGGAATTACAAGCACATACTACGATGCCTGGCTTTTTACATGGGTACTCAGAATTGAACTTGGATCTAATGGTTGCATAGGAAGCATTTTTCCAGTTGAGCTCTCTCCCTCGCCTATGAATATGTTCTTAATTATTCTTTAGGAGTATGGTTTGCTGGGTCATTTAGTAACTGTATTCAGCTCTTTGAGGAGCTGCCAAACTTTTCCAAAGCATACCATTTTAAATTCCCACCAGAAATTATGAAAGTACTGTTTCTTCAAATACTCACCTACACTACTTTGTAGCCATCTTAGTGCTTGAGACTGTTAGAGTAGTTCTAACTTGTGTTTCTCTACGATTATTGAACTTGCTGTCTTTTTCTGTGTCTGATAGTCTCTTGTATGTATTCTTTGGGGGAAACCTATTCAGATCCTTTGTCACATTTTCACTAGTTTGTCTTACTTAGTTGTTAAGAATTCTGTTGTTTGTTGATACAAGTCTTTATTTGGCTAATTTACATATACTTTCTTCTGTCTGAGGAGTGTCTTTGCACTTGATACTGCCACTTCAAGGACATATTGTTGTTTTGTTTTGTTTTGTTTTTTGTTTTTTCTTCTCGAGACAGGGTTTCTCTGTGTTGCTTTGCGCCTTTCCTGGAACTTACTTGGTAGCCCAGGCTGGCCTGGAACTCTGAGATCCGCCTGCCTCTGCCTCCTGAGTGCTGGGATTAAAGGCATATGCCACCACTGCCTGGCTAAGGACATGTTTTAAATTTTTATGTTCTCCAATTTATTTCTTTTCCATGCTGCTTATGTTTTTGGTTCTGTGGTTAAAACTCCATTACCAAATCCAAGGTAGTTTTGCTGGCTAACTTTTATGTCATCTTGACACAAGGTAGAGATGTCTGGGAAGAAGGAATCTTAATCAAGAAAATGCCTCCTTATAATTGTCCTATGGGCATGTCTGTCAAAAATTTTCTTGATTGATAATTGTGGTCCATCCCTCCTATAATGAGCAGTGCCACTCCTGGACAGGTAGTTGTGGTTTCCATAAGCAAGCTGAGTTTAACAGTGGTGCATGCCTTTAATCTTAGCTATCTGGAGGCAGAGGCAGGCAAATCTCTGAGTTTGAGTCTAGCCTGGTCTACAGAGTGAGTTCCAGGACAGCCAGGGCTGTATAGAGAGACCCTGTCTCCAAAAAGAAGAAGAAAGCCGAGCAAACTGGATAGCAAGCCAGCATTCCTCCATGGATTCTACTTCAGTTCCTGCCTTCAGGTTCCTGCCTTGATTTCCTGTCCTGACTTCCCTCAGTGATGGGTTGTTACCTGGTACTATAAGCTAAAATAAACCCTTTTCCAAATTGCTGTTGATCATGGTGTTTTATTAAAGCAATAGAAATCCTAACTAATATAGTAATGAACTTATTTGTGTTTATTGTAAGATACTTTTTGTTTTTTGAGACAGGGTTTCTTTGTGTAACTCTGGCTGTCTTGGAACTTGCTCTGTAGACCAGGCTGTCTTTGAACTCAGAGGTCTGCTTGCCTCTGCCTCCTGAGTGCTGGGATTAAAGGTATGCATCACCACTGGTCGTCTTGGAAGAATTTTATAATTTTAACATATTTACAACTGATCTATTATAGTTAATTCCTTTTTTGAACTTTTTTTTTTTCATTTATTGATAATAGATTCTTTTCTCATACAATATATCTTGATCACAGTTCCCCTACTCCTTCTAGTTCCTCCCCTCAGGATCCACTTCTTTTCTGTCTCTGATTAGAAAAGTACAGGTTTCTAGGAGATAACAGAACATGACAATATATAATGTAATATAACAAAAAAGCCATCCCATGGGCTGGAGAGATGGCCCAGTGATTAAGAGCATTGGCTGCCTTCCCAGAGGACACAGCACCCACATGGCATCTCATACCTGTCTGTGACTCAGTTCTAGGGAATCTGACACCCTCACACCAATGCACATAAAATTAAATAAATTTTTTAAAAATCCAGGGGCTGGAGAGATAACTCAGGTTAAAAGCACAAGCTGGTCTTCCAGAGGTCCTTAGTTCAATTCCCAGCAACCACATGGTGGCTCACAACCATCTATTACAGCATTGGGTGCCCTCCTCTGACCTGCAGGGATACATGCAGACAGAATACTGTATACATAATAAATAAATCTTTTTTAGAAAATAAAAACACCATTGAGTCTGGACAAGGTAACCCAACAGAAGGAAAAGAGCTCCAAGAGCAGGTACAAGAATTAGATACCCACTCATTAACACATTAAGGAGTCCTATAAACATATTAAGTTGAAAGCCTGTTTTGTAGCTCAAAATATATGGTATTGGTTGCATTGTACTTTGTGCTAGCCTGTCTGGTTTGAACGATGCCTCTGCTATTTAGATTTTGGCAAAGTTATTTAATTGCATTATCATCCGGATTCTTTGCATAAGATTGGGTTCATGGAATTCTTTGAGGGGGGTGTTTAGTTGGGGTTCCTATTGCTGTGATGAAACACCGTGACCAAAGCAATTTGGGAAGGAAAGTTTATTTGACTTAACACATCCACATCACAGTTCATCATCCAAAGAAGTCAGGACAGGAACTCAAGCAGAGCAGGAACCTGGAGTTAGGAGCTGCAGCAAAGGCCATGGAGGGGTGTTGTTTACTGGTCTGTTCCTCGTGGCTTGCCAGCCTGCTTTCTTACAGAACCCAGGACTACCAGCCCAGGAATGGCACTATCTACAATGGACTGGGCCTTCCCTCATCAATCACTAATTTAAGAAAAAGCCTTACAGGCTTGCCTACAGCAGGATCTTATGGAGGCATTTTCTCAATTGAGGTTCCCTCGTTGAAAATGACTTTAGCCTGTGTCAAGTTGAGATACAACTATCCAGCACAGAGGGATTGTCATTCTTGAGAATGGAAACTTGTAAAGTTACTAAGTTAGTACTCAGCATCTATTTAGAGCTGTTTTCTTGCATAGGTGGCTAACATGGATTATTAAGGTCTGGGTTGTAATAAATGGCCCTAATTTTCCAGGCCCTCAATTTACCCCAAATAGTATTTCCTACCTTTCAGGAGGACCATGAGTACATCTGAAGTATCACAGGACTGAGGCATTGAAAGCTGATAAAGCCAGCATACCAAATGTATGAAAGTATATGCCAGTTGTATTCACAGATTGAGTTTAAGAGCAACCTGGGTTTAAACTGCTCATAATCTAACACAGTATCCGGATAGGTTTTTCATGAAATAAACTTACTATATTACTATATTTTACTAACTTTTTTTTTTTTTTTTTTTTTTAGACAGGGTTTCTCTGTGTAGCTTTGCGCCTTTCCTGGAACTGGCTTTGGAGACCAGGCTGGCCTCGAACTCACAGAGATCTGCCTGCCTCTGCCTCCCGAGTGCTGGGATTAAAGGCGTGCACCACCACCACCCGGCCCTAACTTTTATTTTAACCAGGTTCTATTTTGATTGCTTTAGTAACTTGGCATTATCCCCACCAATTGCTTTTCCATACTAATATGCTCCATTTTTCAGAGCGTAATGCTGAAAGTATTAGAAACTCTGAAGCAGGTGCAGGTATTGTGTCTAGTCCTAATTGTCAGAAGTGATTTAGAATCACCATGGAAACAAATCTCAGGGCTAGGGGCATTTCTAAGGGATTATTTAGCTAATTCATTCTGTGAGCTGGGATCCAAGACTGACTAAAGAGGGAAAAGCTGCCTGAGGACAGGCACTCATCACTGTGTTTCCTGATTGTGGTTGCAGTGTGATCAACCATCCAGTTTGCCTCCCTACCTGCCCTGCTAATGATGGCACATATTTCCTGGAACTGAAAACCAAAATAAACCCTCCCTTTCTTAAGTTGCTCTAACTTTTTAAAATTAAATGAAGTGTTCATACAAAATTTACTTAAATGAGATTTTTTATAGGATTCAGTGAATAGTTGAATAAAGGCTGGTATGCTAACTCTTAACAGTTGATATGTGAACCAATGAATAAAAACAAACATAAAATGCCTTTTTTTCTACTGATACCTTGTAGAATGTAATTTGGTGAAAATATTTTAACCATTTATTTCTAGAGCAGATAAACATAAAATTGGATCAATTATCATTCAACCTAGTTAAATAACACTGTTCCTGCATACGTGTGTGCATGTGTGTATGTTCTTTATGAATTTTTCTTATGTGTTTGTATACTGCTGGTGTGTCTGTTGACTGAGGAAGCCATAAAAGGGTTTCATATCCCCTGGAACTGGAGTTACAGATGGTTGTAGCTATTGTGGGTGTTAAGAACTGACCCTAGGCCGCTGCACAAGCAGCAAGTGCTCTTAACCACTGGGCTGTCTCTTGCTCCTTTCCCGCTTTAAACAGAATCACATGTAACCCAAACTGGTCTTGAACTCATTATGTAGCTGATGCTACCCTTGAACTCCTGATCCTCCTGCCTATACCAAGTGCTGAGATGTTAGGTTTATGCCACCATGCCTGGCCGAACACTGTTCCCTTATTCCTCAATATACCTCTTTTGTGTAATGTTCACATATGTGGGTATGCATGTGGTAGTCAGAAGTCTAGGGAGTCCTCAGTTGCTTTCCACCCCCTTTTTTTTTTTTTTTTTTGGTGACAGTTTGTCATTGAACCTGGAGCTTATGGATGCAGCTGGCCAGCAAGCCCCAAGGATCTTCCTGTCTCTGCCTCACCAGCTCAGGGATTATAGGCACAAGTCACCATTCCTTACTTTTTATATGCGTGCTGGGGATTCAAATTCAGGGCTTCATGCTTTTGTAGCAAGCGCTTTCCTGACTGAGTTCTCTCCCCAGCTTGAATTTCTTTTTTATTATACTTGTAGTACTTGCCAGAATTGATCACAGCTGTACCAGTAACAAAACAAAACAAAAATAAAATATCCTCTTTCTACAGTGGGATCAAGTTAGGAAAAAGAACTGTAAAGTCCCTAGCTATTTAAAACTTACGTACTATAGTTCTAATTCCATGGATTGAAAATGAAATCCCATGGTGGCCAGAGAGATAGCTCATTGGGTAAGAGCATTTACTGCTGTTACAGGGCTCAAGTTTGGTTACCTGCACCCACATGTAGGCTCACGACTATATAATTCCAGTTCCAAGGTATCTAACATCTCCTCCTGGCTTCTGGACACCAAGCATTCTGATAGTACATATACATATATGTAAGCAAAATACTCATCTAAAATTATTTTTAAAAGTAAGTGTGAAAAAGAGCAATGAAATCATATAGTAAATTAGAAGATATTTTGGGTGATAATGAAGATGTATCATTTTAGAACCTGTAGTATATAGCTTAGAGTAGTATATTCATTTTTCTTTTTGAGACAAGATTTCTTTAGGTAGCCCAGGATGGCCTTGAATTTGTGATCCTACTTCCTATACCTCCCCAGTGCTAGGATTACAGATACTTGCTACCATAGCTACCTCAATGCATGGTTTGTTGGGGTTTTTTTTAAAGATTTATTTGTTTGTTTGTTTGTTTATTATGTATATGGAAGAGGACGCCAGATCTCGTTACAGATGGTTGTAAGCCACCGTGTGAGTGCTGGGAATTGAACTCAGGACCTCTTCAAGAGCAGTTGGTGCTCTTAACCTCTGACCCATATCTCCAGCCTGAATTCATGGTTTTAAAACAAATACGTAACGTCAGTTGGGCATAGTGTCTTTAACCTGTAATCCTAGTACTTAAGCAATGGAGGCAGGAGTACTGCCATGAGCTCAAAGGACAGCTGGGCTATAGAACAAGCCCATCTCAGAAACAACAAACCAATATGAGCCAAAGAAAGTGCAACATTACAGGAGAAAAAGGCTGAACTAAGTACATATAAAACAGGCTTAAGTCAGTGAAAATACACAGTATATAGAAAATTACAGTAGAAAGGGTGACCTGTGAGTCAATGTGAGCAGCCAAGTATTCTTAAGACAGAAAAGAAAAGATGTCTGTTCAAAGACTGGCACTAGCCTGTGCTCTCTGGGAGAACCAAGAATCACTTTGGTTCTTGGATGGAGCTGCCTGGAAAAAGAACCAAACGGTCCAGAGGAGAGCTTTCAACAACCAGACTTGAGGCAAAAGTTATACTGGCAAGAAGCGGCATAATGGGCATGCAGGCAAATAGAGTCTGGTGCCTCCAGTCTTTGCCCATTGGGATTTCATAGAGGTGGGCATAAAAACCGCCTTCTGCTCATGTGGTGGTTCAAATATAAATGGCCCTCATAGACTCTTATTTGAATGTTTGGTTGCCAGGGGGTGGCATTAGGAGGCATGGCCTTGTTGAAGGAAGTGGCACTGGGGGTGGGCTTTGGGCTTTCAAATATTGAAGCCAGGCCCAGTGTTACTCATTTCCTGTAGATCCGGATGTAGAACTCTCAGCTACTGCTTTAGTACCATGTCTGCCTGCTTGCTGCCATGCTTCTCACCATGACAATTATAAACCTCTGGACTGTGAGTCAGCCCCAATTAAATGTCTTCCTTTGTAAGAGTTGCTCTGGTCATGGTGTCTCTTCACAGCAATGGAAACCCTAAGACAGCCCAGAATAATGTGAGCCTTAGGTGTGAAAACTGGGCTGTACCTCCGGCTAAGAAAGTGATGGTTGCATTCCATTATTGCTGAGTCAGTTAAAGGTCCAGACTCACGCCAGGTGTTTGACATTACTGAGAGTTTAGTTTCTTTTAGGATTTTTAGTTCTGTTAGACTCCCTACTCTTTCTTGAGTTAAACCTGGTAATTGTTATTTATGGATAATTTACTTCATCAAAAAAAAGTCTCAGAATGATTAAATGTTTCAGATAAATTGAATAGTTTTACCAAATAAATATATAAGTAAATAAATCTCAAATTGGAAAGCCCTCAGACCCAGAGAATTCAACCATTCATAAACTATCTTTGTTTATTTGAAATAAATTCATGTACAGTTGATCTTTGTGTGTGTATTTTATTCTATTAGTAGTCAATGCAGTTCACATTTCACCACCATACTCATTTTTATCATGGTTTTCAAGCAAGATAGGAAAAAATTAAACTAACATGCATGTAAAGGGAAAGAAACTCTTTACACTGAAATATGGCCAAGAGCTGCAATTTTAATAAAAATGGTAAGATGAGAAAAGCAAATTAATATGTACCCTTCCCCTTAATTTTTAAAACTTTAGTTAATATTTAAACTTTGCTTAATCTTTAAACCCTATAAATTGAGTCTTTCAGGGTGGTAGCTTAGAAAGCCAGAATCGTGTGTAACCAATGTGGAGACACCTAGTGGTGACTCTTTTTCTAACGCCTGCACTTGAATCTAAGCCATGTGTTAGCATGTCCTAATAGACTGCTGACTGTCCTTCCTTATGGTTCATCCTGGAATTCTTTTCTTCTGTATAGCCAGCATCTGGCTTTACCTGGGTGGAGGTCCCCAAAAGGGAAAGGAGTCTTGGGTTATGGCTCTTCAGTGCTGCTGACAGTTCTACAATATGGTGTAGCTGTTACCTCTGTCTCTGTTTTTCAAAGATTGGGTTTATAAATTAACCAAATAAAATTGCAACAAATTTACTGAGACTCCACTGTCAGTAGCTGCAAATTCCTTTCCATTTTGCTCCTGCTTCCAGTTCTTTGCCCTTGTCTCAGGTGACCCTTGTTATTTCAAGCAAGACCTTAGAAGCACATACAGGAATGACCCATGTAAAGGGCCTAGAACTTGCCCTGTGGCTGAAAACAAGTCTAAAAATCAGAATTCTGGGCTTAGTATCTTGTTGCATGATAATTTGCTAAAATGTCAAGTTTTCTCAGTGACTGCAATTAATACAGCCGGCATACACACTGCTCATTTAATGTCTCTTCTTACTATGCAAACATTCCAGCCTTTCTCCTTCCCTTTCCTCCTCTCTCTGTCTCTCCTGAAAGCAGGAGGGCTGTAGCCCAACAGGAACTCTCACTCCCTGATGGGAAAGCCACTTTGGTTTGATAGTTTCTTCAATAACTGAGCATACTCTTACCGTATGATAGAGCCACCATGCTCCTTAGTGAATGAATTTACCCAAATGAATGTCAAATGTACATCTTTCAGAAGTCTGCATATGGAAGTTTATAGAAGCTCTGTTAGAAACTGAAAACTTGAAAGCAAGTAACCAAGACATCCTTCAGTAGGTGAATGGGTAAGTAAAGTGCATCTGGATAGTGCAGTATCATTCAGCCAAAAAAACAAGCAAAAATTATCATCAGTGTCTGGAAAAATAGCTAAGTATTATTTTTGCTGTTCAACCATGTGGACCTGAGTTTGGATCCCAGAACCCAGGTAATAAGCTGGGCTTGGTCTCCTGCACACCTATCACACCAGTGGTCTAGAGCACCGAGACACTGCCAGCCTAGCCAAAAAATAAAATGTGAGCTCCCAAAGACAGCCCCTGCCTCAAAGGAATAGTGTATATAAGTGGTTCTTAATCTGTAGGTCTCTACCTCTTTGAGGTTGAATATCAGATGTCCTGTACATGAGATACTTACATTATAGTTCACAATGAATAATGAAGTAATGACAACATTTTATGGCTGGAGGTTCGCCATAACACAGGGAATTTATATTAAAGGATTGTAGCATTAGGAAGGTTAGGAACCACTGGTGTAGGCAGTAATAGAGGAGAACAACATCCTCCTCTGCCTTCTGGGCACATGCACAGGATCACACAAAATGAAGACAAAAATAAGGTGGACTGCCACCAAGCCAGATGACTGAAGCCTGACCCCTCGACCCACTTCAAGTTGTCCTAACTCCTGTATGTGCAACAAGATATGCTGTTTGCTTCCCCTCGTCCCCATGTGCACTGTTTTTTAAATGTAATTTAAGAGACATGAAATATTAAGCCAGTCTTTAAAATCTGCATATCATATGGGTCTATCTATATGACAAACTGAAGAAGGCAAAACTTTACAGAGTGAACACGTGAGTGGTGGCCAGGGTTGGGGGGGGGGATGAAGAAGCAGGGCATAGAGTGTAATTGGAGGCTTTTCTCTGTCCTGCCCTGTCCTGAAGCTGCTTTTAAATATTCACTCAGAGGTTTATATTAATTATAAATACTTGGCCAATGGCTCGGGCTTATTACTAGCTAGTTTTTACATTTAATTTAACCCATACTTCTTATCTATGCTTTTCCATGTGGTTCATGGCTTGTTACCTCATATTCTACATGTCTTGCTTCCTTGGAGGCTGGCTGGCATCTGCCACAACTCTGTCCTTCCTCCACAAATTTCTAGCCTGGCTCTTGAGCTCAATCTTTTCTTGCCCTGCTATCAGTCAATCAGCTTTGTTATTAAAGTGAGCATAATCCACAGCAATAGAGGGTTTTGAAGACAGTGAAACTATTTTGTGTGGTACTGTGATAGAACATATATGACATTATACATTTGTCAAAGGCCATTGAAGTGTAATACAATGAGTGAACCCTAATGTAAACTATGAACTCTGGGTGATGTGATGTCATAGATTGTAAACTACACAGCATTTGGTATAGTATTGACAGTGATGGAAACTTGCTTATATGTGGACTGTAAAACTGTTCTAAAAGGTTTATTAGACAAAAAGGTAGGGTACCGAAGTAAACAGTTTAAACTTCACCCACTTAAAAATGGGCTGAGACATGTCAGCTGTCAGATGACTGGAGGAAACTATTAAGAAAAAATGGATCATGGACCTAAATGTAATACCTAGAATCATGAAATGCATAGAAGTAAAACAAAGCAGGGAGTATCTACATGATTTTGTTATTAAGCAGAAAGATTTTTTTAGATCGATGCCTTAAATATTTAAGCAGGTATACTGAGCTCTTAAAGTCCTATTTTAATTGATATTTGAGAAAAATGAAAAGATGAGCTAGAAATTGGGAGTAAATATTTATGAAAGTCGTATTTTTCTCCAAAAAATATATAAAACACAACATGTGGGTAGGTATAAAAGAGGCTGAGTGTAGTGGTTCATGTCTTTAATCTTAGCATTCGGAATGCAGAAGCAGATAGGCCAGCCTTGTCTCCAAAGCTTGTTGGCTAGGACTACAAGGTGAGACCCTGTCTCAAACAAAAACAAAAACTAACCAAACCCATATATATTCAGGACTAAGAGTGTCCTGGCACCAGCTCCTACATTTTCTTTTCAGACATTAATTTTCTGTAAGGATTCACTATCACACTTGGATTCACTCCTCTCACCCAAAAAAAATAGATTCTGAATTCATGTGCAGTATAACTGGAAACTATCTGAAGCCTCCAGGTGAGTCATCTTGGGAGTTGCCACCTTGTGAACTTAGAAACCAACTCTTCGGATGCTTAATGACCCAAGTGAGCCAATGTTTATTTTAACCTTAAACTCTTCAAGGAAAGATTTCATGTTTAGAGCTGGGGAGAACACAAGCTGAGAGTACCTGAAATATTCGTTCTAGAGAAATAGCACTAGCGGAAACAAACAAACAAAACAAACAAACAAAACCCAAAACATTGTGGGTTAGGAAAAAAAAAATAGAAAACTGGTCCACAAGAACTGATAAGGCAAAGGGGAAAAAATATACAGTTAAACAGAGCCCAGTCTTGGACTCTTCTGGAGGAGCTACTAGAATATACAAAGAGAATGGCTCTCAGTGTGGAGCAAGGCAAGAAGAGCCCGGAACAACAGGCCCAGTTTCAATGGAAAAGAGAATAATCATATGAAGTTATATGCAGCACTCAGAAAGTTGATGTCTTAGAAGTGTGTTTGACATTGACAACAGCGCAGCAAGCCGCTGAGGACAAGATTAGATATCAGGGAAAAACAAAAGCTAAACTTCAAACTGGGTACTCCAAGGGAAAAGGAGAAACTGGCAAAGAAAAGTTAAAAAAGAATAACACCCCAGCCAACTTTACTCAAAGAGCACTATCTTTTTGAGTATGAAAACTTGGCCAGTGCAGGCTTTTCTGTCAATGCACATTTGCCAAACCTTGTGGGACAAAACACTCTGTTGCCTACATATCCTTTCAAAACCTATGCCTACTGCAGTGACTGAGCCTACAAGCTGCCCAGAACAGTTTTCCAGTGTGAAGCTGTGACTTGAAAATCAGAAGAGTGATTCATTTTTTAAAATATTTTATTGGTTCTTTGGGAATTTTGTAGAATGTGTTTTAATAATATTCCCCCTAACTCTTCTCAAATCCACCACCCTTTTTCTTACCCACCCAACTTTATTTTCTTTCTTTTTAAACCCATCAAGACCAGTTTGTGCTGCCCAAACATTCTTGGGTATGTGGCCTTCCACTGGTGTGAGGTCAATTCACTAGGGAGGTACACTCTTAAAGAACATTGATTATCCCTTCCAGCAGCTATCAGTTGCAGATAGCTCCTTATTTAGGACCAGGACTTCATCCTCAGCTCTGCCCTCCATGCTAAGATTGGGTCTGTGTTGGGCTTGCCTGGGTCTTTACATGCTGTCACAACCTCTGAAGTCTTATGTGCTGCTCTCCTTTTGTGTCTAGAAGATGCTGTTTCCTAATAGTCATCCATGGCCGGATTCTTACACTCTTTTGTTCCCTATTCCACATGATCCCCAAGCCTTGGGAGGATGAGAGAGAGAGAGAGAGAGAGAGAGAGAGAGAGAGAGAGAGAGAGAGAGAGAGTGTGTGTTATATGTATGTTTTGCGTGTTCCAGTTAGGGCTGAGCATTCCATATTCACATTTTCTGCATTTGGCTAATTCTGAGTGTCTCTGTTAATCACTACCTACTGCAAATCAAATTTTCTCTGATTAGGATTAAGAGATGCATTAACCTATAAGGTTATGAAATTTTATGGCAATACCTCTTGTTCATGCCAGTTTTGAAATGGGGTTTCATTGTAGCTCAGACTGAACTGCAACTCATGATATAGCCCAGGCTGGCCTCAAACTTTCAGTTCTCCTGCTTCAGTCTTCTGACTGATGGACTACAGGTATGATCTACATCTAACATTTTATTTATTTGTTTGTTTGTTTATTTATTTGTTTGTTTATTTTTGAGACAGGGTTTCTCTGTGTAGCTTTGTGTCTTTCCTGGAACTCACTTTGTAGACCAGGCTGGCCTCGAACTCAGAGAGATCTGCCTGCCTCTGCCTCCTGAGTGCTAGGATTACAGGTGTGTGCCACCACCGCCCAGCTTATTTGTTTTTTAAAGATTAGGGTCTCTTGGAGCCCACCTCGCATTTACTGTGTAGCTGAGGGTGAACTTGAACTTTTAAATCTCCTATCTCCACCTCTCAAGCACTGGATTATAGACATGTACCATCACTTGTAAGTAGTAAAGATGCCTTTAACTTAGGTTGTATGTGACCAAGTGAGAACACAGAGTTGTTTAACTTTTAGAATACAGTGACCTAATGACAGGAGTTTCCTCTGTTCTCTCCACTCTATTTTAAACACCTAATTTCTTTTTTAACATTCTATTATGTTTTATCTTACTGCTTTATAATTTCTGCTGACCTGTGTTCTTTGCATTACATGTAATGTTCACCAATATAAATCAAGAATGTTAACTTCTAGGAACAAAAAGGTAGTATATTTATAAGAACATTTATAAAGAAGTTGGGTATTTAATTAACCTCATCCACCAAAAAAAAAATTAAGCAAATATTGTATGTTTCTATTTTATTATTTTAAATTCTGTGATATCTTAATAGACTTCTGTATACATTCTGTATAATAAATTTCACTTGTTTGCTCCAAAAAAGTATGTCTAACACTGTTACTCATTAGGCAAATGCAAATTAAAACTACATTGAGGAACTATGGCTATTGCTCACTGGTAAAAGGCTTGCCTAGCATGCATGAGGCCTTGAATCCAATTCCCAGCACCATAAAAATATATGAATTAATTTAAAATGTTCAAAACCTTAAAAACAACAACATTACAATGAGAGCTACATCTGTATATAGCTACTAGCCTGTTGAGATAGCTAAGGGTAACCCAACAGCAGTAGGGCGGTCAGCTGCAACTCTTGGGTATTCCTGGGACAGATGTGAAGTGGTACCACAACCTTGAAAACAGAACAGGTAAGAGTTGTGTTATTTTGTGGTATTTGAATCTTTTTGGTGGGCTTGGAGAGGTGGCTCAGCAGTTAAGAGCATTCACTACTGCAAAGGACGCAGGTTTAGTTCTTAAACCATACACAGTAGTTCAAAACCATCTTTAATCTAGTTCCAGGGGATCCAATGGCATTTCTGACCTCCATGGCACCAGGCACATTGTGCACAGACACACACTCAAGTGCGCACACACACACACACACACACACACACACACACACACACGCACCTAAAAATAAATATTTTTAAAGGATCTAAATCTGATGTTTGGAGACAGGGTGTTACTCTTCAGGCATAGTTCTGCTTCAGTCTCTTGAATGCTGGGATTTCAGGTGTGGTGTGGACTACCACCAGCTTATAATGCACTTATAGTAGGATAGTAATCCCATCCTAGGAGTTTACTGCTAAGAAAGGAGCATTTCCATCAAAACATGTACTCACTCATTTATAGGATTTTTATTAATTACTGCCCCCCCCAACTGGAAACAGAGAATGGATAAGTGAGCAGAAGTACATATGTATTCTAGGAAACAGAAATGAATAAGAAATAGTGTGTATATGCACAGTAATATGGGTCAATCTCAAGGGCATTACATGAAAGAAGCTACCTTCAAAAAACTCCTAATAAGTAATGACAGTCAGGAAAACTAGCAGTGGCCAAGAGGATAGGGGGAGCAAAGGGTCTATAAAAGGCCACATGGAATTTGGGGTGCAATAGAACTTGTTCCTTAATTCAAAAAAGTATCTCTCTGTGTGTGTAGGCATGTGTTTGTGTGGTTGCACATGTGCATGTGGGCACTGGAAAGCTAGGGATCAACCTCAGGTGTCCTCGGGCTCTATCCACAAAACCACATAAAACATTATTGTAAATATAGCATACATTTGTGACATTGTTCATTTTGCAGAACACAACAGGTGCAATTTGCTTACAGGAAATGACCAATTCCTTCTATAACTGATTTTGCTCACAGTGGACTGCCTCCTGCCTTCACCTCCTTCTCTCCAGATCATCCATGTTGAAGAGTCTGTGTGGTTCTTGGGTTGATGTGGTGGCAGAGACACACTACTGTCCTTTAACAGCTGGGCTGAATGTCATTGCTGCAGCAGGAAGTTGTGATCACATTGAGGTCATTGTTTGAGGCCCTCAGGGCCTCTGTGGCATCCTAGAAAACCCCATGTCCATGAGCTGGACAAGGCTGTGCATGGAATAATGGCAGCTATAATGGCCACTATTCTGCTTGCTGTGGCAGGTTGGGGCAGCAGCCACATCCTCCCTGGTTCAAATGGGAGCCACTACCTTTACACTTAATATGGTCACAGAAGAATCATCCCTAGCATTTAGCACTCAACAGCTGATTAATTCCCATTTCCAGTCAGCTATACTCAATTTACAGCAACAACTATATTTATTGGATGAAGAAATCCTGACATAAAATGGCTTGTAAGAGGAAACTGCAATCCATAATTTTCCTCCTTTTTCAAACCCCTTATCCAGTTTTGAAAATAACACAAGCCAGAAGTCGGTTAAGGGAAATCATATTGGGAACATGGAACAAAGAATTCTTAAACCTTATGGTATAACTCTCTAATGAAATCTTAAGCCTGAACTCTACGTGTGTGAAACCACTGGAATGTCTACAACATTCTTAGATCAAATTTGAGATCACATAAAATCAATCCTTGACCCTTCAAAAATTATAGCATGGGGAATGGTATTCCTTTTTTTTTTTTTTTTTAAAGATTTATTCATTTATTTATTATGTACACAGTATTCTGCCTGCATGTGTCCCTACAGGCCAGAAGAGGGCACCAGATCTCATTACAAGTGGTTGTGAGCCACCATGTGGTTGCTGGGAATTGAACTCAGGACCTCTGGAAGAGCAGTCTGTGCTCCTAACCACTGAGCCATCTCTCCAGCCCCCCCCCCTTTTGGTTTTTCAAGACAGGGTTTCTCTGTAGCTTTGGAGCCTGTCCTGGACTAGCTCTGTAGACCAGGCTGGCCACGAACTCACAGAGATCCACCTGCCTCTGCCTCCCAAGTGCTGGGATTACAGGTGTGCACCACCACCACCCAGCTGGGAATGGTATTCTTAATAATTCTATTGTTTAAGTGTTTCCTACAGAATGTTTCCCAACAGTGCCATGTCAACAAAATGACCCTGCAATTGCTAATGGCTCTGGAATGCCCTGATCATCTCCCCATCTGGTTCACAGAAATTTGTAATGCCTCTGTCTGATGCCTGTGTCCAATGCTCTTGCATTAGACACTTTCCAGGGCAACCACCCTTTGAGGGCTGGTGGTCAGAGACAGGTAAGAGCCTGTTATGCAGCCCAACCTAAGACAGGCACAGTCACCATGTTGGGGTATCCCTGAAGTGGGGGCGACACGATTAGAACAAAGAACTCTCATTCCTACTAGCAGCCACAAAATAAAATAAAAAAGGTTATATGAGGCAGGTAAGGTCGAAAAGCACTGGGCTATGCCTCAAGCAAACAAAGAGCTGTGACATGCACAGAGAGTGCTCTGGCCAGAGGAAACTTGACCCATAAACTCCATGTTGGAAAGGATGATGTGCAGTCCCAGAGCCAACCAAGAAACACCACAGTAGCTAGGAGCAAAGCCTGTCTCCCCCCCCCCCAAAAAAAAAACCCACACATAAAAACTTCAGCCCTTTGTTTAATAAAGGAGAGATTGCTTGCAAACCTCCCAGAGTCTGTGTTGTTGACTCTGTCTGCTGATCCCTGCCCCCAGAATCAGAGATAGCAGGACTCCAGCTGCAGAGCCAGCAACACTGCAGAACCATGATAAAAGCACCAGAGTAGTCTTCAGTGAAAGACATTCTGCAAAATTTCCTGCCCAGTGCTCCTCCAGGCTTGCATATGGATGCAAGTTGTTTGTGATAGGAAAACTGAATATGGAATATGTGGGAACTCCCTACACTCTCAATATTTTTTAAATATAAAAGTGTTCAAAAAATTGGACCAGGGATGTAGGTCAGTTGGTAGAGTGCTTACACAGCATCCATGAAGTCCTGGGTTTATCCCCAGTCCTGTGGGGAACACAAATTGGCTGTGGTTGTGAAAATATCAGTACTTGGGAGATTGAAGCAGAAGAATCAGAAATTCAAGATTGCCTTCACTTACATATCAAGTTTGAAGCCATCCAAGATACATAAAACCCAGTCTACAGGTGAATGAATAAATAAGCCACTATTTGAGAGAAACTAAAGAATATGTGAATAAATAAATAGATAAATAGAAGATGATAGATAGGTAGGTGCATAGATAGATAGATACATTCTAAGTCCATAGTTTTGAAGATTTAATATGGATAAAATTTGACATTGTTAAATGATATTCTTAGCATTTTATCAGACTGTACAAATAATGTAATTCCAAAATAATCTTAAAGACTAAAGTTGGAGGATGTATACTTCCATATTTCAAGACATACTAGAAAGCTATGCTGAGAAATTGTTATTACATATCTATAGTTAAGTAGACAAATGGAATAATACATCAAATTCAGAAATAAACCCAGATATGTAGCAACTTGGTTTTTAATGAAAGTACCAATTTAGTGTGGGAAGAATGTTTTTGTAGTAAATGATGTTGAAACAAGGTGGAAATTCTTAAGGGACAAGTGAGATCCAACCCCTTCCCCACACCATTTATGAATATAACTTTAGCTGCATCATGTCTCTATGAAAGGTAAGTCTGTAAAGCTTATCAAAGAAAATACTGGGTGATGTATTTGCAATTTTGTAGGAGATTTCTTAGGACACAAAAATCCCAAGGAAAAATAGAGAGAGAGAGAGAGAGAGAGAGAGAGAGAGAGAGAGAGAGACTGACTTGACTATCAAAATGAAAAAAATTGGATAATAAAACACAATAAAAATGAAACCGAACCAAATTCTGCGGGGAAATTTTATAAGTCCCATAAATTTGGCAAAAAGGTCCAGATCATTGATCAGGTTTCAGTGATCTGTTACCTATCTGTATTTGTCATCTATAAAGTATTTGTCTATATATCCATCTTTTTATCATCTGTCATCTATCCACAACTACAAATCAGTAATAAAAGATAAATGGTGGCATCATGAGGTGGACAAACTACTTAAAACAGACTTTTCACAAGGGAAAACTCAAGAAAGACTGATGAACATATGCAAATGCTCTCTAATTCATGTCCTCATTCTCATGGATTCTTCAGCCACTGAATCAAGTAAATGAGGAAGCTGAATTATTCAGTGTGTTAGGGTTCTCAAATAGAATGAATAGGTAGAGGTATGTGTGGGGGGGGTTGGGGAGTGTTTCGTGTGTGCACATGTAAGTGCAGCTACTGGGGAATCCAGAAGAGACCCTTGGATCCCTTGCAGCTGGAGTTAAAAGTGGTTATGAGCTGCTGGAATGGGTGCTGGGAACAGAACTCAAATTCTGAGAGAATTTAACAGGACATGAGATTGGCATTGAGATCTTGGGGGCAGGATAGAGAACAAACTTCTGGGCAGGTATTGGCCCAGGAGGGTGGAAGAAGTCCAGAGTTCTTAGATGAGGCCAGACATAAGCCTGATAGACATCGAACTAAGTCAAGGGTAAGCAAAGTTAAGTTACTGTAGGAGGCAAAGAAAGGCGATTTAGGATAGTGATGAATGTGGAAGAGGCTTAGCTGTGGACCCAGCACTGGAAAGGCCCTCAAATATCCTACTTTGTAGATGAGGGACCTGAGGCTCAGAGAGGGAAAGCAACTTTCCATGCTACACAGCACCCTGACAACTTGCCCAACAGAATCTAGGTGCTGTCTCTGGTCAGGGGCTCTCTCCATGCATTTTCTCTTGCTCTCATAGCTCAGCTTGTCCTCAGGTGTTTCCATCATCACTCAGATGGGGTTCCCAGGTCTCTTCACTCTGTTACTTTTGACTTCTTGAGAGTGGGCAGGACATGATAGGAACCAACCTTGATGCGTTGTCTGAGCTCATTCCTAGTCCTGGAGCAGTTACCCTCTTCATGTGGCTGCAAGGCTGACCCTGAGAAGAGTTATTTTAATCAAGCACCTTGGAGGGAGGAAGTGGCTGTAAATGTGAGAGAGTAGCTGTTACAAGAAGTGTGTGCTGAATGAGATGGAGCAAAAGAGAGATGAAAAGGCACATTGCTATTTCACTCCTTTTTATAGCAACCTTCTAGTCTGATTTTTCACACAAAGCTCTCAGTGATTTCCTGACCCAGGGACTCATTAGCTCCAGTGGGAGCAAGGGGGACAAAATTCTAGGCCTGGGGGCCAGGGTGGACATACTCCTGGTATGGCAGTGCCAGAGACTCTGCAGAAGGCTTGGGTGGACTTTGAATGCCCACTCTTCTCTCTACTCCTGTACTTATTAATCACCTTCCTACCTCAGTCCAGAACCTGCAGATCTAGGCAACAGCCAGGAATGCAAGGGAATATCCAAGTAAGAATGCAGATGCTGTCCTCTCAGCTCAAGAAGTATTGACATTCTCCAGAGTAATTCTCATTAGAAGTGGACTGTTTACTGGCATGGCGCTCCTGCAACCCTAGGGACTAAACATGGTGACTGGCCTGTCACTAAAGTGTGCTGAGCTGATGGAATGATGAGGTCCTGAGCTTTGTTCAGAAGCCATCTGAGGAAAGGTGGGGGGGGGGCTGCTAGAGTGGCAGAATGCTTTCTTGGCTGGGATCTTGAGTTCCCCTAGAGAAGGCTCTGGCTAGAATCTGGTGTTCATGAGAATGTATGAAGCTGTTGTTAGGAGTGTCTTAGCTCTCAGGCCTGCTTTTGCTCACTGTAGCAGGGATGGAGCTTCAGTAGATGAAAGGGAAGTCCAAGGCTGGAGGCAGGGAGGGAAAGAAGCAAAACTCCTGGCCTCCCCAGAACAATAAGGCAGGAAAATGATGGGATACATGGACAGATAGCTATGTAACATTCAAAGAGTGATGAGGGCCTGGTTCACGCTTGCTGGAGAGCTGTGGGGTTGTCTGTCTCTAGCTGGGGATAGAGACAGGAGTGAGCTCATGGTGAAGTCATCCTGGATGCAGACCGACATGCCAGTTCAGGGCTCAGAGCATCTTCTGCTCTTTTTTTTTTTTTTTTCATTAGTATGGGTCAGAAAGTGAGCAAAATCAGGGTGTGGCCATGTGCCTGAACTCTAGGGTGAGATGGAAGGAAGACACTGGATGAGAGGCTCTTGAACAGGAGGGAAGACTGGTAGGGGGAGCTCCCCTTTGTGCTCTTCTTCCTCTTTCCTCCATTGTGTGGCTGTGTCAGAGTCCTAGGCCAGGAGGTGACACTGGTGTCTTTATGTGTCAGCCACAGTCCCAGCTCTTTGTTCAGCAGATTATGATGACTAAATAGATTCACCCAGGGACTGCTCAGCCATTCCCTGCACCTAGGGAGGGAAACCTGGACTCTGTGGCAAATGCTTCACAGCTCATGGGGCAAAGATGCTGTGGCAGCTGAATAAAGGCTGCAGAGTGGACAAGCAGACTCAGGCTGTGCCTCCCCTCCCTTAACCAGCCACCCATAAAGACAGCATAGAGACTTGTGGTCCTGGATGCATTCCTCAGGCCTCTGCATGGAGTTAATACATTGTTGGTTTGTGTTTCCAACACAAGGGACTTGATCCCCATCTGAACAAATATCTGAACATCTGGGGAAGGGGTAAGGAAGTTTCTTTGAACCCTCAGCAAACACCTGTATGTGTCTGTTTCAGAGTTGTCCAGTGTATTTATTGTGTGACAGCATGACCTTCCCTAGTTTTGCTGATGCGGCCAGGATGGGGCTGACTGGTTTCCTGATCCCCACTACCCACTGCTAATGCTGCTTGCAAACATAGGCCAGGCTGGCCCTTGCCCTGACTGTTGATGGTGTCATTGGCTCTGACTGCTCTACAGTCTCTTGGTTCTGAATGTCCCACATATTCTTTGCATGGCCAGCTAAGCCTCATCTGCCTCTGTAGCTATTATTAGGCACCACTGCAACCCAGTCAAGCCAAAGGATTTGGTTTTTATTAGCAAGTGTCATAAGGCTGGCATTTATGTGTCTGTTTAGGAAACATTCTGGCAAGGCTGATGAATATTAGTAAAGATAATCGCTTAAAAGGACCAGCACTCTAGCCCAAACTTGCATTCAGATGTCCATGGGACTGTGGGTAAGTTTGAATCCCCTACCAAGTCTCATCACCTCTGGGTCACACTGGCCAGTCTCTGAGCCAACAAACAGCTTCCAATCTGCCACAACTGGGGCATGCTACTGGAGTAGTCATCTCTCATGAGAATCACGGAGGCAACCTGTGAACCAGACACAGTGACTTCCCGCACAGGGCTGTAGAGGCCCACAGATACCATGTATGTGAAACTTTTGTGGCTGCATGCTGAGCACCAGCCCTACCATCCTGTCCTGTGGGAAATGGACAGCACATTGGGTCCCCAGGACAGTGCTCAGACACTATTAGGGAGATAGAATGTCTTACCAGATCTGCAAACCTAGTGAGTGGTGCAGGTGAGAGATGCTTGTGGAGGCAGGCTCCACAGCACATGCTCTTTCCACTGTGGTAGTCTAGAGATGGCCCAGGATCCCATGAGGTACACCTCTGGGGAGAAGGAGCTGGGAAATGAAGATGACAGGGTTCACTATGGCACCTGATCCTTCTTTCCTTCATTGATTTTTTTTTTTTTTCTTACATGGCCATCTTCATGTTGTGATTATTCACAGAGAGCTGTGCTCTATGGTTGATGTGCTCTTTGGAGCACATGCCCTACTTTTTACAAAGGTTACAGAGAAAAGAATTTGTATAGCATCCAATTACTGAGTCCTAACATATTTTAAAGTTTACACTCAGCTATGTAGCTCTCATTTGCATCTATGCAAATGATATCTGGTAAGAATCTAAAGACATTTAGGTAAAATTCCAAAGTTCCTTAAATCCAATGACAGTTAACTAACTGTCATTCAGCCAGTCAGTCAGTGGCAGAGCTAGACCTGGATCTTAGGCCTGCGTCCTCCCGACACCCATGCCTGTGGCTGGCTTCTGGCCTGGCTGAGGAGATGGGATGGCAAGACTCACAGCAACAACATTTTGGAGGCAGAGAAGCAGCTGTGGTTTAGGCTAGAGTGAGGACATTGATGAGTGAGACTTCTGGGAGCTTGAATGTGAGACTGACGGGTCAGAGAAGAGCAATGAGGTCACCTGACTAGTGTCGCGCATCTGCACTTTGAGATGACTTCCCCATCTAAGGTCACAGTAAAGACTGCCTCACCAGAAAAGAGTCCCCACTCACAAAGCACTCTTAGAGTTGTTCATTTATCCTAACAAACACTTGTATCCCAATACCTCAGTACTCAATGCTTCCCCAACTCTGGGACACACCAGCCGCTTCCTTCAGCCTTGTCACAGCCTTTACAATCAAACATCAAGGCATTCAGTCACAACAAAGAATCTGATTCCACCCTCGGAAGGAGGCTGACCTGACTGACTCCTTACTTCACTGTGAGCTTGATGATGATGACCATGCATGTGAGGATCTCCCAGTTTCTCTCTTAGCACCCTCGCAGTCTACTTCCCCAGTAGAGAATCACAAGTGTGTACACCACAGCTGATATGCTAATTAATTTTCTGTGACTCCTGCTCTGCTAATTGACACTGGCCTTAAAGACCTAAGAATCTATTGTCTCCAGGCAGAAAGGTGGAGTCATATCAAACCACCTATTGAACCCATAGTGACCAGAGACAAGTATGTATGAGACTGTAGGTTACCGTCAGACTCATTGATACACATTTATGTCACACTGTGAGTTCCAGGTTCAATTCAAGGGTAAATAAATCCAATGTGTTGGCAGTGGATAGTAGGCTCATATGTTATAAGTTATCAAGCCTTTATGGAGACAGTGTCTAAACACGAGGGAAGGTCTTTTGTGTTATTCAGGTCAGTGGGCTGGGACTATATGCATAGGTTCTACATATACCAGTATGGAGTGGAGTCAGCAACACAGCCTGTGGGCCGGCTATGTGGGTTGTGGGTTGGCTATGCTTTCACATTACAGCAACTTAGTGGAGCACTGGCGCCAGAAACTATGTTTCATGAAACGTGTGACAGTTAAGTGGTGTTTCTGAAATCTTGTTGGTTGCTGGTATTCTTCATTGTACATTTGGACTGTGAGAATGACAATCAGGCCGAACACGTATCATAGCAAAGCCAGATTGTCAAATTGATGACTGTGTGTGTTGTGGACAGTGATCTCTTCTCCGGTTCTCAGGCAGAGCACATCAGTCTTAAGTATTGGCTAGTAGGAGGAAGAAAATTCCACACAACAAATCCTATTCCCATTAATTCTGTTAGAAAATCAAGTATATGTTCCTTCGGAAAACCAGCCCTAGTAGACTGAATTGAAAATGATTGAGGACGTGATTAAAATGTCATTTGTTTGTATATTTCTTTTGCAGTGCTGGGAGCACAGTTTGAAAGGATTACAATATCGACTACATTTTCAGATGATACTACAGGTAATCCCTCCATCGAGGGTTTAGATGGAAGTCCTCAAAGCCTCTCCCAGGAGGCGAGACTGAGTAAGCAGAGAGGAGCATGACCTTTACAAGGAGACTGGAGGACAGAGGGCCCCAGGAGGGACAGTGCATACCAGACACGAGCTCTAGCAACTGCATAATTTCTCAGTGGGCCATCCCTAGACATGCTTAACCCACTTCGAAGAATCTCAAATGAATTGAATGATGAGTCACTTAATATGGTGACAGCTTTTCCAAAGCACTGATCTCATTTCACTACTCCTGCTTCCATGGACAAAGGCAAAGAATGAAGTCTTATGCTGGGCAGGACTGATAGGGTGAGGGAATGGACGCCAGGGAGTGAGGTCTGCTGTCTGTAGTGAGCAGAAGGCTTATGCCTCAGAAGCAGTGCTCCCTCAGTGTTGCTCCATCAGCTTGCAGACTGATTAGCTGCAATGCAGTACTGCAGTAGTCCACGGATGGAGTCCCAACTTGCAAGGCTCTGCCTCTGGCCCACCTTCATCTCTAAGAGCCATGGAGCCCCAGCTCCCACTGGAGCCTTTGCTCACATTGCACTCTCTACCTAGAACACCTAGTCCCATTGTCTTCTTCACCTGGTTGATGGTCCTTTTTCATCTCACTGCAGCCCCCAAACACCTCCTCTAGACACCTTCCTTGTGGTCCATCCCACCAACCGCCCTTCCTAGTCCCAGTTACTTACAAGGATTGTCCATCTGACTTCCTCACTAGACTTCAATCTCCTGTGAAGGCACAAACCAATTCCTGTATGATGGGGTCATGCCCGCCATGTCTATGGAATGCATGGAGCTTTAGAACTTAGGGTGATGGTTAAATGACACTGACACCTTGCTGTAGCCAGGTATGAGGACTGGGGGTGTTCATTAGTCTTTATAAGTGGATGATCATAGAGGGACACTTGTCCCTTTCTAGGTACTAAAGGAGCACTAAACTTGATAAGCACCCAAACTATTTATTCTCTCAGCTCCATTCACTAGTGGTCTTTCTCAAAAGAGTAGAACTGGATTTCATGTTTCTTTCCCAGGACACAGCCTTTAGGATAAGAGAGGGAGGTTTCACATTCAGTTAAGCTACCATGTCATCTAAGTAGGACCCAAATGACCTTGTCCCACAAAGAGGTGTGCCTGGCTAGCTATGGGAGCATGGAAAACTTGAGGTGGGCCAGAACCTTTCTGCTCTCTGATGTAGGGGTTGACTGCTGGAAGGTGAGAAGGAGGAGCTTCTGGGGTTCAAGATGCCATGGCAGGAAGGTTTAGGATTACAAATGACTTATACATTACCTGGAACACAACCCATACTTCATTAATAGAAGTAAATAAGGAGTAGAAATTATAGCTCCAGAACACAACACTAAGTGACTGAAAATCAAGATGGATGAGGTAAAACCTAGCACCTGCAGTAAACTCTGTGGTGGTTAGCCCAGCTCTGTAGATTATGAGGCTGTAACCAGAGCAATTTGCTCACATGGCAACAGATGCTTTTTATCACAAACATTGTCCCAAAGCCAAGAGCAGCCCCTTAAAGGCCTGACTCATTAACACAAATGTAAAGAGGCACAAGAATGGCACACCTTTATCACACACTCCTTGAGCACAATCGTGGAATGTCACTTACATAATTGCACGCTGCAGTTGGGCTGCATGAAATAAAAGCCCACAGAAACTGCTAAATTCCTTCCTTTTTTTAAAAGCTCTTCTATTTTGTATTGGAGACAATGCTCACAGCATGAGTAATACCCATCAGTTATCAGTAATTTAGCAGATTGTGCCAGTGTTGACATTTGTTCTTGGCTTAATTGTGTGTGAGTGTATGTTTTAAACAATGATGCAGCTGTCCCCATTCCTGGCCATTACAATATAAAAATGGTGTTCACTGAATCTGGCACTGTGATCACTTGGCCATGTGTTTACTCTTTTGTTTGTAAGTCCTTCTGAGTGTTTGTTGCAATTCTACAATCAGAGAATGAACTTGGCCTAAGGTAGAGTCTGACTCACATTGCTAGTAGTATCAAAGATTTCAAACTTGTTCATTTCATGACCTTAGTTCTCTGATTCCACTAGACTTGCAAGACATTTGTGGGTGAGTTAAATATAACTCTTTGGTTTGATCTGAAGAAATCAGATTTCAAATGCCATTGGGCTAGATGAGCAGTGTCAGCAGAGATGTACTAGATTATTGCTGGCCATTTGCAGAGTATCAAGTGATGGAGATCCACCCCATAGGTGTTGCCACAAAATCCCAACTGTATCCAACACCTGCATCAATCTTATTCCCTGCAAATCCATGCAAGTTACAGAGAGTAAGGACCGCTGGAGCAGCTACTGTCCCTCAATAATTTTGGCGCTCTTTTTTCCTTATTAGGTTAGAAGGTTAATGCTCACCACCTCATTTGGTGATGGCAAGACAAAATAAACATCTATTTAAAAACAATATTTCCTTTTGGAAAACCATTTGGCAGTATTCACTAAAGCTGAGCATACACACACTGACTGAAAAATTCTCTTCCAAATACAGGTGCCCAATAGATATGCATGCATCCATCCATCAAAGAGCAGTCTTTGGAAGCTTCATGGCAACAGCTGCCAGATGTCCATCCACAGTAGAAATGATAGTGCTGAGCATGTAGTAAGTAGTATGGTGGTATAATGCTTGCCTAGCATGTACAAGTCACTGAGTTCAGTCTGAGGCCCTAAAAACAAAGCAAAAGAAAGATAAACAGGTGTGCTACAGTACTATATAGCAGGAAGATTGCACGAACTCCAACTTCACACTAGATAACAGTTTTGTCCTGTTGTAAAAGGATCACATAATTAGATTGTGAGGAGCACACAGATGAGCTTCAAGTTGTGGAGCTGGAGGTCTATTTTTGATGAGTTTCAAGGTCAGGGCAGCTGGAGCCCAGGACCGTCTTCGAATTCTCTTCATGTTGTTGGAAGAATTCAGTCTTTTTTTTTTGTGGTTGTTAGCTATTGGCCAGCAGCCAGTCTCTGCTCCAAGAGGGCATTTGAGTACCTTGCTAAGAGGTCTCCTCTATCTTCAAAGTCATCAGTTGAGTGCTCTCTCAAATCAATCCCTCGAATGATTCAAATCACCTCCATAGAAGAGCCCAGTTTGCTTCAAGGACTCTGTGATCAGGGCCCATCGAGAGCAACTTACTGATCTCAAACCAGCTGACTTTAGGCTGATGCCATATGAAAACCCTCTGCCCAGCGGCACCTGTGTTAACATTTGGCTGAATGACTGGTAAAGGTGTGTGCACAAGAGGGTGTACGTGCACTTACATACACCTATACGTAGACAATGACATGGATGGATTTCACAATTGACAGTGAGCCACAGAAGCCAGACATAAAAACAATATTCCATTTACAGAAACTGCATGAACAGGAAATATATTAACTTGGCATTAGGAGTCAGAGCTGGCTCTGTGACGTGACTTAGTGGGTAAAAGCACTGGCTGTGGAAGCCTGATGCCTAGAGTTTGATCCTTGGAACACCTGAGCACATAGTAGCCATATTGGAGCTTTAGGAGATCCTGGTGGGTGGGGAGGACTTCTCTGGTTTGTATTATGGTTACATCACTGTGCACAGCTTATGAAAATTCAGTGAGCTATACATTGATGGTTCATGCTGTTTTGGTAAATGTATTATACTTCAATGAAAAGGTTCTTGGGATCACTTGGATTCATTGCTGTAAAATGGATTTGTTTTGTTTCTACAGGGAAGCTTGCATGCAAAGGCAATTCTCAGAATGGGGAGGGAGGATGAGCAGGGTGAGAAAGGAAACAAGGTGCCAGGGCTGCAGGGAGGGCTAGCCACCCTATTTTGTATATATCCTCCATATAGTTGAACAGTGACAGATCTGAAAATAGAATTAGTTTCCCAGAACTAAAGTAACCCGACTCTCTGTTTGTTCATCCTGCCCTATTGGTCCCAGTAATGTGCCGAAGAGATGCATATCTGCCATCTGGCATTCTTTAATGCATTGCTCCCTGGTTACGCATACAGAGGACCAGCCATGTGCCAAAAATGTTAACTTTTTAATCCTTCTTTCCCTTCCCTGCTCTGCTCTTTGACTATACCAGTTTAGAAGCAGACAGTGGACTCTAATTTCTAGACTAGAGCTCCCCTCCAGAGCTGAATAGGAAGCTTATATTGTCATCAAGTGACCCATTCTATGTCTGTCCTCTCTAACCTTTCGTGAGGTTGGCATAAAGTAACCAGCTTGACTGTCAGTAGTAAAAAGGTGAAAAATCCCTGCTCTGTCAGCTTGGAACTTGGGTGTGGAGGACCCAGTGGAAAGTGGTATGCAGAGACCCCTGTTAAAAAGTTTGGAGACAGCTGAGCGTACTATGGTGGCACACACCTTAACCCCAGCATTGAAAATGATCTCAAGTTGGAGGCCAGTCTGGGCTACAGAACAAAAGCCTGTGAAAAGAAACAGCAAGAATTGAAGAAAGCAGGAGAGAAGCACTAAGTCAGTGAGTGCTGTTGTTGGGGTACACTGATAGGCCCCCATTCCCAGCATGTACAGAAAATCTGAAGTTCAAGGACTCCTTGCTAGGTAAACCTGGCTAGGTAACTTGCACTTGGCCCATTCAACTGTAGACCCTGATAGAAGATAGAAGGTGAAAATTCATTAGCATATGTGAGAGCGATTATAGGTTGAGGTGTAAAACATCAACGGATTGGATGCTAATCAGACGATGATGAGCCCTCCAGATTTCTAGATTATCCCACTAATTGGCTAAAAAGCCTATGCACAGATAGGTGCAGGGAATAGAAAATTACACACATTCTTCAAAGATAATACTCAATATTTCAGTCCTGTGAATGAACACAAAATTGCAGTTATTGCTGGCTCCCTAATCATAGAAGCTTAGTGTGCATGCCTTGGTCTTTCTGGTCAAAAAGGAAATTGCTAAATGCACAGGCTGAAGGAGTTGGAGTCTGGGTATTTCTCCCCAAAATTCTTTTTCTTGCTGCGATTTGAGTTTTTGTCAAATTTTGAGCGCAAAGCAGGAATCTCGGGAGTGTTTAGAAGGTCCTGGGAAGGGCGCCCTAGCATACAGAATGAGTTGAGTAGTGGATGCTTCGGGCACGTGACTGACTCCCAAGCCTATGCGGTGTCGGGATGGAAGGGCTGTCGCGAGCCTGGAACCGGTTAGGGGTGGTATTCTTCGGGGGTAAGGATTTCTGAGATACCACCGCTTTCCCGTTGCATCTCTGGAATAATTTTCCCCAGCTTACACTGAAGCACGGAGTGCTCACTGTTGGACCTAGTGACTTCTTAGAGCTTTGGGGAACCGTAGTACCCGAAGGTGACCGGCTGCTGACCTCCGGTCTATGAATAGTTCCAAGGATGAGACAAAGTCCCAGTGTCTGGGTGACAACAGGGTTATTGACGAAAGGCCGCGAGCTGCAGATGGTGAGAGGGTAGAGGCCCCTGGCGGGCGGGGCAAGGGGCGGCGGGTAGACCCCGACTTTCTGCTCAGCAGGAGTCCGGAGTGGAGGCCCTGGGGACAGCCCCTCGGGCAATTAGCATGCAGGGGCCGCGCACGCCGTCCTTGAAGGGCTGCCCGGCTGACCTTGCTCTGCTTTCACCGCGGATTCTCCAACAGCGCGCGAGGACGCGGCCGCGGCGGTGACTCAGTGCCCTACGCGCCGCATGCAAATGCTCATCTCCCGACGAGGCTGGCTCTGCAGTCTGCTCCTGTCCCCGCGCTCCTCCGAACCCCACGATTCCAACTCGGCCCTTTCCGCCGCTCCCTTCCTCCTCCCCACAGCCCCGCGTCCTCAGGTTGCGTCGCCCACCTCGCCTCCGCAGCACCGAAGGGCAACCTGGCTGCGGGCGCGGGGGATCAGATGCGCTGTCCCCCGGCCGGCCCCAAGCGTCCGGTGCCCCGGATCCCCAGCTAGCACGGAGGGGGCGGTGCGCCGCGCAGAGTCTCAGCCCCGCCTGGCCGGCCCTGCTCCTTATTGGTCGTCACCTCGGCGGGAGGGCGACCCAGCTCGCGCACCTGCCGTCGCCCCTCCACGGGCAGATCAGCGGCTGCGGGACATCGGTGTCCAGAGACAGCAGCACGCGAGGGCAGGCCTGGGGCTCGGCGGATCTCCTCGCGGCTAGCCCTGTCCTTTCTCCACCGCGGCCCCAGTTGTGCCCGCGGGAAACTTTACCCCGCGAAGTCCTCTGCCCTCCTGGTCACACCGTGACAGTTCACCTAACGCCCCCCGGGGCCCCGCACAGCGAGCGAGATTGCCACGCCGCCCCGCACGGTGCGTCCGCAGCGCCGGGCCGCCAAGATGCGCTACGCAGACCCCTCGGCCAACCGGGATTTGTTGGGGAACCGAACTTTGCTCTTCATTTTCATCTGCGCCTTTGCCTTGGTGACCTTGCTGCAGCAGATTCTGTATAGCAGGAGCTACATCAAGAGGTAAGAAAGTCTGAGGGGTAGAATACACCCAGCCTAAAGGTAGCCAAAAGGCCAGCGGTATCGTTCCCCGAGCAGGTGACAGGAGGTCTGCCCTTGGCCGGAGTACCTCCATGGTGTGCCTCATGGCATCTCTGCTGCCAGCCAGAGGACAGCGCCAGCCTTGTGCCTGTAGTGGTGGGGTTATGGGGACGTGTGTGTGTGTGTGTGTGTGTGTGTGTGTGTGTGTGTGTGTGAACTTTGTTCTGTTGTGAACGTGGGCAGCACCTTGGAATGCCAAGCAGCTAAGCTGACCACAAATGCATGTGCATGCCCAGAGCTGCTCTGTTCCCCAAACCTACATTTCCCTGGCCATTTGGCTGCAACCAGAGGGTCAAAGGCTTCTTTTTCTTCTTCATAGTTTTGTCAAGTCATAAATTTTTGTAGGGGACCTTGGAGGTAAAGGCTTCTTTCTCCCCAGGAACCCTGCATTAGGTGGGGTGGTAGTGGCTGCTTTGTGGTCATGCACAGGGACAGTGAGTTCTAGATTTGTGAGACAAGATGATGACCTCCCAAGTAGAGGATTCTTTCGAATCCTTAGCACGGAAGGACAGAGCAGCCACAGAGGTTGGGCTCTCTCATCCCTTCTCCATCCACAGCCAAACTCCTTGAAGAGAAAGGGCAGAAGATGCCAATCAAAAATTCAGGAACAGTCTCAGTCTCAGTGTGTGGAAGATACACTGACATGCCAGGTTCCTGTGGCTCTGATGCCTGGTAGAGCTGAGCTGCTGCCGCCTACCTGCCAGATTGGAGGTGGGAGCTCTGCTCTGGACGCTCCTCTGCCAAAGTCTCTTGTGGAAAGAGCCCCTCCCTCATTCTAGTGCCTGTCTAACTCACTGCCTTCCGTTCAAGTGCAGAGGAATGAAAATGTCTAGACAAACACACAACCCATCTCAGAAGTGCCCCAATAATTAAACGCTGTTGTTCTCTTCTCAGTCCTGGGGTCTGTGTTGGTCACATATGCTCCCAGTCTGGGCTGCCCAAAGAGTGGGAGGGTGAGCATGGCTGCTAGTGATCTGCTCCCAGTGGGAGAGCTAAGCACTCTGGCTGTTCTTCCTTGTAACTCCCTAGAACTGGGGGATATGTGGCCCCTTGCCTCATACATTCATTTCCAGCCACCCACTGCTCCAGACTTCCCCAGACAACTTTCTCTGCTAGTTGGCACTGGCTCACGTACTCTGTGTGGCACTGGAGTCTTTAAAAACAATTTCTAGTCTCCTGACTTGCTGGATTTGGTTGGGCCCACTAAGATGGTTTCTGAACTGTCTGCTGTGCAGCCTTGCTGGATCTTGGCACCCACTTCTCAGTGGGGCAGCTCTTGGTTTCTGCCCCCTGCTGGTAACTACCCAGAATTGTTGGGGCCATAGAGCTTCCAGTGGGACAGCAAAGGGACATCAGGTCAGAGTAGGTACCAATCACACTATTGCTCAATTGTTCTGGCAAACCCTACCTGAGTTTGGATGGATGGACTGTTTGCCCAGAGCCCAGCAGGTGTATTGATTGCTTCCCATTCCCCATCTCTCAGAGACTCAGAGACAGCAGGTAAAATCTTGCAGGCCTCCCTCCAGGAATTCTACTTAATGCAACCAAGCAGTCAAGACTGGTATATGTTCCATCCTTGAAGGGAACCAAGGAAGGGATGCTATAAAGAAGTGAATGGTGTGGTCTCAGTGCTCAGTGGGATTAAGTCTATCTGGGGAAAGAAATGGCCACAAGTGAGATAAGACGTGCCTGGCTGAGGAGAGTGTCTGATGGGCTGCAGAAGCTGGGGAAGCCTGGCTGGGGAGGTGGAGCTCTCATGGGCCTTGAAAGCAGGTAAGATCTGGATGGAGGAGAGGATGTGCACCAGCATAGGATCCAGGCATGGCACTGTCCCCTCCCACCTCTCCCTCACCTGATCTCACCTGCACTGTCATACTTGGCTCCATTTCTGGTCTGTCATCAGGCTTCCCTGGTCCTGTGTCTCGTGACTGACTCATTTGCTTATGTGTCCTATTTCGTTACACATTATAGTTGCTATGAGTTGGCTCCAGGGGAGTGTTGTTTGTGTCTATCCAGAAACAGCAAAAGCCTGCAATGGAGCTCCCTGAGAAGGCCCTGAGATGCAGATTCCTGGGCCCTTGGATTGAACTCCCTTCTAGGTTGTCATCTGGAACCCCGCCTCTCTAGCAGACCCCACGAGGGACTAATAGCAAGCCCTACTTGATGCTGTAGGCCAGTAGGTCTCTGTCAGGTCAGTTTTGCCCTCAGACATTAGAGTAGGCCCTTCCTTGGCTGTCACAGGGGCAGAGGAGATGCTCCTGTCATTGAGGATGAAGCCAAGGGAGATGTCTGAAAAATCCTCAAGGCCCAAGTTGTCTGCCACAAACAACCAAGACGTCTCAGCCCCAAATGTCAGTGGTTCTGAAAGCTGCAGTAGGCCAGAATCTGTGAGGTGGGGATTACAGTTTGCTTTAGGATGCACGGGTCACATCTGTGTTTGGTCATAAGAAGTCATGAGTAAGTATGGATAATAAACAGATGGTTGAAGATAGGGGTAGGTGTGCGTGCATGGGTGTACACTTAGGTGTAGGGACACAATGAAAAGATGGATCCCATGATGTAACGGGCATATCAGAACACGTCAGATAGCAGTGGTTAGTGGCTTCAGTGAAGCACTCTGAAGGTTGAGGACAGATTGAGCTTGGGTCATAGGTCATGGGGGGGCACATGTGGTCCTTGAGTAGGGCAGTAACTTGATAGAAGTGCCCAGAAAGGAAGGTTATTTGGGTGTTGTACGGGGAGGCTTGGAGAAGGAGAGACACAGGCACTCCAGAGGGAGGACACAGCTCAGGGGACCCTGAAGACCACGTTAGAGGCAGAAGGATGGCAAGCTCGTCTAGTGCTGTGAAGTTGCTACAGAAGGAAGTAGGTGATGTGGGCTGATGTGTTTTATTTATTTGTCTACTTATTAATTTTGAACCCTCAGTCTTTCCCTGGGATGTGCAATGGAACCTTTTGACAAGGTCCATCATAAGCCACTAAAATTCTAGGAACGAACCTGAGTGGGAGACAAAAGGAGCAGTGTGATGGCCTCGTGAGTGCCATCTCTGTGGAGCAGAAGACATATACCATGGATTGGGAGGAAATGACCAGAAGGAGCAAAGTTGTGATGTGTTTGCTTCCCATGTCTGCTTCAGACTTACCATATACTGAGTACTTACTGTATACTGAGTCCTTGCTAAACACTGAGTACTTACTATACACCAAGTACTTTCTGTATACTGAGTACTTTCTGTACACTGAGTACTTACTGTACACTGAGTACTTGCTGTACACTATTGGTGAAATTATTAAGGCTACTCCACATAGTTAAAAGGGAGGTTTATTTTGTGGGGTAACTTACAAATGAAGGAATAGGTTGCAGGGTCTGGGAAAGGTATGGCACAGTCCGGCGGTGTTCTCTGGAGAACTCTGCTTGGTCTCCCTCCAGTGTCCAGGGTCCTGGAACCAAGAGAAGCCTCTCCTTTTGATCCTGGGTCTTCAGCGTCCTCTGTCAGTCCCACCTTGTGGGCGTGACCATTACCGAAGCCTCAATGGGGGTTGGAACTTCCAGGCCAAGGCTGGAATGGCTACCCACTACATCTCCCCCCTTTGTCTAAATAAGAAGGTTCTAAACTAATACAAGACTATATATAAAGAAATGGTTATCAAATATTGTCCAGGAGTAATGAGGGATAATGACCTAGGTAAGATGGAACTACAATCAATGCAAACAATATCAAGCAAAAAACACATACTAAAATCCAGGGAAGTCTAGAGCGTGGGTAGGTGGCATGTTACAAAGATCATTCCAAAAGGTGTCCTATCCTAAAGAACCTGAGTCTAATACTTAATATATTATATCTAAGGTATATATAAAGTTGTAACTATAACTGCTAGTTTCGTTATCTGTAATTTTACTGTATAAAAGTTAAAACCTTGCTTTTTGAAAAAAAGAAAAGGGAAACTGCTGTGGGATGTTCAAGTATGTCAAATGTGTTGTTCTGATTGGTTAAAATAAAATGCTGATTGACCAGTAGCCAGGCAGGAAGTATAGGTGGGACAAGCAGAGAAGAGAATTCTGGGAAGTGGAAGATGAAGGCGGAGAGAGACCTGCCAGCCGCCTCCATGACAAGCGAGATGTAAGGTACAGGTAAGCCACGAGCTACTTGGCAAAGTGTAGATTAATAGAAATGGGCTGAATACAAGAGTAAGAGCTAGACAATGGTGGGCCTGAGCTAATGGCCAAGCAATTTAAATAATATAAGCGTCTGTGTGTTCATTTTATAAGTGGGCTACCGGACTGCTAGGGCTCAGTGGGACCTGGAGAAAAGCTCTCCAGCAACAGTACACTGAGTACTTTCTGTACCCTAAGTACTTGCTAAACACTGACTACTTGCTGTACACTAAGTACTTATTGTACACTGAGTGCTTACTATAGATTGAGTACTTACTGTACATGGAGCAGTTGCTATACACGGAGTGCTTACTGTACACTGAGTAGTTGCTGTACACGGAGTACTTACTGTACATGGAGTAGTTGCTATACACGGAGTACTTACTGTACACTGAGTAGTTGCTATACACGGAGTACTTACTGTACACTGAGTAGTTGCTGTACACTGAGCACTTACTGTACACCAAGTGCTTGCTGAGTACTTGCTGTACACTGAGTACCACTGGAAGTGCTGAGGATAGTGTGTGCAAGGCCCCGGGTGTGGAGAAAGGGAAGTAACTCAGGGGCTGTGAGGAACACAGAAGGGCTTGTATGGAGTCATGGACAAGGGACCCTTGGGGCAAGGAGGGAGCTGCTTCAGGAAAGGGTTTATTTGGCTTAAAGAGGACACTGGAAGCAGTCTTGAAGAAAGAGGAATGATCCTTGGGCCCAGGTGGAGGTGGGAGGGAGGTTCAGAAACCCAGCATGAGCAAAGGGTGAGGAAGAGCAGGGAGACTGAGCAGTCCACACAGAGCAGAGCAAAGCTGCGTTGTCCAGCAGGGAGATAGACAGAGTGTGGAGAACACAGTCGGGGTGAGTGTGAGAAGGAGTGTGTCGGAGAATGGAGAACTGGGAGTTTGAGTTTGTATTTCCTTGGACATGAAAGGAAGTCTGTCTGGAGCAAGCCAGACACCCTTTGGAAAGGAGCTCTGAAATGACCAAGGGGAAGAGCTAGGCTAGCAATGAGGATTTAAGAGTCCCTCGCCATCCAGTCAGTGTGTTCTCAACTTCCGTGGTTGTGATGCGTAGTAAGAAAATATGTTCTCCTTGGGGATGGCAAACATTCTGTGAAGGAATAGCTGGATTTACTGTGAGAAATGTGCTCTGACACAATTTCATTAAAACAAAACTTTGTAGGGGAGCTGGAGAGATGGTCTCAGCAGCCTCTTGCAGAGGACCAGGGTTTAGTTCCCAGCACCAACATGATGGCTCACAGCCATCTGTAGTTCCAGTTCCAGAGGATCAAACATCTCCTCCTGGCCTCTGTGGGCATTGCACAAACATGGTACACTTTACACACACGCAAGCAAACACATACACATAAAATGAAAATAATAAAAAAGTCTCTAGAAGAACTTTCTAGGGACAGGGATGTAACTCAACAGTAATGGTGTCCTGCATAGCATGAGGCCCTGGATCCAATCAATCTCCAACACCCACTTTTCCATTTCATTAAATGTATATGTAATGGAAGCAGAGACATACACCTTTAATCCCAGAAAGTTCCAGGCCAGCTGGGGTTACAGTCATATTCTCTCTCTTTCTCTCCCCATATATAAGTAACTATTATTTAGCCTTAAGAAGAAGAAGGTTTTAACACAGACTGCAACATGGATAAACCTTGAAACTATTATGCTAAATGAAACGAGACAGACAAAAGAGCCAGGTGCTGTATGACTCCACTTTGATGAGGTATTTGGAATTGTCAAACACAGACAGGAAGTAGAAAGGTGGTTGCTGAATGCTTTGAGGAGAATGAGATATTAGTCATCACTTAATAGGCAAAAAAATTCTGTTGGGGAAGAAGAAAAAAACAAAATGGATAAGCTTCCTGTTCCTGGCTGTGCACTCATAACTGGGTAAAACGGCCAAGTTCAAACCAAAAAAAAAAAATAAATAATAAAAATAAAAAAAGCCAGGCATTGGTGGCGCATGCCTTTAATCCCAGCACTCGGGAGGCAGAGCCAGGCGAATCTCTGTGAGTTCAAGGCCAGCTTGGGCTACCAAGTGAGTTCCAGGAAAGGCTCAAAGCTACACAGAGAAACCCTGTTTTGAAAAACCAAAAAAATAAAAATAAAAATAAAATGGCCAAGTTCAGATTACTTAATTTTTCTTACACTTATTTATTTATTGCCTGTGTATGTGTGCAGGTGCCATGGCATAAGTGTGCAGGTCAGAGGACAACTTGTTGGAGGTCAATTCTTTCCTTCTACTGTGTGGATCCTAGAGAACAAACTCCAGCTGTCAGGTGTGGCCACAGGGAACCTTATATGCTGAGCCATCTTGCTGGCCCCAGGCTGTGTATTGTACCATAGTAAAAAAAATGGGGGGGGGGTTGTTTGTTTGTTTGTTTCTTAAATCTGAGAATAATCCATTAAATTTGGTTTTATTGGGAGTACACCTTTAGTTAGAAAAATACTGGTCTTTAGGACTATGGGTGTAGCTGAGTGGTAGAGCTGGTGTGTGCAAAGGTCCTGGCGTTTGCAAGGCCCTGGGTTAGGACCTCACCACGGTCCCTTCTCTGATCAGTGTGACAGAGCTGGATGGAACAGAAGGGAACAGAGTGACAGTGGGCTGAGCACAAAGGGCTCCTTGAGGAACAAATGCCCGCACTCATGAGTAGAAAGGAGCTGCCTCTGGGATTGGAGGCTGGTGAGATGCGGGGGGACGGGGTGAGGGTGGGGGGCTGCTTATCTATCCTTCAAGTTACAGGTCTTGATGCTGTTTCTGTATGTTTGCTGTGATGTCTAGTTGGTGTGCAGGTTTTCTGTGGGGGTGGTGTTTTTGTTCCTCCAGGCTTTGTGTCTGAGTGGAGTTACTGATCTGGGGTAGCTGGTGTGCACCATGGGAGGAGTTGTAGATGTTTCCAAAGTAGCTGCACCATTCCACACTGGGCCATGTGTGAACCTTCTGGGCTGTCGGTCCTGGGTTCTATGCAAAGGTAGGCAGAGCAAGCCATGAGAAGCAAGCCAGTAAGCAGCACCCCTCCATGGTCTCTGCAACAGCTCCTGCCTCCAGGATCCTGCCCTGCTTGAGTTCCTGTTCTGACTTCCTTCAGTGATGAACAACAATGCTGAAGTGTAAGTCAAATAAACCCTTTCCTCTCCAACTTGCTTTTTGGTCATGGTGTTTCTTCACAGCAATAGAAACCCTAACTAAGACATTGACAAGGCATTTCTCTCATTCTATGAACTATCCTTTCCATTTTATTTACTTTAAAATTTTATTAAGTCATTTATTGTTATGTGTATGGGTGTTTTGCCTTCATGTATGTCTGTGCACCATATTGTACCTGGTACCCTCAGAGGCCAAAACGAGTCAGATCCCCTGAGACTGGAATTACAGATGGTTGTGAGCCACCATGTGTGGTTGCTGAGAATTGAACTCAGGACCTCTGGAAGAACAGCGAGTGCTCTTAACTGCAGAGCCATCTCTCCAGCCCCAGGATTGACTTACTTATTTTTATTTTATGTGTATAAATGTTTTGCCTCATGTATTCATGTGCACCACATGCATGTAGTGCCCCCACAGGCCAGAAGAGGGGTCAGATCCCCTGGATTGGAGTTATGGATGATTATGAGTCACTGTGTGGATGCTGAGGACTTAACCTAGGTTCTCTGAAAGAGCAGTAAGTGCAATTAACAGCTAAACCATCTCTCCAGATCCTTGGGTTTATTTTTAAATATGTGTATGAGTGTGTGTTTGTGCATGTGATTGCAGCACCCAAGGAGGCTAGCAGAGTGCTTTGGATTCCTCGGAGTTAGAGTAACAGGCCTGATGTGGGTGCTAGGAAATGGGTCCTCTGCAAGAATAGGATGCGCTCTCAACTGTTGAGCTAGCTTTCCATCTGCTTTTTATATGGTTTTGCTAATCTGTGTAAATGATGCGATTTTTCCTGTGTTGATTTTCTCTTGAGCATTTACTGTTTCATTTGTGATTATGCGTTGGTTGTGTTCTGTCATGTACTTTTCTAACTTCCTATGTTGGATACTTATCTATTTAGTAGTCAGTCTTTCTTACTATCTATATAAGCCATTAAGGTAGGAAAGTACTTCTTCAACTATACCTCTTCAGCTGGGGGATGATGGCAATACCAACGACTATATGCTCATTTTGTAGATGGGGAAACTGAGGCACAATGAGATTTTTAAAATGTGTTTAAAGACATATAGCTCCTACCACTGGTATCTATGCATTTAGAAATGTTTGGAATTTCCCATTTTTTCTTTTTCCCTCCTCCTCCTCCTATTTTTCTACCCTTCTCTTCCTGTTCCCCTTCCCTTTACCCTCCTCCTCTAGCCTCCTCCTCCTTTTTTTGTTGTTGTTTTTTGTTTTTTGAGACAGGGTCTCAAAATAGCCTAAGTTGTCCTGGAACTCACTATGTAGAGCAGGTTGCCCTTGAACTCACAGAGGTTCACCTGCCTCTGCCTTCTGAGTGCTGAGATTAAAGGTGTGCGCCACTATGCCTGGCTTCTTTTACCTTCTTAAAAAAAAAACTTCAAATAAATTTTATTATAAAACTTTGCAAATTAAAAAAAAAAAAGCCAGGTGGTGGTTCATGCCTTTAATCCCAGCGCTCAGGAGGCAGAGGCAGGAGAATCTTTAAGTTCAAGGCCAGCCTAGCCTATAGAGTGAGTTCCAGGACAGCCAAGGCTGTGAGAAACACTGTCTCAAAAAATCAAAACCAAAACCAAAAACCAAAAGCCAAAAAGCCTTTGCAAATAAATAAAAATACCACACACAAAATAAGCCAGACCCAAAGTCTATACAACTCATTGGATTTCTTTTAAAAATTGTATTGGCTCAAAATGTGTCGGGAGAAGATGGTACTCGTGATGCTGGCCACCTCTCTTCAACGTTTGCATGTTTTATTTTATGCCTGTTGCAACCAGGGTGCAGTCACAGTTGGTGTGTCCATTTTCATAATCTTCGCTTTTTACTTAGATAGCTTAACACATGTGTATTTGCTGTGATTACTGACAACTAAGGATTAATTTCTGCCATCTTGTTGTGTTTCCCATATCCTTCTTCTCCCAATCTCATTCTTGCCTTCTGAGTAGTGTTCTTGACTTTAGGCAGAAGTTTCTAGCTTGACCTTAGGTAGGACACTTTGGTACTCTTGTGTGGGTCCCACGGGTTCCTGGAATTGGCTGATGTCCCCTGGGTAGCTCTGTCTTCAGACTCACCCTCACTTCTTTCCTTGTCATCTGCATGTGCTTAAGAAGACACTTAGGGATGTTTTCATCGTTGTCTTAGTATCTGTGTAGAAGGGTACAGCAGATGGAGCTGGGCTCTCTGAAAAGCAGGCTCTGTGCCAGACGTCAGCATGCAGGATGTCTACTGAGGAGAGCTTTGGGAGTCAAGACCAAAGAAGAGGAGAAAGAGGGGGAAACAGAGGCAGCCTCAGCCGAACACGGGGTGGGGCTTCACATTTGCCCAGATTTGGAGTGAGAGGGTAGGTCTTTTGGCTCTGTGGATCAGTTATTGGCTCAGGGCTGTCCCTGGAACAGGACCCAGTCTTGGGGAAGGAGACTTATCTAAGACATTTCCAAGGTGGGATAGGGGTGCTGAGAGCTGAGGGCTGATGGTATGCCCTGCAGATGAGGAAGGGGCCTTAATTCCTGTGGGTGGAAGGCACACCACGGCACCGCCAGGCAGTGTATTCACAGTTTTGTTGGGAACTGAACTCTTTGAATGACTTTGTTGCCCACCCCATACACCCCTATGGAAGTCTCCCTCCTGATGGTCAGCTTGTGCTGGAAGTCAGCCTGAAGCCTAGTGTCTCTGTTCTCAGCCAAGCGTCTTTCGCATGCAGGAGACATCTGCCCTAGCTCATGCTGTGCCCAAGGCTCCTGTTCCCAGCTAGCTGCCTGGCCACCTAAGTCCTCCCACTCCTTCCATTCTCAGCCCACAGTGTTCCTTGGTCCCCTGGATTCCTTGCACACATGCGTGCTGGCTGTACTCAGCGCTATGCCCAGTAGTGTGCTGTGGCTTTCTGTGTCTGTATAGTGAATAGACCCGAGATCTCTTCTGATGGTGCCAAGTGTAGAGGACTCGTATATACGGCCCAGCCTCCTTTTTTTCTGGTGCCTCCAGGGTACAAATCTAGGCTGCACCATGTGGCTGGTGCACACCTGAGACTTGAGGTTAGGAAACTGGGTCAAGGAAAAGGACAGCCCGCCTCTGGGCCCAGCCTTCGCGTGTATTTTGAGGCTCTTATTATGGAGCCAGGCCCCCCGCCCCCCATTCTGTCTCAGCGACAAAGCTCGATGTTCCGTTTCCCAAAGAAACAGACGCATCCCAAAAGGTTGGGGCCATGGCGGGTGGATCTGTCTACCCAGAGTGTGGCTCTTGTGGGGTGGGATGTCCTAAAAAGGAGAAAGGGGAGTGAGCAGACTGTGGTCTGGGGCAAGAGCTATGCTGTTGGCTTTACCGCTTGGTTGGTCAGACCAGCTGGTTGTGAGCATCTGCTATAGGGCTGAGAGTGGGGCTAGAGAGGAGCCAGTGAACAAAGTATGTGGAGAGCCTGCCCTCTGTATCAGGCCTCTTCTTGCATGAGCCTGAGTGGAGGGCTTCCTCTGGCATGGTGCTGTGCCCTGCTATGTGCTCTGAACAAAGGGGAATTGGAGTTTCTGTTCTTTCTCCAGTGTCCTTCAGGGCTGTGGTGATATCCCCCATGCACTCCTGTATTCCATGTCTTCTTTCTTGCCTATCTCTCTCCAGGCCTCTTTGAACCATGTTCTTTTGGGGGAAAGTTTTAGCTTCTCCTCTTTATTCAAGTTCATTTACCTCTCACCGAAAAATTTCCCCACGTAGCTTTTAACCCTGATGATTATCCTACTGAACACCCACCAGGAGAAGGGCTCATCAGGTGATATTTATTACTGTAAATATTGATGAAGAGCCATGTGCCAGGCTCTAACTTTAAAGTGAGGGTACACTATTTACCCCATGCTTCAGCCCCGTTCAACAGACACAGCCTTCTCTCTTTCACCCTCGTGCACAGATGGTAAATGTCCTGTTCAGCTGCCATGGGGACAGCGGTCCTGAGACTTGCAGATTTGGGAGCTCAGTGCATGGTTGAGTATGTTGTTGCTTTGGCCTATGGTGAGATAGTAAGTCTTGGTGGAAGCCGGTAGGGGAGAGGATGCTCACCTCATGATAGCCAGGGAGCACTAGAGAGAGAAGTGGTTGGAATTCAGTATACCCTTAAAGGCACACTCCCAATTACCCAACCTCCTTCCTCCAGACCCCACCTGTGGAGCTTTGAATGAGAATGGCCCCCATAGGCTCAAATATTTACATGCTTAGTCCTCAGTTGGTAAACTGTTAAGGAAAGATTAGGAGGCGTGGCCTTGTTGGAAGATGTGTCATTGAGGATGGTCTTTGAGGTTTCAAAAGCTCAGTCAAAGCCCAGTCTGTCTCTGTCTCTGTCTCTCTCTGCCAGTTGCCCTGTGGATCAGTATGTAGATCTCAGCCTCATGCCTGCATGCCACCATGTTTCCTGCCATGATGACAATGGACTAACTTTCTGAAGCTGTAAGCAAGCCCCTGGTTACATGCTTTCCTTTGTAAGAGTTACTGTGCTCACAGTATCTCTTCTCAGCAACAGAACAGTATCTAAGACCCACCCCTAAAGATTCTACAGTCTTTCAATAACACCTCAGGCTGGTGACCTTCTACAGGAGGGTCTTTGTAGGACATTGAGGACCCGACCTACCGCATAGAGGAACCTATGTGAAGGCCCACAGCCTGTAAGGTCCTGGGTAAGAGGTGCTTTCTTCCTCTCATTTCTCAGGACCCAGCACAGGAATTCCCATTAGGCATCAAGTGATTGGATGCACTCGAAAGAAATCAGAAACTCCTTTTCCTAACGATTGTTCATTAAACACCAACTCAGCTCCATACAGTGAGAGATGATGGAGACCGTGGCTTCTAAGAACAGCCACGTTCCAGAGACTGGATTTGGAAGTGTTATAATTTGGATCTGGAATGATCCCCAGAGGGTTCCTAGGTAAGGGCTTGGTCTTCAGCTTGGCATCTTCAAGAGATGAAACCTCACGGGGCATTTTATGCGTTGTGAATGTACCCAAGACTGGCACGTACTCTTTTTCCTTCTCCCCAACCCTAACTGTTACTTCCTGTAAGCAGCCCCTCCTTGAAATCAGTGTTGGGCAGGTAGTTAACAAAGATCGGTTGGGAAGGATGTGTCATTATTGGATGTCCCAAGTGTGTGCATCACCTGGAGGTGTCCTGTGGGAGCTGGGCAGGGAGAGGATGGGGTGTGCAGTAGAAGTTCTGAATTCCAGCCAAACGTCAAGAATAGCAGTGCTGGGCCTGGAGGCAGCCTCAATCCAATGCCCAGAGAGCCCAGCCTGGAGCTTGCTCTGTGTTCCTCCCCTAAACCCATCTTTGGCTGGATGACACCAGGAATTCCTCCTTTTTTCTGTCTTCTTTGCTGTGGGTCTTACACCCTTCAAAAGGCTCCAGGGCTTTAGACTGTTCCTGGCCCAGCTGCTCCCCAGGAGGGACTCAAGGAGCTGCTCCTTATCCACTCAGAGCCCTCATCTGCTCTATTCTGCCACCAGCCAGCCAATCTCCTCCTTCCCTTTCTGAGAGTAGGGAGAGTTGGGGGCCAGCCCGACGATCATGCCCGGTGGACAAACCATGAGAGAATGAACGGTACCCCCCACTCCCCACCCCTGCCCCATGTTTTTCTAGTAAAGTTATCTTGGAGTGTTGAGAGAAAATCATACATCCATCAGCAGTGGGGGGCAGGACAGCCATAGAGAGGAGCCTTCTGATTACACTATTAATTCCCCAGAAACTCTGGGACTTTTCTGAAATTGGGCCACCTTCCTGGAGAAAGCTTCAAGGGAGCAGAGCCAGGTGGCATCACTTCCAGCAACCGAGTCTTCACCAGCTGCCACCCTGCCCCTGGCTTCCCAGCCCATATGCTTCAGGTCTTTGCTGCCCATCCTTGCTGAGCGTTCATTTCCAGAAGTCCCTGCTCACAGAGCACCCCCACCACACACACACACCAAGCCCTGTGCCCTCTTTCTATTGGTTATTTTTCCCATCATGCCTTTCACCTCTGGCACAGTCTTTGGTCAGCAGGTTATTTATTGTCTTGGTGTCCAGCTCCCTCTAGCTCAGTGGTTTTCAGCCTTCCTAATGCTGCGAACCTTTAATACAGTTCCTCATGTTGTGGTGACCTCCAACCATAAATTTTTATTGATTGATTGATTGATTGATTGATTGATTGTGGAGCTGAGGATCGAACCCAGGGCCTTGTGCTTGCTAGGCAAGCACTCTACCACTGAGCTAAATCTCCAACCCCCACAAAATTATTTTTGTTGCTACTTCATAACTATAATTTTGCTGTCTTAATGAATCATAATGTAAATATCTGTGTTTTCTGATGGTCTTAGTTGGCCCCTGTGAAAGGATCATTTGACTCCCCAAAGGGGTCAGGACCCACAGGTTGAGAACAACTGCTCTGGCTGGAATTCAGCACTTGGGTCAGGACTCCTACTGAACCTTGGCACCCAGACTCATGGCTTTGTGATGAGTATAGAATGATATGATAGAATATATGTGACATAATGTAACAAAAATAGAATAAATGGCTAAAAAGTGTGCTCCCGGTCACCTGTGATGCACAATGCTAAATATTTGATGATTAATAACTGAGACTGTTATATCTTTCATTTCACAAGCTTGGCTTATTGAGAAAAAATGGATCATTTAAAATTATTTAATTAAAAGTATTATTGAACCTTATTTGCCACTGGTGGGAATTAGTTAATTAATTAACTTTGAGACAAGATTTCAAACTCAACATCTTCCTGCTTCAGTCTCCCAAGTGCCAAGATCCCAGGTTCGAGGCACCACAACCTCAGGAAGTTTATCACTGTGGAGGTTCCTTCTCTCTACCCATGAGGTCATGTGAAGACCTTGGAGGTCTTGTGTGGAATGAGACCTTTGGGGGACTTCCTGAACCACAGTGTTCTCATCTGGTCTGCCTTTTGCTTTCTGGAAACTTCTGAAGCCCAGCACTCTCTTTGGGTCTCTCTCTCTCTCCTATTTTTCCTTTATTGAAAATATATTTTTTTTTATCCACTATATTCTGATGTTTCCCCTCCCATCCTGATCCACACTTTGTCTCTCCTTAGAGAGCAAACTGGCACCTCACTAATAATAATTCAATAAAATAAAATGAGATTTAAAAAAGGAAACAAATCAGAGCAGGAAAAAACAAACAGAAGAAAAAGCCAAAGAAAAAGAACAAGAAACACATAGCTGCAGAGACACACTGGCACACACATGACACACACATGAGAAACACATAGCTGCAGAGACACACTGGCACACACATGACACACACATGAGAAACACATAGCTGCAGAGACACACTGGCACACACATGACACACACATGAGAAACACATAGCTGCAGAGACACACTGGCACACACAGGAGAAACATAGATGCAGAGACACATTGGCACATACAGGAATCCCATTAAGCCACAAAACTGTAAGCCAAAATATATAATGCAAAGGAAATGTAAGGTATAAAATAAAAATTAAAAAAAATAAAATAATACTCTGACAAAATGCTATGAGACAAGGACCCTCCAAAGATGCCATTGTTTATTTTGTGTTGGCCATCTACTGCTGAGTGTGGCTCTTGCTCTTCAGAGTGATTTGTATACCCAGTGAGACTTTGTTGGAGAAAACCAATTCTTTCCATTTGCAAGTGGTTATCAATTGGAGACAGCTTCTGGGTTAGGGATGGGGGTTTGTGTCCACTTCTCCTCCCAATACTTGCTATCCTTTCTAAGGGGCTTACTGGGCAGGACATAATGGCAGTGGGAGTGTGGCAGAGGATAAAGTTCACCCCATGCTGTATACAAAACAGAAAAGGGGCAGCATATAAGTTTTTTCAGACCCACTAGTAAATTTTAAATAAGATAACACCTCACAGTTTTTGAAGGATAGTATCAGTGGAGTCAATTAAATGCTAGTGGGCAATTCTTCCTGTTTTGAATTCTCTGAGAAGTGATTTTTCCCTTTCCCCCGAAGTTTCCTTGGTAGCCATCAAGCCTAGGTGGCTCCCCCTACCCTCAGATGACTATGGGTTCATTTTGAGAGCAGAGGATTCAATCCTCTGTCTGAAGGTCATGCACTGGGGTCCTTGCTGAACCTGGTGCTTGTCATCAGCAACTCCCACAACAGTAGAAAGCTGAGCCTCCGTGGATCTGTCTCTTATTTCATAACTGGGAAATCATGACCCAAACTATTTTGTCAGGCATGTATCTAGAAGCAGCTGTGGGCAGTTAGGGGCACCATAAACTTATCAGTGCTTGAGTTTCCATATGTGGTACCTTAGTCATTGTGTGTATTATTTTTCTGATTTTGAGATTTTCATATGGATTAGTTTTGCCACCTCACCTTCAAGATAAGTGTTCCAAGCACAAGAACATGCTCTCCATTAGTCACCCCAGTGCCTAGCCTTTCTGGAACACAGTGGAGGCTTCAGAAATGTTTGCTACTTATAGGAGGAGTGAAGGAAACTTCTCTTACCTGTGTTATCCAGTTAAGTAAACCTTTCCCACATTTCTCATGACGCTTGAATTGAGTAGTAAAGACAGTTCCTATACCTAGCTCAGGAATGAAATTTAAATTATGTAACAATTGGCTTTGGAAATAGTATATTCAAATTTTTAGATAAATCAAAAAATATTATTAGCCTAACAGGACAAACTTTAGTGCCACTTACAAAGATAATGAGCTTTGTAGTTGAAAACCTTGTAAAAGTGGGACATGCCACACTGTGGTAGTTTGAAAGAAAATGGCCCCCACAGGGAGTGGCTTTATTAGGAGGTATGGCTTTGTTGGAGTAGATATGGCCTTGTTGGAGGAAGTGTGTCACTGGGGAGGGGGGCAGGCTTTGAGGTCTCCTATGCTCAAGCAATGTTCAATGTGGCACACAGTTCACTTCCTGTTGCCTGAAGATCACGACGTAGACCTCTCAGCCTCTTCTCCATCACCATATCTGCTTGAATGCCACCTGTCATGATGATAATGGACGTTGTAAGCCAGCCCCAATTAAGTGGGTTCCTTTATAAGAGTTGCCATGGTCATGCTTTCTCTTCACAGCACTAGAAACCCTGAGACACACACCCTCTTTGGTAGCCTGCTTTTGTCCCTTTAATTTAACATAGCAAGCACCTCCTCTGCTGCTTGGACCTTGCACTTAGTGACTATATGACTTTGTATAACTGGGAGAGGCTGTCTTCTGTGGGTGTGAAGGTGACAGTGTGGTTAGCTGACCTTTTGAGCAGTCTGTGGGAAAGCTTTCCTTGCCATACTATTTAAATCGACTTGTAAACCAGTGTCCTAGTTAGCTTTTTACTGCTGTAATAAAGACCATAACCAAAAGGAAGAGGGGGAGGAAGGGTTTATTTGGGTTAAACTTCCACATCACACTCCATCATCAAGAGATGTCAGGATAAGAACTCAAGTAGAAACCCAGAGGCAGGGACCGAAGCAGAGGCCATGGAGGTACATTGCTTGCTAGCCTGCTGTTCTGGCTAGTTTTATGTCAACTTGACACAAGGTAGAGTCATCTGAAAGGAGGAAAGCTCAATTGAGAAAATGCCTCTATAAGATCAAATGTAAGGCATTTTCTGAATTAGTGATTGATCAGGAGGACCCAGCCCATGGTGGGTGGTGCTATCCCTGGGCAAGCAGTCCTGGGTCTACAAGAAAGAAAGCTGAACATAGCCAGGGGAAGCAAGCCAGTAAGCAGCATCCCTCCATGGATTCTGTATCAGGTCCTGCCTCCAGGTTCCTCCCTGTTTGAGTTCCTGTCCTGACTTCCTTCAGTGAGGGACTACAGTTTGGAAGTGTAAGCCAAATAAACTCTCTCCTCCCCAACTTGCTTTTGGTCAAGGTGTTTCATCACAGCAACAGAATCCCTAACTAAGACAGAAATTGGTACCAGGATCAAGGGGTATTGCTGTGACAGACCTGGCCATGTTGTTTTGTGGAGGATTATGGAAGAACTTTGGAACTTTGGACAGGAAAAGTCAATAAGTGTTTAAAGCTTGGTGAGAGCTTTCATGGGAGCTTGGAAGGTAAGAATGTTGAGAGCAGTGCAGATGATGGAGGCCTTGGTTTGTGAAGTTTCAGATGGAAGCAAAGACTCTACCAGGCCTTTTATGTGAAGACTGTATGGTGTCTGGTTGGCTGGATCTGAAGAATTACTATGATAAACAAGAGACCCAGAAACACCAAAGTAAAACCTTTGCGTTACCTTTGGTATAACTGGTGTTGGTCAGATGGGGCTAAGAAATTAGAGGTGATTAGGAAGAGACCAGCATCCTTGAGGTGAAATCCCCTGGGAAGTATTTCCTGAGAGTCATCACACAGAAACTGTGTTCCAGAGGTGTACCTTATGCTGGCAGCAGAACATTGTGGCATAAGAGTCACCAGGTGTTGCTGGTTTTGAAGTCATGAAGGGACCACGAAGAGCAGCTGAGGTTTGACTTTGGTGCACATGCAAATTCAGTGGCGATTGAAGGCCAATGATTGGAGGGGTAGTTGAGGCTTGGCCCCAGGAAAAGGACCCAAGAGAAACTATTGGTAACAGTGCAGCCCAGTTGCAGCAAAGACCCCAGCATTTTGGAGATGCCACTACCATGGAACGACCACCAAGAACAGCAGCTGTTTGGGAGTGGAGCCAGCCCGAGCCCAGAAAACAAGCTGTGTGTCTGCAGAGGGCAGAGCTGGAGACGTGACCCAAGGCCCTTGGAGGAGCCCAGAGGCTCATGAGTGACTCTCAGATCATTGAACGTTTAGTTACTTTTGGAGTTTGGTTTCACTTTGTTCAGATTGTGACTGTGCTCTGGCTCTTCCCTCTTGAAGCAAGAAAGTATTTAACTTATTTTTTTAAAATTTTATTTTACAGGAGCCCCCAGTAGAGGGACTGAATTTTTAAATAGATTTTAGGTTTTAAAAAAGACTTTGCATTTTTAAATAGACTGAATTTTAAAGTGTTTGAATTTGTTTAAAGTGTTTGAATTTGTAGAGACTGTGGAACTTTTGAAGTTTGTAAAATGTTTTTATATTGTGATGTTGATTTTAATGTGTGATCTTAGGGATGAACAAGGAATGAAAGGTTATAACTTTAACAGTGATGTGTTTGTGGGTCAAGTTGACAAGTGATCAATTGTCCAGGCTAGTTTTCTGTCAACTTGATACAAGCTAGAGTCATCTGAAAGGAGGGGACCTCAGTTGAGAAAATGCCTCCATAATCCAGCTGCAGGGCATTTTCTTAATTAGTGGTTGGTAGGGTTGGTGCCATCTGTGGGTTGGTGGTCCTGGGTTCTATTAGAAAGCAGGTTGAGCAAGCCATGAGGAACAAGCCAGTAAGCCACACTCCTCCATGGCCTCTACATTAGCTCCTGCCTCCAGGCTCCTGACTTGTTTGAGTTCCTGTCCTGATGTCCTTCAGTAATGGATAACAATGTGGAACTATAAGCCAAATAAGCCCTTCCCCACCCCCACCCCCACCTTGCTGGTCATAATATTTCATCCCAGCAATAGAAACCTTAACTAAGACACTTGTTCTCCATGGCTTCCTTTATGCTCTGTTACCTTGAGCAGGGAGCAGTCAGCTCAGAAGCTCTTCTCTAGGTGACCAACTGGGTCGTCATATGGCAGCCTGGTGGCTTTAACTACTTTATGGACACTTTGAAGAAACTCCTCTCCTGCTACAAGCAACACTTTCAACCATGGCTGGCAGCTGCGGCTGTTTAGGAAAACTTGTTCCAGTTATAACAACTCCAGACTATGCCAGTACCGGCAAAACATCACTCTGGTCATTCCAGGCCTCAGTGATTTCTAGATGACCAAGCTTGCAGCTGTGGAGTCCTGTCCTACCTTCAATGGGTAGAATGAGGAATAGTATACCCCCAATGACTCAGCGCAAAGCTTGGGGTTGGCAGACACCAGCTGTACTTATACATGTGACTAGTTCTTAGGAAGGATTGTAATTGGTTGAGGGAAACTGGTAGGTGTGTTATTATTGGTGCAAAATAGAATCCTATACTTGCATGCCTCACCCCTTCTGAGTGTGGCAGCATGCATGACTGGGCTGTACCCTGTACTTTGAGTCAGTGTGGGAGTCTTCTCTGTTCTGCCTTCTTGTGTTGCACTATTAGTTCTAATAAAAAACGTCTCCTAAGTGGTCTTTTCTTGCTTGCTTGTAGTCTTTGTCCTGGGTAGGACAGGCTGAATTGATAACATGAGTAGGTGGCAGTGGCCGTGGCTATGGCAACAATGGCAGTTGCAGCAGCAGCTTTGGCAGTAGCGATGGAAGCAAGAAGGCAGCTGAAGAGGTTTAAGCGTGAGTTGGAGCAGTTCCTGCAGGGAGCCAGGGTATCAAGTGATGGGGAAGGTTCAGAGACAGAGAAGAAGGAGAAGCAAGCAGAAGGCTATGAAGGCTTTATAGCAAACTCTGGGTTCCAGTCACTGGACGATTCCAGAGAACTTCCAAGGCCCAAGGGTCTTGACGCACAAGGCTTGAGAGCTTTACAGGTGCTGTTGAGGGCCAAGGATTCCAGCACCCTTGGGGACTGTGGCTTAGGTGAGTGCTGAGTGCTTTTACTGCAGCTGCTACTAACCCAACAGATGCTACTGCCATGTGCTTAGATGCTGCTAGTCACAGCCCAGATCAGCAAGCAACTGGAGCACCGAGAACCATAAGCCGCTGTCTGCTACAGCCTGGAACCACAAGCCTCTAGTCTACAGCCTCTGAATCTGTCATCCCAGGCTCCTAAGCCTTTGGGGCTCAATGGGCCAGGCCTCCCAATTCTGAAACACTCTTCTTTGTCTCTGTGATTCTGAGAAGAGCAAACATGACCTCAGCCAGCTGACTGGTGACAAGAGCAGATGGCTTGCTTCCATGACACTTTCACTCAAGGACTCCAGAGACATCCTAGACTGTTTATTCATTTGAAATATGGGGACAGAGACCAGAAGAAGTGCAGAGAATTGACTGAGGGCATCAGCCAATTGGAGGGGTATGAATGGGACAGCTCCAAAAACTGCTGCCCTCATTCCTTGGCGAAGAGGCTGCTTATGAATACTTTTATTAACTAGTTTCCCCAGCCTTTTCATCTCTCTCCTCCTCCCCCTGCCTGGAGTTCCCATTTTCCTTCCTTCTTAGCTCTATTCTGACTTTGAAGTTCAAACTTTCTTCACCAGAAGTGGTCACTAGTTTCCTCATATGTAAGGGCTAGGCAGTTACTAGAGGGTTTTGGAAATTCTATGCATTATTGTATAGCAGTCATTCCAGTAGGGGTGATTCTACTCCCAGGAGCCATTTGACATCTGGAGATACTTTGATAATCATAACAGGAGAGTTGGTGGCCAAATGCAGCTGACAGACTTGGGGACATCATTCAACACCGTCTGCAGCACAGGACAGTCCCACAACAAAGGGTTCTCCAGCCCCAGGTGTTCCCAGTACTAGATGGAGGAAGCTTGTCCCAAGGTACTTAAGAGGGCACCCCCTTTTCTTCTTAGCCATTTTTGAAGCTGATCAGTTTCCCCTCATGAGACCCACACTCCTCACCACACCAGAGGTTCAGATTGGGCAGTGCTCCACCAGGGTTCTAGAGCACCAGGGCAGGCTCTTGGGCACTGGCAGCTTTGGTTACAGTACCCCTCCATGAGTCAGCTTCCCCAGAAGCAGGTCTACTGCTGTCTGTGGGATATGTGGGAAGGGGACCTGGTATGTGAGGGTTTGTGTGTACACACATGTAGGGGAGGGTACTTAACTGCTCCTTCTATGAACTCAACCCAGTCTTCCAGCTTTGGGTACCATCTTGCATGCCCACCTGTATGCCCTGGCCCTCTGCATTCCTGATCCTTCTGGAGTTATGAAGCCTATCAGGATGCTGTTCTCTCTGGCCTGAGTCAGTTGCCCATCTGCTTGCTGTCTTCCAGTATGGTTTCTGGTCCCTTCTCTTTCCTCCTCTCCATGCTCATGTTCTTGCTCATTGCTTTGCTGCCCTCATCCTCAGGTTTGGGAGGGAGTGGATAGAAATGTGTAAAGTCCATCCTCTTCAACCAGAAGTGGGATCCTTGTGTGGTGGATTAAAGTCTTTGAAGTTATGTCTGGCACAGAACTGATGATAGAATTCTTGTTGTTAAGTCTCTAGAAACAGGAGTTGAGGGAGGGCACAGATAGGAGGCGGAAGAGCCCTGTGACTTTAGTCTCAGTAAGCCTCAGTTTTCCTGTCTGTAAACTGTGTGCTTTGCTCTGGAGAAGATGGAATTGAGGGAAGGATGCAGGGGAGTAAAGATGACACAGAGGCCGGCCACCATTATCCCTGTAGTTGGAATTATCACCATCTTGTCCTCCTGGTGTATAATCAAGGAATTGTGTCACATGGTTATAATGACAGAATGTAGCTTTTAGACAGGCCTAACCTAACATATAAGTGTGTATAGCGATTGCCTCATTTTCTTGCCAGAGGCTTCCAGTTTGGTTGGCAGAGGGGCGACCAGCAGGCCAATTGGACTGGGCTCTTTAATGACAGCGACAGCTCAACAGAGCAGAGCATCAGTGACTTCAGATCCAGGTACAGACCCCGGTGACTGGCGGGGGTGGGGGAGTGGGAGGCCCACCTGGATGACACTTATCCCATTGCCTGTCCCTAGAGCTGCCTCAGGGGAGGGGTGCCTTGGTCTTCTTTTCCACAGCTCTTTGTATTTGAGGTCCTCCTGTATCCTTTACTTGAGGGGTGAATGGATATGCGAGATGAGGGATAGGACCTCCCCGCAAGACTGTGGAGACACTGGTCTTGTCTTCTGAGTAGGGTAGGATGGGAGCTCTGAGCTTCAGGCCCCAATCGTAGGTGGAAACCAGAGCTGTGTCTACACAGCAGAGGTTTCAGACTTGAGTTGGCAACTGCTTGTATGTGGAGGAGGGCGTGGCAGCATCAGGGAGTGGATATTGGGAAAGGGTTCCCTAATGCTTTCAAGTTTACTGTCTGGATATAGAGGTTTCCCAGGGCTGGGACAGAGTCACTTCTTTCAAGACAGCACAGTGCTGGGACACTCATTCCACCTTCTCCTGTTCATTTTCTCTTGATCTGTTGCAATATTTAAAGCTAAAGTCAGTAACTAAGGGCTTTCTGCCTACATGGGAAGAGTGCCACAATGTTTGTTGAATGCATAAAAGTGGAATATTCTTAAGTGAACACATTCTTTGCAAGGAGAAATTGTATGGACGAGGCCGGATGTTTTCTGTATTTGGAGCTGTGCATGGCAGGCACCCGCCAAGTAACAGTTTCCAGGGGCTGATTAAGCTGTTTGGTACTTAGATTTTTTTTTTTTTCAGTTTCTAAGTATGAACTAACTGTTAGATCTTCTTCCCTGAGAAAAAGGCCTGAGCTTTCTTTGAGTTAATCTTGACCCTAAACATTGAATCTAACAAGGTATATATCCATAGAGCAGTGTGGCTCTCAGCTCTCTTTGGAGAACTTCTCTGTGCAGTGAATGGTGGTCAATACAGAAACTCACAACTCTTTAGAGTGCAGAGAAGTGTCTGTGGAGTACTTAGCCATAGATGGGGTATCACACACTCACCCCTCAGAGACCATTAAAGAAGACAGGGATGGAAGGATTGTAAGAGTTGGAGGTCAGAGAAGACCAGGATGAAACAGTGTCTCTGCGATATTACGGGACTGCTGTACACATGAGCTCACAGCAGCTGTGGTTGCCTGGGAAAGAAAAACCTGGGCATGGTCAAGCAAGTCAACATTCCAACATGGAGAGGAGAAGGCTCATGAGCCCCCACCTCTAGCGGAGTAACTATTAGCAGTCGATGACTTCCCTAGGAGAGAGAGAGTCAGTTTTCCTCAAGAGTGTGGTCCCTGCAGGTCTACTACTTTCCAGTGGATGGTACATGCCCATGCATACATGGCAACACTACTTGGACCCAGTGGGAGATAAATTTTAAAAGGGCGGGGAGTGAGATGGCAGTGGGTAGGAAGAAGACTTGGGAAGAACAAAGAGTGAATATGGCCAAATACATTGTACACCATGTATGAAATTCTCAAAGAATCATAACAATACCATCTTAACAACCAAAGACTAGCTGCTTACCATACTCTGGCATCCCAGGGGCCCATGGCTCCTGCTGTGCTTACACAGGAAGACCTGTGGTCCCAAGAGGACAGCATCAGACCCTTGAGGCCTGACCATGATGTGTAGCCATGCTACCCTACCCAAACCTCCCTGTCTACCTCACAACACCTGCCCACTTGGTTTCTGACACTGTCACCGTGTCTTTTCTCTGCCAAAGCTGTGAACAAAAGCATGAGACCTGTCCCTATACTTCCCAACCACCAGCACCTTCTCCTGCCCTGTCCTCAGTACTGTTCCTCTCCCCTCTTCCCCTCTTCCCCTCCCCCTCCTATGAAGCCACCTGCCTTTCTCTTGTTTCCTGTCTCCTTTCTCGGCCCACATTTCGTTCTCCTTCCCTTTTCTCATCTCCCTTTTCTTTATTCTTCTCTCTTCCACTTTATAATCAGAGCCTCCCTTCCCCACCATCTGGGACTCCTCAGGCGTGGAGACACTGCTAGAGTCTGTTTCCTTTTGGAATTCAGAGGCTTTTTATCCAGCAAACATTATCCCCTCAACCGAGGTCCCTTTGGAGCGCTGCCATTGGACCCTTGTTCACAGAATCAGTGCCTTGACCACACACCCCAGAATTTTCTGGAACAATTCCAATTTCAAGTCTCAACTTTCTTCTTTTCCTAAAAGAAAGTTTATTTAGAAAGCATAAGCCGGTCGTACCACTTGAATTTTCTTTTAATACAGGACACGATGCCAAGCTGAGGCCATTTGTAAGGCCTGTCTCTCTAGAGAGCTGGTTTTCAAGAATAGCTGTGAGCCACACATGGCTACTAGCAGACTTTCCTTCAGCCAGAGGCTGGTGAGGTGCCTCTGCTCACATAGTAGTGGTTCTGCTTTTGAGTTTCTTACCACACACACGTGTGTGTGTGTGTGTGTGTGTGTGTGTGTGTGTGTGTGTGTGTGTGCCAGGTGTTGATTTTGCTGATAGAAACTGGTGACAAGTATGGACACAAAATGACTTGAACTAAATCACACAGCCGCTGCTTTGTGCCAGTTGGAGCAATGACGTCTCCTAACCAGGAGGGCAGGAATCGGGAGGAGCTAGCTGTGACATCTGGCCTGTGCACAGCAGCTGGATCACTGCTGGCCCCATGTGTGAAAGACTTCATGCAGCGTGTGTGGTTCTCTTGTGTGGGGGGAATGATTAACATAATCGGAAAAGGCCACATATCGGAGATTTTTTTCACCTGGATGAAAGATCAGCTTGTGCCTTCTTTAAGATGGGCTGGGCAGCTCCTACAGCAGATTTGCAGTCTCCAGGGAGAACTTAACAAGGATAGATGTCATATATGTCATCCCAGCCAACAACTTTGTTTCTGGGATATCAAATATCTTCATGGTATTATTCACCTACTGAATAATTCAGTGCTTGCCATATTTTACTCCTTATAGTTGTGTGGTATGTGGAAGTGTGATGCAGCCTGTTAGCATTTTATTATTAACAGGGTTGGAAAGGAAGTCAGGAGACACCAAATATAACCAGAGGATGAGGAGGAGTACACCAGCAAATGATTTCTAGTCTCTGTTCAAGCAGGAACCATGAAGAGAAGGATCCAGCCTGAAAAACTCCAAACAGAACCTTCAAGAAAATCCTGGCTGATAATGCTCATTGAGGCTATGGTCAGACATGGTACACACATATCAGAACTTGGGCTGAGCTGGAAACTGTGTTATACAATATACATTGGCGTACAGCTTCATGGAATTCCAGTCAAGTCTGTGAAATTTTGCCCAGTAAGCATCCTTAGGGGAACAGCTTCAATGAACAGAATGGAGTAATTGTTAACCAACAAATGTTAAGTGAGTGTTTAGGAGAGTCTTTGAGGACAGTTCCTGTGTTCAGAGTAGGAGTTCACATTTCTGTCTCCTCAGCTAGGCAGTGGTTGGGAGCCCTCTTACTGTCTCAGCACACAGAGGCACCTGCTGTAGCAGAGACTCAATACATGGGGACAGCATGAGAGGCTGAGCTGAGTGGGAAATAGAGGCTAATGGTAAGAGAGACTGAAACTCTAGTTTCTCTGTTTCCAGATCTGGCTTCTGCATTCACCCTTGCCATCTCCTCATGCTCTTTAGAAAGGTTGGAACTACCCAAGATTCTCTTTTAAGAAGAGAGATGGATGAGTGACTTGAGGGTTCTGGGATCCTGGGTAGAAAAGGGGAGACTGAAAGTTGGGGAGGGGTGTGTAAAAAACAGAGAAGAGTCAGTGAAGGTGGGCTATATATACCTGTGGTAACTGACTGAGAAACCCTCCCAAATACCACCATTCCTGGCAGCAGATAAGGCAATTCTGGGAGGTAAGGCAGAGTCCTTGCCTTTTTTGCAGGATGCCTTGACTCCTCTGGTCCGACCTGTCTGTCTGCCTGCTTAGCAGCTTCTTTGGGGAGGTAGCTGTCTCCTTGGTGGTGGCCCACTTTGTCTACAGGCTGGGCAACATTGCACCCACTTCCTCATGCTATCTCAGGTGAAGATATCCCAAGTCATAGGGTGCTGTGTTAGCTAAGGCAGGAGAAAACCCCCTCCCCCACTCCAGGAGCTGTTTGTCACCCATGGCTGACGACCTAGCCTAGAGCTACGGCACAAGGGCTTCCCTCAGTGTTGTGGCTGGACCCTCTTCTACATGTCTGCCTGGCGATTCTGTTCTCCCTACTCTGCCTTTGGTCTCTCTGATAGCCCAGCTCACCTGACTTCCACCCAATTCTACCTTTTGTAAGATACGCCTGCCCTGGAGGCAGTTTCTACCATTGCACACATGGACTTTCCAGGAAAGTACACGTATATGCTTTTGAGCTTTCTCAGACACCCCAAATCCTAAAGAGCTTCTCACCATGGAGATGTGGGCTGGCATGTATGCAGCATCTTGGGACCCTCTGGACCCTTGAGCTCCAGGCACAACTTTGACTTCATTGGTGCCTCCCAGCTTCCACACCAACCTTGGCCCCCCACTCTAACAAGATGGCCAGAGGAGGAAATGAGAAGTGACCCAAGAAAAACAACCTGGGGCCTAAAGCCAAGCTGGTCCAACTGCCACCACCAAGCTGCCTGTGGCTAGACCCTGCTCTCCCTGGCTTAGTAGCTTCTAGGCTGGAAAATGGAGGGGCGTCTCCAGACAAGAGAGGTGAAGTCAAAGGTCTGAGAGAACCAACTGAGGGTCAGGAGCCAAGGTTGAGATCAGCCATGTGTGTCTAGTAAGTCCTGTGGAGCGTGGCAGTGGAACTGTCATATTTCATGGCTGGAAGGAACTTGACAGAATTCAGTTCTATACTTTATTATGTGACTTCTTCCATAATTGTTCCAAGACAACGCATAATCAGGCGCTAAACTGTGAGATGCAGATGGTAAGTGCACTGGAGCTTAGTGTGAGAGTCAGAGGGACTTTCTGAGTGGGTAAGAATCAGCTTGGGTCTGGAGGACCCTGCCTGTAGCCTGCCATCACCAGGGTATGGTTGTATGCCAGGCATTCGCTGAGCACATTCTGTAAACCACCGCCAGCAGTTCTCACCCTTACACCTTTGCACTGGACACTTCCTATCCCACGTCACAGGTGAGGAGACTGAGTCACCTCTGGGCGGTGAGTGGTGGAGGGGCAGTGCTGACGCTGGAGCCCCAGCTCTGGTGGGAGGCGCAACAGGACTGTGGGCAGATCACTCATGACAGGGAGTGCCACTTATGGCCATCCATACCGTCTATTTCTGCCCTGGACTGTTGGGCCAAACTAAAAAGGTCGTAAGGATTTAAGTAGGCTGCCTGTCTCCATGTCTCCTTGGGAAAGCTGTGTTGCTGGCTTCCGCTACAATACTCTTCTGGCTCGTTCCCTCCCTCCCCATCCCCCCGGCTTTGTCTTCTGTCCTCTCCATTATTAAGAAGGTTTTTTTCCCCCATCATTCCCCGACCTCTGAGTTTAGCATTTTCCCGATTTTTATGGAAAATGCTTGTCTCCATCTGCACCTGAGGGCGGGTGTCTGCATTTCCAAATAATCCCGCTTCCTCAGTGGAACTTCAGGCATAGCAGTGAGGAGGCCTTACATTGATCTGCAGTCCTCCTGATAGCCTGGCTCCCACGACTGTCCTTCACTTCTGCCTGCTGTAAGACGTGCCCGCCCCATGAGGTAGCTTGAGGTGCAGGCTGGCTTTGTGTGAACCTTCCTGGTGAATTTTCACTTATTTAGAAGAGCAAAGGGGGCACAAAAGGGAGAAAGAGCTCTTGGGCTCCATCTAAATGAGAAGAATTTGGAGATCCGGGTTTGGCAGCATGTGCTTGGCTGGGTGCTGGGGAAACACACAAGCAAAGCAAATATGGTGTCTTCCCCCTGTCCTCCCACGTACCTGATGTAGGCCTCCCACAGCCTGACAGGATCAGGCTGCAGGCAGAGGAGGCTGTTGGTAGAAGTGGGGGCTATGCCAGGTGGCACCTTCAATGGGATTGCTTTATGGGTTTTCAGCCTCCTAGATTTGGGGACCATAACTGAATCTCAGTAGAGTCTCCTAGACTTATGAGACTTCTACACTCATGAGTTCACTTCCATGAACTTTTTGTGCCTCAATTTCTGTTCCTGTAAACTAGGGCATTAATTCAACTGTTCAGTTGATAGAAAGGAGGTCAGTCACCTGCTCAGAAGCAGGCCAAGGGCTCCAAGGTTAAAATGCCTCACACAGGTAAGGTCATCATAGCTTGCTCTGCCTCATGCACACATTGCTGAGGTCCCGTGCATGGATGTTCCTGGCAGGGTCTGATCCCAGCATCGCCCTTGATCCAGGGCATTATCTTGGAGAGGTTGTGTCTCCTTAAAATGGAAGAAAAGCCTGAGTGAATCCTCTTTCTTCACGGGCTTTTGGTTGACTTCAAAACTCATGAATTTTGGAGGTTGTGGAGCCAAGCATATGCCATCAGTCTCCCGCTGGCTCTGCTGGACCGGATGCCCATGACATGTGGGTCTTGTAAATTGCTTTTGTCAACACAAAATCCGGCTTTCCACTGCAGCCCATCCAGGTGCCCAGTGGGTGATTTCTTGGTGTCAGAAAGCCAGAGATCAGGGAAAACCACTGTTTCCTGACATCCGTCCTATGAAAGGCCATGAAGCTAGATCACACATGTGCGGATTCGTCTCTCCTCTCCCCTCACCTCTGACCACCCTCCTGTTTATCCCACAGGTATCCCCAAACCCGACCGTTGGGGAGGCCAGCTTGACACTTGTTCCCCATCTTCACATTTCCCCACGGCCACCTTGTGAATAAACTCTGTCACACAACTCATAATGTCAGTGATCATCTTATTCTGTACAGGCAAAACAGGACTGGTTCAGTAACAACTCCTCCTTCTGAAGTGGCTCTTCACTGCACCAGGCGGCGCCCAGGCACCGTGTTCCTCCTCCTCCTCCTCCTCCACCCTCTCTCCTCCCTCGTGGTTTTGCACTTCTTGCCTCTCCAGTGTCTCTGAGAACTTCACACCAGGACTTGGCAAAGGCAGGAGGACAGAAAGAAAGTGGAGACTGAAAAGAAGAGGGGGCTGGGGTTGAGCCTGGAAGCCAGTGTCTACTTGATCATCAAAATCGGGAGGCGAAAGTTAAAGTTATAGCCTCACCTAGAAGCTGCACACTCTCCTAATTTGATGGGCACCAAGACTGTCCTTGGAGAGTAAGTGATGGGCTCACAAAACTGGCCAAAGGCCATCCTCCACCGAGGGCATCCTTGTTGGAAGCACCTCCTCACACTGAGTGGAAACCTTTCCCGGGTGCTCAGCTGGATCTTGGGGGTGCTTCTCTGCACTTCACAGAACACCAATGTCCATCCATCCGTCCTCCAGCTGCCCCCAGTGTGTTGGAAAGCATCTCATTTCTTCTTCCCCCTGCCCTGGAACCCAGTCTTTGACATCCCCCAGTTCCACTTCTCATCAAGACTTCATAGTCACCATTGCCAACACCACCCACCTCCAGTCTCGCCTTAACCCATGCCCACAAAGTGTTATCTGCTATTGTCAAGGTCACTGGTGACCTCCGAGTGGCCAGTTCAGTGGCACTTTCTCTTCTTACTTGACCCCATTAGCACTGGGTGGAGCTGCTCCTTGTGCCCTGGAAAGGCTCTTGGTCCCTGGGCTCTATGTCCTGGTTTTCTTTTTTTCTCACACGCCTTTCTTCTCATTCTGCTACCATCTGAACAGGACTAACCACAGGCCTGTCCCCCATTCCTGTTCTCTCTAAGGGCTCATGGAGTCTCCTTGTCCTTTGATTCTGGAGCATGTGGTTTGTCCTCTGCTCTGTGTGTCACATCTGTGGCTGACTCTTACCTGTTAGCTCCCTTTGATGGCAGAAGGTCACAGCAAGCATTCCACGGCCGCTCACCTTGCCATTCACACCCAAACCCATTCTCCCGTGTCATTTTACGGCTCACAACTCCTAGGAGAAGAGGAAGGCCCAGCAGTTACTGTAGATTTTACTCTTTCAAGTGCTGACTCTTCACCACCAGCACATTCTGCACTGCTGCTTGGGTTTGCCTCTCCTCCCTCAATTGCAGCCTCTTGGTGCCATTCACTGTCTCCTTACACGGCAGCCTCTTCTCCTTTCAGAGCCCCCTCGGCAGCCAGCATGAACGTTTAAGTCCGATTGTGTTGGTCCCTGCTTACATGCTTTTCAAGCTTCTGTCCAGCAGAGTGGCCCATGACCCAGCCTTTCTGATGCTACCACCCTGTCCCAGTCCCTCGGCTGCTGCTATGCCAGCAGCTGGCCCAGCTCTTGCTGGCTGTACGTGTGCCTAGCCAGGGCTGCACCCTCACCATGTTCCCTGTGTAGCTGGAGAGTTTCTCTCCAGGTCTCGCCAAGCCCCGGCAGTTCCGCAGCCCACTTATAAAATAAGCACACAGACTCTTATATTATTTAAACTGTTTGGCCTAATGGCTTAGGCTTCTTGCTATCTAGTTCTTCTATCTTAAATTAACCCATTTCTATTAATCTATAAGTTGCCATGGGGTTCGTGACTTACTGGTACTTTACATCCTGCTCCTCATTGCGGCGGCTGGCAGTGTCTCCCTGCCTCAGCCTTCCTCTTCCCAGCATTCTCCTCTGTTTGTCCTGCCTATACTTCCTGCCTGGCTACTGGCCAATCAGCATTTTGTTTATCAATCAATCCTAGCAATACATTTTTACAGCATACAGAACATCCCACAGTATCCCTGTCTGGAGAGGCTTTCACCGGCCCACTCTTTTCAGATTCCCTCCAGTCTCAAACCTGCTTTGTGTTTGTAGCACTCAGCCTTAGTTGCCACTGTGTTGAGACTTTCCATGAGGGAGGGGACTCTGCCTGGTTAGCTGCTCACTGGTAGGGGTGAGATCGCCTGGCACACCATGGAGGCTCAACAAACCTCCAGTTAATGGAAGAGAAAAGCCCTCCCCAGCACTGAGGGGCACAGGCAGGCCATGAGGAATCATGTGGAAGTCATTGTCTAGGGCAGGTGGGGGTGTGCCCAGGGGATGTTGGTACAAAGAAGGGATGGCACGAAGGTGGCCTGGGAATGCTGACCAGGTAGACCTGTGCTAGAAGTAACTAGGAAGACATAAAGGAGAAGAGCAGTCCTGACCCAGAGTCGGGCATCAGTGAGGCAGGCAGAACAAATCACAGCTTATGCTGAGGTAGAGACCGGGACCACTACCGAGGCAGAGATTTGAAGGGAGATGAAGAAGGAGGAGGTGACTGGGGTGCAGCTCTGGGCTTAGCACCAGAGGTGGTGGCCAAAGCCCAGTAGGGTCAGTGAGTCCCCAACCAGTGCTGGGTGGGCATGCTGAGCACTCAGGGCTAAGCTGGACTTTGCCAGGGTGCTTTCTGGGTTCCCTGGGCTGGTGTAGAAAGGGTCACTTTGCAGGGAGTGTGCTGGCCACCAGACTGAGGCCCTGCAGCTGGGCATGTGAGGGTGAAGTCTCTGAATTTGGTATTGCTCCTGGGGAGGTATTGGCCTACCCAGATCCCAGCCAATGGCAGAAATGACAGTCCAGACTTTGGGGAGAGTGTGGTAGGGCAGACTGACCACAGGACTATCCAGAGCTGCATTTAGAATTGCAAGCTTTTATTTCATTAACTTCTTAACTTGCTATTTATTATTTTGCAGTATTAGAAGTTGAATTTAGGGCTTTGCACAGGTAAGGCTGGCTAATCCTCAATCGCTCAACTATATTCACAGACTTTTATCTTTTTTTTTTTTTAATTTTAAGATAGAATCTTCCTAAGTTTCCTAGGTTGGCCTTGAACTTGTGATCTTCCTGCTTCAGCCTCCCTGGTGGTTGGATTTATAAGTCCTTACCACCAGAGCCACATCACCTGGCCTGCTGCTTTTTAGCCTTGAGACCTTTTTTTTTTTTTTTTTTTTTTTTTTAGCTCTGGTGATCCTTGGCAAAGGGAAATCACGTCCCATAGAGAGCAAGTTAAGTCCAAGATTGCTGAGCAGACATGGAGGGCCTCTACAATGACCCCTCCTGGCAGCTGCGGCGTTTGGTGGCTGGTAGTAGGGAGCTCTGTGTCCCTCTGCACCTGTCCGGGAAGACACTTAGAGCCCCGGTGCTCATCAAGCTGCATCCTTCCGACTGCTTCCTGCCCGTTTGCTGATGGGGTGTGTGCTGGCTCCAGACAGCAGCTGTTCTTGTGCTAGAAACAGCACAGATCTTGCTGAAGGGGCTGTCGCCTTTGGGAGAGAAGGGGGCTGCTTACTGACAAAGCCCCCGGGGAGCCATGACTGTCAGAATTGGGAAAAGGAATGTGCTGAAGTGATGAAGACCTTGGGTGCCCAGAAGCCTGAGGTTTTTTTGTTCGTTTGTTTGTTTTTGTTTTTTTTTCTGACCAGCCAGATGACCTTGGGAAAATGGCCTCACTGATTGAAGCCTGAATTTCAAGCACATCTCATTGACCTGCTAAGAGAATGAAGCAAGACAGTTTAAGGGTCTAGGAGCTGGCTGCCTCACACAGCTGGGCAGGATGGAAATCAGGTGGGGCTGAAACCCAGCCCACCATCACTCCAGTGAGCCATGTTGCTGGCATGTGGCTTAATTAATGGGGTTGGAGGGCTTTCTAATTTTGTTTGCACAGAGGTGCCACACGGACTAGTAGTGTTTCTAATAGGTTGAATCACAGTGCAGTTCTCTTAGAATGCCTCAGGCATGGCAGAAGCAAAGGGTCCCGACTGATCATCTATGGCAGCTTCCCTTCCCCCTGCCCCTGCCCCCACCAACTGCATTCTTATATGGCACAGGGAACCTCCTGTGGGTTCTGGGTTCTTAGATACCATTCGCATCTGCAGCTGAGTGGCGCGTGATTACAAAGAGAATGCTGTGGCCCCCATCTCACACGTAACCATTGGTTACCTGGGCCTAGAGTTTTGTGACCATCCTGACACCCTGGGAAGGGGATGCAGCCCTGGACAGACTGAGGAGGAAATAATCAAGGGAGCCTTTGTGGATGGGCTCATAAGGAAAAGCTGGGTGGTGCAGATTAGTGGCCCCGCGTGGACTCTCAGCTGGCCAGCTCCCACCTGCTGAGAGGGCCCTCAGCACGCAAAGCTGGAGCCCTCCTGTGGGTGAGAGAAGGGAAGCCACACCCAGCCACCAGGACCCTCCAGCCTTTGGTCATCTTCTTATAACAGAGATTGTCACCTGATGACCAGGCAGTTAGAGCTGACATCCCACAAGGTCCCTGAGGGCACAGGGACAGAGACAGGATGGACGCAGCCTGGAGCCAGCTTTGGATCTGACTTTTGGAAATCAAATGGTGTTGGAGAGGAGCTAGGCTTCTGACATGGCTCTTAGGCTATTTATACCTGTAGATGCCAATTGCCGTGCCAGGTCCCTCTCCTTTGAGCTGAGTAGAGATAGTGTTTCCGGAATGGAAAGAAGAGCCGGTGACTCACTTGCTTACAAAGCCTGGGGACTTTGAGAAGGTGGAGGGACGCTTTGGTCAGATTCCCCACGCACACGTGAAGTTGGAGGTATTTATAGGGAGGTATGTAACTTAAAAGCAAAGAACATACATCAGCAATTTTCAATAGCAAAATAATCCATTGCAGGAAACAACATAGAAAAGGCAATTTAAAAGTTATCTCCATCCCATGACTCTGAGAGGTCTCAGTGACATCTCATCACAGGCCATCCCTCCCCTAGGCACTCAGTGTCAGTCACAGTGCAGGTCACAGTGTGTTCTTGCATGTTATACCTGTCACTCTCACGTGGGCTTCTTCCCACACATAAAAGGGTGTGAGCATCCCTTTCATGGATTCAGAGTACTCCCAGTTTGCACAGCTTCCTCCAGATGCACCTTTCAGACTTCCCATCACAGGCAGAATCTTGGGGTTCCCAGTGTAGCAGTGCTCTCTGAAATGCTGTGTCATCAAACGTGTCATTGGTAGAGGTCAGGCAGGAAAAGTGCACACCCAGAGAAGAAGAGAGCCCAGCATGGGTGGGAGAAAGAAGCAGGAGTTGCCGATTTCCTTTTCCTGACTGCAAAGCTGCGGCTTCAGATACAGTCGGCAAGCAGCTTGGATGACTTGGCCAAGGGTGTTTCAGGGACCTAGGATTTGTGTTTATTGGAAATGGTAAGATATAAATATGCAAATGCCTGTCAGGAGGGAAGGGGTTTTATACTCACTAGTTCCTGGAAACACAGTGCAGCTCACCACACTGAATAAGCTCCAGGCCAGTTATGAGGCAGCAGAAACATGGTGGCAGTGTGGACAAGTGGCCTGAGGGCAGGAACTGGCAAGACAGGGTATCCAGTTTTAGAATTAGCCTGCTTGAATGTTTTCTTCAGGTTCTATGGTATAGGGACTGGTCAAGGTTAGGGCAAGGAATGACAGCACCGAGTGTGGAAGCTGGAGGAGGAAGGATCTGAGAACGGCTGTTTTGGTTGAGTGCCATGGCAGAGGCACTCCTAGGCTAGTCTGTCAGTGTCTATAGGAATCATGAAAGGGACACTCCCTATAGGTGGGCAGGGCCCAGGGGTCAAGGCCTCAGAAACATTATTTTTGGTTTTTGAGATAGGATCTCACTCTGTAGCCCTGGCTGGCCTGGAACTCACAGAGATCAGCCTCCCTCTGCCTCCCATATGCTAGGATTAGAGGGGTGTGCTGCCATGCCCAACAGCAACACAGTCTTCATACCTGTAGTGCTTAGCTGAGGCAGGGTGATCAAGGACATCTAACACCCAGGCAGGACTTGGCATGGGCTGTAGCCATAGGGAGGCGGAAGGAGGTTTAGTAAGCTCAGCAGAAGGCAGCGTCACTAGAACAGATGGTAGAGAAACTTCTGCGTTATTCATCCCTGACTCAGCTCTGCTATCAACCAGCTGAGCGGAGAGAAGCAAGTGTCACACTCCCTGGGTCCCCCTGTGGCATCTGCTGGCAGCACTTACCCTTCAATGGCAGGGCAGTGGGGACAAGCACTTCTCCCACTTCCTGTGTGTTATGCTTTCCTGGAAATGTCAACAGTGTCACGGTTGCGGCTCCCATAGCATTCAGCCTTTATAGTCTGGAGGCTAAGGCTGGAAATGACATGGCTAAAATGGCTATCTTGGTTCATTCACACTACTGAAAGAGAATACAGAGACTGGGGTGCTTATAAACAATGGAGGTTTATTTCTAGAGATTTGACTGAGAGTCCAGATTTCAAAGGAAGATCTGCTTCCTGGTTCATAGTCATGCCTTCTCCCCATGTTCTCATGCTAGAGGGGACAAAGCGTCTTCTCAGTTCTGTTTTATAAGGAATTTTACAAGAGCTCTGCCTTATAAAAATAGGGTGGAAAAAACAACTCATCTGATCCTATTGCCTCCTAATCCCTTCATCTCAGGGTTTGGGATTTCAGTGTATGGATTCTGGAAGGCCACAAGCACTCAGATTATAGCAGTGGCTAATAAGGGATGTGAGCCAGCTCTGAAAACCTCTCAACCTAAGAACCCCTAGACACATGGCACAAGATCACTTAGAATTGCTTGGTTGCCTATGTGAGTGATTTTGGAGATTCAGGAGAAAGTGGAAAAGGAAGGATGGTGGGTGGAGGAGAGGGGAGGCTGGCTGGTCAGATGTAAGATGCTGCCTTAGTTCAAACTAGAAGAGAAAAGAGACAGAAAGGGGAAGTTTCCCAGTGGTTTGTAAACACAGGAGTCCTGTCTACAAGTCTCCAGCTCCCTGAAGACTCTAGACCAGTGGCTTCCAACCTTCCCAATGCTGTCACCCTTTAATATGGGTCTTCATGTTGTGATGACCCCCCAACCATAAAATTATTTTTGTTACTACCTCATAACTGTAATTTTACTGCTGTTAAGAATCATAATGTAAATAATCTGATATGCAGGGTATCTGATAATCTGATACTGGACCCCCAAAGGAGTCATCGCCCACAGGTTGAGAACTGCTGTTCTCGACTTAATTATCTTGACAACATTTGTGTCTGGAGTTTTTCTTAGCGGCAGTCTAGGCGTGCGACTTCATTCAACCCTCGGCTCCAACGACTTAGTCGACACCCGCAGGGTCTGGTTGCAAATGAGACTGTTTGTTGCAAGACACCAGACCTCACTTTCCACTGTGACTGGAAAACTATGTGAGTCAGAGCCAAGGTCATGGGCTTGTCTGGTGGCCCCAGGCTGACCCCTTGTTCTTAGTTGCAGATAACAGAATGGTTGCCAGTCAGGTACCTACAGGAGAAAGGGGTTTCTTAAGGGTGCTCCCAGCTCAGAATCTTTGAGAAAAAACGAGTAAGTGGCTATGTTAGTCAGGGTTATCTAGTAGAACAATGAAATACAGAATGAGTATAGTGGAAAATGAATATACAGAAAATTAAAAAGGGGATTTCTTAGAGTGGCTTACAAGCTGTGGTCCAACTAGTCCAACAATGACTGTCTACCGATGAACAATCCAAGAATCTAGTAATTGTTCAGTCCATGAGACTGGACGTCTTAGCTGCTCTTCAGTGTACATCAGAATGTTGAAGAAGTGGGCTCCAAGCCTAGTGAAGGAACGGACTGCCTGTGAGAGTAAGGGCAAGCAGGCAGAGATGAAAAGATCCTTTCTTCCACGCCCTTTCCTAGATGCATATACCAGGTCCTAGTTAGGGTTACCATTGCTATGGTGAAACACCAAGTGCTGGGTGGTGGTGCCTTAAATCCCAGCACTCAGGAGGCAGAGACAGGCAGATCTCTGAGTTCAAGGCCAGCTTGGTCAATAGGGTGAGTTCCAGGACACAGAGAAACCCTGTTTCATAAAAAAAACCAAAGCAAACAAAAACAAAATAAAACAAAACCAAAAGAAAGAAAGGAAGGAAGAGATAGAGATAGAGATAGATAGATAGATAGATAGATAGATAGATAGATAGATAGAGAACACCATGACCAAAAGCAAATTGGGGAGGAAATGATTTATTTGGTTTATACTTCTACATTGTAGTTCATCACTGAAGGAAGTCAGGACAGGAACTCAAGCACGGCAGGAACCTGGAGGCAGGAGCTGATGCAGAGGCCATGGAGGGGCGCTTCTTGCTGGCTTGCTACTTTTCATTATAGACCTGCAGAAGAGTGATGACCAATAACTACACAACACAGTCAGTACTAGACTACCTGGAAATCTACTTTGCCACTTCCACTAATCCCGAACTCTTCAATTTAACCTCAGGCAGATATTTTTGGATACGGGCAGAAAGCAGCCACATTCTTCTCCAAAATACCACAAGAACAGTTTCTAGGAAATTTACTAATATTCTTCTCTGAAACCTCTTGAGCCCAACCATCATAATCTATATCACTCTCAACACCACCATCATCCATGCTCCTACAAGGATGGCCCAGTAAACCCCACTTCAAGTGTTCAATAGCTTTTCTACTCCAGTCATCCAAATCTTCCACATTCCTACAACAAACGTCATGGTCAGGCCTGTCACAGCAATACCCCACTCCTGGTTCCAATTTCTGTCTCAGTCACTGTTTTATTGCTTTGGAGAGGCCCTATGACCAGGGCAGCTTGTGGTGGTATTGTGTTCCCCAAAGTATTGTGCACCCTAATAAACTTATCTGGGGTCAGAGAACAGAACAGTCACTAGATACAGAGGCTAGAAAATGGTGGCACTCACACCTTTAATCGTAACATTCCAGAGGCAGAAATCCCTCGGGATCTCTGTGAGTTCAAGGCCACATTGGGAACAGCTAGACATGGTGACTCACGCCTTTAATCCCAAGAAGTGAGTGATGGCAGAAAGCAGAAAGATATATAAGGCGTGAGGACCAGAAACTAGAAGCATTTGGCTGGTTAAGCTTTTAGGCTTTGAGCAGCACAGTTCAGCTGCGATTCATTTGGATGAGGACACAGAAGCTTCCAGTCTGAGGAAACAGGATCAGCTGAGGGACTGGCGAGGTGAGGAAGCTGTGGCTTGTTCTGCTTCTCTGATCTTCCAGCATTCACCCCAATAACTGGCCTCAGGTTTGACTTTATTAATAAGACATTTTAAGATTCCTGCTACTCCACTGAGCAATGGCATTGTGAAATGCCATCACACAAGCTGTTGCCATGACCATGGTTTTTGAGAATCATGCCACCTCTGTCTGCCACATGTTCCTTTTCATGATTTTCAAGGAGCAGTTTGGAATTGATCTCGTGAATGTGTTTCTGATTGGTTGGACCTAAATTGTTTCCAGAGCCTTAGCCTCAAAGGAGTCTGGGAAATGTAGTCTTTAGCATGCCTGTTTCTGTAGTTCAGATGGTAGAGAAATAACAAGGACATAATCCCTGCATTTGAGATGCTCCCCATTTGGAAGGGCCATAGACAAGGGGCAGATTATGATAATATAATATTATTTGTTCTAATTAAGATACAGAGTGTAGAGCCCAGGGGTAGGGACCAAATGAGATCTCCCAAAGATGTAGGCCTTTGACCTAGGTTCTGAAACTGGGTTTGCTGAGTGAGAGGGACAGAGAAAGGAGATCAGAAACAAGAGGGAAACAGAGGGAGAGTGAGTGTGATATTATATAGATCCTCAATTCCCAGTTCTTAGGAACGCTGCCTAATTCTTTTGTGACATAAAGATAGAGAATCTATTGATTTTGGAAATAGAAGATGATTGATTGTACAGAACATTTTTTGTTTATTTTTGTGGCCTTGAGCATGTTAGGCAAGCACTCTACTCTCCAGCCCGTGTTTTATGATTTTTAAATCAGCACCCTCATGTCTGTAGCCTTGGCTTGGCAGTGAGGTGCCTGTGTGATGACCGCTGCTGAGACAAGATCCCACATTCCCAGCACTGGTTCTGGCTCTGTGATGGCTCTCGGTGCCTCTTCCACTTCTGGCTCTGGAGGGTTACTTGTCTAGAGACCACTGACCCCACGGTTAGTGTGCAGGCCCTACAGTCTTCTTGATCCATGACCGAGGCAGTCTTGGGATCCCACACTCCTGGGTCTATATGCCCCAGCTGCAGAACCACCTTGGGGGTGGGAGAGGCCCGTTAGGAAAGGATCACCCGGCTTTGGCCCAGGAAAGTGACACCCTACTCCAGAGCTGTGGGTACACCAGCTGTTCTGGTAAGCAGACGGGGCAAGAGCAGCTATGTCTCAGAGACAGCACAGTATGAGCACGAGCACTAAGGGAGCAGATGGGAAGGGAAACGCTTTGTCAACGGAAAGATCTGTGGCAGTCTCAACTATGCCCATGGCTGTGTTGTGGGACATTGTCCTAAGGGTGAGAAAAAGGCAGAAGGGACGGGAAAGGATGGGACACCTCACTGCCTGCCTCCCAATTGGCTTCTGGGTGCTGCCAATCTCCCGCTCTGTCTGGTCAGGGTGCACAGAGCCTGCCCCTGTCTCCTCCCTCACAGCCTTGCAACGAAACCTGTGTCTGCCTTTCAATGTTGGCTAAAGTGGGCTTTGTTCCTGCACATGCTGACAGTGCAGTGTGGTTGCTCCTACCTAGAGCCAGCCTCCTACTGGGTCCTGTGATGGGGTGGGGAGGTTCGCTTTGTTTGTTGGACTGGCACGCGCTCCTCTCAGAAGGACCCTTGGCAGGTTCTAGAAACTCTGGTCTGTTTCTCTGTATAATTTTTGTCTCTGTTGGTTCTCAGGTACTTTGAATTTTACAAGGGGCCTTTAGAATTTAACTCCACGAGATGCCTGGAGCTGAGGCAGGAGATCCTGGAGGTGAAGGTGCTGTCCATGTGAGTGTGCCTGGGCTAGGAGTGGGTACACTTGGCATGTGGAGGTGGGGTGGGTGGGTAGACAGCAGAACCAAAGGAAACAAGAAACACAGGTAGAAGTCATAACCTGGGAATTAGATCTTTCGCTGGCGTTAGAAAGCCCTGGAAGCTGTTTTATAACAATGACCAGGTTTGCAAGGTTGCCTCTGCTGACTGGGTGTGAAAGTCCTCAGCTCAGTTACCAGCCTCCTCAATTATCATTGCAGGGCTCCTGTTGAGTAGAAATCCAAGAGGCCCAGGAGTGCCTGGCCTGAAATTCAGATTTTGTACTGTTGGGTTAAGCCTTGTCCACTTGATGTGGTCATTTACAATTTTAATTTCTTTGAAAGTTTTGATTTGTCAGTTATTTAAGTGATACAAAATCCAAATTTTGCCAATGGTATGTGGTGATCTCTCTCTCAGAGACATCAAGTTCTAATTCCTGAAAGCCCAGTGTATCCTTCCAGATCATCAGTGCATAACAACCTCTCTGTGTGGAGATTCCTTCAACACACCTTTATAGAAATGGCAAAAGGGCACCCCCTACTCCATCTCATTCCACAGCCCATCACCCACGGTGCTCCTACAGCCAGTGGAAGGAAGGCCTGAGCCTCATAGCTGGATATTCCCTTGAGTCTTCTCTCTCTTGTTATGACTCCCAGGAATCCAGCAGACCTACCTAGAGGGATCTGGATGATAGAATGTCAGGGTCTGAGTTTATTTAGAAACGATTATATCTGGACATGGACAAAATAAAATTTATACAGAGGTAATGTTGGATGCTTCTATGGACTCATGGCCTCCTGACATGATTCCAAGGACTCTGACCATGGCTAGCAGCCAGAACCCAGGAGAAAGTATAAGCTTTGGGTTCATGCAGACCTGGGACTGAAAGCTGATTCCGGGTCTTGCCCAGCTCTAATTACCAGGCAAATTACTTAATTTCTCTGAGCCTTTCCTAACTTATAAAATGGAGGCAGCATTACCTACTTCTTAGGCATTGCTGCCGACTAGCGGAAATAGTTTATAAAATAGATAGCATGCATCAACTAGGGGGTTGGGAGTGGCACTGGCCCTCAGTAGGTATGAGTATTCCACCATAGCCAGACGTTTCTCTCCTGCCCGCCAATTCCCAAATAACCACTCAGAGACTTAATATTAATTATAAATGTTTGGCTAGTAGCTCAGGCTTATTATTAACTAGCTCTTACTTTTAAATTAACCCATAATTCTTATCTACGTGGCTTGGTACCTTTTCTCAGTATGGCATTCTCATCTTGCTTCCTCTGTGTCTGGCTGGTGACATCTGACTCTGCCCTTCCTCTTCCCAGCATTCTTAGTTTATTTGACCCACCTATATTTCCTGCCTGGCTACTGGCCTATCCACATTTTGTTAAACCAATTCGAGTGACAAATCTTTACAGTGTACAAGAGGATTATTCCCCAGCACTCCACTCTCTTCCTTCCATTTCTTTTTCTATGGCAACAGCAGTTTTTCTGAGTTACACACAGACTCTGTGTCAGTGAGCTTTCCACCACTATAGTGTGCATGAGGTAATAACTTGGAGGTGAGTGGGCCCATTATTTTGGTGCTGTGTTGAGGCAACCTGCCATCCCAGGGGAGCAGGAGGGGGAAGAAAGAGACCAGGTTCCCACCAGCACCTTCAAGGGCTAGTCCCAATGACTTTGAGACCTCCCACATGGCCTTACCTCCAAAATATCCCACAATAGCATCACCATGAGAAACAGCCTTCAACACATAGGCCTTTAGGAGACATGTAAGATCCAAACTAGCAGATCCCATATGCAGCTGCTGGAAGTCCTAAGAGTGAGGCCTTGAGATAGCCCAGCTGGATTATCTATATGGGTTATGGCCCCATAGTGATCAGATAACTGTGTCCTTTCTAGAGATGGATAAAGACTATCTCCTGTTGTCTGCTTTGCCCCGGGCTGGGCACACACCACTGTGGTGCCAGCTCTCAGGGAGTCCACAGCCTGGGGGGGGGAATCTGACATGAGTAATTCTTAGGAGACAAACACTTAGGGTAACAGGGAACTTGACCTAGGGTGGGTGATGCCAACCAAGGGTTTGCTGAAGAAGGGCGGAGACAGTTCTGGTCTGTGGGGTGATAGTTGTTAACTAGACCAAGAAGATCCCAGATGGAACAGCTGGTATGAGGCCTTGAGACAGGAAGGACCCTGCTGGACCCTGCTGGACCCTGCTGGACCCTGGCTCTGCAGGACTAGAGCAGCTTGTGGGTCAGCATGTGAGGGGAAAACGGAAGCTGTGGCACCAGAGAAGTCATGGTGCACCTATGTCTTTTTCTCAGGACCATGAGACCCTGTGGACAGGATTTTAGGCAGTACATAGGAGTATGGCCTGATAGATGTTTTGGAATGCTTCCTAGGAGTTACATGACAACGCCTACCCAAACCTCAGTTGGCAGCTAAATTCAGAAGTAGAAGGCCCTTGCTTATCTTTTCTCAGAATTAAAATATTTGAGGCCTTTACATGTTTGACTGGGATCCTAGAGAACTCTTGTTTCTCAGAGTTTTCTAAGGGAAGACAGTTAACTTTTAAATTAGAAAAGATAAAATTTCTCCATGGATTGCTTCAAGGCCTAGACAGGAAGTGCAGAGGAAGCACATAACCTGGCTGTCTTCATAACTTCCCATCCTTCTACCTAATTTTCTGTATGATGTTGTTGATTCCTACATCAGTTTTCTGAGGCCATCACCACAAAATTCCATTATCAAGTCATTTAGTTTCTTTTCTTTACTTTTCTTTTCGTGTGTGTGTGTGTGTGTGTGTGTGTGTGTGTGTGTGTGTGTGTATACGTGCATTGGAGGCTAGGTGCTGATGTCAAGAATCATCCTCCATTGCTTTTCCATCTTATTAATTGAGGCAAGGGTCTCTCAGTCAAATCCAGAACTCAATGAAATGGCTAGTCTTGCTAGCCTGCGTGCGGTAGGAATCCTCTGTCTTAGCCTTCTGAGGCTAGAAGTATAGGTAGGCCACCATGCCTACCCAGCATTTAAAGTGAATTCTGGGGATCTGAACTCCACTCTTCACACTTGAATGGGAAGCACTTATACTGCCAGGCCACCTCGTCAGCCCCAGATGAGTCAATTTTTTCCTCCTTGTTTCGGAGGCAGGAAGATGAAGAACAGGAGTCATAGGGCCTCCCTTCCTGGCTTGCTCAAGGTTATCCTTTCACAGTGACAGTCTGTGTCTTGTGTCTCACTCTCTTCTTACAAGAACACGTTGTACTGGACCAGGGCCCACCCCAGTGACTTCATTCCCACCTAGTTTTGACTCTAAAGACCCCTTCTCCAAATACAGTCTCACTGAGGTCAAGACTTCCACATATGAATTTTGGGGAGACACAATTCAGCCGATGAGAGTTCCTGTTAAAGCTGATATTTAGATACTGGATGAGAAATTACCAAGACACTTTGCTTTTGAACCTACAGACAAATATTTTTGGGGATGTGAAGATCAATCTCAGATTTCCCTGTGCCTGTGACCATACTTGTTGCTGGTCTTGGGCTCTTTTTTGGTGGTGTTTTCGTCTTTCCACAGTTATATTAGTTCTCTGTCTTGCAGATGCCTGTCTCGTTCCTCAGGATGGAACCCTGGTATGAACAGCAATCCCAGCAGTCTCAGGCTAGTCAGTCTTGCTTAGACTGTCCTTTCCATGACAGCTGTCCTGTCGGGGACTTGAGTTGTGGAAGTATAACAAGGAGGAAAGACAAGACTAAGAAGTCATTTACAGGGTATTGATTGTGTCAGTCTGTGGTGTGTCAGGGAAGAGCAAGTCCAATGCCTCCCTTCCTGAATTCCCAAACTGAGGGTTTGTGGGTCCTCTATGGGAGATACCAGAGAGCTCAGAGGCTGGCTTCTAAGTCCAGGTGGTCCTGATGCTATCTGGGCCCCCTTGGACATTGCTGAGCTCCAGCCTCATCCCACAACTTGCATCACAGCAGGACTGACCTAAATAATAGGGAAAGGTCAAATCCCATCTGTGGGTGGAGGCAGCTGGGTGGATGTACACATACATATCCCTTTAGGCACACAGAGTGTCAGCGGGCATTTTGTCTGAGGACACAAGGAGATGTGTGATTCCTGTAGGAGTAATTTTGATCCAAAAATCTCTCAAATCAATGGTAAAAATCAGCCAGCCAGAAAACCCCCACAGGGAAAGTGCCCTGCTTCCTGACAGTGTCTAAAATATAGGGAATCATTCTGATTGCCATGACAATGTCATGTTGCTTGATCCTTGTTCAAATTATTTATGTTTGATTCCAGTCATTTGAGCACCTCTGTTTCCAAAGTTATGCCTTTGGTTGCTGCCATGTTCACACCCACATAGGGGTTTTGCTTGAGAAGTCCTGTGCCAGCCTCTCTGGCTTCCTTCCCTACCCTACTGAGCTGGACTTGATGCAGAGTCCAGCAATGAGGCCAAACAGAGAGAGTGGCGTGGAGCCATGGCACCTGGCAGAAAGCCCCACTCTCTGAACTAGGAAGTCCTTCATGCCTCTCAAAGCTCAGGCCCAGAAGGTTTTCAAAAGCCTGTGTGTTCTGCCAGGTCAAGGTTCAGTGAAGCCAGGCCCTGAACTCAGGGATCCCGGACACTGTGTGGACTCAGCATGTACTTGTGCAATGAGCAAGTGGCTGGAGAAAGCCGATGAGAACGGAGTGCTAACACAGTTAGCAAACGCAGCAATAAGCCCCGAAAGACAAGGAGGAACTAAGGGAGGGCCGCGAGACTATCATTGTGATGAGGTAAATCACAAAAGCTTATAGTACTAAAAATCCAGGGCCAACCCAGCCTTCTCACTCTAGCTCCATTCTGTGGTGATATATTGTGTACCCAATAAAACTTGCCTGGGAATCAGAGGACAAAGCCAGCCACTATATTAAACACAGAAGTCAGGCAGTGGTAGCACATGCCTTTAATCCTAGCATTCTGGAGGCAGAGATCCATTTGGATCTCTGTGAATTCAAGGCCACACTGGGAACAGAGCCAGGCATGGTGACACACGCCTTTAATCCTAGGACTAGGAAGTAAGTAAGATGGCGGGGCACAGAAAGGTATATAAGGCGTGACTAAGTAGGAAGTCTCTCTCTTGAGTTTGAAGGTTTCATAGAGGTAAGCTAGTGGCTGGCTGTTCTGCTTCTCTGACCTTTCAGCTTTCACTCCAGTATCTGGCCCTGGGTTTTCTATTTATGAGACTGTTTAGCAATTTGTGTTACACCATTCCCTTGGATTCTCAGCTGTTTCTTCTGTGTTGTACCACTACCCTTCTCAGTAATGTATGCATGTTGGGAGGGATAATTCCCCCCCCAACCATGTTCATGGAGCTTTGACTTTGGTAGGTGAGGATGCCACCTCCTTCCCCCAGGCCCAAACACTTCTTCATATTTCCCCAGCTTAAGGGTGCTGTGGTTTGGATGTGGTTTGCCCCCAAGGGTTTATGTGCTAGAGACTTGAGGTGGTGAATCTTTAAGAAGTGAGGCTTAGAGGGAGGCAATTAGATAATTGGGGACATTACTCTTAGAAGAGATTGAAGATGGCCTCACAGAATGAGTGACTTTCCTCAAGACTAGGTTGCAGGGCTGGAGAGATGGCTCAGTTGGTAACACCACACAAGCATGAAGGCTTAGTTCACATATCCAGCACCCACAAAAGCTAGGTGTGGTGGTGTGCACCTGTAACCCCAGTGCTGGAGGGGCAGGTCAGCAAGCTCCCCATATCTCCTTGAACTGACTAGCCTATCTGAATTGGTGAGCTCCAGGTCCAGTGAGAGACCCTGTCCCCAAAAATGAGGTGGAGTGTGACTGAAGAAGACAGCTGACTTCTGGTTTCCACACATACATATGCCTGTGTGTCTGAATATTACTTTGCTATGAAAGATTAAATCTGCCTCTTAACTCTCTTAAGCTTTCTGCCTTGTCCCGTGACAGCGTTTGATCCCCTCTTCAGAGGCTAAGCTGATGGGGTCATCTGATCTGGAACTTTCAATGTCTGAAACTATGAACTAAATAGATCTTTTCCTTTTTAAGTACCCAGCCTCAACTATTTTGTTTTAATGACAGAAAACAAACTAATCCAAGCTACACTGTTTTGCTCTAGCTCTTCCATGGACAGGTTCCCTAAGTGATCTGTTTCTTTGATCAACTATAGACAGTGTCTCCAGACCCTGCACCACAAAAAGACAAGACTGTTAAGATCCCCTCTGCCATTTAAGGTTGGAATAACCTCTGTTTAGGACCCAGCAATGATTCACATTTTTCTCCTTACTCCTGCCTGTCCTCAAGTCAAGTCCCAGAAAGCAGTGGGTGAGAGGGGAAGATTCGGGTCCACCCCTGTCTAAATGATAGCTCTCCCTCCCTCCCTCCCTCCCTCCTCCCCAGTCTCACTTTCTAGTTCTTTCTCTGCATGTGGGATGGACGTCTGATGTCTTCTTCAATTGCTCCCCCGCCCCGCGCCCTATCTCTTTGAGACAGGGGCTCTGTGCATCTTTTAATTTCATCATTTCTCTTCTCACCCTTTGCTTCTCCATCCTGGTAAAATTCCTTAAAGTCATCTCCCAGTCCCTTTAGTGTGCTCTCTGCCCAGAGCCTGGGTTTTGTTCTCATTGCACTCTTGCCTCACTGTCAAGGATGTGGCATTGTCCTGGATACCTTTGGGGACATCAAGGATGTCTTTTTGGCGTCTTGTTTTGCAGTAGTTTTCTCTGTGGCCATTTTGCCTGACAGGTTTAGTCACCCTTGACTGCATGTTCATGTTCACACTGAAAACATTTAAAAGCTGGTAGGGGTTCTGTGCCTGAAGATGTTGGAGACGGTGCTGCAGGTGCTCCTGTTTTTAACTGGGGGCGCTATGGGATTTAGAAGGAAGGACTGTCTGATGTCCCTACTTTGCTCCCTTCGTCTGACACCAAATATTTGGTTGGGGGAGCTGCAAGTTGTGGATCGGACTGGATGGTTTTTTTTGTTTTGTTTTGTTTTTCTTTCTCTTCAATCCTGGCGGGGGGTGGGGAGGAGAAGGGGGGGTCGGTCTACCCCGAGACCTCATGCAGGCTAGGCCTGTACTCTAACATTGATCTCCAGCCATGCCTTGATGGCTCATGGTCACTTACAACTGATTCTCGTCTTTAGGGCCATGCCCCTGCCCACTACTCCTGGTTTTAGAATTTTTGGAAGGGACCTTGTCATCCTGTCCTTGACTCAGCCCCTCTTTTTTCTGTGGGCCTGTTGAGAATTCTCTTCCACAGAGACACCCTCTCTGTCTCTCCATTTATCCTGGTAAGTTTGAATGGTTTTGTTTCTTTTCTGGAATGTTGGTGAGGCCATGAGAGAAAGGAGAGACAGTTTGGGTCGGCCCTTCATCTCTAAGGTGAAGATGGCTCTGAATCAGTAAAGCAACCTACAGTGCATTTTTATACACATGACTCCATTTGCTCTCCCGAACAACCTTTGAGATGGGTAGGGCCCAGGGTGCAAGAGCCATCTGACAGATGAAGCAGCTGAGTCTCCGGAGAGATTAAATGACTTACCCAGGTCATTACTCAGGTCACATTGTGAGTTGAGGATGGAGCCAGAATTCAAGGCTGGGTGTCCAGCCCTAACCTTGGTCCAGGATGTGACAAGGACATAGGAAACATCCGGAATAAGGTCTGGATGCTCAGAACAGTCAAATGTTGGGCCCCTGGCCTGGAGTGTTGACAGAACTGCATTTCTCTGAAGTGTATGAGTCAGTAGTGGGTCGTGCTCTAGGGGGCTGTGAATTGCAGGAGGTAAGGGCAGGGGAGCAGTGGGTGAGCCAGGGTGCTGCTGGGTGATAGCACCTTTTCTCTGATGTCCTGAGGGCTGAGGGGGCAGGGAGGTTTGGGAAAGCTGCAAGAAAGGCTTGCTTTTGGCAGGAGGAGGGGGCTCCTTTCCTTAATTACCAAGCATGCTCCTGCCTCAGGGCCTTGGTACTCACTCTGACTGAGCTACACTTTCTCCAGATAGTCATGTGCCTCTACATTATTTCAAGATTCTGTGTAAGGCATCCCTCCTCAAGAAGGCTCTGACTAACCATGTGGCAGCCACTTCCCTAGTTCTTTGCTCTACTTCTCTTCATGTTTACTGCTCCATACAAGGCAGTCTATATTTCTTTCCAACATGTCTTTGTTGTTGTTCTGGAATCTCCACACAAGTAGGGAGATGCTGTGCTTGCTGCTGTATTTGTATGTCTGGTCATATAGAGGTGTACCATAAGTAGAGTGGATTTGAACTCAGACTCGACAGGGAACTCATTAGTCTGTTACTATACTCAACACATTCTGTCCAATACTTACTATACGTCTCAGTGCAGAGTCAGGGAGGAACTCAGGCTGATTCCTGCCCTGTAGTATTTATCATATAGGGAGAAAGGTCAAGGATATAATAAGAGAGAGTGTAGGCTTTACAAAAAGTACAGGGGCTAGGGGGGAATCTAGTCAAATTGGTTCAACAATAACAACAACCTATGCCCAGTTCCTGTGTGCCATGCCCCTGCCCAGTTTGTGATTGTGTTATCTTAGTTAATAACTTTTACAGTCTACAAGGGGCTGGAGAGATGGTTAAGAGCACTGGCTGCTCTTGCAGAGAGGACCTGGGTTTAGTTACCAGCATCCACATGGAGGCTTACAATGGTCCTTAACTCCAGTTCCAAGAATTCCAACGCCCTTTTCTGGCCAGGCCAGCATGTAGTGCATAAACATATATGTAGGCAAAACACTCATACATCTAAAATAAAAATAAATTATTTTAAAAAAATCTATGAAGCCCATTTCATGGACCAAAAAAAAAAAAAAAAAAACACCAAACCAAACCAAAACAAACAAACAAACAAACAAACAAAAAAACAAACAAACAAAAAAACAAAAAACCGAGGCTCAGAAAGTTAAAACCTGACTCTGCATCCTGTGGTTAGGAAGTGTCTGATCTTCACCTCAGACCAAATTCCTTGGATTCCATCATTTATTTGTCCTGTACTTACCCTTCCTCCATCTGCCATGTGTCCTCCTTGTAGGCAGTGAGTGGTTGGCCATGTTTGGGGACAAATATTACTAGTTCCGGTTAAAGGAAGAGGTGAACCCTCTGCTCCTGGGGGCTAGTCACTTCCCACCCATGGTGGGGCTGGAGCAACCTCCTTAAGGGACCCCCTAAGAGCCCTGGACCTGTGGGTAACTAAAGGCCCCCAGCCAGGACACTGAGCAGAGGCACATTGCTTACCCTAGGAAAGAGAAGTCGTGGCCATGCCTGTGCCAGAGGACAGGCAATCTACACTCTGTCCTGTGTCCCCAGTGCCTATGGGATTTCAGCAGAAATAAGGCTCCCATGGTCCAGTGTCTCTGTGTACTATATTCCTGTCTTGAAAAGAAACAATATTGGAGAACATATTAGATGAGCCGAGACGTCTCAGAGTAAAAGAAAGTGTTAGACTTTAACACAGCTTCTCCAAATACATTTGGCCATAAATATATCTGGGTTTAAAAACATTTTTAAGCTGTGCTAGAGTTCCACAGGACACACTTTGGGAAGCAGGTCCCCTTGTACATATTTCCTCTTGTTTAGTCTGCTTTGGGTGCCCCATTCACAAAGGGCTAACTGTGGGAGCCTGTTTTCGGGTTCCTCGTGGCTTTACCCAGCAGGTCTGCATAGAGGATGATTGGACCACAGGCCTGAGTACAGGTGTCTGAAATGGTCTGCACTGGGCTGTGCTGGGGGAGGAGGTCTTTTGCTCCACCACTTGGCATTTCTATAAATACCTTAGAGCAGAGACAGTTGGGCCCTGTTGGAATAGGTTCCAGGCCCTCTGAGGCTGTCCTGTATTTTCTATCTGTTTATCTCCACACTCTAAATCCTTCTCTCTAATATTTCCTGCTGCTCTCAGTCAAGAAAGCTCTGGGAGCTGTGGGGTTGGTGGGTAAACGCCCCACAGCTAACACTGTGAGGAACTGTGATCACCTGATTATAGTAATGAGAATCTCTTAGGAGGTGACAAGGGCTGGGATAGGTCACTCCACACGTGCAGACACAGGAACTCGGAGTGACTTGTCCCTAGTGGCACAGCCTGGGAACAGGGACCATCTTGGCTGCAATGGGAAGAAAAAACTAAGAGGAATGGAAGGTGGTAGAGACACGGAAGCACGTGGGTGGGATGGAGGGCTTGGAGCAGTGCATGGCCTTCGAGGTTAGACCCTGTCTAAAATGGAGAGGTGGGAAAGGAGGTGGTGACGGTTGGTGTTGGCGCATCAACCCACTTTATTGCCGATTGCTGTGAGAAAGACCGGACAGAAGCAGCGTGGGGAGGAGAGGGTTTACTTCATCTTACAGTTCCAGGTAATGGTTCGCCATTGTGGGAAAGCAAGGCAGGAACTCAAGCAGGAACCTGGAGGCAGGAGCTGATGCAGAGGCCATGGAGGAGTGCTGCTTACCTGCTTGCTCTCCTTGTCTTGCTCAGCCCACTTTCTGATACCATCCAGTACTACTTGCCCCGGAGCGGCACCACCCACAGTGAGCTGGGCCCTCCCACCTCAGTCACCAATGAAGAAAATACCTCGCAGACTTGCCTACATGTCAGTCTGACGGAGGGGTTTTCTCAGTTGAGGTTCCCTCCTCCCAGATGACCCTAACTTGTGTCAACTTGACAGAAACTAACCAGCACATGCATTCGAGTGGTACTGACATCCCAGGACGTGGTCCTGACTTATGGGAGGGGCTCTCAACAGATTGGGTCCAACCATTTCCTCTAAAAATCCAACAAAGTAATATTGGAAAGACAGGAAGGAAGTTTAATAAATATGGCCCAGGTTAATTGTACTGGGGAAATGGAAGGCATCAGCATCTCAGCATATCTTTGGAGCTCTCACATGGGTTTAAACAGAGGAAGAGCTGAGGTCAGTTGAGAGGTTTGGATGATTAAGCAGTCTGATCATTACCTCAGTTCTGGCCCTGCTTGTCATGGATTGTGGGAGCGGCCTGGTGTCTTTCAGATGACTGATACTGTTTAGGGGGACAGCCCCAGTTCCCCTCCTAAGGAGATTCACTTCCAAGACTCTGCTATTTCTGGAATCCAAGGTGATTGCAGATTTAAGGTAGTACCTGGCAACTTCTAGATGCTGTCTCAAGGGAGTCTGGGACAGAATATTATAAAACTTGATGCTCTAAGACCTGATGTCCGGGTTGAGGAATGGCTTGTCAACAAAGTGCCTGCCTTGCAAGCACTAGCATCTAAAGCAGATTTGGTGGCACACATTTGCAATCCCAATGCCACAGAGGCAGAGACAGAATATCCCTGGAGCTTGCTGGCAGCTACGTTAGCCTAATCAATGAGTTCTAGGTCAAGGAGACACCCTGTCTCATATGCACACACAAAAGATATATAGCACCCGAGGAATGATGGAATAATGCCCAGGTTATCCTCTGATGCTTGCACGTGCGCATGCATGCGTGCACCCCCCCACCCCAACACAGAACATTTCTCCACAGAAGCAGCCCTCAGGTTCCATAGGATTTCCTTTTTAGTCTTTTTGAGACAGGATCTTGCTTTGCCTCAAACCTGAAGTCCCCTTATAGTAGCCTTCCAAGTGCTGAGGTAGCAAGCATGTGTAACCACAACACTCAGTTCCATCATTTTTGGTTTTGATTTTGTTTATTTATTCATTCATTCATTCAACAAACCAACCACATTTATCAAGTATCTACATTTGCCAGTACCAAAACTTTATCAGAATGTACTATTATAAATGTGTACTAATAAATTTATGATTTACATACTAATTCTCTCGTGGATTTCAGTGCAAGGGAGAATCACCTCAATTTCGACGTTGTTCCCTTTCCTGAGGGTGCTTGGGAACAGCCAGCATCGTAAGACCTGGAGGTGTTCAGAGAGGCTTGTCTCTCTTCTCCTCCTGACCTACACTTGAAAAGGGGGTGCTACGGTCATGAGCCTGTGCTCTGCGCACTGCATGGTTTGGGCAGATGTCCGATTTGGAAGAAGTGGTCTTGTTTCACTTATAGACTGTAGTTTCTAGGAAGATGGTGCTGCTCTTGTGGGGAAGCACATAGGAAAGGTCTACTTGCTTGAGGTGAGAGTGGTTAAGATGTGGAGTGACTAAGTGTAGGTTTTTAGTGAGTGTGTGTGGGAGTGTGGGGTTTTTGTTTTTGTTGTTGTTACAGGGTCCCGTTTGCTGAGGCTGGCCTCAAACTCACTGTGTAGCTCCTGCTGGCTTTGAATGCATAGTCTTCCTGCCCCTGTCTCCTGAGCGTTGGGGTTAGAGGTGTTCATTGCCAGAGCTGGACACGGGAGAGTCCTAGAAACAGGAAACACACCACCCGTGTGGGGCCACACCAGGTGGGGTAGGGTGGAGTTCCAGGCCCACCAGAGGCAAGAGTGAGGGGCAAGGCTGGGTGAAGTCTTCGGGAGGTAGGCTTAGGATCAGCCATCTTGAATAACTGGGGCTGGCTCTAAGGCTCAGGTCTGATGCCTAATCCAGGCAAGATTAAGGTAGGGGGCAGTGGCTGGCTGAGGGATGGCTGCCTCTGCACAGTTTGCACATGAAGGGCAGCTCTTGCGTTTCTGCGCTTCCCTCGGGAATGAACCTCACATCAAGGATAAGGAGAGCAGCCTACCCTACCGGCCAGCCGCTGATATGGCGTACAGGGGTGAGGGAGGGGAGGGCCTCTGGAAACAAATGGTGTGACCTGACCTTCTCATCTCCGCCCACTGCTCCCTCCCACAGGGTGAAGCAGTCTGAACTGATGGACAGGTGGAAGAGCCTCCAGATATGCAAGTGGGCAATGGACACCGCTGAAGCCAACCTGTTCAAGTATGCATTGTCGTCAGCCTGCCTACCTCATGGCGTGGGTCCCCTCCGCCACCTCTTCAAATAGCCATCATCTGTAACACCTGGTTCTCAGGGGGCATCCACCTGGAGCTGGCCCCAAGGGCCTTAGGAATATGAGCAAGGCCAGCACCCGCCCAGCCAACGGCCCTCATGCTTTGCTGTGGTCCTTGCCATGCGTGGCCTTACAAGGTTGGGCCTATCACATCTAGCTCAGGCTGGTGTACACTAAGGCTCCTAGAAGTGAGGTACTCACTTAAGATCTCTCCATAGCCCTTGCAGACTCACTGCCCTCACCTTCCCATCCTAGGACAGCGGCTCTACCTAGGACAGGAGCCCCATGTTCATCATGCTTCTGCCTGATGTCTGAGCCTGGCTGTTGATTTTTTTTTTCTTTTTTGGTTTTTCAAGACAGGGTTTCCCTGTGTAGCTTTGCGCCTTTCCTAGAAGTCACTTGGTAGCCCAGGCTGGCCTCGAACTCACAGAGATCCACCTGGCTCTGCCTCCCGAGCTGCTGGGATTACAGGCGTGCACCACCACCGCCCAGCTGGCTGCTGATTTTTTAAATTGCTCTCTGACTGCAATGAACAGATAGTAAGCTCCAGAAGAGGCAGTAGCTGTATTTCCAGGCTCCCACGGGAGCCAAACAGACAAGAGACACGCAAAACTGCTTGTTCGTTAATGATGAGCTTTGGAGTTTTCTCCATTGCTAGCCTGCTGCCAACCTGAGGTATCATTCCAGGGCAGGTAGACCTTACACTAGGAAACTGATGTGGTTCTGGCGACTGGTGTCTACACTGGGTTCCAGCCACTCAGGTTCAAGTTGCAATGTCCTGAGAAGCTACTGATGTGAAGGAGCCCTGTAAAGGAGGCTGTCGAGAGTGGGTGTCACCAAACATTTGTATTTTCTTTATCAAGGCTTTCTTCCGTCTGTGGTGATTCCAGGCCAGGAAGTTTGCTTGGTTCTTCTCCCAACTCCCTCCTCTTCTTCTCCTCCCCTCTCCGCTTACCTTCCTCTCTTTCTCTGTCTGGACAGGGTCTAATTGTGCAGCCTACATGGCTTCAAACCCCCTGATCCTGCCCCAGTGCCGAGTGCCGAGATTACAGGTGTGTAGGGATAGGAGTATAAAGCAGCATGCTTTTAGAAATAGAACTATTTGATATCATGAGCCCCAGTGAGCAGGTACCAGAAGCCTCAAAGAAGCTGCAGAATTCTAGCCCTGGTTTGAGGAGATCCACCTGCCCTGAAAGTTCTAGTGGGCCTGGCAAAGGGTCAGAGCATGCCAAACAGACCCAGGATCTACCCCCGAAGTATGCCTTCATGCTCTTCCCTCTAGATGTCCCCAGGGCAGGGAGGTTTGAACACGTAGATGCTGATTAATAGCATGGACAGAATGAGCCAGTGAGGTGTGCAAGGATGTGGGTCAGGCTGACTTGGGACAGAGGTCTCATACTGGGGACTCCCATCTAAAACAATGCTAGCATGACAGGACAAGATGTATCAATAGAAATGCAGAGCTCTGTTTGTGAGCCAGCTCTGTGAGGTGAGGCTATGGGGGAGAGGCTATTGGGAGCAGAGAGCCCTGTGGGGAGCAGAGAGCCCTGTGGGGAGCAGAGAGCCCTGTGGGATGAGGCTGTGCGGAGCATAGACCCTTGGGTTAAGGATGTGGAGTGGACTTAGGTGTGGGGAAAGAAGGTGTCATCAGACCTTTTGTGTTCCAAACAGAAAGCCCTCAGGACCATCAGTTGCCTCTGTTTGCTCTCACTTCAAACTTCTGGAAAATGGAATGCTCCTCCATCCAAGTTGGTGGGAACCTGGTGCAGTGCAGGAGTGAGGTGCTGGCATTCTAGGTGCAGGAGAGCTGTCCTCCATCCTGCTGTCTGCAAACTTGCCATCTGATTCACACACTAGCCACGTGCCAGCTTGCTTCATATGAGGATGTCCTCTAGTTGGCAGACAAGACTGTTTCTGCATTTACAAAGTTGAAGGATCCAGATGATGGTTTGTTACGCTGACCCGTGGCTCCTCAGAAGCCTTAGTCACATTCTAAAATCCAATTCTCCACAGAAAGACTACTCCATGACTAGCAGCCAGCTGGTTTCCCAGCAGATTTCTCAGCAAGATGTGAAATCATAAAAAAGGTCATTTAACCTTTACATTTAACCTTTTGGCTTGGACAAGCTGGAGTCACAGAATTATAGAGGGTCAGAAACAGAAGGGCCACCCCTGCATTTTATACATGAAGAAACTGAGGCCTAGAATCGAAAGACACCTGCTTGGGGCCCACAGCTTCAGGCCAGAGAGAAAAAGAGTCCAGGCCTCTGGATGCTAAGTGCCAACTCATATTTCCACTCCAGAGCTCCTGAGAACACTCCAGACATCCTCCTGACCTGCCAGTGATCATTATAAGAGCCACCTGGACCCAGGGGGCATTGGGCCTGGAGCTGTGTGTACTCCAGACCTCCTAGGCCTGCTTGGGGTGTGTGTGTGAGGGAAGATGGTGTGCGTGGGTGCGTGATTACAGGGCTTTGTGGGGGGTCATCACAGGGCTCTGTGGGGGAGGTCCATTCTCCCAGGGCTCCCTGGACACTGCAGGGGACTGAGCTTGGAGCTGTATGTACTCCAGTGTAACTCAAGGAGGCAGTGGTCTGTGCCCACGGCCATAACTTTCATTAAGTTTCCAGGCATGGACAAGGTTGGCCAAGAGTTAACCCTTTCAAGAGCATTCTTAGAAAGTCCTGAAGAAGAGAGAAAAACAGGTTGCTCCAACAGTCCCATTTCCCTCAGGCTTTTTATTTTATAATTTATTTTATTTAAAATCTGTTGTCTTCAGCTCAGCTTTGAGAGTTTCTGAGTGTTTCCTTCCCTCCCTCCCTCCCTCCCTCCCTCCCTCCCTCCCTCCCTCCCTCCCTTTCTTTCTATGCTGAATTCCTGAAACATTTTTCAGGAGCCATGTTCCACTTTCTGAGGAAGGCATCTGGTACCAACCCAGTGTCCCCATTCTGGCCCTGCCTTTTCTCTAAGCCAGCTTCTGACTGTCTGGATGTGACACTTTGGGTGACCATACAGGCCTTGGTTTTGTGTGATAAGGGGAGATCTTTGTTGAGTGTTGGCCATGGGGGCTGAGACTCTGAAGAGCTCTGGCTTCAGGTTGATGGATGAGTGGACAGGAGGGGCTGAAGAGCATGTCCCAGAGCAGTGAACTCTGAGGGGGAGTCTTGCTGTCACTGAGTGGGCATTGGTCAAGGCCTGGCTGGCGTGACTGTCACAGGGTGGTTTTGAACAAGCCTGTGCTGAGTGCTATGAGGTTTAGAGAGGTGTAGGACCTGGTATCCGGCTTTCCTCCCAGCCTGAGAAGGCAGGTGTAATGATAAAAAAAAAAAAAAGAAGAAGAAAGAAAGGTGAAGTGGGTACCTTTCAGTGGGCCCTGCCAAGGTATGCCACTAAGTAAACATGCCATGCACAACGGAGTTAGTGCAAAAGGTAGATTGGGGGAGGTGGGAGGGAGAGAGTGAAAGGCTGGTTTGGAGTGGGGACATGAGAGAGGCAGACAGGCAGACAGAGAGAGAACAGGGAAGAGACGAGGAAGAAGAGAGACAAGAGATCGAGTTGTGCCTGGTGGATACTTTTAAGGGATGCACATGTTGCATAGCTGGTGGTAGAAAGGCACCTGTGACAGGTGATGATGTAACTGTCTTGGCAGTGAGGCAGGCTGCTGCTGCAGCTGCAGCGACAACTAACTGCAGGTGATTAGCATGTGATTCGTCTGTGCCAGAGTCTTCAAAGACAAGAGCCATCATGGCAGCCAGAGCCTTCCCATAGGCAGCTAACCTGGGTCCTAGAGAGACAGAGAGGCCCAGGTGCAGGAGGGTGCTGAGGGGGTGGGGAGGAAGTGAGTATGGGAACGGGATGGAAAGCAAGCTCCCCCCCCCCCCAAGCTCTGCCAACCAAGTGTCACCTGTCTTCATGCCCAGCAGGTCCACCTTGTCCAGGTGCTGCAACGCCCCTGGCTTTCTCTTCACCACCCAGAAGAACACTCCCATTGAGACGAATCTCAGGTATGAAGTGGAGTCCAGTGGCTTCTATCACATCAATCAGGAGATCTTCCAAATGTTTCCCAAGGTGCGCCCCCAACATGGTGGTCTGGGAAGGAGCTGGTGGTCAATGCCAACTAGCTGTGGGTGTATAATTTGTGGCAAAAAGAGGTTAAAATTCTGCCTAATTAAAATTGTAAAATTCGTGCTGAGGACATTTCACAGCTATCTAGAAGAGGGATGAACTGTAGCTTGATCCTGAGTCAGGCACAAGAAAAAAACACACAGGAAGCATGCGAGCACCAGAAGGCAGGCCCAGGCCCAGGACAGAGCCAGGCCTGAATGTCAGCCACCTCAGATAACCTTGGGGTCGCTGTGCAAGAACGCCTTTTCTTAGCATTTATTGGTCATACATAATGATTGGTTTTATTATGCCATTTTCATACATGGCTACGATGTATTTTGGTCATATTCCTGCCATTTCCACCACCACCTTCTCCTGTTCCCTTCCCATGCTCCTCCCTTCCCAATTATTCTCCTCTCATCCTTTTTTCTTCAGTAATTCAATGGGCTTTATTGGGGTTGCATACAGGAGCATGGGCAATTTTCCCATGAGCACATTGCTGAAGAAAATGTCTCTCCCTCCCCAGCAACCATTAACTACCTGTAGATCCTCAGGGAGGGCTGGAGCTCATAAGTCCATCCCCATTCCATAACATCATGTTGACTGGTCTAGTCTCATGTGGTAATCACAGCTACTGTGAATTCAAGAGTGCCACTATTAAGCCTTGACCAGATGCCCAGAAGACGGCATTCTGCCAGACTCCACCCTGTCCTATGGCTCTCTTCCACAGTGCCCTTCCTCCTTTCCACAATGTTCCCTGGGATTTGGAGAAGGTGATCTGGATGTCCCACTTATGGTTGGCCATAAATGATCACTTATTCTTGGCACTTTGTCTAGTTATTAATATCTATGATGACATATACTGCCCACTGCAAACTTTTCTGAACAAAGCTGGCAGTGATACTTAGGGACACATGCAATTCTTAGATGGCTATTTGATGGGCACATCATGTCCATTTAGTATGTCAACAGCTGCAGATTCCTCACTGGGCCTTAAGACCTCCCCAGCTATGAGCTTTTGACCAGGTAGTGGTATCAGATGCAAATTCTCTTCTGTGCTGTGGGACTCAGTTCCAGTTAGAACATGGTTAGTTGTAGCCACTACTATTTCAGTGGGCTCATCTGCCCATGGGCTACAGAGTGAGGGCGGGGGTCCATATCCATGACCCATTCAGATCACTGAGCTGACAGCTGGCACAGCTCCAGGTTCTGGACTCTTGGGGAAAAAGATAAAGAAATTGTGCTTTTGGCTGGTTTGGATGGTCCTATGGCGTTGGGGTGGTATGGCTTTGGCAGAGAGGCAGGTGGCAAGAGTGTGTTCATGGCTATGTTCTGGAAGGTGAGCTACAGGATGCCCTGCATGTTTTAGCGGGTCAGGGGAGGTGCTAACAAGATAAAACCAGAATCTCTATGTATGTCCCATTGCTGATACCAGAGTGATCTGGCAAGATTTGGGCTCAGGGAATGAGCCAAAGGTATAGCATAGTGCTAGTGTTGAACCACCTTCACTGAGTGAGCTTTTGAGGTGGACAGCAAATAAGCTTTCATCTTAAGCTGGTCACAGTGGCATGTGACATAGCCGGGGCCGGCCTAGGAGTCCTTGGAGAGCCAGGGCATGAATTGCTGAGGTCAGGAGACACAGCAGGGTCTCTCCGCACCTTTCTCTGGGAAGGACCAGATAGTAACAGCATTGTCACCACCACCACCACCACTTGCCATCATGGTCCCCTCATGAAAATGGCCATGGTCATGAGTAAACTAAAGAAGGAGGCTTTGTCTCAGTGGCGCAGACATCAGAAAGTTTGTGTAATGTTCACAACTCACACGTCTTATTTGAGTGGCTTCAGACCACTTAAAACTATAAATGTTAGTCTCAGCTTACTGGCCATACAAAAAAAGGTGGTAGAGCAGATGTGGCCCATGGCCATGGTTTTCTAGCCCCTGAGTCATGGCACACAGCAGCTTTCCTTAGCATAGCGGTGTCTCTGGGGCTTTAGAGAGAGGGTCAGCATTCCAGCCTTTTGCTCATCCAGAGATTCTGATTCTGTGGCTATTAGATGGAGCCTAGAAATGGCTGTTTCCAAATAGTTCTTGATTTGCATGCTTAGGACACACTTGTGGTTAACACAAGAAACCCCCAATGACTTTTCCTAGGATTACAGTGGCTCATTCTGTTTCTCCCCCTATTGCCTTTGAGACCAAAGTACTCTCCCTGTCCTGGCACCCTGGACCTGTCCCCCCATAGGGTCGCAGAGGGCCGTGACAGCTACTTTGATTGAGCCTAATACCTGGTACAGTGTGGGACCCTCAGCAATTGGTTGGCTGGTGGGTGCTGGGGGCAAAGCAGGCCTGCAGACTCCTTGGTGTCAGAAATGGAAGGAGTCACCTAATACAGCAAGTCTCTTCTTCCCCCTTCTCATCTGTACATTGGGTTTCCTCTTCTCTCACATTCAGGTCAAGGCTGCCTCATTGGGTAGAGCTCATAGAGGGGGATATTTGGGGGGCAGAGGTGAAGCCTCAGGTGAAGGTGGGGTGGCGCGGGCTGTGACACCATGCATGTACCTCTCTAGGAAATGCCCTACTACCGATCTCAATTTAAGAAGTGTGCTGTGGTGGGCAACGGAGGCATCTTGAAGAACAGCGGCTGCGGGAAGGAGATCAACAGTGCCGACTTTGTCTTCCGGTAAGGGAGCTGCCTGGAGGTGCATCTGCTGCCTCCATGGCCCTCCTCTCTGAGCCCTTCCTCCACATTGTCCCCATCCCTGTGCTCTGCTGCCACCGTAAGCACACCTTCATGATGCAGGGACCTCTTATGCCTCTAGCCCTATTCCTTTAAACAGGTTGTTGGACTCTGGGGTCCTAGTTTCCACTTTCCAAAATGGAGGGTGGGGTATGTAAAAGGCTAATGGCGTTCTGGATGGGAGACCCTACAACTAACATCCCTGTAGAGCTGACAGTGAACCCAAAGCCCCCACTCCCTACATGGGTTGGCCCCGCTGCAAGCCCTGGTGGGAAGAGGAACACCTGTGACTTCACCCAGGCTCTAAATGGGCCAGAGAGGGGTCTTTGCATTCCTCCTTCCTTGTGGGGCATGGCCCTCTTTTCATGTGGGGATCCCTCCTCTCCTCGTTGGCCCAGGCAGGGAGAATGAATTGAAAATGAAAGCTCCCAGGGCTGGAGAGACGGCTCACCAGGTAAGAGCACTGGCTGCTCTTCCACCACCCTCTCCCTGGATGCCCTCACCTACACCCTTCACCAGGCTCCTAAAGAACCTGGTGTCACTCTCAGGGGACATTTGACACCTGTCAGCTAGGTCGTCTGTCTTATGGGGACTGGAACCATAGACACTCTATTGTTCAGTTTGCCTTATTTGGGTCTGTAGGAACTTCTTCCTGCTACTATGACAAATCACCAGGAAGCCAGTGGCTCGAAACAGACAGGGTTTACAGTCTTCCGCTCTGGGGTTGAGATGTGGCTCTCTCTCTCTCTCTCTGGTTCTATTGCTGGCCCCACCCCATCTTTCCTTCCTCCCTCTCTTGCTTCCTGTTTTTGAAACGAGTACTCACTGAGTAGCCCAGGCTGGCTTCAAACTGCCATCTTGTTGCCCAGCCTCCTGCATGCTAGGATTGCCATCATGTGCCACCATACCCACTTTACATGCTTCCTCTCTCCTTTTGGGATATCTATTCTTGGTTGTCAACTTGACTTCATCTGGAACTAACTAAAACCCAAACAACTGAGCACCTGTGAGAATTTTTTTTTTAAATGAAGTTATTTGAAGCAGGAAGACCCACTTTTCATAAGGATCTTTTGAGACGGGAAGATCCACCTTCAGTCTGGGCCACACCTTCTGCTGGCAGCTTTTAAAGGACATGGAAGAAGGAAGCTTGCTCTCCTTGTCTGCTGGAAAGTCCACTCCTCCACTGGCATTAGAGCCTACTTCTTGAGGATTCTGGTGTAGACTGAAGAGCAGCTGAGACATCAGCCTCATGGACTGAACAACTACTGGGTTCTTGGACCTTCCTTTGGTAGACAGCCATTGTTGGACTAACTGGACCACAGTCTGTAAGCCATTCTAATAAATTCCATAAACTTATATGTGACTCTCATAAATATGTATATGAACCTGACTAATACAGATTTTGGTACCAGAAGTGGTTCTAGAGCAATCCAAGGATGAAAATTTTAAGTATCTAGAATATGGCCAACACCCACAGTTACTGAAGCCTCTTCTGGAAGCTTGGGGAGTACTAAAAGCCCATGGTGTGAACTTTAAAAAAAAACTTTTAAAAAAAGTTTATTTTATAAATTTAAGGAGACATGTATTTGATTATTCTGATTCACCAATTGTGAGAGACAACAGATTTAGTGACTCTGCATGTAAAATTTTTGATAATTTTTTGGAAAAAAAGGACAAGGATGCTGCTGCATGGTTGCCCCAGCACCTCTGGATGAACTGACAAAGGAAAAGAATGAGCTCTGTGATAAAATTAACCAACTTGTAGCACCTCAGAATATGGGAAGGACAACAACGATGCTAATGAAATTGACAGGGTCTGGATGCACATACATAGTCTAAAGGTTTCTAGTAGAGAATCTTCTCTCTAGCAGCTGCAGAGCTCAAGTTGTGGAAAATCAATCTGAAGCCCTCACCATAAGGTTGGGTACATAACAGTGAAAACTCAAGTCCCCTCTTCTGAAGGTGTCAGTGGTTAAAGGAATGACATTAATTGATAAAGAATGGGGTCCTGGGACTTGGGACGTAAATGTGTGAGAGAATCTTCCTGAAACTGAGAACTTTGAACCCTCAGATTCTCAAGGGTTTAATCTCAACTGAGGAAGGAGTCTCTCCACCTCGGCAGAAGATGTGTTCCTACCTCTATCCCCTGAAATATTATATTGCCTTTTCCACCTTTGACTGAGGAAATTAACCCTCCATGGTCTGCTACACTGGCAGTGACATTCTCTGAAGGAGATGCCAGGCAAGATCATACTGATGCCCCTCAGGCCCACCAAAAGTTGCCTTTAGACCTATAACCAGACTTAAGGCTAAGCAGGCCTAGAAGAGAGATAGAAAGTGTGGTCCATACTACTGAAGAACTTAATGAGTTTGCTAATTCATTCAAGCAGACGTCTGGGAAATGCGTGGAAATGAATTTTAAGGGTGTGGGATAATGGTGGAAGGAACATAAAACTGAGTCAGGCTGAGTTTATTGACATGGGCCCAGTGAATGAAGATTCTAGGTTTAACATGGAAATTGGCATAGTAAAAAAAAAAAAGGGGGTGTGAAAAGTTTGTTTGAATGGTTGGTTGACGCATTTGTCAAAAGATGGTCTACTGAAAAGGAGTTGGAGATACCTGGTATACCTTGGTTTAGTGTTGATGAAGGGTTTGTAAGGCTCAGAGAAATTGGAATACTACAGTGAGTATGCTGTGTAAAACCACATCCTCCACAATGGGAAGGCCCAGAAGACATGTCCCCCACTAATCCTGTGAGAGGCAAACTGGTGAGAGAGGCAGCAGCTCATTTGAAGAACTTTGTTGCGGCCCTTTTCCTTGTGTCAGACCTTAGGGTTGCAGATGCTGCTGCTCAGCTGGCTGCATTAATGCAGTGGGTCCGACTGGGCTGCAAAGTAGCAGGGGCAGCTGGCAGCACTGAATCCCTAAAAGCAAGGTGATCCTAGTTATCTCTACAGGCAGCGCACACAAAACAATGTCCATAATGGCCTAGCCCATAGCGGTGATTTTTTATGGTGAAATGACTCATACGGGCCTTTGGTACTGGCTAATCAACCATGCATGGTGTTTCCGTACATGAAATAGATAAGAAGCCTACTGCATTTCCATTTGATCTGTATAAGTGGAAATATTCTCAAACAAATGAAAGAAAGGCTACATTGATGGCAAAAGGCAGTCTAGGCCCCTAAACCAGTCTCCAGATGTGAGCCAGTCTCCAGATGTAAGCCCGTTTGCGGACTCAGAAGCTCTTGAATGAAGGAAGGCCAGGTTCCCCTGAGGAAAGACCTTCATTAAATATCTAAGAGTTTTATGTCAGCCTTTCTCCTGTCCTTCCCCAGAGGCATCTATGGCCTTTTACAAAGGATAAAGGAAACAATTCGATTTTTCTAGGGTCTAGGGTCTATGGGATACTGGTTCTGAATTTATGCTAATTTGGGAAGACCCCAAGAAACATGGTTACATGAAGAAGTTGCCACAGTGTTTCTTGGGCTCTTTCTTAGGTCTATCCAACCATCCATCTACCTACCTACCTACCTACCTACTTACCTGTCTATCCATCCATCCATCCATCCATCCATCCATCCATCCATCCATCTAATCTATCTATCTAATATGTTCCTCTAGAGAACCCTGACTAGCAGACTAAAACACCTTTCTTGTAATATCACATTCTCTTTGTAATGGCTCTTGTGATTTCCCTAGACCCACCTGGACAATCCAGAATTGCCTTCTCATTTCAGGATCCTCAGTGTGTTCTCAGCTATAGTGCCCCTTCTGCCAATTAAGGTGCATGTTACCCAGTTTTGGAGGTTAGGGTGTTGTTGCCTTGGCGACCTCACATTCCTACCTCAGGGGCTTTCTACAGTTCACACTGCACACACTTGTGCAACTTTGTACCTCAGTGTTGTACTTCCAAAGGGTGTTGGGGTGTCTCTGAATGTTGTACAGGTATTTGGTCCTTCTGCCAGCTGACTTGCTAATTTTTGCCCTTAGCTCAAGCATTGCTTCCTCAGAGAAGCCCTGAGTCCCCCAGACAAGGGGAGCTGGGGATGCTCTTATATCTCCCTGCTCAATGCCATACCATTCCAGAGATGCAGAGATGACCACAGCTTTCAAGGACATGTTTTTGGTGATAGTTTCAACATTTCTATGGTTGTAACTTCAGTGAGACCAAGGTTTGGAGGTTTTTTGCTGTTCTGTTTCTGATAAAGGGCAGAAGGACCTTTGCTTTAACCGGCCATAGATGTCCTGCCCAGCTGGTGGCCTCAGCCTCTCTCTGACCTGTAACCATATCCTTTCCTCCCCCACTCCCAGCCACCTGAAGATAACTGAACACCTAACTATGTGAGGCTATCTCTCTGCAGGTGCAACCTGCCCCCCATCTCAGGGCAGTATACCATAGATGTGGGGGAGAAGACAGATGTAGTCACTGTGAACCCCAGCATCATCATTGACAGGTCAGTGGTCCTTTTTCTAGACCTGTGTTCTTTTTTGGTGGCCACTAGTCACCTACAACCATTGGGCACTGGGAAAATGGTTTGTCCTGATTGAGACGTGCCAACTATCTACATGAGGCATTCATTGGGCATCAAAGATTTAATACATACAAAGGGGCTTAACACATCTTATTGATTTCTACATTAATCACATGCTAAAATGATAGTATTTTTATATTTGGTTAAATAAAATATGAAAATTATTTTTAATAACTTCCCTGATTTCTTGTTAATTCCATTCGCGGGGTCTGCATCATGTTTCTTTTGGGCAGTGCAGGTCTGAGCAGCTGTTACTTCGGGTGGTCAGGGACACTTCAGGTGGGCTGGGGGCAGGCCATATCCAGGTATGGGGGTATGATCATGCAAAGATCTCAGTTCTCACTTGGCTGCCCTCTGTGGGTCTGCTTGAGAGGTCTGCAGGAGCTAGTGGGTTGAAACCCCAATGCTGCACATAGTCAGCCTGGCTAAAGTGTGGGAAAGAGGGATGAGAGCAGGGGAAGGGTTGCTAAATTACATCAGATGCCAATAGCCAGGAGCCTTCAGAGAGCAGAGATTGCTGCAGAGGGATGGATGGTCACTGGAAAGGACATGCAGGCAGAAGTCAAGATATCAAGGAGAGGCCTAGCCAGTCCAGAAAGCTGGGTCAGATGGTCACTCCCAATCTTAGGGGAAACAGCAGGGAAGTAATGTGAGGCTCCACAGCCTCTGTGCCTTCCCTGTCTGCCTTGGTCCTTTAAGTTGAACATTGCTGTCTCCCCATAGCCCCACACTAGTTTTTCAGCCCATGTCATCTCCTTTCTTATGCCCATTTAAAAAAAAAAAACAAAAAAACAAAAAACATCTTCAAGAAAAGCCATTCAAGAAAAGCCATTCAAGAAAAGCCATACTCCTGGGAGCTGTGAGATGCCTCAGAGGGTAAACGCTCTTGGTGCTCATTTTGACAACCTGAGTTCAATCTCCAGGGCCTGTAGCAGGTCTTTCTCTGTCCCACCAGCCAGTTCCTGAATCACTATACAAAGACTTATTATTAATTATGAAAGCTTGGCCGATAGCTTAGGCTTGTTTTTAGCCAGCTCTTATAACTTAAATTTCTATTAATCTATGTGTTGCCCTGAGGCTCATGGCTTGTTAACTCATCTTCTACATGTCATGCTTCCTCCATGTCTCCTCATGACTCTGCCTTTCTTCTTCCTAGCATCCTCTGTACCTGGAAATGCTGCCTTGCCATTGGCCATTTAGCTTTTTATTAAACCAAGCAGAGTGACACTTCTTCACAGTGTACAAAAAGATTATTCCACAACATTTCCCCCTTTTGTCTAAATAAAAAGGACGGGTTTTAACTCTAACATAATAAAACTATATACAATAAGAGCAATTATCAGGTGTTTCTAAATAGGAAGGGAAAAGTATTAGTTTTAACAAATGAAACCATATACAATAAGAACATTTATCAAGTAAGAATTACATTTACAATGTCCAGTCCATTTGTATTTGGCAAATTTAGAGAAAGTACTCCATTATTTATCCTCTCTTGATGGAGTCTAAAATTTGGCACCTAATTAATCTTCTATCATAATGAAGGAAAATTATAACTATCTAGTCTTCAATCCATCAAAGACCCCAGAAGGATATATTACCTGAGTAAACAGGAAGTGCAGTGCAAGCTACTTCCAAAATGGCAAAGGTCACTGACTGCCTGAACCCAAAGTTCCTCTGTAACATTGGGGCATACATCTTTAGCCTACAGGCTTAGAATATCTGACAGACTTTTCTGTGAAGCAGGAATTTTGAAGGACTAACCTACCTTGTCTTGGCAAAGTTTGACAATCGCCTTTGTGTGTGTGTCCTGCTTGCCCAGTTTGGACAGCATACTGTCAGCAGTTGAGGTAACTGCTGCCCCTAAACAATAAACATCTATAACCCATGGAATAACCAAAAGCCACCTACCCCATCTCTTGGGAATATGGGTGTTGTGTTCTCTAGATTACTTCCTGATGTCTGTGGATGAAAGCATCTTTAGGGAACCTGAGAAAATTGAGATAATGGTCAAATTGTGGGAAAAGTAGTTATACCATTTTTGTCCACTCTCTGTGCAAAGACAAAGTGTAAGGCTTATCTGCAGTTCTGGCTAGAAGAGTCTGTGAGGCTGGACCATCTCAGCCAGCAGCCTTGAAGCTGTTCTGCATGCAGAACTCTGAGGAAACTGCAACAGAGGCGCTCTGAGAGGCTGGATCAAAGGGCCACCTGCTGTCATAGGTGCCTGGTCCCCTTGCTCTGAAAACACATAAACTTTAAAAGGTAACACACGTATCTGCATTAACACAAGTATGGACTGTGTGTTGTACACAAGCCAGCCAAAGATGATTTTTTGTTTTATGTTCGAACAGGTAAAATATACGCCACCTGTCTTGTAGTTTTTCTAGGTTTATTTCTTTATGTCTGTAGCCAGGATTTTCAAACCTGATCTCTATCAACCTTGAATGGATCTATAGCCTTTCATTGTCTGTGGAAACAAAAGCATAACCTCTTCCCCAACTTAACATATTTTTTTTTACTTCAAAAAACATATTTTTTTGAAGTTAAGACATTTTAAAAATGTTTGTTTAATTTAGTAGTTTTTATAAGCCAGTGTCTCTCAGCAGCTGTTGTTTTCCCATTGGCAATCAAAAATTTTAAAGTCAGTACAACACCATACAGGATCCAGACTCTGTATATTTTTCATCTTTACATGGCTGTCCATTTTATGTTATCTTTTTAAAAGACTTTATCTTATTTATAAGCTTTTTTTTCTATGACTGTCTATACCCATTTCCTTTTCTTTTTTAAGCCTACTCACATTTTTAAACACCCTGTAACTTGTTTAGAGGATTTTTCCTGTCTGGATCTGCTTTACTGCATATCTGTAACCTTTTCTGTCTGCATGAGCTAAACTTAAACCACCACACATGGTGCCCTGGCAGCTGGAACCTGTAGGCAGCAGCTGGAAGATGCATCTCTATACCATGGCCCATGTGAGAGACTACAGGACTACAAAGCCATGTTTGGCTCTGTTTTTGAGTGTTTGGAACCTTTTTTAAGCTTTCTTAGGTCTTATGCAGAAATATGTGCCCCATGTTAGGCAGCATTTGTAGTGAATTTTTCTCTGTCCTGACAGCTAGCTCCTAAATCATGACAGAGAGACTTATTATTAATTACGAAGCTGGGCTAATAGCTTAGGCTTGTTTTTAATTAGCTCTTATAACTTAAATTAACCCATTTCTATTAATCTATGCACTGCCCTGGGACTCATGGCTTGTTACCTCATCTCCTACATGTCATGCTTCCTCTGTACCTCCTCATGACTCTGCCCTTCCTCTTCCCAGCATCCTCTGTGCCTGGAAATCCTGCTGAGCTATTGGCCATTCAGTTTTTTATTAAACCAATCTGAGTGATACATCTTCACAGTGTACAAAGGGCCCACATGATGGAAAGAGAGAACCAATTCTGGCAGGTTGTCCTCTGACCTCCACACGCAGGCTCTGTGGCATGTGCCCTCTCCATGAATAAACAAACAATAAATATGTAAAGGTAGGAAAGGGAGGCAGAAGAGGGGATGCTAGGCAGCCCTGTGAGCCCGGAGGGGAAGAGGGTGAAAGGTGGGAGGTGAGGTGTGAGGGAGGAGGGTGTTCGGGTGAGGTGAGGGGGGGGGGGGGGGGATGAAGTGGGGAGTCTGGGCTGTGAGGATGCACAGGGCTTGCTGCTGCTCACTCTGCTACTCTGCAGGTTCCACAAGCTGGAGAAATGGCGGCGGCCCTTTTTCAGAGTGCTGCAGATGTACAAGAATGCCTCAGTGCTGCTGCCCGCGTTCTACAATGTTCGCAACACCCTCGTGTCCTTCCGGGTCAAGTACCTGCTGGATGACTTCGGGTCACAGCAGCAGGTCTACTTCTTCCACCCGCAGTATCTGTCAAGCATGTCTCGCTACTGGCTCAGCCTGGGTGTGCGTGCAAAGCGCATCAGCACCGGCCTCATCCTGGTCACCGCCGCCCTGGAGCTCTGTGAGGAGGTGCATCTGTTCGGCTTCTGGGCCTTCCCCATGAACCCCTCCGGCTTCCACATCATGCACCACTACTACGACAACGTCAAGCCCAAGCCCGGCTTCCACGCCATGCCCTCTGAGATCTTCACCTTCCTTCACCTGCACAGCCGGGGCATCCTCCATGTGCACACAGGCACCTGCAATTATGGCTGACAAACAGGCCCATGACGGGCATCTCAGCTCCCATCAGCTTCCCTTCGGGGTTCCCCGGCCCTGCCATTGTTGCTCCCGAAGGATTTAGGGTTTGTGTTTGGGGCCTGGGGAGGGAGTCAGGGACAGAACCCATGCAAAGTCAGCTCTGTCCTGAGGCTCCATCCCGTGTCTCCATTTAGCTGCTGAGCCACTCTCCAAGGTCAGGGGCCTCATAAGCACATTTCCACTCAGTTTCAACTTCCCAGAGAACATGAACTGTGGTGGCTGGCTTGCAGCAAAGTCAGGCCTTGCTGAGAATAGACCAGACCAGCAGGTGAGACATCCACTTAGCAGGAGAGAGCACAGTCCAGGTCTCATTCAGACATTTGGCTGCCCACGTTTCATACCAAGGACTCAGCCATGAATCACCATCTAGAATCTCAGGGCTCGGAGGCTAACCCTTCTAGGGAACTAAAAGTGGCCAAGTGTCCTGGTCTATCTGGCTGGGCTCAAAAGACTTCAGGGATATCTAATCCAGGTCTGTGTTAGCATCACCCTAGGACTCTAGTAGCTGAGAGCCATGTCCCCTTTAAAGAGTCCTTGGACACACACAGCCTTGGTGCCTCTAGGTTCCAGCATTTAACCTTTTGACAAGAAGGAAATAAACCAGACCAGCCATTTGCACTAAGATCTCCAAGCCGATGTTATCGACTCAATAAGTGCTTAGCAATTTGCTTCCTGTTCTGTCTCCCTATTTTCAGCTCCATTTTAATCAGGAGTTATTTATAAAGATCTGTTCCTCTTTATGTCCCTGAATACTGCAGAATCTTGTTAAACTGTGTTCCTGAATAGGAAATCGTCAGCTGGAAAGCTCCTTGTCACGTGAGCTTGGTGGATGGCAGCTGGCTGGGGCTTTGACACAATATCCCTGCTGTTTCGATTGTGAAGGTGGTACACACGGGGCGCATGCCTGCTGTCTTCAGACACAGGGATTCATCAAGCCTGGGGTTAAGGAACCCAGCTGTGCCTAGGCTGACAGGTCCTTACGCCATCCACATCTGAAATTCCTTCCAGTTGCTTCCTCCTCTGTATTTCCATCCAAAGTGTGATGGTGAGCATGGTCACTGTTGGTGGATTGCCTTGTGGAACTGTGGATTGTGTGGGGAAGACTTTAGCCCGAATGCCCTTCCTTTGTCTTTTTCCCTCTCCATCTTCTTCCTCTCTCCTCCTTCCTTTATTCCCTCCCTTTAGACATTTCGAGAAAGCCTGTTGTTGGTCTGGTCTGTGTTTGGGTTGGGGATGACTCCCTGACAGAGGTGTCATCCCTATCTTCTGCAGAGGAGAAGACAGACCACATCTGCACTTCAGCCTGGCATGCCACTCAGAGGAGCAGCTATGAGAAACCCCCACGCAGGCCCTCCACCTGACCTCACTTTGTAGGTACCAGAACAGGCCCAGCTGAGGAGAGAGCTGGCCCTGAGGCTTCTGGCCAGCTGGAACTCCCTCATCTTACTATTTTCTGAGCCTGCTTCCTCTGGGCTCTGGCCTGCAGGTGCCTGGAGCTCATTCCACACCCAGCTGTCTGGATGCTAAGTTCCAACTGACTTCCAGCTCCCCCCCCCCCCGGAGACCCCAAACCTTAGTCTGCAGGGATGTGAGGTCATGGAGCAGCTGAAGAAGTACATGGGGCAGCACACACTGGTAAACCAGGAGCCACCACACAAGGGCAGGTGTGCTTATGACTTTTCTGGCTGTTTCTGCCAAGGAAGAAGTTCTGAGAATGATACAAGTTAACTGAGGTTTATAGCAAAAGTCCACACCTAACTGAGTCCAGTTCTTAAAACCATGGAATGTCAGAGCTAGAAGGTTTCCAAGACCTTCTGTCCCACTTAAGGAGACAGACCTAGAGTAAAGAAGAGACTTCAGTGGTCAGACTGAGTGTCTGCCAGGGACAAAGCCTGGGGAATAGGTGTACTGCAGGTGGGCAACAGTCTGGCCAGACAGCAGGGTCTCCCTAATTGATGGTGCTTAGAACCTACCCTAGCTAGAGCCCTCACAGGAGCTGTGGGTGGCACACCCAGATCCATCTCATGCCCATGTATGAGGGGGTTAGGACGTCCTTCTGCCTATGAATTCCTCCTGTCCTTCAGAGGGTCAGCTTCCTTACCTCTTCAAGTAGAGGCTTAGAAAGGACTTGTAGGGTCTCTACAGTGACTGCTGAGGGACATCCATGATGTGTGGATCTAAGCTATAAATAGTATTTACTATTAAAATTGCTGTGTCGTGGTGCTCTCCTCTGGTAGCTCTACACCCGACCACTTTCCCCATCATCACTACAAGACCATTCAGGTAAAGAGTCTAGAATGGTACAGGTGAAGGCTGAGGCTTAGTGACTCAGGGACCTGCTCATGGCCGAGCCTCCAGGAGAGGGCTCTGCAGAGCTCTGCAGACTGCACTCCAAACCAGGGGCCCAGGAGGCAGCCAGCCTCCGCTCTCGGGAGCCTCTCTCCAGCCCTGACCTCTGTGACAGTTTTGCTGCCTGGTGCACTGTTGCCCTGGAGGAGAACTAAGGCCATCTCTACATTTTAGAGCAAGGAGAGACACCTGAAGATGGTCCATGTTAAGTGATAACATGAGTGACTTGCCCCAGGGCATGTGACCAGCTAGAGGCTCACCTGAGACTCACCCAGTCTCCTGACTTTCAGACCACATGCTTTCCGCGGTAGTCAGTATGTGTAACATTTATCCCAAAGAGTCCCGGACGACGTTGATTCTGGGACCTCTCTGCCCCATTCATCACACAGTGCAGACTACCAGTTAAATTAAGGACATCAATTCCCCATGGACCAAGCAGCTACCATTTCTTCCTCTGTGCTGGAATGCATTTCCAGACTTGAAAGGTGGCAGCAGCAGCAGCAGCAGCAGCAGCAGCAGCAGCAGCAAGTAGGTGACTCAGTGCTTAGGCAGGCAGAAAGGGAGGAGGCTCAAGGTCAGGCTGGCTTCTGGAACCTTCTGATGCTGCTGCTACCGCATCTCTGCCCAGTCTCGGAGAAGCATGGAACAACCAACCCTAGATATCGCTGAGTCTGAGAAGTAAGCAGAGGCTGCATCCTACCGACTGCAGCCATGTATCACTGCATGCTCCTTGTGCTGGGGGTTACGTGGTGGTTGAAGATGCCCTTCTGGTACTCGCCATTATGTGAGTGCACTGATGCTGAAAAAAAGCCCTTCTCATACACTCACAGGCGTTCAGTGTGTGGAGAGCTCTCAAGACCAGGTTCCCAGTTATCAGGGAGTGGAGCGGGAGGGGAAGGAGGGAAGGACAGACAGGTCAAATGGAATCCTGAAGGTTAGCAGCATAGCCATTGCCCAAGAAGGTGCTCTGCCTTCGGTCTCATCCTGCCTGACAGCCATGTAATATTTGACAAGCTTGGCTCCAGGTCCTCATGTTCTTTCCTGCTCTGCTTCCTCCTGATGTGGCCCAGCCTCTCGTCTCTCTGCAGGTTCTCCGTCTCTCATCCTCTGTGACCCTTCCTCAGGGCTTTCTTAACAGGAGCACTCCTGCTGAAACTGCATCTCCTGCGAGCCACCAATCCTTTCTGTCCTCGCCTACAGGCGAGCCCTCCCCAGGAGCATCAGAAGCATGTCCATTGGGGCCTTCTGAGCATCTGCCTTTGCATGGCATTTCAGACAGACCTGTCAGCCTGTCCGTTCTCTACTGATGTAGGTAGAAAAGTCTGGACTCAGAGTCTCTTCCACCGTTTAGTAGATTTGTGATCTTGGGGAGTCCCTGAAGCCCCTAGAGGCTCTGATTCATCATCTAAAAGAGACAAGATCTTCAGGTCATTGGTGTTTCCAGGATTAAGTGACATGGTATTGTGCAATCCTTGGTACAGTATCAGCACAGACAGAGAACCCGGGTTCTCTCTGCTCAGACATCTTCCTTCTTCACGCTTTTTACTGGTTCCCAGTAAAAAGATATTTCAGCACAAATATCCCTTGAGTTCACTCCCTTCCTGTACTTGCCTCTGCCACTGTCATAACTCAGGCCCTTTTGAGAGATCCTTGTGTATTCTGAGAACTGGCATCTCAAAGTACTTTTTGTGAGACCCATTGCTGCTGGTTCTTATCTGCTCACGTCCGTAAATGATGTCAGGTTGTGAGTCCTGCTACATCCCCTGTGTGGAGTAGGACACACACTCTTGCTTCCGTGGCAACTAGCACTGACTTCCATAAGGATATCCTCAGAGCACACAACTAAGTGTCCCCAGTCCCCCAGTGGATGGTTTGTGTTTTCTCCAGGGGAAAGCTTGGAACCAAGCTCATCTTTGTGCCCCTGGCACTGATGCAAAGTCTCAGAGTAGTGTTAAGAACATCCATGACTGGGTGCTTGTGATCCTGGGACCTGTAATTGCAGCACTCAGGAATCAGAGGCAGGATGACCAGGAGTTTGAGTCTAGTCTGGGCCACACAGCAAGTCCACCTGGATGAGGACCTGGCCTTCTGATTCAAGCCCATGCTTCTGCCCACTTACCCTAGTTGTCTGGAACAAACATGGAAGATGGTACCCAGAAGTCATGCCTCAACAATGAAAGCTACAGCATCCCCCTTCTTATACTCATCTGTTTCCTCTGCGTTTGGAAAAGGCCTGAGTTGGAACCAGTTTGGTAGAACTGAGATTTGCCTCAACTGCTCATTCTGATCAGATGGGACCCTGTTGCTCCCTGTGATGGTGTTCCCATGGTAACATAGAAATCCACACTCAGCCACAAAGTTCACAAAGCCCTGGAGATCCTGAAATCTCACTAATGGAGGGAATGGTTGCTATTTCATTGACACTTACCTCACTTGCCCTGACTACTTCCCAGAATGGTCCCTTGGCCCTTAGTAGCCAAGGATTGGGGTGATGGATGAAGAATGAGTTTTGAGCCATAGAAATAGATGCTGTAAATCACATCTCAAAGCCCATTTTGCAGAAGGCAAGTCATGCATGACCTCTGCTTTAATCTTACATTCGGCTCTCGTAAGCACGGGTCTGGTTTCTAATAGATTAAGGATGGTAGCAGGTTCTGGGTAAAGGAAGAAGTAGCAGCTAACAGTCTACCAGCAAAGACCAAATGTACAAGACTCAGAAGTCATCAGGTGACATGAAGCCTCCTGGTGAAGGGGCAATTAGGTGTGTTGTAATAAGTCCAAGGGTAAGTCCCTCCATCCCAGATGTAAACATAAGGAGACAGGAAAACCTCCAAGCAGTGCTCACCCACCATCTTTAATAAAGCAAAGAGGCATCGTACTTCAGGTTTTTTTCATCCCCAGAGACTCAATATGTAGAAATCTTGGTGCTTAAGGACATCGCTCCTTAGGTTTCTTGAAATTCCTGTATGTGAAGTTTTCATTTTCTGAGATAAGCGAACTCCCCTGTTTGGATTTTTCCTCTGACTTGATATTTCCTCTTGCTACTTCCCCCACCCCTTTTCAGGAAGAGAGAGAGAGAGAGAGAGAGAGAGAGAGAGAGAGAGAGAGAGAGAGAGAGAGAGAGAACACGTTCCTTCCTCTTTGTCCAACCTCAAAGAGACATTGCCCCATGCCTGTGAGTGGGGCCAGCACATTCTCTTGCTGAGACATCTACTCTGCTCATGGCTTTCTTGTCATTCAGCCAACGGTGCATCACCTGGAACCCAGCTTGGTGACTCTTGGTCTTTGTTGATTTCTCCTTTTTCCCCCACCTTCTCTTTCTTGTGCAACAGACCGAACCCAGGACCTCATGCATGCTAGGTAAACCTTCTCCCACTAAGCCACACCCCAGATACTGGGTTATTTTCTGGACTTAAGCATAAGACTGCTCTTCTCCACAGCTGAACCTTTTCATTTTCTACATATATCACCATCTATTTTCTCATTGACCCTGCCTATACCCTGGGAAGGACCTAGGACAAATCCCAGGTCATTGGTGATGAAAGATTCCTGTTGGATACCTACACTTTCCCAAGGCAGAAGGCACTGGAGCAGGTGGAGGTGGCCAGTGGCCTTTTTTTTTTAGCTCCTATGGTGTTCTTCTACTTGCTGGGGGGAAATCCTGATGATCTGGTGTCTGATCCAGGCCTGGCCTTTACCCTTGTCCAGCATCTGTGTAGAAGCTGCTGTGGTGTTCATTCCAGTCCAAAGAGCAAGTCCGGAACACTAGAACCACTGCCTGAGTGGCTGTTCTCAGTGGGAAGAGAGGAAGCAGCTGACCACGAGGACAGTCATGAAGGCCACAGGCCTGAATGAAACAGGAGTGTAGACGGAACGGACATGGGTCCAGCACTGCCAGCCCTCAAGCTGTGGCCATGCAGAGGAGTCTGTGGGTCCCAGTGGCAGCTCCCGCCAGCCTCCCCAAAGCTAGCCATCTCATGCTCCTGCTGATTTCTGAGCAGGGTCACTGTCCCTGAAATCCAAGGAGACCACAGATTTAGGGCAATTAATGGGAACTTTCAGGTGCCATTCCAGGGATCTGGAACAAGATGTTTTAAAAGTTGGTAGCAACTTCTTTATCATACTTGTATTGATGCCTTCAGTCCTAAACGGGCATGAGCTAGGTCAGATAGAGGGCTAACTGTTGCTATGGCTATTGACAGGTGCTCCTTAAGTGGTGAACATGGCTACCTAGAGCTGAGCAGGAATCTGATCCAAAGGAGACAGACATAAAGGAAAGGCAGAGATGCCAAGCTCTCTCCCTGCTTTCAATTACACACTGGGGCATCTGCAGGTCCAAGTGGAGAGGTGGTGTTTTATCAAGGGCAACCTCAAGTCCCTGCTATAGGACCAAACTTACAGCTCTGCCATTCTTTAAGACAAGTCCCACCGTCAAGGTTGGAGGCTGTATCAGTCAGAGCTCTTGGAACACTGGCTACCTTCATAAAATAATGAAAACAAAACTACTTTCAGCACCAGTTTCTTGAATGCATCTCCAAAAGAACTACATAAAGATGTGTCTGGGATTCATATAAGCCAGGGTCTGCTTGCCTGGTGAGATGTAGGTAGGATGGCCTCCATCCCTCAGATTGGCCCTGGGAATGGATGCTTTCCCTGTGAAAGCTTCCAAGGGCTCATATGTTTCATGTTCCTCTGTCTTCAGATTCCAGCTGTTTTATAGGTGTTGATTATCCCGCGTTGGACATAGTCCTTTCCATGGTATCTGATGGTTGCATCATACCAGGGGCTCCCGGGTGAGAGATAATGGGGGAGGGACGGAAATCACTTCCACATGGGCAGTCTCCTATGCTGACTGTGCAGCCATTGGGTGACCTTCCCACACGGGCACTCCTTACCTTTCTCACCCATCCTTCTCTAGCTCTTCATCTCCCTAGCTCATGGTCAACAGGAGAACACATTGCTACCATTTCCTCTGTGCAGCTGCTTAAGCCTGGTCTTTGCTGAGCATGAGTCACAAATCACTTGCCAGCTTCCACCTTCCAAGTAGGAAGACCCTATTCTCTCTCTGGCGAAGTTGGTGACAGCTGTTGGCAACAGACATTTAAGTGTTTCTTTATGACACTTGTAAAATGTTAAACACTCCAAGCATTATAGACCCAAAGGATGCTCTCTGAGGAATGTAGGTCCCCAGTGATGAGGTGTCAAAGGTGAGACTGGAGATGAGAAATGAAGAAGACAGATAGCTGGGCCTGGGAGATCTTGCATAAGCTGACGTCTTATGCCAAGCAAGCTTATTAAGAAGTACAACACCTTATTTACTGTTGCAAGGGTAGAACGGGCCAAGATCAGCAGAGAGCTAAATCTGACAATGTTGGCAAAGAGAACATGGGATACCTCAGACACAGCTGCCTTGGGATTGATAACCTCAGCCCTTTAGTGAGGAAAGCTGGGTTCCCAGAAACTGAATCTTAACTCTTTCGAGGCCCTTGCTCCAGCCTCCAGGCTAGACCTTGCCCCAGTCCACTCCTGAGCAAGGACACAGAATGAACACTCCCTTTGTCCTCTCACCAGGGCCTCTGAGAAAGCCTTGGATCAATCTGCCTCCCAACAAGGTCCCCACTGAGACCTAGGCAATGTCTTTTAATACACTGAAGGAAGGCAAGTACATTTGCTCTTCTATAAGAAGAGAGTGTGTGCCTTGGTGCAGTGGGAAGGGGCTTGGACCTGCCTAGGCTCAGTGTGCTGGGCTCTGCTGACTCCCCATGGGAGACTTTGATTTGGGGGATGTGGGGATGCAGGGTGGCTTGGGAGAGAGGGCTGGGGGATGGGATGAGGGAGGAGGGAGTATCTGTGGATAGTATGTGGAGTGAGTAGAAAATTTCTTAATAAAGAAAAATGAACAAACAAACAAACAAGAGGGTGTGTTAGTTACCACAACAGCCAACAGAAACAGTTTTGAAAGGGGGAGAGTCATGTTAGCTCACAGGTTCAGAGGCTTTCAGCCCATTCTAGCAGAGAGTGAATTATCAGCATTATGCATTGAGGAGTAGCCCAGGCCATGGCAACAGGCTCCTGTGGTGGAGCCAGGTGCTGAATATCAGGTCCACTTCCAGTGACATACTTCTGACAGCTAGACCTCACTTCCTAAAGATTCCACGGACTACCAAAATAGCCCTCCAGCTGAAGAAGAACAAGTGTTCAAATGGTAATACAGGATTTCTATAAAACCTTTGAATAAATGAATATGTGAATGCCCTAGGGGTGGATGGAGGTGGTCGTATTTCATTTATTTGTTTAATATCATTTATGAAATGCATGCTGTTTGTTATGTCGTTCATTCAACAAATATTTTCTGAGCGATGGGCCAGACTCCTTAACGCTTTTGGAATTCGGAGGGTGTTATAAAGGAGCTCTGAGCCCTGCAGGGCCCCTGCAGGCAGTACCATGGAGAGCTCTCATAGTAGCTTCAGTAGGAGACTGTAATTCTGCACCTGGCTGGGGAGAGAGTTTAGGACCCTGGGGGAAGGTTGTGTGGCTCCTGCCAGGAAAGCAAAAGACTGCAGCTGGCTGGAGATAAAACCCAGGAGCTGGACAGAGGACGAGTCTGAGGCGAAGAGGTGCACCAGGTTCACAGCGTCGACTCAGAGTCAGTTGGTCTTTGACACAGGAAGAGGGCATCATCAGGTCGCCTCTGAAAAGCTCACCCTGGTTGCAGTGTGGGGTGCAGGATTGCTGTGACATGGCCATTCAGGAGGTTCCTGCTGGTGGCTAGGTAGGCCTGTGGGGATGTGGTGATGACCAATGGAGCAATGGCACACAGGGACAGGATGATACACCTAAGGGATAAGTGGAGAAAGAAGACAAGTCCATAAGAGAGTGAGGTGTGACTAGGGAAGGTAGTGTCAGTGACAGCAGTGGCTTCTGAGGGGAGGCACAGATCTTAAGTCTTTGGCCCTCCCCAAGGGTGGTATTATTTGCTGGAGGAGTGAGAGATCTGTGTGGCAAGAGAGAGTCTAGACCTGGCCAAACTGCAGAGGATGCTACTTCCCAAAGGAGGCACTGGACCATGTACAACATTTCCAGATGGATGGGCAGAACATCAGTGAAACTGCTCTTGGGCCCTTATCTTGAGGCAAACACATAATAGGAACGGCAGAGCATGTGGAATTATTATTATTATTATTATTATTTTTTTTTTTTTTTTTTTTTTTTTTTTGAGGTGAAGTCTCACTATCTAGCCCTGGCTAGCCTGGAACTTGCTATGAAGACCAGACTGGCCTCACTCGAACTCACAGATCTACCCATTTCTGCCTCCAAGTACTGGGATAAAAGGTGTGTGCCACCACACCCAGCTAGAATTGTTTAATAAGAGCTTTAATGGAAGGAACTGTGCAGCGAGCCCCCCACCCCCCGTGGGAAGGGTGGCAGTGGCCTCGTTATGACAGTAGCTCTTTCAGGACCAGCCAGAGCAGCTATGGATTCCCACAGTACTGGGACCTGATTCTTGCTCAGGACACCAAGGTGGCCCAGGTGACAGACAGCATTGGGATGATAGAGGGCCATGATTCTGAGGTTTGGTTTCTGGGACATATAGCACACAGATCATCCTTGAGTCATTTAAAGTGGGATTTTGGAAGAAAGTCCTCTCTCAGGGCAAAGAAGACTTAGGAATGGAGGTGGGGTGCACAGTAGGGGAGAGGTGAATTAGACTTGCTATCCCAAGGGGTAACATGTCCATATCTAGGGAGTCTGCTTGGAAGAAAGCCACAGTGTCATGGGAAGAGCCAATGTAATCATCTGTGGGGCACATGGGCAAGTCCTCTGCTGTGGGATGGTCTTTCTGTACTCTGTGAATATGTTTTGCTACCATTGGTTAATAAAGAAGCTGCTGGCCTATGGCAAGGCAGAATAGAGCCAGGTAGAGAATCCAAGAGAGATACACATAGAAGGAAGAGGGGGTTGGAGGAGACACCAGCCCGCCACCCAAGGAGCAACATGTCAACAGACTAGTAACACCATGGCCACATGGCAAAACATAGATTAATAGAAATGGGTCAATCTGAGATGAAAGAGTTAGCTAGCAAGAAGCCTGAGCCACAGACCAAACAGTTGTAATTAATATAAGCCTCTGTGTGTTTACTTGGGGCCACATGGCTGTGGGACACAGGAAAACTTCTGCCTACAGTCCTCCTGTGAAATGGCTCAGCTTTGCGGGAGGGGCAGGCTAGTGTGTGTCCAAACCTGCAGTAGAGGGCAGGCCAGTGTGTGTCTGAACCTGAAGTAGGGGGCAGGGTAGTGTGTGTATGAACCTGCAGCCCCCAAGATAGAGAGATTGAGAAGGTAGAAAGCTGCCATCTCTCTAAGGACAAAGGAAGACGAGCAAATAGTCTGAGTCTCCTGTGTATTGTGGCTCCTGTGATGAACTGTAATGGGCTGTTACTGACAGGAAACACTGTCATCTGTTGTATGTGCAGAACTTCAAAACTGATAGTGAGCTACTTAGTCACAAGTCTGCCTCAGACTTCAGCTACCACCAGGGATCGAACTACCGACGTCATTTCCCCGAGTCTTGCTTGCTCAATGAGTCGGTCCAGCAGTGATTTCAAAGTAGTAAGCTGTGTACAATCACAGAAGCAGGAACAAGCAAGAGGTTTGGGGCAGTTGCCAACAGTTTCACAGGTGTGAATGGTAACGGGGTCTTAGATTCTTGATTGGATCTATCTGAGAAGGGCAGGGCACCGGCAGGTGTATGGGATAGGGGCGTAAGAGTTCCGAGTGTCGTCATGTAGGATGGGTGCAGAGGACTGAGACAGGGCTCGAGCAGTAGACAGCACCAGGTACTGGAGGCCATAAACAGAACCGTGGAACTGACATTTGTTTTCTAGGAAATGGAACAAAAAGAGAGTGAATGCTGTGTCATTTTCTGGAAATGTTGTTCTGTCAGGAGGCTGAGGAGGTGGGTGGCCACCAGGGGGTGCAGTCTCTGGTTGGGACCAGAGACACACAGGGGAAAGGAAGTGAGGAGTTTGCCTTTGACAATGGGGTGACTGTGTGGGCTTCCCGTCAGGATGGTGAGCCATTCAGAAAGAGGAGTAAGGTGTAAATGGGCCACATGGGAGCCACTGTGCTTGTGGGGTGGAGAGTGAAGAGAGAGCCTGCGGGATTTGGGAGAAATTTTAATTCTAAGGGTGTGAGACATCATTAGAGTATGTAAGCTGGGGAGCGACTTGACCTGGCAGAGATTCTAAGTAAAATCCTGTACTTAGCACAGGAGCTCGACAACAGAAGTGGAAGCTTTAGATCTTCTCAGACAGATCCAATAAAGAATCCAAGACCCACTTACTTACCATTTACACCTAGGAATCTGTCCTCAACTGCCCGACCTCACCCTCTACCTCAGGCAGCTGGAGCCAGTAGGAGGTTGGCCTAAAGTGGGTGTGGGAGCTCACATTTCCTGGGGACAGAAAGGCCACCATCCTGCAGTACTGCACTTAGCATTCTCCCCCCACCCCCCTAGGATAAGAGGGCATGAATTCTGAGGTAGAAGACCGGCTGGTACCTTGAGTGAGAAATTAGGAGCACACAGTAAGTCGGGGCCCAAAGGTGGGAGACAACTGTAAGGCTTATGTTCATCGTATTTATGCATGCTCATCTACTCCTACTCCACACTTGTGGTCTGCTCACTCCTTTATCCTTCCTTCCTTCCTTCTTTCCTTCCTTCCTTCCTTTCCTTTCTTTCTTTCTTTCTTTCTTTCTTTCTTTCTTTCTTTCTTTCTTTCTTTGATACAGGGTTTCTCCGTAGTGCCTGATCTGGATTTTGCTCTGTAGCCCAGGCTGGCCTCAAACTCACAGATATCTGCCTCCCGAGTACTGGGATTAAAGGGGTGCATCACTACTGCCTAGCTCCTTTATCATTTCTTGAGAGCAAAATTCTTTCTCTGCTAGGCACTAGAAACTCTCAAGTTAAGCTGGAAGGAACTGCAATATTGGTGATGGTGGGGGTGGGGAGGGGCTCGTGCTAAATCTAGATAGGAGGGTAGTACACTGGGCACCAAGGCCTCCTCTTGCTTTTGCATGTGTAGACTTCAGTTCTGCCTGAGATGAGAGGTGGGTCTGCAAAGCATACCCGAAGTGCTCTCTCCTGCCAAAGGTGTGCAGGGTCCTTAAGAGCCTTGGGTGAGGATCCAGCCAATGGCCAGGCCGGTATCATAGACTAGATCTACCTAGACTGGCATGGGGAAAGTCAGACAAAACAGGACACATGACAGAGAGACATGAATGGAATCTATGATCTGTCTGTGAGTTGTGCAGTACCTCCTCAGGCTTTCTGATGGTCCATCCCTGCCCCCTGCTCCCCACCCTTGCCAGCCTCTGGCCACCACTGGCCTGTTTTCTGCACCTATAGTTTTATCTTTCTGACAGTATTACATAAATGTAACCTTACAGCAAGGGCCTTCTGCATTCCTCACTTAACATAATTCCTTTGAGATTCATCTGTGTAGCATGCATGCCTACTTCTCTTTCTCCTCTTGTTCTCTCTGAGGTAGGATCAAAACCAGGTCTATGCAGCATCCTACTACAGAGTCACACACCAAGTCTAACCTATTCCCTTGCCATTTCCCAGCCCTGCTTATTCCCCTTCAGTTCCGAGCAGTATTCCTCTGTACTGATGTATCTCAATTTGCTTGCCCACTGGCGAATTGATGGACATTGAGATGCTCCTGGTGCTGTTGCGAGTGGAGCGCCTCTGAATGCAGTCATACAGATCATGGACACTAGTTCTCATTAAAATGTGTTGTATTGACTTTTAAGGAACTTCATCCATGCATACAATGTATTTTGTTCATATTCACCCTCCCTCCCACTTCCAACTCCCAACTTCCTCCACCCCTCTCTCTCATAACCTACTGAATCCATTTTGTACTGCCCATATACTACTGGACAAGGTGGGACCATCCACTAGAATGTGGTCAATTTTCAGGTGGCCACACCCCTAAAGAAAACCAGCTTTAAAAAAAGTGGAAAAAAAAGACTAAGCCAGGTGGTGGTGGTGGCGGCGTACGCTTGTAATCCCAGCTCTCGGAAAGCAAAGGCAGGTAGATCTCTGTGAGTTCAAGGCTCTCCTGGTCTACAGTGTGAGATCCAGGACAGCCATGGATACATAGAGAAACCCTGTCATGAGAAACAAAACAAAACAACAGAAGTGAAAACCTGCTCTCCTTCCCCCAAAGGCCATCAACTGTTCACAGCACCACAGCTGGGGCTGGGGACCCATGTGCAGGCAGCCATGGCTGCCGTGAGTGCATGCACACAGCGTCCCCAGAAAATGGAGTGCAGTTTTGTCTGTAGGTAGGTGTCTGGTTGTGTGAATGTGCTTGTAGAACCCCCGTATAGGAGAGCCGTGCTTCTTCCCAAATGTCAGGCACACTTTATGTTCCCTGGTCCAGTATGGCAGGTTCTGCTTTATGTCCAGGCCAGTGTCTGGTTTTGGTTCAGCTCATGATTTTTTTTTTTTTAAATTCACATGTTCTAACGCTATGGGATTCTCTAGAAATACTTTAATTTCTGTCATGAAAAACATTCCAATAAACATTTCATTTGAATGGTATTTCATTAAAAACAAGTTTTGTTACTGTCTCTGACTAGATCCTCAATCATTGTGTGTGTGTGTGTGTGTGTGTGTGTGTGTGTGTGTGTGTGTGTGTGTATGTGCATGCGTCACTACAAAATGAGTTTTGGTTATTTCCAATCTTCAAGGCTCCAGAGGTCAAACCGAGTGACACCAGCAGGGGGCGTATGTCATCTACTATTAAACCACTCTTCATCCGGCTTTTCCACTGTTTCTGATTCTGGGTGTTCCCTCTGCAGAGTAAGGGAGGAAATAGCGTTGCACTTTCCCTGGTGAAGATGTTTGGGGTCAGAGATGTCTTCCCTTGGTAGGGATCTGGGTACCTTAAAAGGACAAAGTGGGAAAGAAGCGTCTCCAAGCATGGGGGAAGGTTCCAGTACTGGCTGCTGTTCCGATGTCCATTCCTTCCATCTATTTGTGAATGGCCCTCTCTTCATTACCCTCTGAAATGTGCTAAGGAATGACATCCATTCTAGAACACTCATTCTGCCTTAAGGTGAGTTCTGTCCAGCCCATACTGCTTTTCTCCTGGGTTCTGAGCCTTGAACCTGTTTGTGTTATTGACTTGCTTGCAATCTTCATCATACATGCATTTCTCTGTTCCATGAACCCAATTTATACCAGGTACAGCACAAGCCCTAAGCATACTTTAGTGAACATGACATGGGCTCTTCTACCCTCAAAGACCTCACAGCTGGGGTTGGGAGGGAGCTGTGTCCACAAGTAATGGGTCCCTGCCCCCTAGACCAGAAACTGGAAGGAAACAGAAGCTCAACCATACACTCACAGCCTGTTCTGGGCTTCCGTGGGCTTGGAGAACTGATGATGTGGAGATACAGAGAGTCACTTCCGGGATGCAGTTCCTTAGAAGCCATGCATGCTCCAGATGACAACTCCTTACCCATGCATATGCAGGCCACACTAAATAGACTCAGGGGACAGTCAATATTTTAAAAATATCCATCTTACTTTTTGAAAGAGAGTCTACCACTGAACTTTGAGCTCATTGGTTTGACTAGACTGGCTGGCCTGCAAGGCCCAGGAACCCATCTGTCTCTACTTTCCCTGTACTGGGGTTACAGATGCATGCCTCGAAACCTGGCTTTTTATGTGGATTTAAGGAGACAGAACTCAAGCCCTCACACTTGCACAGTGGTCTCTTTGCTGATTTACGCATCTTCCCGGCTCCTGGCATCCCTTTTTGCAAAGCACTGATCCATAAGCATCCCACCTCCCTGACCTGATCTCCCTGCATGGGCCCCACCTCCAAGCCTCTCCCAGATACAGGGATTTTTTTTCTCGTGTCAATATTCAACATACAAAATGAGAGAGAAACAGACATCTAGTCTGTTGCAGGAGTTAAGACGCCGATTAACCTTTAATATTCTCTAGAAACTTCTGGTTGATGAAGAGTTTTTCTCCAATGGCCAAATACTCAATAGTGGGTTGTTACTGCCCCTTTATGGATGGGGAAATGGCCTGTGTTCCAGGCTGCACAGCCAGGAGGTAGCACAGATGGGGTTAGTTCTGTCCTTACAGTCACCTGCAAGGGCAGAGGAGCCAGAGTTTCAAGTGAATTGGAATTTTTCTAGCATCTTAATATCTATGTAGAAACCTTATAAGCCTGGGGAGTAAGGTCTCATGGGCATAGGAAGTTCTGCCTGCTGGCTAAGGGTTGGAAAGGATCTCTGACCCTTGTTCTGCCCTGACTCAGAATTCCCCAGTGTTGAGGGTGAAGAGAAGAGGGCCAGGCAGGGGCGGGGGGCTGGTTCTAAAGTGTAGAGAGCAGCAGAGTACCCTGAGGACACTTAGCAGAGTACCCTGAGGACACTTAGCAGAGTACCCTGAGGACACTTATCAGAGTACCCTGAGGATACTTAGCAAAGTACCCTAAGGACACTTGACAAGGCCCTGCAAGTGCATCTTGGCTTATCTGTGCCCCTTCTGTGGCCACCTGAGGACAGGTGGACTTCCTCAAGGTCCTAGGCTCCAGGCTGACTGTGGTGGTAACTCATAAATCAGTGAGCTGCTTTATGGGCTAGCCACATGCCTTGAGGGGCAACAGGCTATGCCTGGAAGAGGGTCACTTCCAGAAGAGAGCATTCTTCTGGGAGATGGAAACAGAGAGCAATCTAACAAGAAGCTGCCCTCTGGGTAAGATGATCAGCACTCATGCATAATGGAGAGAAACTGAACCTCTGTGCCCAGGAGCTTGGTGGATTCCCCCAGCTCTGCCCTCCAGGACCAACCCTGGTCAAGGGCATTGTCCAGTGCTCTCATGGGCTGTGGAGCTCAGGTGTCTCCTTAGAAGTAGGCCGCTACTTGCCCTTGGAGTGGCCTGGAGGGGTCCTGAGTGCCACCCTCCCCACTGTGAGGCCAGGTGGGGTGTGGTTGCTGCGACATCTTGTCACTTGAGTCTCTGCAAAGGGGCATGTGGGAGGAAAGAGGACAACCTTCTCGGTTTCATCAATAAGTGATAGGGCTCAAGGAGAAGCCCGAGGGCAGGCACAGAGTAAGAGCTTAAAGAAAAAGAAAAAAACCTCTGTGTTGGGCTGAAGGGTCAGAGAGGAGAAGAGTGGGGTAAAGCTTTGCGTTGGGGACCCTGGAGACCTAGGGAACAAGGCCAGTGTGATGCATCCTGACCTGGAGTCCTAGGAGGGGCTGAGGGCTCTGCAGTTCTCTGAGTGAGAGGCACAGGTCTAGAGAAGGGATGGAGTTGGACCCGTGAGCTTACTGGGTCCCAGAAGAGGCAGGCGGCAAAATGATGCCCCAGAAGAAAAAGCGGAGGAAGAAAGACATCGACTTTTTGGGCCTGTACGAGGAGGAGCTGCTGAACTACAATTCAGAGGATGACGAAGACGAGCTGGAGCACGAGTACTACAAGGCCAAGGGTAAGGTTGTGGGGGCTGTTCCATCCTCTGTGGAGGGCTTTGCAGGACCAGCCCGCCGCTTACCAGTTCTCTCCACGGCCTGTGAGTCGGGGTTGGGGAGTGCAGGGCCCCACAGCAGCAGGAGATCAGGCGACTTGCTGGTTGGCAGGGCTCCCATGGAACAGAATAGGATTGAGGTGTTGGAACTGCCTCGCCTTCTCAGCTAGCTGCACTGATCTTTTTGAATCAAAAACAAGTCAGACGGAGGACTGGTATGCACACAATATAGGATGCAGAAGTACCTAGAAGAGAACTTAACCTGGAGATATGCATGTGGAACCGCTGATTTAGATCAGGATGGGGCATTTACAGCCCCCCACAGAGCTCCTTTGTACCTCTGCCGGACCTAACAAGTCTCCTGAATCTATCTCTACAAACCGCTCCCCCCCCCCCCCCCCCCCCCCGTTCTTTAACTTCATATAAAAGAAGTCACACGGTATGTACTTTTTGGGGAGCCAGGGTCTCAATATGTAGCTCAGTTCATCTTACTGTTTACTTACTATGTAGACTAGGCTAGCCCTCAGCTCTCAACAGTCCTCATGCCTCAGTTGCCTGGTGCTGGGATTACAGGGGTGAGCTCCGTACTTTGCTGTGTGTATACTTTTGGGACCATTTTCTTTCTCGATTAACATCTTGCCTGAGAGGTTTGTGCAAGCTGTGACGTGAGCCATATTTTGTTCTTTTTATTCACAAATATGATTGCATTTTATAACTACATCACTGGTGATTTGACCATTTCCCTTCTGCCTTTATTTTTGTTCTATTGTGAACAAAGCTGTGCAGGTCTGGGACACACACACACACACACACACACACACACACACACACACACATTTCTCCTGGATTTGTAATTGGAAGTTGAAGTTCTAGGTTACAGGGTGAACATCTGTTCACCTATCAATGCCTATAGCCTCCTGTGCACCCCCATTTTGTAAGAGAGGGACAGTATTTTCGCATTCTGCCCATGCTTGGTATTGCCAGTCCTCTTTATTCCAGCCATTCTGATGGGCATACAGTGGCATCTTCCTGGGATTTTCATTTCCCCGATCAATGATGGTGCTGAACATGTTTATTTGTGTGTCTCCTGTATTTGGTGGTCATTTGAGTATCTTGGGTGACACATTAAGATGTTTTCACACTTTTCAGCATTACTAAAATTTACTATAAAGTACATCTATTTTAAATGTCCTGCTCGACTAGTATATATGACAAGTCAATATAAAGAATATTTATATTAGCGAGACTAAGTTTCCCTGTGTTGCTCCCAGCCAGCTTCCTATTCCCAATTCCAAGAACCACTCTTCTGCCTCCTATACAGTAGGTCATATTTGCTATTGATGGCTTCACTTACATAGCATTGTAAAGAGTAGGTGTTTCATGACTGTGTGATGTGCTACATAGCGCATGTCAGTAGCTCACTGCTTTTCATTGCTGGGTAGTAGCCTAGGGTGTGGAAATACCATGGCTTGTTTACCCATCACCCATTCACCTGCTGACAGACAGTTAGGTAGTTCCTCATTAGGGTCTACTTAGAATAGGTTATTATGAACATTGTGTTCACGGCTTTGTGTGTATCTGTTTTTGTCTCTCTTGGGTCAAAAACCTAAAACTGGAAGGTTTTGATCTTATCATAAGTGACTGTCTATCTTTTAAAGAAATTGTGTATTAAAAGTATGCAGCCTCTGTCTTTCTTATTTATCGACAGGAATTATTCATACTTTCTGGGTGTGAGTCCTTTGTTGGGTGCCTTCCAAATGCTGTGTCTTCATCCATGACTCACTCTGTCCTTCTCTTGATAGCCTTAGCTGTAACCAAGTTCAGATGAGCAACTTCTATATGGCAAGTGTCTGACTTTGGGAGTAGCTGTGTACTCCTGAGTGAGCTAGTGAGTCAGCTCTCCCATCCCTGTTCTGGAGCCTAGATCTTCCTCTTCTCTAAGTTAAGCCCCTCAGGGCCTCTTTCCACAAATTTCAAATGATGTGGCCCTGGCATTTCCTTCAAGCTGGCCATTCTCCTGTGTCTGTTTGACTCAGAGCTGCCCTGTGCTCACACTGATGATGCAGGCAGCACTCAGGGCTGCTGCTGAGCAGGCCCCCTGGAGTGGAGGCTGTGCTGATTCAAGCCTGTCACGAGTCTCATTAGAGACACTCATAGGCTACTTTCTTTCCCCATGCATGGCTCCTCTGCCAAGCTTTGTCAGAACCAGGGATATCCAGTGTTCCTATCACCCCCAGAAACTGCAGATCCCATTCTTCACAGGCAAGGAAGGACCACATTAGAATCAGAGATGCTCCTGAAGGGCTTCAGAATTAACTGCACACTGTGTTCATGGTGCTTGTGCTAATACACTGTCTGCCAAAGGAACAGGTGTCAGCTCTTGGATGAAATGGGCTTTTTCTGCATGAACAATAGCTTCAAAGGAGAAAGGCTATTTATTATTTTTTATGTACCATGGCCTCTACACCTTCAATTCCCAGAATAGTTTCACAAAGCAGATATTAATATCCAGTGTTATAGGCAAATAGGTACTTGTACAGAGCCGTCCTGGTTCCAGGTGGTTACCCCTAGATCTCTGTGGCACTAATGCTCGACACTTTATCCCAGAACACAGAGGCTTATGGGTTTGCAATAGGATGAATAACAATTGGAATGCATTTTTCACAGGCCCAGAATGCTACAGGTGCTCAGAGGGATTCTTACTCTCCACCTTCCACCCTTCAATTTTGCTCCTTTGTACATGGGACAAAACCTTCTGGTAGAATGGGCGGCCAGTTGATAGTTTTGAATAATGAATGTTTAACCTCCAAGTAGCAACCCGATCACAAAGACCTCCTGAAGAGAGCTTAAATATATTCTGCAATGGGGGACCTGTTCTAAAAGGCAAGAAGTAGGAATGAGAATAGGTTCGCAGCAAAAATCAAGTATGATAACGTGCATGAAGCCCCTAGCTCAGGGCTGGGCACTCAGTAAGTCCTCAGTCATTGTTGGTTATGACACAGCACCAAGCATTGGTGTTTGTACATTTCCACAATGTTGTGGACAGCTGGCACATGGGGATTTCAAATACCCTTCCCACATTTGACCAGCTCTTCACATTGCAAATTCCTCCTTCAAAACACAGTCATTTCCTTTTGGTCAGCCTCCCTCACTGCACACATGTGTGGTCGGTTCCCTGAATCAGCGTTTCCAGCCCACGACTGATTCAGAAGTGAGTCTCTTCATAAAACAGGATGGGGACACACATTTCATTTGGAGGTAGGAATAGCAGCTGGATAGGTTGGTGTGTGGCTGTTCCCACTTCTTAGCAGAGGTGATGTGGCTTTGGGGGTGATTGGCTGCAACAACACTGCCCGGGCTGGATCTGTGCTTGATTCTGGGAGTTGATTCCAAAACTGGGTCCAAGACACATTCCTTCAGTGTTGCTTAGACTCCTGGCCATCAAATGCCTCTGCTCATCCTGCTCAGCCTCCTTGGTTATAGCAGATCTTAGTTAGAGTCTCTATTTCTGTGAAGAGATCATGGGATCACAGTAACTCTTATAAGAGAAAATATTTAATTGGAGCTAGCTTACAGTTCAGAGGTTTAGTCCACTATCATCATATCAGGAAACATGACATGGTGCTAGAAAAGGAGCTGAGAATTCTATATCTAGATTGGCATGCAGCAGGAAGAGAGAGAGAGACACTGGACCTGCGTTGAGTTTCTGAAACCTTAAAACCCACCCCCAGTGACACACTTCCTCCAGCAAGGGCACATCTACTCCAACAAGGCCACACCTCCTAATCCTTTCAAACAGTGCCACTCCCTTTGAGTCTGTGGAGGCCATTTTCATTCAAACCACCACACTGCCATCTCTAAGAATCTCGACAGAGTCTCCCTCAGCAAGTATGCAGGTACCGACACCCTGGCACGGAATGGTGTTAGCAACAAGCCATGCAAGCTTCAAAGGGACCAAGAGAGAGGACTCAGTGTTCCTGCCAAAGACTTGGGGCAAACTGCATACTCAGCCCTTAGGTGGCTTACCAAGGCAGAATGAAGCCGGCCTTGTCCCTAAGCTTTCAGAGTCCTCTGCAAAAGCAGTGTCTGGCATTGACAGTGAGCTTTTGATCTTGCTGCAGCAGGAGTTAGTGTGTATTTGACCTAGGTTCAGGGCTGTAAGAATGGGATTCTGGGTTCCCTTCTGAGCCTGCAATCTTTTTCCTTCTCCAGTGTATGAGGTGGTCACAGCCACAGGGGATGTTCGTGGTGCAGGGACAGATGCCAATGTATTCATCACAATCTTTGGAGAGAATGGGCTCTCTCCCAAGCTCCATCTCACCAGCAAGTGAGTACCACTTTGGCTTATTGGGGTCCTGGGACATTAGTTTGTTTGGCCAAGTTCTGGAACCTAATGGTGGCCTTCTTCTCTGTAGAGATGGGACAGTTGGACCACAGCCATGTTGAATGACAAGAGTTCTCTGTCAACAATCTGAGTATCATCTTGAGGATTGCCCAGTGCTTTCCTTCTAATTCTTCCTTGTCTCATTCTAGAATTTGTAAACAGCAATGTTTAGTTTAGATCTCCCAAGGGATACATAGGAATATCCCTTGATACTGGTGAATAAGCAATCAGTACCAAGAACCCTGGGTCTAGGACTAGCTTTGCTGCCCTGCTCCATGTAACTTTGCCAAAATCTCAGGGTCTCCAAGGCCTCAATTTCCTTATCTACCATCCTTGGGCAGTTAAGATAATGAATGTCATACATTTGTGAGGGAGCCATGGTCTTGAGATGCTCTATACTGAGATCTCATGATGGCCAGCATCACACTAAACCTGCCTGGGATCCATGTACTCTCAGTCACATGTCATGTGTATGTGTGTGCTCTGCATACCCCTGTGCCCTTCACTTTTCCATATCCCTTGAGGACAGAGACTGCTGTCTACTCTTTGGTCTGCTCCCTCACTGCACACATGCACAAGCAAGTGAGCACAGAAGACCCAAGAGCGTACTGCAGAATGATAGGATTTCAGAGTTGGCTAGGGGTCTTAGGAGTGGTCTTGCTCACTGGCTTTCACTCAGCCTGTGTTGTCTGGGCAGATGTGAATAACTGGGTCTAGGTCCACTATGCCCTCATCTTTCAGAGCAGCCCCACTTCTCATTATGTGACCCACTGGGTTTCTGAGCAGGATTCTAACTGAGGAAAAAATTCCACAGCCATTTAAATATATGGATCTGTTTTACTCCATTCATAGGAAAACTGAGGCCGGGAGAGAAGCTCACAGTCCTTAAGTGATTCCGTGGGAAATCTGGTCCTTCATTCACATTTGTGGTATAGACATTTTAATTGACTACATGACTTTGTGGCCCAGGAGTATGCGAAAGACTCCCTTCTGGAGCCACTGGTACCACATTGTTGTAGTCTCTAGAGTTTATGGCCTGGTACCTCTTGGGGGAGAAGGGGAAAGTCTGGAGAGGTGAAGTGGCCGTGCTAAGAGCCTGGAGACACTGTGCTTTGCAGGAGACTAGTCTTGTTATGTGTAAGTCCTGAATAAGAGCCCTGGCACCCATAGAGCAATGTTGAGATGGGAATAACACGCTATTTTGTCCATTTCTGCAGAACAGGGTACCTGCCTCCTTGTGCTACTCATGCTAGGCGTGACCCTCGCGGAAGTCTTTCCCTCCTATGATGTGGGCACGGTAAAAGGAATACATGAAATAGTCATCCTTTTTGCCATGCCTCCTACTAGAAGGAGATGCTACTAGCCCTGGGAAGGTGGCCAGCTGGTTTTTGCAGTCTCCAGCCTGCCTTTCAAGTAAAACCATCCTTTTATCTTTTTGTAGTGGGCTCTCAGTTTTCCCTTCTTTTATGTAGCCAGAATCCTTTGCTTCCTTCCCCCCCTGCTTGTCAGTTTACCAAACTTTCTTTCAGGGAGGTCCAGATCACTGATGTAACACACTGGGAAGGGTTGTGGCAGAGTGCCCACCACCAGGGAGCCTGGTTTTCAGCTTTCCCCCTCAATGGGATAAGAACAACTAACTACCTCGAGGCTCAGGTAGGAAAGGTATGGGTGGGTTGACAGAGCCAGGAGGGCATGGGAGCCAGCTTCTCCAGACCAGCCTAGGGACAGGAGTCAGCAATCCCAGAGACCACTGAAGTCTGCTGGGGAGGCTCCTGGAGAGAATCTCTGCGTAGATCCGTGTCACACTGGAAAGCAAAATCATGTGAGTGGATGGAAGCTTGATCCGCTACTCAAGGCAGCTCAACAGCAGCATGAAGGTGGGCATGGGTGGGGATCCCAGCAGGGTGCTGCTGACACCAGAGAGGACTGTGCAGGGAAGTGACGGCTCTGAAGTGGAAATGGGTTTCCTGAGCCTCTGTACTTGTCCTGGGTCATAATGAATAGGCAGAACTCAGCAGATACCTGAAATATCATGTGGCCAGAGTGACATTTCACAGGGAAGGGTATTATGTAGGCTTTTGGTGTTGAAATGAACTCAGATAAGAAAGGAATACAAAAGATAGGTTAGACCCAGAGAAACACTTTGCAAGGGTATGGACAGTGGAGGTTCCATGGGTGGACCCTGCCGGCCCTGCCAGTGAGAGCCATGTTGTTGTGTTAAGGCATATAGGAAAGGCTGGAGGCCAGAGTGGAAGGTTCTGCCTGAAATCCAATCTGTGGATGCTGAGTTCACCATGGCAGCTGATGTCATCTCACTAGTGAGCATTATGGAGGGGAAGCAAGAGGCCAGAATTTGGCCAAAGTAAGAAACAGAGGGAAAAGACTATAAAGAAAACTGTGTAAAATTCTGCCTATGACCTCCCTGCAACTCAAGCTGGACTGAGTTGGGTGTGTGTGTGACTTTCTGAGGGTTTGGGATGCATCACACATGGGTGGCAGCTGAGGTCACCTCTGGGTCCCCATGTAATGCACGATATGCTGCCTCCTCCTCCTCTGTCTCCCCACACTTCACTGTCTGCCAGTTCCTCTCCACACTCAAACCAGCTCTAGGCCTAGCCCTCTGAGTTACCTGCAGCACAAATCCTTGTATACATGCACACATGCACAGACACACACATGCACACACACTTTCACACACACATGCACATGTGTATACACACACACACACACACACACACACACACACACACACACACACACGAGCGCGCTTTTGTATGTAAGACTTCTCTGATGGCTCTGGGCTCCAGAAAGCTTTCACATTGCCCAATGCAAACAAGTCAGTTGTAGCTCTCCCAGTATTAAATTTCAACCTTGATCTTTCTTGGCACACTCCTCCTAAACCCTTTCCATGGCCTCTGGTCATGTCTCTCATCTCTTGTCTCCTGTCCTCCCTTTTTCTGTCTCACCCAGATTTGAGCTCATTCTTGTGCCCTTTCCTGTGTCCTAGAACATAAAATCCCACATGGTTTAGCAGGATTCACCCCTCACCCAATATAACACAATTCTTATTTCAAGAAAATCTTTGCTATCTGACTCCTAGGCAGCAAAGACGATGATGTTCACTTAGTTCCCACATGAGAACTCTCACCCAATCTCCAACCCAGTGAGGTCCCTACAAAATGATTTCCAGAGGGAGTCTCCATCCTCTGGGTTTCCTGTTTTCCCTCTGTTGCCCAGGAGGCTACATGTTTAAGATATGGCAAAAGGATGAGATTTCATGTATTTTATGGATGTTGTTTTTCCTGCTGAGAAGTCACACCCCAGTGTGTGAGAATGTTCCTGGCATTTTAGTTTGGAGGCTCTGCCTAGTTGGTGTCTAAAATGCCAGGTGCAGCCTTCTGAGACTCTCTCTGGGGGAAGTCCCTGCTGAGTGGTGATATGGGAAGTGTACTTTATTTGAGGAAGGTACAGGAGCTATGATGGGGCCCCGCCTCCCCCTGGAAAATGCAAAGAACTTGCATTTCTGTTTCCTTTGGGATTTATAACCTAGCCTTGGTCAGTTTTCTACAGCAATTGTATTCTGGCTTTTTAGGAATGGACATTTCAGACTCAATCCCAGAGCGGGTGGGGCTGGGGATTTGTTTGGTATAGTCCCAGTCTTTCCCTGAGAGTGGACAGTCAGCCACATTTGTCTGTAGCCCTTTCTTCTCTGAAGATGGAGCTTTCCTGTATGCCAAGAACAGGTTGGTCTCTATGGCTGAAGTTAGCATCACATCTGGCCAGGAACCATATCAGCCCCCAATAACATGGCCTTTAAATGGCCTAGAGTGTCCCTGGCTCTGATGGTCAGGTGTATCTTTCCCCTGATTCTCTGCTCCCCACTACAGTGACTGCAAAGTAGCATGGGCTGATTTTTCAATAAGCACAACAGAGCATGACATGTGTTTAGGGTTCCTCTTTGCTGAAGGAAGCTCTTAGAACTTCCAGAATCCTCCTCAGAGGCACCTTGGAAACCAAGCTGCCTTCCTTCATACTCATCTGCTACGGGCCACAGAAATATGAAGTATGAATTCAGCCAACTATGGCAAAGCTACACCTGGAAGAAGCCAAGGGCCTTTCCAGAGGATAAAGCCAGAGCTTAAGGAGTCTTGGTGATATTGGCTTTTGAATATTAGCCTTTTTCTGCTATGAATTTCTCGTGTGCTAGTGTAGCTTTTCCATTCCTGGAACAGTGTGTTTGATCATTCACTGGGCACAATTTCCCCTGGACAATTAAAGTATTTGGATATACATCTCCCTCCCAACTGTGCTAAAAGCAGTCACACAGCCAGGCCCCAAATTTCAGGCCTTTCTGTAATTATTGTCATTAGCAACTTCTGGCCAGGACCTTCTCCGGATGAAAGTATCTTATCTGAGATACTTCACAGACTTTCTAAGAACAGACTGCAGCATCCAGACTGTTAGTTCCTGAGGGAAGATAAAAATCTACAATGAGACAACTTCTCAGGCCTGGCAGATGTGCTAATTAAGCTTAACCTTCTTTCTTCCAAGTGCTATCTTAGTTCTAGATCTTCCTTTAACCATTAACCCAGAACTAAAGGGCTTTTACTTACCAGGTACATCTAGCTTTGATGCAGGTTGCCTAGCTACCGAGCAGACTTGCCCCACCCAATGAGAAAGTGGCAGAGCCAGAGAGCTGTGGGTGGTATGTGTATTTTAAACTGGACCGGGGAGAGAGAAAAGAGAGGATTAGAAGAGAAGACTAGGGGAATGAGATGGAAGATGGAGAAGAGCTAGATGGTGAAGAACAGGATGGGAGAATTAAGATAGAACTTAGAGATATCAGCAGAAAATAGTAGAGAGAAATCAGGCAAGAAAGGTGCTAAGTACGAGAGCAGAAAAGACACTGCAGAGAGAGAGAACTGACTCAGAAGAATAAAGTGAATGGATTAAGGAGTTTCGTGTACTTAGATCCACTCAAGAACCCCTCAGATTAATTAATCCACCACTGGTAGCATCTCTTCTGGAACTCTGGGAAAAGGCTAGAGAGAGGCTATACCTCAATAGTATTCATTACTCATTATTGGCTAAAATGGTCTGGAGACATTTCTCTCCTTGTCCTTTGCTTCCTGTAGTCTGTTTCCCAGGTTCCTTGTACCTTTAGATGACACTTACCATTCTCAGACCTTCAGAGACTGTGTCCTTGGCAGCCTGTGGGCTGGGTTGGGTGTTAGGAGAGAGGTGAGGGGCCCTGAAGCGTGGGGAATCACAAAAACAGTATGTGTTTCTTTCAGAAAATGTGGAAATTCATATAAACAAGAACAAATAAGCCTTTATAGTCTTAGCCTCTAGACACGACATTGTATATTTGTATAAATTATCCCACTCATTGTTTTGAGATGACGATGGTGTCCCATTTGCATTGATTGTTCTGCTCACAGATTCCATCTTAGCATGTTTTTAAGCTTGTATTATAAACTTCGTGTTCTTTTTATAATAGGATTCTTAATAGCTACAAAGCATTCAATCATACAGCTTCCCAGAGTCTATTCCTTAGGGCATTTACTTAATGCAGAAATTTTTGTCGATTTATTCTAAAAATCTGTTACTTTGTGTCCCGTGTTGAAAGAGAAAATACCATTTATTCACTTTTTTTTTGTTTGTTTCTGATTCACAAAATCTTAATGTGAAGAATTGATGTCTGTGTATTTTCCAAGTTATTTCACAGCTGCTGGGACAGAACCAGGGGTTGGGGTGTCCTGTTATTCTCCACAGATGCAACCCCTACAGCAACAGACCTTCATAGCACTGGTTTGGTTTGATTCCATTTTCAACACTGGATGCAGAAACTTTATTTTCCCAGGAAGAAGACTAGCTCGTTCTCTGGAGGAAGCACTTGGTCTGCGCACTTAAAATGGCATTGCTTGGCCCCTCCCTTCCTGCTTGGACGACACCCACTTGGGCTCAGACCCGTGCCACCAGCCTGGGAGTCTCCGTTTCTCTACAACTAACCTAGCCACTCATCACTCCTCTCCCCATTCTCTGTCCCCAGGTTTCTCCTAGGGTTCTCTTTTCCTTGACAAGGCTGTCTTAGTGTATGTCTTCACGGGCTCCGCTCTTTCTTATGAGGTTTGGACCCTGCCCTATTGTGCCCCCGCCTCTTAAGGAAAGATTGTTCCCCAGAGTGGGTCCATTTGCAGAATCCCAGCTTCTGGGCCCTGAAGAACTTGGAAAGACCTCTGTGCCTGACCTTCAGCCCATGGCCTGGGGTAGAAAGCCCTTCACCCCTTTATTTTGAAGAAAACAGATGACCAGTAGTAATTATAAGCTCAGGTTATTTAACTTTCTGTGGCTGTAACAAATACCTAAAATAAACCAGGTAAAAAGAGAAAAGGACTATTTTGCTCTGAAGTTTTTGAGGATCTGGTCCATGATCAGTTGGCTCCATTGCTTTTGGGGACATGGCCAGACAGCACCAGTTGTGAAGGAAACTGTTCAGCGCAGAGCAACCAGGAAGTAAGGCGAGAAAGAAGAGTCCCCATGGGGTCCCAACATCCCCTTCATGGGCCTGTCCTCAGTGACCCAACTTCCCTCCACTGGACCCTACATTCTTTATTATACAGTGCTGGGAATCAAACCCAGGGCCTCATGTATGTCAGAAAAGTGTTCTGTAACTGAGCTACACCCCCATCTCCAACATCTTAAGGTTTCCAATTGGTGACTGGGTATGCATGGGGAATGAGACTTATGTGGACTATTTGAGACACATTTAATGTGTAAAGCATAGCATAGGCAAATGTCTTCCGTGCTTTCCTCTTTTCTGGCCATGTGCTGGCCCCATGAGCCCTGGCTGGAAGGAAGCACAGTCTCTCAACAGAAGGCCCAGCTATGAGACAGTCAAAGCTACTCAGAGGTCTGGGCTCTCATGGCTGGATTCTTAGCCCACATGGAAGATGAAATGGATTCTAGCATGAGACTTAGGTGTCCGCTCCAGAAGATACTCGGACAAGGTGCCTTGAGCCTTCTGTGTGTAAGCGACTTGAGTTTAGGACGTGAAGAAGCTGGGACTGGCCTGGGCGCTACACTCCCTCACGCTTCAGGCGTATTTCCTCTGACTGCACTTTGGCAGATGGCAGTCATGATTACGCTATCCGCTCCCACCTCCACGGTTGCTGGACTAGGGATGGGACAAAGCTTTCCCCATTCTCTTTGGAATGGCAGGACCACAGGTTGCTGCTACCTGAGGTCTGCATTCACTTTGGGTCTGCCATTGCAATTCTCACAGAAAAGGGCAGGTGAGGGTGAGCCGAAAGGGTCCCTGCAGGCAAGAAGTTCCAGGCATCCATCACACCCTCCTTCTCCTCTACCCTGAACAGACCCTGGTTCTTCTACTGCCTAGTGGTTTGCATGTCCACACAATAGCACTGGTCTCACCCACTATGCTTGTGTTAGTGACTCACAGCAATAATCAAAGGCACACCTGGATGTGAGCCTAAGCATGGAGCCTGCCTGCCCTTCCCGCCCGCCTCTCAGACTCTGCCAGAGAGAAAGCTCAGAATGGTAGCTAGTTGCATGCAGCTCTTCCCATGACTGGGCTAAGGAGGGAGAGGAGAACACCAGCCTTTGGCTCTGCTCCTGGTCCCGTGCGACACATTGTGAGTGGGACTAACTGCGCATGTTCACTGCAGGAGTGAATCTGCTTTCGAGAAAGCCAACGTTGACGTATTCCGGGTGCGAACCAATAATGTGGGCCTCATCTATAAAATCAGGTGAGAGTTTGCCCCTGACCACAGTGGTGGTGGGATGATCAAGATTGGCACTTTCTGGATGTTTAATACTCAACTGGCTGACATTTGAGGAATTACTAAGAGCCGGAATTGTGTCCCGTCTTCCCATCCTCCTGCCCCCATCCTGAGTCACAGAGCTCCAAACTGCCCCGCTAGAGACTTGCTTTCACGGGATAGGACAGTTTGATACAATTCTCCATACAGTTAAGACATAAGCTCTGACAGACACTGACCCATGGCAATTGGGAGCAAATCTCTAGGTCCAAGTCCAAGGTCTTGCAAGGCTGGTTTTCAGCTGTGGGATTTTAGACAGTTTATCTTTCCATGCCTCTGCTTCCTCCTCTCTAAAAGTGGTGCTTCATCTATATAATGCTAGGACTCACTGAGTCAGTGCATAGAACAATCACCAAGCACTCAGTGAGAGCTGCGTGGCAAGAAGCCTTTGGATGGAGCATTCCCCTGATGCTGTTCTCGCTGGGGGCGTCTCCATGAATTGTATGAAAAGGGGTGACTTCCAGCCTGCCTCCAGAGGAAGAGCATTCGGTCTTTCTCTAACCACCCCTATTCAGCTTATGCTCACTTGGGTCATCTGTGGTCTGACTGCCCCTAACTGGGGCCTGGACAGGGCTCAAATGCAGCTTTAGTTCAGTCCTGACTTGTCTTTCTCACTAGAAAATTTGGGACCACAGAGTCCCTTTGCTGGGAGAGGAAGAAGACACTAGGGCCACAGGCACTGTTTGTGTGCAGGGGAGGGGATATAAGCAGGGAGGGGGCTCTTGCAGAGAGGTGCAGAGCAGAAGCCGGTATGTGGGAAAGTGACCAAAGTCTTCCTGGGTGTCCAACTCTGTGCCAGGCAGAGGCATGTGACCCTGTAGAGGACAGGCCCAGTGTATCCGGCTGGTCATCTGTTTGTTGGGGTCATGGGCTGTACCGGATGGTAAGTTCCTGGGATAAAGCTTCGAAATGATGGGCCAGGATGAGATGTTCCATGTACCATGATATCATCCAGTGGCCATGTTCTAGAGAAGAAATTAGGCAGAGGTGGGAGCTTTAGGAAGTGAGAAGATTTGGGGCATGGACTCAAAAGAATCTGCATCTGTGTCACCCAGTACAGGAGGCATGTGCCTGTTGTGCATTTAAAATACAGCTGACTCACACCAAGTGTGTTGTGTGGATAAAACAGACACCAGTTTCGTTTGTTTTTGAGACTTAGCAAAAGAAAAATAACGGACAACATATTGTTAATTTTTTACATGGTTATGTGCTAAAATGGTAAGTGGGAAATACAGCGTATTATTAAAATCCACTCTATCCGTGTCTTCATATCTTCAAAACCAAGGCTAGTAGAACAATCTAGAATTGTATGTTTCACTCACATGAACTTTCCATGGGACAGTCTTGTTCTAGAATGGGACCCTTGGATGATGACACTAAGGATGGTGTTGGGGTGAGAGTCACTGAGAGAGGGATTTGATCGACTCAGAGTGAGGGGAGGGGCAGTTTACCCCAAGGGCTGTGTCCTGCCAAGTCCAAAGGTCTAGGTAGCTCCTGCTCTCTGCTTATTCCTTTATGCCCCCCTTTAGTAAGGACTGGATCAGCTGCCTTTTCTATCTTGACTTTGATAGAGGTGATGTGTACAACTCAGGTTGGAGCAGAAAGGGTGCAGGGCTGGCAGAGATCAAGGTTAGGACACAGCACAGGGCCTGGCAGGCACAGATCAAACTGAGACCCCTGGGGACTTGGATTTTCCCATGAAAGAAAACATTTCCCTGTGGCAGTGTGACAATATGACAGTCATTAATATGCGCATCTACCTTGCAAAATATCCCCATTAATAGGAAGCTTAAAGCCAAAGGAAGCAAATGACTGGCCCTCTCTCTGGAGTAACCATTGGGTGCCCTTGTATGGAAGGGGTGACACCCTGGTTCTGCCAGTGAAGTGTGGGTGTTGGCTTCTGCCCCAGGATCGAGCATGACAATACAGGCTTGAATGCCAGCTGGTACCTGGACCGGGTGATAGTGACCGACATGAAGAGGCCCCATCTCCGCTACTATTTCAACTGCAACAGCTGGCTGAGCAAGGTGGAAGGTGACCGCCAGTGGTGCCGTGACCTCCTCGCCAGCTTCGACCCCATGGACATGCCCAGAGGTCAGTAGATATCTTTGTCTTCCCATCATCCCTCCCTGCCTGGGCCTGGCTCCTTACTGTGCTCTGGAAGTCCATCTTCCCCCCACACCATGCTTTCCTCCTGAGTTAGGCCAAGTGAAATCCCATCCGTGCTGGTTAGTATTTGTCTGTGGAAGAGGAAGGGACTTTGGGGCAGGAGAAGAGAGGCAGTTTCCCCATGGCCAGTCATTCAGCAGAGCAACACATTAGCAAAATCGCTGCCCTCTGGCATATGCCCATGCTCTCTCCAGGTCTCCCCCACCCCCAGTCCATCCAGCAGAAGTAAGCATCGCTTCTGGTCACTAGGCTGTGGCTTTCCGTTTCCCTAACTACCTCAGTGTTTCCACCTCTTAAGCAACTTTGATCCCCAGGCATTTCCGTCTATAATCCCTATTGCACTAAACTAGGAACCTCATTGGTTCTTTCAAAAAAATGTTATCAAGGTTTTATTTTCTTATAAAGCCAAATTTCATCATTGCACAAAGTTTAGAAAATAGACACATGAAAATATAAAATAAGAATACTTTAATCCCATCACCTAGAAAAATACCACCCACCAGTGACAGATGCATTAATTTCTAGTCCTTTCCATGCGTATGTGCTATGAAATAATAGGCTGGCATGTCATCTGTTCTATAGCATGGTTATTTCTATACCATTAAATATTACTTAATATTCCTATTTCCAGTGGCCGTGTATGGTCTAGAACAGTGGTTCTCAACCTGTGAGTTGCAATCCCCAAAGACCACCAGAAAACACAGATATATAACAGTAGCAAGATTATAGCCATGAAGGTCATGAAGTAGTAATGAAAATAACTTTATAGTTAGGGTCACCACAACATAAGGAACTGTATTAAAGGGTCACAGCATTAGGAAGGTTGAGAACCACTGGTCTAGAACATGTCATTTGGTCACTGAATCTCTCATCATTGGATATCTATGGTGTGTTTCTCTTCTAAAAAACACACCCAAATGCATTGTTTAGATTTTAAAGCTCTTTCCCTATGATAAATTCCAAAGTGGAATTTCTAAGTCAAACAGTATGCCTATTAGTTAAAGCTTTTAAAAAATTTTATTTGGAGGCCGGGCAGTGGTGGCACATGCCTGTAATCCCAGCACCCGGGAGGCAGAAGCAGGTGGATCTCTGTGAGTTCGAGGCCAGCCAATCTACAGAGCTAGTCTAGGACAGGCTCCAAAGCTACAGAGAAATCCTTTCTCAAAAAACCAAAAAAAAAAAAATTATTTGGTATTTGTGTGTGTGTGTGTGTAGTGCATGTGTGTACAAATGCAAATTTGCCATACTGCCCATGTATGTGGAGATCACAGGACAACTTGAAGGAGTTTATTCTCTCCTCCATGTGGGTTCTAAGAATCAAGTTCACATTGTCAGGCTTGACAACAAATGCCTTGGCCCACTGAACCATCTCACTAGCTTGGTTCAGGGTTTCGATGTGCATTTCCAAATGGCCACAGGAAGTAGATATTGGACCAAGCGCAGCCCCATAAATGCAATACTACCAATACTTGGTTAGTATAGTGTGACTTTTCAGCTGGATCATAAAAGGGCCTTTCAATGTTCTTCTTTGGTTACTAGTTATGATTGAACATTCATGTTCATTGATAGCTGTTCATTTTTAAACTTTTGTTTTTGATAAATTCTTTTATGTATATTTGAGATTTACATGAAGTCATGGAGTTCTGAGATATGTATGGATAGTAAAATGATCTCTCTCTCTCTCTCTCTCTCTCTCTCTCTCTCTCTCTTTGTGTGTGTGTGTGTGTGTGTGTGTATGTGTGTGAGAGCACACTTGAGTGCATGCTCATATGCATGTGGGACTTGTCTGTTCATCGCTCTTTCCTGCCTTTTCCTCTGGGGTGAATTTCACAGATTCTCCTCAAACTGTACACATCTTGAGTTGTCGACAGCATCTGTCAGGTCAGTCCACATCAAACTATCACCTCTTCCTCTTCTCTCCCTCTGTCCTTGAAATTTTCCCACTTTCAGCTTCTCATCTTACCTCCTGCTCTGGCCACACAAAAGTCTGGGGTAGCACCGTTGGAAGAAAAGCTCCTGGAAAGTCCCCCACTAAGAGAGAATGGATGCAGCTCAGTGGCCCTCCAGCTTTCCATGAGAGCCCTGTGCAGCTGACCTGATGCCTGAGCCTTTGAGTGGGCCCAGCCTCATCCCCGGCTGTAGGACACTTGGTCCAGCCTCATCACTGGCTGCAGGACATCAGGCTTTGGTACTTCCAGGCTAGATTCTAGCTAAAGAAATGAAAAGGGGGGAGGTTGGGGATTTAGAGTGCTTGCCTAGCAAGTGTAAGGCTCTGGGTTCGGTCCTCAGCTCTGGTTAAAAAAAAAAAAATGAAATGAAAAGGATCTTCAAATACTGACTCAACTATACCAGCTAACAAAAGGTTAAGGCTTTTTGTTTTTCACCTGGAATCCCACCGACTTGGTACTTGGCTGCTACTGGAGGCCTTTAATGATAAAAATGGGGAAGAAAATTAATTTTTTAATTATTTAAAATATTTAAAACTTGGGTAGTAGGGCAGTAACAGGACAGAGGAAAGGGAACAATTTCAATTTCTTACCGCTGACCCCCAGCACTGCCCAAGGAGATGGTTGTCTCACAGACCTGTTACTCTTTTCTCCACCCCCAAGGGGGGACTGCTTCAAGTTCTGACTGACACTCAACTGAACCTTCTTCTCTCCAGGGAAGGCAGGTGTTCTAGGATGTCCCTGGGACCCTCGGACTCTCGGGCTGAGCAGATCAGTCAGCAGGTAGCCATGGAATGGGAAGGCAGGATGGAGCAGGTCCTGGGAGATCCCACTGGCCAGGATCAGTATTGAGTATCAGGCACAGGAGAGCTTTCCCTGTGGGTAGTAGTGGACCCGCGACAGGGTCTCAGAAGGTCTTTTCCTCTGTAGCTTCCCTTTAAATGCACTTCTCAAGCAAGTGCCCAACATGTTCCCAATGTTCAGAGAGACAGCCTTATTAGTTAGAACTGCCTTCTCCTTCCCTGGAGCCCAGTGAGTAGAAAGAGGACGTTAGGAAAGGCAGAGGCAGGAGGTCACGAAGGAAGTAGGTAGATATTGATCAACCTCACAACTTCATAGAGAGAGGACCTTAAGATGGAAGACCTTACCACTGAGTTCGGTTTCTCAGTTGATCTCAGCAGGTTGAGAAATACCCCGTATGGCTTCTTAAGGAAGTCAGGCAGCACAATCCACCCCAAAAGCCTGTCCTCTGCTTCCCTGAGCCTGGCTGTCAGGCTTTGGGGACCCACAACAGAGGCTCAATTAGGCAGCTCCTTCCCCAATCCACCTGAGGGTCCCCCAACCCTAGTCAGTCCCATTCCACCTTCAAGGGTTTTACCTCCTTCAATCACCATGTACATAAGGCATCACTCTTTCTTATCCACCTTTTAATATCCTTGTGAGCTTGCCTGAAACAAAAGGCATGGCATAAATACTGCTCTCTACAGCTATAAATATCAGCTACACACCAGTACACAGTAATGTGAATACACCTCCTAAGATGATCCTCCTCTATGAATACTGGGATCTCCCAGACCACCCAGTGTACAGATTACACCTGGGGAAACAGCACTGGCTCCTTCTGAAAGCAGAGGAGGCAGAGAAAGAGGAAAGGCAGGAGGTGCCAACCATAATTGCCTCTCTTCTTAAGTCCTTGCTTAATTGGTCCCACATCTTTGAGGATGAGGGTGAGGTGAAGAAGGTCCTCGCAGGAGTTAACTATACCGAAGTTCATCCAAGGCCAATTGAATACTGCTGAAAGGGCTGGGACTAGAGTGGGGGTCAGCCTATCCTCAGATGAATCGCCTCCTGCCTGTATCTTGGGCAGGGCAAGATCAAGAGCAAATTAGTCTGGCTCTGTGAGAGCTCTATGGAGTCATGGAAGCCAGCTGTTCCAACCTCCTGCTGTCCTGGGTGGCCCTCTCCCACCTTCACACCCTTATTGAGTGGCAGACAGTTCTCAGCCTCCCAGGGTGACCCTGCCACTGCAAAGCAGCATTGATGATAAGAAAGCTATGTTTTGAAATTGAACCCTTAGCACTCTCCCTGAGTCTTCTGCTTGTCTGCTCCTGGCCTTGCTTGATAGACAGTATCCGGCCCATACAGGACTTCAGGGAAGTGTTCTCCTGGCTAGAACTCAGTTTTAGAGAGGGGGAGGGGGGTTTCTCCAGGTCAGGTTGAAAACTTCTTTGATTCTACCGTCTTTTTTTTTTTTTTTTCTTTTCTGTTTTTAATTGTAGGGCAACGTGCATGAACAAAAATGACCATTTCAATCATTTTAAGGTTATAGTTTAGTGGCAGTAAGCATACTCAAGGTGTTTTTTTAACCAGCCCATCATCTGTCTCCAGAACCTTCTATCTTTCTACACTGAGACTCTGTCCTTATTAAACTTGAGCATATAGCCTCTCTCTTCCCAGGCCCCAGTCACCTCAGGTCTATTTTCTGTTTCTCTGAATTTGACAATTCTAATAACCTCATGTAGATGGAATTATGCAATAATTGTCCTTTCATACTTGGCTTATTTCACTTAGCACAATGCCTTCAAGCTTCATCCACCCAGTAGCATACGTCAGAACTTAATTTCTTTTTAAGATAAATAATACTTAATTGAATATATACTGAATCTTCACTCATTTTATCTCTGTCTCTCTATATATTGGGTTGTTAGTACCTTTTGGTTGTCACTGATAAAGCTTCTGGGAACATGGGGGTACAGGTTGAGTTGCTGCCTTTCAGCTCTGCTGGATGTACACCAAGGGGTAGGTTATACTTAGGATTAGGTCAACCCTGTATTGAATTTTGAGGAATTCCCATACTGTTTTGGATGGTGGTTGCAACATTTCTGCATCCTCTCCTACAGTGTTGAGAGTTCCAACTTCTCTACATCATGTCCAATGCTTATCATTTTGATAAATACTATCCAGTAGACACGAATTTATATCTCTTTATGGTTCTGACTTACATTTCCATAATGATTCATAATATTGATGATTTCTTCATATGTGCTTCTTGGTCATTTGCATATTTTCATTGGAGAACTATCCATTTAAATCCTTTGCATGCGTTTTAGATCTCAAGTTGCTTGGATTTTGTTCTTGTTGAGTTGTAGGAGTTATTTATTTTTCTAAATATTAACCTTTTATCAGACATAAGATTTATAAATATTTTTCTTCCATCCATCCAGTTGCCTTTTACTCTTGATAACTGACTGTATACTCACAGGTTATTTCTGTTCTTTTTCTATTGGTCAATATATTTATTCTCAAGTTAGTACACTCCTGTTGCTCTAAAATAAGCTTTGAAATCAGAAATTGTGAGACCTGCACTTTTATTCTTTTTCAACATTGTTCTGTCTATCTTGATGATCTACTTCTTTTAATTCATTCTGGATGGTCATTAAATGTTTTTAAACAATCAATTACATCATGTCAACTTTGCAGTCAAAGGTCTCTGTTCACCTGGAAAAAAGAGAGCATCTGCTGCACTCCAAGTTTTTCAATTCCTGCCCAGGACTTAAGGCCACTGGAGAAATATTCTGGGTCCTCCTAACATGTCCCCACATGAACCAGCAGCAGTGGGGTCCCTGTATTGGCTGGCTTTCCCAGCGTGCACTGGGATGGTCCAGGCAGGCAGCACACACAATTAAGCAATTCAGGCACACGTGGAGCTTGCAGAGGGACTTGGCAGCCATCTCTCTGATTGTCTCCCACTTAGAGAGGGTACCAGGGGACCTGGCATCTTCTGGAATTTATGGAAGGCTGGCAGCCACCTCTCCAGCACATTTGCATTTATCATCCCTAGGAACACAGGCTTAGCTATTCAACTGCTTCAGAGGAGCTGTGAATTTTCTGTCCTTCCATCTGCCGCTTGGCATCCCTTCCATTATCACGCATGCCCGACTCTTCCTGGAAGGTTTTCAGTGTCTGGTCTGGAATGACTCCCCCTCTTACAACCTAGAATCAGAGGGGCAGAGCAGCCATGGTGCTGTCTCCAGACCTATGGAAGCCCTGGGCCTGCAGCCAAGTTCAGGCTCCCACTCTCCGAGACACAGCATCCTCCTTAGTAGCTGCCAAAGCAAATCTCTCTGGCTGACAGCGTGGGATGCAACTCCCAGGTGTTTTGAGATGGATAAATAGCTAAGAAATGCCACACTGCAGGGATGGCTGCTTGCCTCTTTAACTCTAATGGCCAAATCTCTCTCTCTCTCCCTCCCTCTCCCTCTCTCTCCCTCCCTCTCCCTCTCTCCCTCCCTCCCTCCCTCCCTCCCTCCCTCCCTCCCTCCCTCCCTCCCTCCCTCTCATCTCTAACTAAGCTTGTACCACTCCCAGAGTAACACTGGGGTGTCTACCTGCCTCCGCCCCACCATCTGCCATTTCCATTGATTCCTAAGGACTTGTGTGAACATCGGCTGGCAATAGGTTTGTGTATATGGGGGACATGTTGTGTGTGGTGTTTATAAAGGCGGCAATAGACAGGTGCCAAGAGCTTTCTCCTGGGAGGCAGAGCTCTTGGGTCTGCGATCACATTTCAGCCACTGTGTGACTTTGGGCAAGTCACTTGTAACTGTCTACATTTCTGCTTCCTTGTCTTGCCAGGAAGCCATACTGGATGTCCCTTGAGGTCCCATATGATGCTGGTTTTCTCTCACGTTGTCTTTCTTGCCTGTCCCAGGTTTCTCCACTCACTGATTTCTGTACCTCTAATGTAACGTTGTCACGTTTGTTGTGACATTCCCAGGCACAGGACCTACATGCAATTGGTAAGCCTGATGCAGAGTTACACAGGCTGAGATCGCAGGGCTGATAGGCCGCCACTGACCCATTTTTGAGGCTGAGGTGGGGTGTAGGGTAATGCTGAAGGATGCAAATATAGAGACATCAGAGCTTGATAAGGTTTGACAAGATAATGATATCTTTGGGGTGCCCCAACATTGGGTCTTTTAGCGTTTGCCTGGGGGGGTCTGTGTAGTCTGGCAGCATGAGCAAGACCTATGTAGATCAACCCTGGCTCAGCCTTTTCCTGCCAGCATGCTGTGTGTTACTCCTAGCTTCTGGCCAGTCTTGGCCCAACCCATACAGTCATCCATCTTGAAAAGTAGAGATGATTGTGTAGCTTAAACTAGTACCTATCCTACACCATATCACTTTGGGAAAGCTCAGCCATCTGAGCATGGGGCAGGCCTCTGAAACCCAGAGTCATATTCTACCCAGGCAGGGAAACCATTCACTGCCCAGGCTGTCAGAACCCATGCTTGATAGCTCACGAACGTGTCACACTTGGACCCTGTCACAAATGGTGGGAGAAAGCCCCTATATCCAGAGGACCCAGGCTTGCCCCTTTCCTGGATCCCAGCTGGCACCTCTTTCCTGGGCTCTGTTAGGAACAAACCTTCTAAGACACATTTAATATTTGATAGATTAATGGTAGGGACAGTTGTAGCCCATCTTGCCGCATGCTTCATAGAGACCAGGAGATGCTGGTAGAGAAAAAAGTTCTCTCAAGAAACATGAGTGTTTTCCTCATCTGAACTGCCAGTCTAATTGCCCTCCACCTTTTGCTATGCCCAACGGCACAGCCAGTCTGGAGGTGGCTCAGGCCCTGGGGACAGGTAGAAATGGACTGTGTTTATTCTCAGCACCAGGACCATTTCTCTCAGGCATCTCCTCAGGTATCTAGGTTATGACTTCATTGCAGCCTGTGCTGTGCCTACACCGTGGTTGGCGCACTGAGTTACAGATGTTCACGACATCTCATTAAGACCATGTCAGGCGTGGTGCCCCACCATTTCGTGTGTCTGAGAAGAGGACAAAGTAAGTGGGGGTTGTGGTTAGCACAGGAAGGCTTGTGTGTAAACTATATTGACCAGCAGTGGATTATGACCTTCCAGAGGACTGTGTGGCACCAACACCCACGCCAAATGACAGTGACTGATGATGGATGACCTGTGACAATAACAGGTCATCTATGCCAGGGGATTAATGCAAAGAAACAACCACCTGGCTCTGCCAGGGAATCCAGTAGTTATGGCATTTCTCATGTTCTTCTGGATACCATTGAATAATTAAACAGTTGTATGGGGTACCAGAGAATAACACCAGAGAGTGAATGAATCATTACTTTTAAAATGCAACACTCTGGCTCAGAAGGCACATGAGGCTCCGAGTTCTGGTTCTGGCTTTCCCAAGCCAGTAGCAATAAGACTTGGGAGCAGACCACAGCTCCTCTTCCATCCATGTCTCCTCTGTAGAATGGCTGGACCGGGTGGTCTGGGGTCCAGCAGGTGTAGGGCAGGGGAGTAGGGCAGGAAGGGATGCCTTTGGTGCCTCTCTTCTGCTGTAAGCATGTCTCCCTCATTTCTTTTCATCCTCTTACCGAGTGACCCCCATACTCTGTGGTTAGAGCCTAGCTGGACCAGTCTACCATTTGCACACTTAGCAGACACTTGAGCGTTGTGATGTTCTCACTGGAACACTTGGCGGTGTTCTTTGAACCGGAAATGTTCCCCCCAGTATGATATTTTGAACACTTGTTTCCCCCAGCTGATGCTGCTGTTTTGGGGAGGCCACAGAACCTCTGGGAAGTGGGGGCCAGGCTGGCAGAGGTGGGTCGCTGGAGGAGAGTGTTGGAAGGTCATGCCTAGCCTCTGCTTTTCTGGTTTACTGTGATGTGCATAGCCTCCATCGCATGATCCTACCTCCACGTTCTGAGCTGTGCTTCTGCACCTTCCCTGCCATGGTGGGCTCTAAGAACCCTCTGAGATAGTGAGCCCAAAGAAACCTTTCTTCCTTTACACCATTTCCATTAGGCTCCATGATCACAAGGATTCAAAGGTCGCTAATACAGGGGCAGTATCAGTTTCTCTCCTCTGAGGTCATCCTGGGACCTGAGCATGAAGCCTGGATGTGGCTTCTCCTACATTCTGAGCTGTCCTGGTTCTTGTGATTGAGATACAGACGGCAGCTTCTGGCCTCTCAGACTTAGAAAGGACTATCAGTGTCACCATCCCCTCTAGGATCCAGGCAGACTAAAGCGACAGCTGTGGATGGGCTCTCAGCCTCCACAACATCTGGAGTTTGCAGGGAGAACCTCCCTTCCCTGCTTTCCTCCCTCTCTCCGACATTTCCCCATCACCTAGCTGCAAACTTTGCCAGTGTTCTGTTGGCTGTGGGTGTTGTTGAGGGGGGATCACCATTCCTTATAACCCTGTGGTAGGGGGCTCCAGTCCTACAGGGACAGGAAAAGGGCCTGGACCTGGAGGGCTGGGGCCAGGCTTGAAACATTCACCTCTTCTGACTTCACCGCTGCTTCCCACCCACCCCATCTGCTCCCACCTAGCACTGCAGAAGATCATCTCCGGAAAGAGTGGGAAGAGAGAACCACTCACAAGGAGGCTTTGCTGAGGCATAAAAGAGAATTTTAGGACTAAAAGGGATTTCATCTACTCCTCCTCCACTTTACAGAAGAGAAAATGGAAACCCAGGGGAGCCAAGTAACCTGCTGTTGGTCGCACAGCCCGACTGTGGTGCTTAGCGGGAGCCCTGGGCTCATGCTGGCTCACATTGCTCTTAAGCATATTCATTCAGTGACTTGATGAATGAACTGCTTTGCTATTTCCATGCACCAAATCCTGTGCACACCGGGGATGTGTGCAACTCTTTCTCTGCAGGCTTAGAGGCTTCAGAAGACAGAGTCAATAACCACAGGGCAGAGAAGAGAACTCCTATGCTCTAAGTGGGGATGGTTTAGGCTAATGGGAGCACAGTGGAAGTGGAATGAGGAGGGATCCATGAAGAAGCTGAGCTCAGGCTGAATTCATGGTGGTGGTGGTAGTGGTGGGGACTTCAATAGAGTGAGAGCCCTTGGGAAAACAATGGGGGCTGTTGGCTGTGTCTTGCCCACACTCTCCACTCCAGCATCACTGAGGCTTCTGCTCTTACCAGGACCACAGCCAGCCACAGGCTCTTCATCTGAGCAGCTGGAACCTTTGGAGAAGGCATAGAATCATAGATTGTCTCCAAACCTGGTTATTTTGATTCTTAAATGGGCATTTTGAAAATAACTTCTTCATTTATGGAAATAGAATATTTTCTATTCCACATTTTGTACCCAAGAAAATGGGAGCTCTTGATCATACCCTGCCTTGGTCCCAACCCCACTGTGTCCAGTCCAGCACCAGTGGATTCCTAGCAGCCCTCCCCTGGATTCCAGGTGTGGTTTGGATTGAGCCCAGGGAGAGTCTCGGAAAGGTACCTACTTCCTGAGTCCACCCCTGGCCTTCGAGCCTCTCTGTATTCCACATTCATTCCTCAATCTTCCCTCTAGCCTCCTGGAGATCTTTGGTGCCAAAGCCAGTACAAAGGCACAGGAAATTGGCAAAGGTTCTCAAGGGCTTCTTTCAAACCAGAGGCTGAGGCTTCCTCCAGTATCAACCCTAGGTGACCTTATTCTTTAGTTCCAGTGATAGGACAAAGCATGGCCAACAAACTCCAAGTACTGAAAAATGTGCAAAAAATAGCAAAATATCATAATTATATCATCTGAAGATGGTGGTAGGTAATTTTTGTTTGGCGCTTAATCATGACAGGCATAATTCTTAACAAATTGTCTACTGTCTGTCTGTCTGTCTGTCTATCTGTCTATCTACCTCTCTCTCTCTCTCTCTCTCTCTATCTATCTATCCATCCATCCATCCATCCATCCATCCACCCACCCACCCACCCACCCACTAACCTACCTACCTATCTATCTATCATAAACTACATTTAATATTCACAATGACCCATGAGGAAGGAATTATATTACTACCCCCCACTTACAGGTGATGTTTCTCAGAGTTACCACTTTGTAAACACGGAGCCAGGAGTTAGCCCATTGCTAGAAACCAGTCCCTATGTAAGATTTCTGTGGAGTGACCCCTTAGTGAAGGTCATTCCCATTCTTTTTCCCCCAAATTTCAATTAATGAATATATTAAACATATTAATTTAGATTTAGATTTGTAACCATGTTTTCACTTAGTACTGTCACACAGTGCAGTCATTTTGAACACATTAATAATAAACTCAGAGTCATCAATAATACACTGGTGTCACATTATGGATAGAAATCAATAAAGCAAGCTGTTGATATCCTTTGACCAAGAACGAGATCAGATCTGAAATCTCTATTTGGCTTTGTCTGTGGCTTCTGATGTCCCCATCTGTCTCTTGTATGGGTCTGAATCTGTCAGACACTTGCCCCATTGCTGCTTTATCTGCCCTTATGTGTCTGTGTGTCTGTCCCTAACAAAGGGCTTTGTTCTCTATTGAACAGCACAGAATGCGTTGTTGAACACGGAGAAGGACTGAACACTTCAACAGTGTTTCACAAGTTTTACAAGTCATTGACTCCAACTGACGACAACCGACCCAGATGACAAACAAATCGATCTTATCAACTAACTGATATCCATATGTTCATGTAGGATATCCAACATTGATGATGCATATTCATTTTATAAGGGTTTTCAACCTATAATTACTGTTCGCAGCAAATGATTATCATAATACACATACATACACATACATGACCTTTGGGTCTGGGGCATGGAAGAGTTCACAACTTAAGATTACAGACACACCTTTACTTAAGTGGTAAGGACTGATTACATGGGAAATCCAAGGCAAGTAAGGTTGGGTTCTCTTAAGGCAAGTTAAACAAATGGGCTGAGCACATAGTAGGATAGCAGTCTTAAAGTCTTCAGAGAACTTCACTGTAGGGCCCAGCAAGAGTCCCAGTCTCTTACAATATAGATGTATTTTCATCACAATGTGTGACCACAGTACAGCATTACCTAATTCTAACCATTTATTTTAAACAGCAGCCCATGAGTGGAAGAACATCACAGCTCACCCATAAGTCTCCTATTTTGGATATTTTAGCATGATTAAGCATTCTGTGCTTGTAGGCACACTGAACAGGACCATTCCTTTCCTGTAAACTGTTATGTGCAGGGATCCCACAGTTGGCATGTGTTCAGACTTCTGCATGTATAATATGTCAGCCACTTGACTCCCAGAAAGGCTGAGCAAAGCTCTAGTTCCTCCTGCTGTAGGTGAGCAGTGTCTGGGAAGACAAACAGTAGCAATGGAGGGAAGCCTGGGACAAGTGGGGCCGTGGATCCCGGGGAAGGAGTGGAGGTGCTTAGGAAAGTTTGCTCAGAGCAGGAGCTGTGGGAACAAGTGGACACCAAGGGACACATGAAGAAAGCTCTGCAGAGCTTGCTGATGAGCTGGCTGAGGTGGGGAGAGCAATGTGAAGCTTCTATACTGTGTCCTACCATGACAGCTTATTACGGAGAAACACACTGTGTATTTATAGAGGTAATGAGGGGGTAGATGATTGTACACAAACAACTATTAGAGACCAAGCATTTTATTCATTTTTTAAATTTGTGTGTGTGTGTGTGTGTGTGTGTGTGTGTGTGTGTGTGTGTGTGTGTTAATGTCTGTGCTGGTACATGTGTGTTCATGTGCATGTAGACACCAAAGGGTCTCTTATTGGCCTGGTACTTGACAACTAGGCTAGGCTAGCTAGCTGATCAACCCCAGAAATCCACCCATTTTTGCCTCCCAAGCACTGGATTGCAAGCATATACTACCATGCCTACTTCTTTTACTGGGTCCTGGGGGTCAAACTCAGGTCCTTTCACATGCAAGGCAAGCACGTCATTGAGCCATCTCTCTCTCTCTATCAATGTACTGTCAACCAGGCTGTGGTGAAATTAAACCCAGAGCCTGTGTTTGAGCATGTAAGTGTCAATGGGCACCCCAGACACCAGTTCAGGAGTGGGTGCACTGTGGGCTCAGGAGTGGGTGCTTTTGAAAGAGCTTGGAATGTGAGCTGATAGAGTATGTGGGAGAGTACTGGTTCAGATCTCTTGAGTTTCAGTTAGACCTAACCATTTCTCAAGTATAAACTTGGTGCAGTTTCTTAGCCTCCTTTCTCCCCATCAGTCAGATGGTGGCATAGTCACTATTTGGCCTGTAGAGTTACATTCTCAGACTGTGACAGAACACATGGCAGTAATGACTAAAGGAAGGAGGGACTGATTTTGGCTCATAGTTTGAGAGGACACAGTCTACCATGGCAGGGAAGACAATGCTGTAGGTAGCCCCATGGCTTTTGGAGGCTTTAGCAGTTGCTTCTCATATGGCACTGACCAGGAAACAGAGATGGCTCAGGCCAGAACCAAGGCCAAGCTATAACCATCTAGCCCTACTGCTACAACCTTACATATTCCAGCTAGGGTCTGCTAGGTAGGCGCCATGTTCAAAAGGATCCTCTACCCTGCAGAATAGCTGGGGCCCAACTGTTTTAAAATACCAGAGTCCACATACAAGCTGCAGTGGGACCCATTGCTGTGAGGACAGAGGTGACAGATGTAACAAGAGGCCCTTGTTTGGGTATGTCTACAATAGCAGTGACCATTTAAAGGAAAATGGAAAACACTGCTCCTATTTGCCAGACCGGAAGAGAGAGAGAATAAAGAAGGGCATTGTGGAGAAAGGCAAAGGAAGAGTTTGCGGGTCTCTGAACTCAGGAGTTCCCAATGCCCATCAGAGGCTCTGGGGAGTATGGAGGAGTCTGGACAAGGAGGGGAGAGGAGACCGGACCTCCCAGAGATGGAAGACACTGGCTCAATCAGGAGGGGCAGGGGCAGGGGCAGGGGCAGAGATAAGGGTCTCTGGGCTGAATTCTCAGGCCAGTGGCCAGCTGCCTACCTGATCTCCCTGACCTGAGCAGGAAGGAGTCCTGTTAGCCTTGTCTGGCTGGGAGAGAACATCCTTACCTCCCAGGAAGCCCTCCATGCACGCCACCTCCCCCTCCCAATCTCTCCCACTGCGTTTTCATCTCCTCCCCCGCACCTCCTGTGATTTCTCTCTTCTAGCACCTCAGCTGGTGTGAGCTACAGGCTGTGGGGTGAAATGACACCACCAGCTTCCCCAGCCCTGTCACAGTCCCGAAGGCTGAGGCTTCAGTCTATGTACACACAGTCCAGGGATGCTTGGAAGGAAGAGAAAGACAAGGTTTACCCGTGACTATTTAAAAACAAAAACCAAAACCAAAAAAACTGGCCATGTGCACAGCTCCAGCCTTGGCTCAAGTGGTGTTGGTGTGAGACAGCCCTCTTCTAGGGCTGCAAAGTTCAGAGACAGGCATGTACTCAACATGCGGCAGGAACATGCCTAGCAGCTTCTCAAGGTTCACCTATACATGCAGACCGAGATCTTGGGGGCCAACTCCTCATCACTGAGCCTCCCCCACCACCAGGGTGCTCTCTGGAGACGTGTTGTGTCGCTGCTGTGTGCTGACTGTTCCAGACAGCGCAGGGGAGGCTGTGGGGGTGGCTGGCACACCAGGCTTAGGCAGCTAGGGCCTGCCAGCTTCTGCCTTTTCTGGAAGCCCACGCAGGCGCTTCCGCTGGCCTCCAGGGACACATTTCCTGTTGGAAGGATGGTAGCCCTTGTGCCTCTGCCTCCAGCCTGCAGAGAGGAAACCTGTGCAAGGCCAGGCATGTGTCTGCATCCACTGAGCAGGACAAGAGGCCATGAGGCACAACTGTCTTTAAATGGAATCTCACTCCACAGCACAGCTTGGGCTGTGGTTGCTTAGTTTTGGAGGGCACTAGGCCGGCTCTGCATGCCTTCTTGTGTGTTGTTCTGAACTTGCACTGACCTTCAGCAAAGGGAGGATGCTGCCCTCGTGGTAGGGATGCAGGCTAAGATGTATTCTTACCACCACACAACTTTAAAAGGAGACACTTCTTATCAGCTAGAGGTTTGTGTACTAACACGATTGTCCAACAGATGGCACCAGAGTGTCTTGAGGAAGGGATTCTTTCGAAATGTGCCTGCCCGGAAGGGCTTATGGTAACCCTGCTGAAAGGGCAGAGTCAGTTTCAGGAGAATTTTTACAAACAGCATGCCTAATGGGCAAATCACAAGCCAATTCTAGAGCTGGCTCAAGAGGCAATCCCCATAGTTTGTCCCTAGGCAGGTTTTTCCACGTTGGTCACTCTCCTTATCCAATTTGACCTTCCCATTCTTTCTGTCTCTGCTCTTTGTCAGCTCAGAGCCAGGCCAGGGATGAAAGGCACGTGTGTGTCAAGTGGGGGTGCACTGGTGCTGTAGTTACGTGTCCTACCGTATTTCTAGGGCCAGCTTACCCTGGATGCTGCATGGTGGACAGAGAGAGCTGGCTCCAAACTACCATCACCCCAGGGACAGGCTCCACACCTGCAGAGAAAGGGACTAGTTTCCAGTCTCTAGAGTCCTGGGCTTCTCCGTCACTGGTTCAAACACCTGTTATCCAGCAGGGACAGCTCACTCTGTGACAGGACAGCTGTGCTCTCATCTGAGGACTGGAGGACCTGAGCACACACATAGAGACCTGGAAACAGCTGAGTGTGTTGATGCACACCTTTAATCTCAGCACTCAGGAGGCAGAGCCAGGTGGATCTCTGTGAGTTCAAGGTCAGCCTGGTCTACAAAGCGAGTTCCAGGACAGCAGGGCTATTATACATGGAGACCCTGTTTTGAAAAACCAAGGGGGCAGGGGCACAAACCTAGCTGTCATCAATTACGTGTGGGCAAAGAATGATTTATATATATTTAAATGATTGAACCTAAAGGAAGAATTCTACGCATGCTAAACAAAATTCTGAGATTCCAGTGACGTGTCAACAAAGAACACTTTACTGGGACACTAGTGCACCCATTTTGTTCATGTAGTATGGTCTATAGCTACTTAAAAACTTTTAAAGATCTCATTGAGGTACAATGCACACTTCAGTGTAGTTTGGTGACTTGGGGAAAGGCACAAAGCCACATAACCACTACCACATGCAAACTATTTCCATCATCCAGAAAGGTCTTCACGTTCCTTTATGGTCAACTCTCCTCACTTACCTCTGGTCTAAAGCATGTGGTTGAGTCATTGCAAAAGAGATCAAATGGTCTACAAACGCCTAAAGTATGTTCTAACTGGCACTTTCTAGAAAAAGTATACTGACCCTACACAGGGCAGGGGAGGCCACTGTGTCTCTTAGGAAGAACCCTGAGTCCAAAGGCAAGAAACGCATGGTTGATAGCAGGTCACCAGGCCATGGGAGTTCTGGTTTCCTTGTCTATAAATGACGATATCAACTGTGCCTGCCCTACCTGTATCACATGACTGACTTCAGAGATGTACAAGTGCTTTGTAAGCTGCAAAGGCCTGCACAGATGCTTAGTCTCGCTCACCCAAGAAAGTGGGTCACTACTGTTGACATGGATGAGATGTGACCTTTCCCTGGGAATCCTCTTCCAGCCCTTTCTTCTTGGCATCTTTCTCCCTGCTTTGCCACATCCTCCTGGCCTTTGGGGAGGGTTTCCTTAAGCCCTCAATGTATCGCCCCTTCACTCTGGACAGTTTCAGGTCACCAGGTTACCAGCCTCAATATGTGTCCTTCATCCAAAGCTGAGGACATCTTCCATCTTATTGACGAACAGATTTTATGGCGAATTATACATACAACAACCCACGTGTGTTAGTTATTTTGTTACTTTGCTGTGACAAAATCCCAGTCAGAACTAAGTTGACGGAAGAAGGGCCTCCAGGCTCCTGGTGTCTGGGGATTTCAGCCTGTCGTGGTAGGGACGGCATCAAGGAGTAGTTCGATGTGCTGGAAACTTGCACACAGCTCCTGGCTGGGAAGCAGAGAGCTCGGGTTAGAATCAGAAGCAGATACCTATCACTCTGAAGACTGGTCCCCTCTGATGCACTTCTGCAACCTAGTGGCCATGTGTCCCCAAGGTTTCATAATAACCTCCCCAAACAGCCCTACCAGCAGGGGACCAACATGTAGGGGACATTTCACATTCAAATGTAATGACCGAATGACCAAATCTGCCTGTGGAGGAAGGCTCCACACACCGCACTGTTTGCTTTTGTACAGATTTGCTTTGTCGATAACACCCCAAGTCACTGGTTGCTCTGGGGGCACTGTGCCCTTGGGCCTTGTTTTGGAAATTGGCAACTTAGATATAGCAGGGAATTATGCTGAAGAGGAAGTGTGTAAAAGGAGGAGGTGGAAAGCAACTAATAATTCTCATTGCCCATTTAAGGGGACTTTGAGAATAACGGCATTGTAAGGTGAACCTCTTTGTTCCTGTGACTTCTCTCATCCTTTCCTTGGTGTGACTACCAGTCACCTAATATCAAAAGTCTGCTGTCACCCAGAAAACCACCTAGAGACTGATAACCCCGTCTTGACCTAGAAAGTTCCAAAGGCCAGAAGAGAGCCCACCCCTTTCTCCAACAGCGCCCACCTAATCTCCAGATCCCTTGGCCCAGATCCATTCTCACTTCAGCTGGAAAGGCACTGAAGTGCCTTTTCTCAGTTCTGGGCTCTTGAACCCTGACCCTGACCTGCTTCCGCTAGCTTCATTCTGGCTTGATACCCAGACTCTCCAGGATCGAGCACAGTGTTTCTGAAGGTCTCTTTCGGCTCCTGCATCTCAGGCTTTCCTTGTGTTGGCCAAGTCATTGCAATGGAGATCAAATGGTCTACCACTCCTACAACATGCCCAACTGGGTATTTTCCAGAAAGATTTTCCTGTGGTTCCCTGGATCTCTTGGCCTCCCTCCTGAGCCAGTGTCAAGGAGTCTGGTGTCTCCACAATCTTTCACCAACGGCACTTCTGCTATAATGTCTCTGACAAGATGAGTCTCCAGCCGACTATGTAATTGCTCAGATGTTGCTAGGAATGGGGCACTCACCCAAAGGGCACCCCATTCCTTTGTAGCTATTTTTTTTTCCTGTTCAAAAATCTTTACGAGTTAAAAATTTCCTCGTATAATCTGGCCTGGTGACGTCAAACCTGTGTTCAATCTGTGTTCTGGAATGATGCAGAACACACTCACTATAGATGTCTCCCTGCTTCTCTTATCCTACCCCTGCTCCACATTGCCTGCGTCCCTGTGAAATCCTTACTGCCAGGTGCTTGGAAACGGCCTCTAGATGCCCCCTGGCATGCCACTTGGGTATTCCCAGCTGCAGTGACCTGACATCTTGCCTTCCTTACGAGGGGTCTTTCTTGCCTCTGTGTGCAGGGAGCCCTCGGGCAGTGCTGGGGAAGGTTGTATGATGGTTTGTGTGAGATGTCCCCATAGACTCGGGCACTGGAACTCTTGGTCCTCAGTTGGTGGAGCTGTTTGGGGATGCTCAGGGGGTGGGGCCTTGCTAGAGGAGTTATGAATTATGTCACTGGAGGCAGGCTTTGAGAGCTTAGAGAGTCGTGTCATTTCGAGGTAGCTCTCCCTGCTTCCTGCTTGTGGTTTGAGATGTGAAGTCTCAGCTGTTTCTGCCACCGCTGTCAGAATTCCCCGTCATGATGGACACGTATCCGTCTTGAACCATAAGCCCACATAAATTCTTTCTTCTGTAAGTTGCCTTGGCCATGGTGTGTTATCACAGCATTTGGAAAGTAACAGATACAGGTTGTGCGTTAAAATAACGTCCCTTCTGACAAGGAGAAGGTAATCAAGGCTATTCGGAGCCTCTGGAACTTGCAAGTGGTAAGAATAGAAACAACTGGCTGTGGCTAAGGTCTTCCTGATGCTTACAAACCACAGGACCTTGAAGCCCTCATGAGAAATATGGTGTCTGCCTTTAACCTATGCTCCAGGCACTCAAGGCCCAAGTTTCAAGCAGTTCCCCATCGGCTTCCCAGGCCTGGCCTCTTCTGAAGGGCTCTGGTTCCAGCTGCTATCTCAAGGGGCATTTGTGGTTAAGAAAGACGAGGTGAGCTCTGATAGCAACTGTTCCTCCTAGAGCCTTCAGCAGGGGACAAGGATCGGAGGACCCCACCCCTGCCCCTGTAGGCTTTGCTGAGTGGAGAAGCCTGGAACATCTGTTATAGGCTTGATGTTCTCATCAGCAAGGAACCAACTGCCAGGCAGTGGAGGGACAGGGGTGTCCTCTGTGCACCCCTTTCAGACACTGTGGCAATCACCCCTCCAGGCTGATCCTGTGCTTCAGAGAGTACCAGAGACGGGAAGCAGGCAGACTTACCTTAGTCCTTTGCTCTCAATGACTTCCTTGGGACTTCATGTTTTAGGAAATTGAATTCGGTTTGCATTCCAACACATTACCCATAGGGCCAGTGGTACACTAGGGGGCTTGGAAGGGAGAAAAGAAAGGAGGAAGGAAGTCCTAAATATATCCCCCTTTCTAAGTGTCAGAAAAATTAGAGGCTTTCTTTCAGGCAACAGCAGACAGGACGAATTAGTCGGCAGCAAAACTCAACGGCATAACACAGATGCCAGCAGAGTTGGAGAAGACAGAGGGCAAATCCCTTTGGAGCCTGGAGGGGGAGGACAGGGAAGGGTCTAGGGAGGAAGTGGGCAAAGGGCCCTCGGCTAGAATAACTAGTTTTTAATCGGCTTAGTGAACTCGGCATGACATATCTGAGGATCCCTTCTACATGCAAACTAGAAAGCCACATAGGAAGGGAAGGGAGACTCATCTCGGTCCACATGTTATTGACACCCAAGAAAATCTGGGAAGAGTCTCCATGCCCTAATCATACACATAATCTTCTGGCAGACTCCTAACGGTGAGGCCTGGTTGAGCTCAACACGCTGTCAAGTCTGTATTGACCCCATCCTATGAGGCCATGACTTAGGCTGTGTTTGGGGTTACGATGAATTGATCTTTGTCCACTGAATGCAGCAATAATATAGGAAGCAGATATGGGTCTTTTAACATGTATTTTGCTACCCACTTTCCATGATTTTAGTCTAGCCTTTGTGTTGTCCATGGCCTTGATATATACAAGTTTTATTTTCATCTCCAGAGTCCAGTCTCCTCAGTGAACTTCAGTATTGTTATACCATGTGGAAAAATGGACAGGAAAAGGTGATAGGGGTGTAGGGGACCCAGTTAGAATCACTTCAGAAATTCAGGGGAGATATGATGGTAGGTGTTGTTTTGGGGTGGTCCTTTGGGAATATGTTAGATGAAAAAAGGAAGTCTCTTACCTATGACCTAAGACTAAACATGGAGTTTAGTGATGACCTTTTGGAGCCAATGTTGAGTGACTTCTGCCCTGTTATTGACAGTAATGATAGTGATAGTGATGATGATAATTCGTTATTATCTGGACATTCCATGGGAAGGATGGATGGTTCGGCAACTATGTATGTACCTATGGCTTTCTCTTCTCGAGATCCTAACGAGGCAAGATTTTTCTCTGTCCTTATTCCCAGGAAACAAGTATGAAATCAAGGTATACACTGGTGACGTGATTGGTGCAGGGACAGATGCTGATGTCTTTATCAATATCTTTGGAGAGTATGGAGACACAGGTAATGAGTTTGAATCGTTTCCTCACAAGCCATACCCAGAACTGCTTCCTAGAGCAGCTGTGTTCTAGAATTCCCAGCTGAGGACAGCAGCTTGAGCCCCTCCCCTTTTGGTCCCTCTGCTAAGCATCTCTCTTCTCTTCTTGTGCTGTGGTTTGCCATGGTTTGTCCTGAACAGTAGGTTGTCTGTCTTAGGTGGTCAAATGTATATATATGCAATAGCTTTCCAAAACACTCTCTCTCTCTCTCTCTCTCTCTCTCTCTCTCTCTCTCTCTCTCTGTCTGTGTGTGTGTGTGTGTGTGTGCAGTGTGATTTTTTTTTTTCAGAATAAGTTATGCCGGTGTTTCTATTGATTAAAATGAAATGAAATAAACCCAAATTTCCCATTTCCAAGAATTTATTCTCACTTAATTTCTTTATTGCCGTAAGCCCCGTGCTTATGTGGATTGTAGTGTGGTATAGACTAATGCAGTGAGTGAAGTGGGATGATACAGAGCGGGACTAAAGGGTAGAGAAGCACTTGGCCTCCCAGGTGGAGTGGAAGCTGCCCACAGACACAGCACAGGTGCTGGAGGAAGTTCAGGTCACAGGCTGGTGAGGGTGAATTTCCTCACTTCTGCCAATTTAGCGGAATAGCATAGGAGACAGAAAAGTTACAGAGATGTGTAAATCTGGGGTGCACTACATCAAAGAATTCAACGTAGATGGCTGAATTATAAGGAATGAAAAAGAACTCTTCAGGTAACAGACATGAAGGAGAAACTCAAAAGCAAAGTATTAGCTATGAATCAAGACTGTGGCTCTGAGAAGGAGCTCATCTATCTAGAAGACAGGTTTTCATGCTCATTGGGGGTCAGAAAAAGAGAAATAGGTCCTGAATGAGGCAAGAGGTTGGAAATTAGGACCGCAATGAGGTCAGGAGCCCGAGTCATGTGGCAGCATCAGTGAAAGGCAAAACAATGGCTCACTGGCACGATCACCATGTCTCTGCCAGAACCCAAAATTAAAAACAAGACAACTGAAAACATATGCAACCCAGGGACTTGAGGTCTGATTGTTACATTAGATGTATGATTTCAGAATCCTTCTCCTCCCACATAGAATATTTGGTTCGGTCTGGGTGTGGTGGCACACACCTTTAAACCCAGCACTTGGGAGGAAGAGGCAGGCTGATCTCTTTAAGTTCTAGGCCAACTTGATCTACATAGTGAGCTCCAGGTCAGTTGGGGCTGTATAATGAGACCCTGTCTCAAAACAACAATATGCAAACAACAGCAAAACCAAATTAGAATACTTGGTTCATAGCAAGTAAATCTCCATTAGCATTCTGCAAAAACCTTTCTAAGACTGCATGAGATTCCCACCAGAGGAAGCGTTGGGGTGAATTCATTTTTTCCCAAACTATAAAACACGTAAGGACACAATCCAGCTCGATGAAGCCACAAACCACACAACAATTGGAATGAAATCCCTAGTGGTTTCAGCTAATGGAGTGACGTGGGGGCAGCCTATAACTTACATATTTTTTTTAACTTACATATTTTAAAGCTGTTAACAGCATGAAGGAAGGAATTGAAGAAGGTAGAGCACCATTAAAAACAACACATTAGGAAAAATAAACAAAACCACAGGAAACGAAAGTATGGCTAGTAAGGATAGACCCCTCATAGGTGAGCTAAAAATGCAATTGTTTATCTTCCTTTAAAGATGGAGGAGAGAATCAGTGAGCAAAGCCCTCAGAGGGAACGCAGGGAGAAAGTGTCGGAAGGGGACAGGAAAAGCCATGAGAGCAGGGGAGGGGGGCGAGGTCTGATAGAGGATGAGCAGGAGTTCTAGAAACAGAGGATATGGGGCACAGGCAAGAGGAAATATTCGAAGAGCCAATGGCACGAGGTTTTTAAAGATCCAACAGATTGAAATCGTCAGTTTAAAGTCATTGAATAGAATCTATGAAGAAACCAAGTGCCGAGAGAAAGATCTTAGAGGCAGTCGATTTGGCAGCTCACTTTCTACAATACCATGTAGCTGGATGGAAGACTTCATCAACAACAGAGGTTATAAACCCACATAATCACAGCTTCAATATTCTCAGCAAGAATGTATCTCAACCAGTAATTCCATACCAGAAAAGCTATCATTCCAAGTGGGGGTGGGTTGGAATTAACAACTGTTTATTCTAGCAATGAGAAATGGGATTTATGTGTCCTACACTCATGATTAAAACAGCCACTACTATATACTCTTGGATGTGGTGGCCCATAACTGAAAATTCCAGCACCTGGGAGACTGAAGCAATAGAAACAGGTGTTTGAGGTTAGCCTGGGCTACACATTGAGTTCAAGACCAGCCTAGCTTACATATGAAGGAAGACCTCTGTCTCTCTTTCACACAAAAGTGAACAACACTGATAGCCATGTAACAAATTTAAGTGAGCAGTAATTTAGCATGAATCTTAAAGGTACTTGTTAATAAAATCAAACCTGGAGCCAGGAATTGAGGTGAATGATGGAAGGTCAGAGAAGCAGAACAAGCCACAGCTTCCTCACCTTGGCAGTTCCTCAGCTGATCCTGTTTCCTCTGACTGGAAGCCTCTGAGTCCTCATCCAGAATGAATCTCAGCTGAACTGCTGCTAGAAGCTTGAACGCTTAACCAGTCAAAATGCTTCTAGTTTCTGGTCTTCACACCTTATAAATCTTTCTGTTTCTGCTGTTACTCCCTGGGATTAAAAGCTTGCTTTCTGGGATTAAAGGTGTGATTCACCACGCTCGGCTGTATCCTTGAACAGATGGATTTCTGCCTCTGGAATGCTAGGATTAAAGGTGTGTGCTACCACTGCCTATCCTCATGTTTAATATTGTGGCTGTTCTGTTTCTGACCCCAGATAAATTTATTAGGGTGCACAATATTTCAAGGAACAAATACCACCACACAGTAACCATAAATGTAACCGTGACTAACACAAGGGGCATGAGGAATGTTTACCCAAAATATTTAAGATCAATATTTGAGAAGGAAATTGGACAAAGCATTATAAAGATTGTCTGTTACCCATCTCCCCATCCCCAGATGAGTTCAACTGTCAACTGCAGACTTCATTAAGCTAAGTGTGAATATTAAAATCATAACAGCAAACACCCAAAGTAGAAATGTATAATCCATAAGTGAGCAGAATGAATAAAAGAGAACAAAGATACACTCAGTAGATCCGAGTGAAGCAACGAGGAAACCCGGCTGACAGCAAACGTAAATACATTGATTATCACGGGACTGGGGAAGTCTTTTAACGAAGATCAGATGGTCTGGCCAGACACACATAATCCCAGCACTTTGAAGGTGGTCCAGGAGAACTGGAGTTTGAGGCCAACCTGAGCTACTAACATGATTCTCTTTCAAAAAAAGATATTCTCATATTATATCAAAATAAAGAAAAAATACAGCTTAACCATATGAGAGGAGAAATTTGGGGATGGATCAGGCAACATGAAGTATTCTGGGAAAATCTCACCAACAGGAAGGAGGCTGGAATAACACTATACATATTCACCAATGTAAAGATGTAAGCAAACTGCTTTGTTAGAAGAGAGAAGTTGGTCAGTGGTGGCACACACCTTTAATCCCAGCACTTGAGAGGCAGAAGCAGACAGATACCTGTGAGTCTGAGGCCAGCCTGTTTTACAGAGCGAGTTCCAGGACAGCCAAGGCAGTTACACAGAGAAACTCTGTCTCAAAATAACAAAGAAGAAGAGGATGAGGAGGAAGAAAAGAAAGGCATGTTACTGATGTCATCACTACCACCACCATCATCATCATTATCACCATCATCATCTGGTACAGAATATGTTGCAAGATGCTTCACAGTGCTGATAGCAGGTGTGGAAGGAAGCCTCTGACCTCTGCCTCATTTTAGGCTGTCTAGGAAGGATGTAGCCAGGTAAGATGGTAGATTTTGAAGAGGGGTACTAACCTAGGGGTTGAGAATATTCAAGCTGCATCATTGGAAAAGCATTTCTCTCTGTCCTGGAGTCAGAGTCTCACAAGGGTATGACCTGGAAGAATCTTGACACCAATTCCAATTTTCTGTGTTAACATTCATACCTGGTAAAGCACAAGGCTCTCCCTTGGCATGATAAGAAGTTGGGGTCCATGCCCTGTTAATGTCACTGTATGTCCTTAGCCTGGTCCTTCATCTCAGAATCCTACAAGGTTTGCTTGTCTCAAGGACTTTCAGAAAGCCAGTTTTCAGCACTAGAGCAATGAGAGCATCCATTAAAATTTAATCAGAACTCCAGACCCACTAATTGTTTATGTAAAAAACTACCAGATATTCAAGAAATAGTTAATGTCCATCTACCATAAATTATTTTAAAGAAAAGAAAAAGAGGTAATTCATCTAGTTCATTTTATGAATTTTGATGAAAATATCAGGCAGATAAAATTAAGAGAGAAGTAAATATTCATTTATGAAAAAACTCCAAATCCTAAAAAAATATTAGCACACTAAATTTCTAAATAAACATATGAATAAGTGATAATGTTCTGTTTTACAAGTTTTATTTCAGGAAGTCAACAGTAATTTAACACTAGGCAGCCTATTCATTGATTTTTATCATAGTAGCATATTCAAAAAGAAAAAAATAGAATTATCTTAGATATATTTGAGCTAATTATGATTTGTATTCATTACAGTCCTAGAAGGCCTAAAGCTAGGAAAAAAGACAAGATTATGAAATAAAAGTTAGACTGGATGGTGTGGTGTGCAACTTTAATTCCAGCACTTGGGAGACAGAGGCAGGTAGATCTTTGAGTCTGAGGCCAGCCTGGTCTGTCTCAAAAAACCAAAAAAAGGAAAGAAGGAAGGAAGGAAGGAAGGAAGGAAGGAAGGAAGGAAGGAAGGAAGGAAGGAAGGAAGAAAAGCAATAATGATTGAAGATGAAAGAAGAGACTTGTTCTCCTCCCCCTCCCTTCCCTTTTCCTCCCTTCCCTTCCCTTCCTCCCCTCTCTTCCCCTCCCTTTTGTTCTTCCTTCTCTCTCTCTCTCTCTCTCTCTCTCTCTCTCTCTCTCTCTCTCTCTCTGCCTTGTGATGTAACAGAGATGCCTTCCGAATGCTGGGATTATAGGTATGTGCTACAACAAGCTATTAACAAGCTTTTGTTTTCATAAGCAGCGTCACCCACCAAATCCAGGAAGATTTATATAGGTTAAAGATCATCAGAACTAACAGAAATCAAACTTTACTAAAGACAGTAGATTAAAAATTAGTAAGAAAAGTACTAAAACAAACAACTTAAATACTTAGTGTAAAACATGCTATTTACATTAGAAATTAGTTCATAAGAATGAGTCTGGAGGGAGGTTTTTGAAAGATATGCAGGAATATACAAATAAATGAAGAGATGTGTCCGTGATGAGAAAAGACCTGCACTCACTAAGATGCCATGCTTGCTGGTTCTTTTTATAAGAGCAAAGCCAACACATGAAGCTTAGGCTACTATTAAAATGTAGAGCCATGAAGAGTTAGATATTGCCAAGATAGCTTTGAAAAACCGGAAACCATATCAACAGTGTCGGTCAGTTGACTCAGCAGGTAACAGTACTTGCCACCAAATTGGACAACCTGAGTTCTATTCCTGAGACCCCCACAGTGGAGAAAGACAACTGACCCCTGTAAGTTGTCCTCTGACCTGTACAACGGCACACACATACGGACCATACTGTGCTTGCTTCCTCTGCACACAAAAAAATAAATGTGATGTGTAAAAATAGAAAACAGTATGAACAACAATAATAATGTGAGATGTTTACCCTGCTAGAAATTAAGATAGTGTAGATATTTTTAAATTTTAAGCTACAGTTATTCAGTTTGTCTAATGTGTGTGTGAGAAACACGTGTGCTGTGGCACATGTGTGGAGGTGGGAAGACAACTTTTTTGAGTTGGTTTTGCCTTTTCATCACGTGGGTCCCAGGAATCTAACCCAGGTTGTCCAGCTTAGCAGCAAATGGCCTTATGAACTGAGCCATCTCACCAGCCCAATCATAGATCTTTAAAAACTAAAACAGGCCAGGCAGTGGTAGTGCACGCCTTTAAGCCCAGCATTCAGGATCCAGAGGCAGGTGGATCTCTGTGAGTTTGAGGCCAGCCTGGTCTACAGAGAGAGTTCCAGGACAGGCACCAAAACTACACAGAGAAAACCTGTCTCAAAAAACCAAACCAACCAACCAAACAAACAAACAAACAACAAAAACAAAAACATTTGTGTGAAGAAGGACAAATAAAATTGTCCAATGGAGCAGAATAAAGAGCCTAGAAATACATAGAAAGATAGCATTATAAATTATAAATCTGAGGGCAAAGAGAAGATGTTTAATTACTGGTGTTTGAACAATTGTCTAGCCATCTGAGAAAAGATGAAATTAGATTTTTATCTTCCCCAATGCACAAAAATAACTTCCAGATGGGCTAAAGACTTAAATGTGAAAAAAATTATCAGAATTTTTGAAAGAAATTCTAAGATATTAATTTTTAATTTTAATCTTAATTTAGGGATGCAATTTAATAGACAATTTACCAAACATGCACGCGCATGTGCGCGTGCACACCCACACATTTACACGTGTACTCACATGCACATACACATGCATGTGCATGGACATGCATCAAAGAAAATAACAAATGGTCTAAAAATTTTTTCAACACAGAGTCTCTCTGTGTAACAGCCCTGGCTGTCCTGGAACTCCCTCTGTAGACCAGGCTAGCCTTGAACTCACAGAGATCCTCCTGCCTCTGCCTTCTAAGTGCTGGGATTAAAGGCATGTGCCATCATCGCCCGGCACTTTTTTTTTTAGTTTAAGAAATTTTTAAAAAACGGAACAAAAGATATGAGAAAAATGACTGAGCCACATTGCCTAAATGACACAGAATATCTATGTATATATGTCATATGGTCAAACTCTCAAAAAAGTAAGGGAATATAAATTAAAACTATAATGAGATAGCATTCTACACGGAACACGAATTTTAAAGCACAGATCTTGGGCAGTGGAAATGCCTGTACATTGTGGGTGGAAATCAGCATTTATTGTAAGCATTAAAATGTAAGCATTTTAAAGAGCTGTGTTACCTGATAAAGTAAAGGTGAGCGTACACCAGATCAACAACTGTCCCTGTGTATGAGTGTGCAGCACAGTTTTTACCAGTGTGCAGAGGGAGGGCACAAAGCCAAGCTGTCCATTTCGGTGACATTTGCAATAGTTAAGTCAGGAACAACTCAATGGCATGCCCGGAGAAGAAAGCAGGGTGGCTCTTTGTCACTTGGCTCCAATAGGACGATTAATGAACAAACTGTCCCCAGCATCCACAGGGCACTCTCAGCAGCCTGCTGCTAACTGAGAGAATGAGATTCCACAAAGAGGGCAGCAATCCTAGCCACAGTGGCATGGCCACAGTGCCTGCTGTGCTTCCGGGCTGCCCAACATGTGAAAACGCAGATCTCACTCACAGACACCCTGTGACACAGTCACTGTTGTTAGCCTCACTGTGAAGATGAAGGGCTTGAGGCGGAGAGATGTGCTCTATGCCATCATTTATGTACAAATCAGAAATGGCCACAAGTGGCCTATGTCTCTTAGAGATGCTAATGTATACATGCTAATGATTCTGGGATGATGTATACCAAGATGAGGGGCGAGTAGGAGAGAGAGATGAACAGGGAAGCCTTGCACATGCCGACTGGGTTTGCTTCTTTAAAAAAAAAAAAAGTGAAAGGTCTGAGAGCCAGAGAGATGGCTCAGGGCTTCAGAGCACTTGCTGCTCTTGCAGAGGACCTGAATTCTGTTCCCAGCACCTATATGGTGTCACAACCCTCTGTGACTCCAGTTCCATGGGTTCTAGCACCCTCTGGGGTTCCCTTGGGCACCAGCCACACACATAGTGAATTTACATACATGCACTCATGCACATAAAATAAAAACAAATAATTCTTTTGGAAAGAAAGAGAGAGAAAGGAAGGAAGAAAGAACGAAGTATCTGGAGCAAACTAGACAAAATGTTAACAATTGCTACACCTCTCACATCTGGGTGGTGAGTACCTGAATACTGGTAATTATTTTCTATATTTCTTGATGCCAAATGTAAATTTAGAAAGATTTAAGCAAAAAGTTGGCACTTTGATGGGTTGAGAAAGCCTAGCATGTGCACTCATGGTCACAGGGATGTGACCGCAGAGAATGGCAGAGGAACAGGTTAGAACGGACTCGAAGCTTTGTGTCCACTGCCCACATGACTTCAGACAAATTGTCCAATTTCTAAGTCTCTGTTTCTTCATTTGTAAGACCAAGATAATAGTGCATCCTTGTTGGGTTATAGCTAGGAGTATGAGATAAAGACCCGTGTCAGACACCAACAGTGTCTGCTGATAGTTGCTGGCATTGTGTCCAGGACAGGGGGAGCAAATGGGGCCAGGCTCCCAGCAGCAGCAGCCCCAATGCCAAGGGCCATGTCCACTGCTCCAGTTTAGGACAAGCAATGGACAAAAACAAGACGGGACCTCAAGTCTTAGGGTAGGGGTACAGCTTAGACCATAGGGGCAAAGACCGCAGAATAAGGTTGAAATGAAAAACCCAGTTATGAGACCCAGGCACCAGCCACACAGGAGGCAAATGGGCTTTGCCAGAGGCTGGATGGATGTAAGGAACTGTTAGATCCCAACAGGGAGCCGCCCTTGACTTTGTAAGAGCTCTTTCAGTGGGTGGACGTTAAGGCCTCCAGTTCTCCAGTTCTTCTTTCTTCTCTTCTCTTCTGTTTTTTTTTTTTTTTTTTTTTTTTTTTTAACTTTCTTGCTTCTGTGAAATCAGGAGAGCGTAGGCTGGAAAACGAAAAGGACAACTTTGAAAAGGGAGCTGAAGACAAGTTCACACTGGATGCCCCGGATTTGGGGCAGCTGATGAAGATCAATGTGGGCCACAACAACAAGGGAGGGTCTGCAGGTTGGTTCCTGTCCAAGGTAGGTTCAGCAGCTTGTCTGCAGTCCCTGAGGTGGGAGGGGATGTCTGGCTTTTCAGAGGCCTAAAACTGAGCCTAACTTTCCATCTCGATTTGCCTGCCTCTACTCTGTTGTTTAAGTCCACTGGCCATCGATGCTGCCCCCCTGGAGGCCAACAAGATTGACCTTGTTAAAACTTTTAGAATCCTGCCAGGCCGTGGTGGCGAACGCCTTTAATCCCAGCACTTGGGAGGCAGAGGCAGGTGGATCTTTGTGAGTTTGAGGCCAGCCTGGTCTACCGAGCGAGATCCAGGAAAGGCACAAAGCTGCACAGAGAAACCCTGTCTCGAAAAACAAAACAAAACAAAAACAAACAAAAAAAACTTCTAGATTCCAGTTCTCCCCTCTAACCCAGTCAAGGCCTAACTCTCCTTTATGGTTCAACTTGGAGCTCCTGACCTAATTGCTCTATGTGTGTGGTCCCCTCATCTGTACAGAACAGAACCCTGGTCACTAGGCTGGAACAGTGAGGGAAGTGTTCCATCATTCTAGCACTAAGTGTGGAGGGCATTTAGTCACAGTTGACACTCTGGATTGGCCTGAACATATTGACTTCAAGCCCACTCCATTATTTCACTCTGGTGTCCTCAGACTGCGTGGGAGGAAGGGAAGGCTGTGTAGACCAGGGTCAGGGAGGAAGTGAGGGCTGTGTAGACCAGGGTCAGGGAGGAAGTGAGGACAGTGTAGACCAGGGTCAGGGAGGAAGTGAGGACAGTGTAGACCAGGGTCAGGGAGGAAGTGAGGACAGTGTAGACCAGGGTCAGGGAGGAAGTGAGGGCTGTGTAGACCAGGGTCAGGGAGGAAGTGAGGACAGTGTAGACCAGGGTCAGGGAGGAAGTGAGGGCTGTGTAGACCAGGGTCAGGGAGGAAGTGAGGGCTGTGTAGACCAGGGTCAGGGAGGAAGTGAGGGCTGTGTAGACCAGGGTCAGGGAGGAAGTGAGGGCTGTGTAGACCAGGGTCAGGGAGGAAGTGAGGGCTGTGTAGACCAGGGTCAGGGAGGAAGTGAGGGCTGTGTAGACCAGGGTCAGGGAGGAAGTGAGGGCTGTATAGACCAGGGTCATTTGATGCATCTCTGGCCCATTTAGAAAGGATAAACAAGAAATTACCTGTTTGGTAGCTTCAGCCTTTCCTCTCCATTTTAGGGGTGTCTTACCTTTACCTTTTTAGTCTTTACACTGGTGTTATAAAACGGCATTCAGTGGCTTTGGGGGGTTTGAGCCAAGGTGAAAAGACAGCCATACATATGGGTGGCCAAGGGGCAAGGCAGAAAGTTACTGACACCATGCAGGCAGGGCATCCATGTGGAAAGGTTTATTAAAGGAGGAGGGGTGAGGGGATAGAGAGAAAGAGGGCGGGGGAGAGAGAAAGAGAGGGAGAAGGAGAAAAGGGGGAGAGAGAGAGAAAGGGAGAGAAGGGGGGGTTTTCCGTTAAAGGGGACCTTGCATAAGATGATGTCAGGATGCTAGGTGGATCCCCAGGGGGTGGGACAGGATGCTAACAATTGGGAAGTCTTGCCCTGTGGTATGTTGTGTCTCTGCAGCCACAGGATAGAGTTAGCTCCACTGTGAACAGGGCCCATCACCATAAACAGGGCCATTCACCGTGAACAGGCCCCTTCCCTTTTCTGAACTTAGTCTCACCTATAGGGACTCATCACTCTAGCTTCCTCTTGCCTCTCAGAAGATCTGCTTTTCTTATGAGTTTGTTGGCAGGTGGAGAATATTCCTTCTGAATAATGGCTCTTGCTTTTCAACATGAACACATGCACACACATACACACACTCACACACCACACACACCCACACACACACACCACACACCACACACACACACACAAACCACACACACACACACCACACACACACACCACACACACCAAACAAACAAAACAAAACCCTATGGTATATTCTTTCACTATTCATAATAGAGTACATTTTTCTTTCTGCTCTTGTTTTGTAGCTGGGTCCATTTTGGGAGGTACTTTCAGTTCTCCAGTATGTTCTAAAAGTCATACCATCACCAACCGAGCTTCTGGTTGTTTTGCTGGGGAGGCTTCATTTATGGCCACTTACATTTGCCTAACTGGCAGGGACTGATGCTTTATGACATGACTGTCAGGTCCCAGGATTCCTTGTGCCTGGTTTCAGTCCACCGTTTCCCCTTGCATAGATTCTGCTTCTCACCAGTAAGGTCAGAAGTCCGACCTTCAGCAGGGGGGGAGCAATCATCTCATATGCCAGTCTTCAAATCCCCACCCCCAGTTCTTTCATCCCAACCCACCAAGCATACCCCGGTACACTTCTTGCTTCAATTTTCTAAAATGCCTCCAAGCAGTGGAGGATTAGTGGCTGGGATTCAAGGAGGGGTGACTGCCAATCATCCCTGGATGGCTGTATGAGGATTTCCTAGTAGCTGTGTTCTGTGACCAGCTCTCCTTGAGGTATGAGGAGACTCAAGTGTGTTCTCAGTGTATACTCCAGGGACTGGATGAGGTGGTAAATTACTGGGTGTGCCCTCAGTGACACATAAGCATGTTCTTTCTTCTTTTCTCCTTCTCAGATTATCATTGAAGATATTGGGAACAAGAGGAAATATGATTTCCCTCTTAACCGCTGGCTGGCACTAGATGAAGATGATGGCAAAATCCAAAGAGACATCTTAGTGGGCGGGGCCGAGACCACAGGTAGGCTGGAGAGCAGTGAGGCCCCAGCGGAATCATCCTTTCTTCTCAGGGGTCAGTGATCATGTCTGTGGGCTTATGACTGTGGTCAAGTGGGAGCCATCTGGGTTTGAGGACGGCATCTTTGATGCCCTAGAAAATGGTCTGGTTCTCTAGGTTGCAGCCGAGGCTGTGGATATCGGAGGATACAGGGTGATGACCCTAGGCATCACTAGCTATAGACAGAGGGAACTAAAAGAAGCCAGAAGGGGAATTCGTGACCCTCTTACATTGTATATAATCCGTAGAGCCACCTACAGCATAGGCATTGTCTTGTTCCCAACTCACAGATGAGAAAACGGAGACATAAGAAGTTAAGAAAGCTGTCCAGGGTCACATAGCTTGTTGAAGACAGACTGGGTATTTGGTCTGCCTCCTGAAGTCCCCTTACCACAAGTTCCACAGGAAACCTCCATCCCTCAGCCTGCCTGAGATGGTCATTGGGGTTCTAGAAAACTTGTGTGTGCTTTACAAATCTGAGAATTTGCTTGTCTGCCAAAGTCCATCTCTCCCTTTGACTGGAGACACAGGCAGAGTTGTACAGTGTAACATGTAGATTGCAACACAGATTGGCTCCGGGTGGCCCATCAGGAGATTCTTCAACACTCTTTTCCCATCACTTTGTAGTCCTTGCATTGCCCCTGCTGCACCTGCCCATGACCACCTGCCCATGCTTCATCCTAATACCCATACCTTCTGCTCTTCTGGACATCTTCATCTGAGTATCTGCCCCTCTCCCTCTCCTCTCCTCTCCTCTCCCTACCATGTCTGCTGTTTTCTTTGTTCTTAAGCCCTGGGACAGAACAAAAGAATGCCAGAAAGCCCTTCACAGAACTTCCGGTTCAAATGCTGCTGCTCTCTCTTTTTTTTTCTTTTTGCCCTATTTAGGAGTTTACTTAGCCCTGGGTGATTCTTCTGCATAATTCCAAGGGCTCACAAGGCCTCCTGACTGATCAAAACCCAGGATGACCCAACTTATAGTGACCCTCACTCTTCCTCAGCCTGGGTGGGAAGGGAGATGTCAGTGCCCTCTCTCAAAAGTTATATTTTCCAGCAAAAGAGCAAGCTAAATGAACTAGATAGGTCAGATATAAATCTCCATCAATGGACTTGACTGTTATAATTAGATTAGACATAAGAAAATTTATCTAGCAGCTATTAATAATGTACACACGGTAATTAACATTAATAATACGGACTGTTCTTAGAAGCTCAACTTCCTCCTTCTCTTTGTTTCTCATAATCAGTGCTGACAGTTTCCTGAAATAACAGGATCCCCAAACTCACATATACTAACACACAACGTTGAAAACCAAAATGAGGTTGTGAGGGGCACTGGATGTGGTCTGAGTGAGTGACACATCAGGGACACATGGGTGTGTGGTAGAGTAGTGCCACAGACAAGATAGAAATGGGGGTATTGTGACGCAGTCCACTTCGAACCCTCTCTGCCTCTCTTTCCACGGCAGCCATAACGTATGTTGTCACCGTCTTCACTGGGGATATCCGTGGAGCTGGAACCAAATCTAAAATCTACTTGGTCATGTATGGAGCCCGAGGGAATAAGAACAGTGGGAAAATCTTCCTGGAGGGTGGCGTGTTCGACCGGGGCCGCACAGACATCTTCCACATCGACCTGGCTGTCCTCCTCAGCCCCCTGAGCCGGGTCTCCATAGGGCATGGCAATGTAGGCGTCAACCGAGGCTGGTACTGCGAGAAGGTAAGGTGCCAACATGTGAGCATTCTCGGGTTCAGCTGCTTCTTCAACCTCTCCGTACAAACTCTACCCTGCATCCCTGTGATGGCTTCTCTCAGTTGTCAACTACATCGGGAATGAACTAAAAGCCCGTGCCGCCCGTGCCGCCGGGCACACCTGTGAGGGATGTTTTAGTTAATTAGATAATTTGAGGTAGGAAGGCCCATCGTAAATCTGGGCCACGTCTTCTGGAGGCAGCCCTTACACAGGACAAGGAAGAAGGAAGCTCTGCTTGCCTTCACTCTCGCTAGCAAATCCATTCCTTTGCTGCATCTTCAGGATTCCAGTGTATACTGAAGAGCAGTCGATACACTCAGCCGTGTGTGCTGCAAAACCACTGATTCTTGGACTTCCTGTTGGTAGACAGCCATTGTTGGGCTGTCTGGGCCACAGCCTATATGCCACTCTAATAAATCCCATTTATATGTGTGTATATACATGTATGTATATGTACATACACACATATACCTATATAATCATTCCGTATATAATCATTCCATCAGTTCCCTTTCTCTAGAGGACTCTGACCACAACAGTCTTATTTTCTACTTTTCTTAAACCAATCAGTTGTAGAGGATATAGTACTCCCTTGTACAAGATCATGCCCATCTTTATTAGTCTTGTTGGTAGGGATTTATGGGAGTGGAGGCTGTCTCCAAACACAGCATTGGTTAACATAGGTGTATACCCGCCAGTTACAGATGACATGTGGCGGTGTTTCCCCTTGGCTTATGAAACAATTAACAACAATTTTAAAATGTATCTATGGGACCTGTACATTGCCTTGAGTCCAGCCTGGCCTGACAGAAAGTTCTCATTCAATAGGTCCCTGTCTCATGAAGAAAGAGAAGGAGAGAAAGAAAATTATAATTTAGTTAATCAGCTTTTCCCTTATGTTTAATGCTTCCTGTATTGTTGGGGAAGTCTATTTATCTTAAAGCTATGAAAATACGGGGATGGGGGCTGGAGAGATGGCTCAGCAGTTAAGAGCACTAGCTGCTCTTCCAGAGGGCCTGAGTTCAGCTACCAGCACCCACATGGTGGCTCACAATCATCTGCAACTCCAATTCCAGGGGATCTGACACCCTCTTCTGTTCTTCAGGCTGCCCAGATACAGTGCACAAACATACATGTGGACCAATACTCATATTCATTTAATAAATAATAAAAATTGTTTAAAGATATGTAAATATACTTCTACATTCCATTCTGAACACGGTAAAGTTTGGCTTTCCTAGCCACGTTTAATCTGCTTGCAATTATTTTTTGTGAGGCAGATTTTTTCCATGTATATATCGAAATATTTTAGCCATATTTATTAAAGGATTTACAAACTACAGTAAAGTTCTAGGGCTAGAGAGATGGCTCAGCAGTAAAGAGCCTCACTGCTTTTGCAGTAGGCCTGGGTTTGGTTCTCAGCACCTACTGGTGACTTACAACTGTCTGTAACTTCAGCTCCAGGGATTCTATTGCCCTCATCTGGCCTCCACAGGTACTGCACACACATGGTGCACATAAATACATGCAAGCAAAACACTGGCACACAAATAAGCACATTTTAAGAATAATATACCTGAACTTCAACCCAGATGTACTGAGTCAGATTTTCCAAGATTCTGGATATTTAACAAGTTTTACAGATTTAGGTGGGAGGATACAGGGGGCTAAACTCAGGGCCTCATGCAAACTATGCAGTGCTCTGCCACTGAGCTATATCCTTGGTCCTTATCTTCCTCTCCCTCCGTCCTCCACTCCATCTCTCTGTCTCTCTGTTTCTGTCTCCCTCTCTCTGTATCTCTTTCTTTGTCTCTTTTATAAGTTTTGAGACAGAGTCTCACTGTCTTCCAGGTTGGCCGTGTACTCACTCTACATCCCAGGCAGACTCTCCAGTAACTGAGACTACAGACCAGTACTGTCAGGACTTAACTTGATAGTTCTTGTCATTAAGGATGTTTGGGAAGCGATGATTTAGTTTCAGTGGGAAATGAAGCTTTGTTTTTTTCCCATTGAAAGTAAAATCAGTGCTCTCCAAAACAAACAAACAAACAAACAAACAAAGCAAACAAAAACCAGCTCCATTATGCTTTCTACTCTGTCCCATGTATTGATTTAGTCTGTTTCTGTACCAATACAGCATTCACTGTCTTCATTATATATAGTTGTACCATTTCTGCTAGGGCAAATTAAACACAGATTATTCCTATTTCTCAGGGGGAGATTGACATCTGTCCTCATTTACTGCCCCTTAAGAGTTTTAGAATCTGCTCCCCAAGTTGATGAAGTGTCAACTGGATCTACAGAGTCCTTTGGAAAACTAATATTTTCAATATACCAACTCCCCTTATCTTAAAATTTAGGTCTTTAGGGTTGGGGATTTAGTTCAGTGGTAGAGCACTTGCCTAGCAAGTGCAAGACCCTGGGTTCGATCCTCAGCTCAAAAAAAATTTTTTTAGGTCCTTAAATTGTTTTTCTATGTAGTGTTTTCTTCTTCAAGAGAGTATATGTCTGTGTTGGATATAATCATATAGATCTTACAATTTCTGTCATAAATGCTCTTAAAACTTATCTTTTCTAACTATGTGTTGCTGATTAAATATCCATGTACTGAGCTTACATGTAACCATCTTTTAAAGGTTGCATTAATTTTAATCACTTCTCCATATATTCTTTGGATGTCTTCTCTGTCAGCAGGTCTTACAGAGCTTGGTTGGTCTTCAGGCTCCTTGCCCACAGAGAAGCTTACTATTTCTTCTTAAATTTTGAACACATAGCCTCACATCTACAGTAGAATGTTGAACAGAAGGTTGAATAGTGTATGTCACTGTTTTGTTTCTAGTTGTGTGTGAGATTGTGGGTGGGCATCAAGCCTAGGGCATCATGCACACTAAGCTCTACCTCTAAACTGCATCGCCAATCTTTGTGTTTTCTGTAAAGGCGACTGCTTCTAATGTTTTATTTCGTTAATTATGTTTGAAGGTTTCGGTATGTGTTATTAAACTGATTAAATGCATTCTTTTCTGTTTCTTCAATATTGAGTTGTTTTCTGAGCAGGTGTTGAGTTCTCTTTAATGCTGTTTTCTGTCTGTAGTGAGTTAGTCCTGTGATCTTTCTGTTCCATTAAGTTGATACATTGTACCCTGGATGACTGCACTCTCTAATGCTTAGGCAACACTGCACTGCTTCTTTAGGCTAAACTCAGTGATGGCGGGTTGGATTTTACATGTTCTTGTCACTGATTTGCCAACACTTGATATAAAAATATTCTATGCAAGTGACACTGACCTCTTAGTTTCCTTTATTATCACTGCTTTTAATAATAGAAATATTATTTTATTAAAAATCATCTTTTAAAAACATACTTTAATATGATTTTACTCATAAAATACATTCTATATGATGTGCTCTTAAGTGGTGGAGAACATTCACAACATGCATTGCACCAACAAATGAATTTAAAAGTTTGGTTTTGTTTATTTGATTGTAGTAGTTATCTTAGATATTTGAATCTTCTATATCCTTGGTGATATTTCTTCTTTATTTTCTTTCTTTTTTAAAGTCTATCAATTGCTAAGAAAATCTTCTGAAGTTTCCCACCTCTATAGCAGGTACTTCAGTTTCTTTTCCTAGAATTAAGCATCTTTGCTGGGCATGGCTTGAGGCTATTAGACACAGACAACCCTTCCTTGTTAATTGAATCCTTACCATTGTCTAACATAAGGGTTAAGAGTCCAGTTAAGGAAGGTACAGTCAACTGCGGTCACTTCAACTGACAACAGGAGCCACTGAAGTGATGATACTAGATTCTCGAGCAGTGACTCTTAGCCTAGAGAAGATTCTGCAGTGTCCAGGATGTTCCTTCTGATGGCTGCATTGTGAGGGCTGAGAGGGCAGGACTCCATGTTCTAAACCCATACACTCTGAGTATGGATGGTAAAGGATAGGGGACAGGATTTAAAGAGGAAAGTCTAGGGGAAGGCATTTGGCTCCATACTGCATTTTAGATATGAACTGATTAGCTTTTGTATGCTTCACTTTTTTTCTACAAAAATTCATCGGGTGGTCTAGGCCATTTGGTTTACATTCACAGATTTTATGGCTCACATGCATAAATGTGGCATCCAAAGAGGATACAATATATAGAAGAAAAAGATTTAGGATCTAAGCTGGTGAGTTGGAGGATAGATGACAGCTACTTCGAAAGACTTTTCTTTAAAATAGTAATTTTAAAAAAGTATTCTTCATCTGCAAAATATGTCTTGAAAGAGGTATCTTTTTTTATTAAGACTTGATGAGAAAGGTAACAGGGAAAGTGCCATTCTTTGAAGGTTCTAGCACAGATACCTGTGCACTTGGTGCTGGGGAGGCCACTAAGCACTGTGAGCGGATCCTGTCAGTGGACCTAAAACAGGAGACTCTTGCCGTCTGTCTTGCCAGGTGGTGGTCCTGTGCCCCTTCACAGGCATCCAGCAGACGTTCCCCTGCAGCAACTGGCTGGATGAGAAGAAAGCAGATGGGCTGATCGAGCGGCAGCTCTATGAGATGGTGTCTCTGAGGAAGAAGCGGCTGAAAAGTAAGTGTGAGGGACCCAGAAGTAGGTACAGTCCATGCACTGTTGGGGAGAATACTCCAGTATCCCCAAACTGAAGGAGCTGCTGTAATGGACACAGGGTTAAACTGAGTGATTCACTACAATGAACTCTGAATATACTAGTCATAGGATGGCGGACTCATCTCTTCCCCACTGCTAAAATGTAGTAAGTCTTTAGGCATTAATAAGACACTTACCTTATTACCTGTAATAGCAAGGGACTCAGCTTTATATTCGGCACTTGTTTAGTGGGTTCTAAGAACAGACACAATCGTGTATAAACTCCAGTCCTAATAATTTGATTTTTTCCCCTCCTTCTCCTCCCCGACACTTGGAGTTCATGATTCACCCTGGCCTGTGTTGTAGAATTTCCTTGGTCCCTTTGGGTCTGGACGACTGATCTGAAGAAAGCTGGTACCAACTCACCCATCTTCATCCAGATTTATGGGCAGAAGGGGCGGACAGATGAGATTCTCCTGAATCCCAACAACAAATGGTTCAAACCAGGCATCATCGAGAAGTTTAGGGTAGGAAGGGGATGGGATGGGAGGGGAGGGAGATGGGAAAAGAGATGAGAGAGATACAGGACATGAGGATTCCAGTTTTCCATACCAGATTTTGGACCCAGTTTAAAGACAAAAAGGTACCTCAGAGACTTTGGGCAGCAGTGACAAATTTGATGATTTATAGGCAATTTATTGAAAGCAATACAATCTATGTCTGCCCTTCTATCTGAAATAGTCTAAGGTGAAGCCTGTGGGTGGGCAGAGCAAAGGATAGAATGCTTGGAGCATTCAGGAGTAGCGTGAGTGGGGCAATCGTGGGCTCAGGGAAACATGTTAGATGGCTCAACCTGGCTGCATTCAACATAAGGCCCGACTTTTAAGGGGAAACATGAATTTTAGAGCATATGAAAGAAAATCCAGCTTTGAACTTTGCAGTATGTACACAGAGCAAGTCTTTGCCCTCAAAAGTGCTGCTTCGACCTTTGGGGAGAAGAATCTGTAATTGGCTGCTGTCCTCTCTGAGCGCCCCACTGATACCTCTATTCTACTATCAAATTCATTGGTCTTTATGTATTTGTCTTCCCTGCCAGACTCGGGCCCCTGGGGAAAGGGCATGGCTGCTGTATTGATCTTTTTGTCTGTCTCGGTGCCCAGTAGACTCCTGGGGCTGTGGCCCTGTGCTAATTTGCAGGGCTGCCATATGAATTTTGTTCCTGGAAGATCTCTTGGCTGAATCCCACTGTGGGTCAGTTATTTTTGTTCAGTTTTGCCAGCTCAGACTGAACACTAGTTTCACATAGCCATCTTGGTCCCATGAGCCACTGGTTACCAGAAACATGAGGGAATAGAATGAGTGTAGCTAGAAAGCAAACCCATCCTTACTAAGAAAAAGCAGCCAAAGGAGCACCCACCTACCTGTAGTCAGTTATGAGGACAGATGTATTTCCATGACAGCGTCCACACAGAATGTTTAATTTTTCCTTGTAGATGGAGCTCCCAGATCTCGGCAGGTTTTATAAGATTCGGGCATGGCATGATAGGCAGAACCCTGGCTCTGGATGGCATTTAGAAAAGGTAATACCTCAGAGGATTGGGAAGAGCCACAGCCATACTCCTTCATGATTATGCCATATATATTTACCTCTGTATTTGTTAGGATTGGAGGTGGGAAGAGCAGACATGGGCTGTATGTTGGGGACAGTTAGAGAGAGGTCTTCCAAAGTAAACAGAGAAACTGCTCAGGTGTCCATAGGTTTACATTCTGCCCTGTAATCCAGAAGTTAGTTGAATGTAGACTTCTAAGAAGCCAGGGAAAGAAAGAGAAGGCTGATTATCTTGCCTTCCCCAAGAGTCAGGTGAGGAGATGATTTGGCTTTCCCTAAGATGAGCTAGCAGAGAAGGTGTGGTGGCGCACACCTTTAATCCCAGCACTTGGAGGCAGAGGCAGGCTGATCTGTGAGATGGAGGCCAACTTGGTCTACAAAGAGAGTGCCAGGATTACACAGAGAAACCCTGTCTTTAAAAAATCAGACTAAACTAAACTAATATAAAACCAAGTAAACACAAAACTTAAAAAAAAAAAAAAAGACAGTAGAATGAGGATTCCAGGCCATGGGTGGAAATCCCTGGTAGATCCACTCGCCTACCTCAAGACTACCTCATTGTAGATGACCCTGATGAATACTCTGAATAAGGACAAGTATAACTTCAACTGCAATCGCTGGCTGGATGCCAATGAGGATGACAATGAGATTGTGAGGGAAATGACTGCAGAAGGCCCAACTGTGCGGAGGATCATGGGGAGTAAGTATGGAGCTGCTTGCTGTCCTGAGGAGGTGGCAGGGCTTTACTTGGTGGGCTAGTGGGGACCTGAATTCTTGTCTAGTGTGCATCATCCACCGTCTCAGAATGCTACAGTGGACTAATTAGGTTCCAGCCTCAAGACTGGCTGGAAGCATCCATTCCAGACCATGGTACTAGGAATTGTCTCTGATGAGTATGATATGGGGTAAAGGAGATGTATAGGTCTTTGAGCTGGTCATAAGAGGACAAGGGGAGTCTGCACTAAACAACAGTTACCCAGAGCCTCCTTGAAATTAAAGGGAATAACTTCTTCAAATTGTGAGATTTGGTGAATTCTCTCCACACAGTAAGGCTGGATCTGGATTTTTATGACACACTAACCACAGAACACTCATGTCCAAAAGACCTAGTAACAGCTCAAAGTAGAACTGGGGAAGCTCCTGCCTTGGTCAGACAGTTGATTATAGGCAGTCAGACCTAGAACAGGTCTTTAACTTATTGGTTCAATGACTGTTAATCCTGAGATGCTACCCCTACTTTTGTATATTCAGTAATATTTGTTTTGAAAACAAAACTATCATCTCTCTTTACATGAGATAACATCAAATGGTTTCCGTCCAATGGAGGCTTGGTAGAATGCATAGTCTGTCAAGGCAGAAATGCATCTGGTCTTACCTGATCTGTGTGTTTATGCCAGCATTGTGTCTGCAGGTCTCAGGTAGAGGGTCCTGGGACCTAGTCACTATCTGAGTCCTTCGAACCAGCTCTTACAATTTTAGCTCCTTGTTTTCCTCTCCTGAAGTTACCTAGCACTTCAATCTCTGAGCATTTGGTGGGGAGAGGTTGCTTTTTGAAGCTTTTCACAGCTTCAAACCACCTTTCTCAGGGTGCCTTATCTCTTATCTTACCAGGGGACTTGTTGACCTGCACATTGCTGGGCTCTGGGATAGAATTTCCAATTCATTGGGTCTGCATTAGGACCCCAGAACATGTTTGTCTTAGTTGGGGTTTCGATTGCTGTGAAGAGACACCATGACCACAGCAACTTTTATAAAGAAAAGTTGTTAATTGGGATGGCTGATTTACAATTTCAGAGGTTTGGTCCATTATCATGATGGGGAGCATGGCAGCATGCAGGCAGACATGGTCCTGGAGAAGCAGCTGAGAGTGCTTCATCTTGCAGGCAACAGGAAGTCAACTGACTGTCACACTGAAGGAAGCTTGAGCAAAAGGGACCTCAAAGCGCCCCCTCTTCCTCCAACAAGGCCACACCTCCTAATAGTGCCACCTTTGGGGGCCATTTTCTTTTAATTTACCACAATGCTTACCCAGCAAATTTTGAAAATAGCACTGCATAACCCACTCCCACTCCCCACCAAACCACACTGAGAACCACCATCACTGAGGATGTCCCATTTCTCTGCTGTTTTAAATTCCAGAATTTTCTTGCTGTTTCTGTTCTTGTCTCTTCCATCAGACATTTTGGTTCAATCTTTAAAGTCATTTAGATTCTCATTTTAGTGAGGTTATCCAAAGGAAACATCTGCCAGTTTAACCTAGAATGCCCAGAATGTTCTTTGGTCTGTGCCTCAATTGAAGCATGACTTTCTCTCAAGAATCCTCTGTTTTTGGTCATCAAAATCCATGGGGGACAGAGTAGAGGCACATCCTCTCGACTCACTCTTGCATCTCCAGACCCTTGCTGTAGGCTCTTGGGACCCTCCTCCCCCAGTGAAGGTAGTGACATCAACTTTTGGTGTCCCATGGTCCTAAGGTCATATGTTGGCTTTCTGGGGCAGCTGTAACAAAACGTTGAATTGTGAATTTGGTAGCTTACACAACAGGAATTTGTTTTCAAGTAGTTCTGGGTGCTACAATCCAAGATCAAGATGTTTTCAAGGTTCATCTCTCCTGGCATCTTTCTCCTCCACCTAGAGGCAACAGTACTTGGGTCCTCAGGTCTTCTGGGTGCCTGCTCATCTATGTTCTTGTCTCTTCCTCTCACAAAGATGTCAGCAGAATGGATGAGGTCCCACCCATACAGCCTCATTTTACCTTAATTATCTTTTAAAGTTGCCATCTCCCAAAGGTCTTAGAAATCCTAGGGGTTAGAATCTCATCAAATGAATTTGGGTTTCAGTGCAGCCCATAATAGGCAATATCTCTTAAAGCATGCTTAAGGGTCAATTTATATGAATTTCCCCATGGTGTTTATTAAAATGCTGGTTCCTGGGCCAAAACCCAGCTATGCTAATTGTAGTCCTAGGGCTATGCTTGGTGTGTTAGTTAGGAAAGAGTCCCAATGAGCCATTATTTTGATCAGGTTGACCTGTGGACACGTCTTTTGGGATTTGTCTTGATTGTTAATTGATTAGGAACATCTATTGACTGGGTCCTACACTGTAAGAATGAGCAGGAAGCCGCTAAGGCTTGTTTATTCTCTCATTGCTCGTGACTGTGGATGTGGTGTGACTAGCTGCCTGAGTTCCTGCCTTGACGTCCCTGAAACAATGGACCATAACCTGGAATCATAAGCCACCTAAACCCTTTCTTCCCAAAGCTGGTTTTGATTAGGGTATTTGTCCCAGCAACAGAAATGGACACGGCTAATGAGAATGTTAGATAGAGCACCTCTTGCCTTTCCCAGCCTTTGTGGGACCCGATCCATCACCGAGTCCCTCTGGCACCATTGTCTCCACATTGTGCCAGGGTCATTCCATTCTCAGTGTGAGGGGATCAGTTTGAGAATCAAATCCACATATGATTATCCGTGCAGAGAAAAAGCTCTAAAATCAGGTAGAGAATGAGTGGACTAGACAGATGATAAGCTCATTATATCACTTGAAAGGGGAACTGCAGGGCGTGGTGTGTAAATGCCATGGAAACCAGCTGTGGTAAACTTCCCACCTGGGCAGCCATTGTCCGAAAGGCAAAGTCCATCCAAGCCAGGGCAAGGAGTCTCACAGTAGAGGTCGTGGGAGGAGATGGTTTCCACAGACTCCATATTGGCTGTGCATAGAATGCAGGCTTTTGTGGCTGTAATTTGAGTGTTGTGCTGTTAAAGAACCATTTTAATGAGGAAAACAAAATAGTGATTAATATAGACAGAATTGCCGTCTGTCTGTCCTGGCTATAAAGACAGTCTGATGCCCTGTGCCAGTTTTTGGTGGTTCTTTGGCACCTCTGCTAACTCAAATTCCTTGAACTCACTTGCTCTTTTTGGCTCATAAAAATTTCCTTTCCTGCTTAGAGCACATCCCTGTCTTTTCTCAGATCTCCTGTGGTCCACACTGTTCCTTGGACCACTACTCAGAGCCAAAGGCAATGTCCCATTCCTCTAGTAGGTAACAAATAATGTGCATGGCTGGGCTGTGGTGGCACAGGACTTTAATCCCACCATTTGGGAGGAAGAGGCAGGCAGATCTCTGAGTTTGAGGCCAGCCTGGTCTACAGAGGGAGTTCCAGGACAGGCACCAAAGCTACACAGAGAAACCCTGCCTTGGAAAAAAAAAATAATATGCATGGTTTCCCAGAGACCTTTAATGGAGAGTCTTGCAGTCATGTACAAAGAGTAAATACCAATTTAAAATCAATCCTTAGCATCTGAAGCTGTGTGTTCCCAGTTTACTTACAAAATCATGGCCAGCCAAATAAGCAATTAATGTCATGCCTGGTTGTTCAGAGGATATGGGGAGTGATCGTACTGATTAGAGATGAGGAAAAAGCATGCACCAACTCACAATTATTTCCACCTAGCCTTTCCCTCAGGAGATGGCAACATAAATGAGATTCACTTTCTCCTCTTTGATTACACACTCCTGATGAGTGGGCAAGAGTCTGTTGGACATGAGTGTTGAATATTGTTGCTACTCGTTAATCAGATTGAGCCATAATTTTTAAATTAAAGCCCAAGAGGCTCTGGCACTTGCCCATCTGTTTACCATCTCTCACTGCTGATGACTAGCAATGTAATTATGTCCAATTGTCCACAGTGTCTTGCCAGGCAGAGTTTGGGACCTCAGTGTCTGGTGGGCTCAGAGGGACCCTTTCAGAGTAAGGGCTTGTCAGGACTTCCAAAGGAACAGATCTTAGACCTCTGGGACAAAGGGGATGAGGATCCCCAGGATTGGGATTTCTATGTTTGTTACCATTTTGCTTTCGGGAATTTTCCAGCAACATGACTACAAAAGCAAGACTAACCAGCAAATCAGGCTGGAACAAGGATAAGGTTGGAGGTTTTGATTTTCCCTTGGTTTCTTGTGTTGGCACACAACAGCCAATCTGTCCATTCCTCTTGTTATCATATCATATCACTGAGAACATGTTCCAGTCTGCTTTCTGTCAGTGTGACCAAAAAGCTGAGTTTAAACAAGGTAAAGGGAGGAAGTATTCCTTTTATCTCCCAGTTTCGGAGGGTTTAGTTCATGGGTGTTCCCGGCATGTGGGGAAGTGGCAGGAGGCATGTGGCAAACCAAAGTCACGTGGAAACTAGGAAACATGGTAATAGAGAGGTGGAGATGGAGAAGAAAGGGGCAAGTACAAAAATATAGCCTTCAAGGCATGCCTCCCAAGATCTATTTCCTCCAAGAGGCCCCACCTCACAAATTTTCCACCACCTTAGCAGCCTAATGTAGGAATCCATGAATGAATTATGAGACCAAAATCCTTATGGTCCTGTCACTCCCAAAGTCCTTCCTCTGAACAACACTGGGGACTGAGCTTTTGACATATGAGATTTTGGTGGTACACATAAGATCCAGACCCTAGCATAACATGTACAGCACTACTTATACAAAGGCATGTAGCATTTGAATTTTGAAAGTTTCCTGTGGGAGGCAGGGATGATTTAATTTTGAGAAATGTGATTCTGTGCGGGAGGTAATCTTGGGGGGCAAGAGATGTTTTCCTGAACTTCAACCATGCTTTAAGTGTCTACCAGAACCTGTTTTACTCAAGGCAGGCCTCCATGTACAATGCTTTTTCGCCTTCTGACAAATGCTTTGGCACAGACACCACATCTTCACGAGCCCACATGGTTCATGGTCAGATTGATTTTTCAGATGTCCCTATATGGAAATGAGTGCATTATTAAAATTGATTTTGTGCACTGTACTTCCCAGTGATTTGTCTCACTTCTGACATATTTCATATTCACTCTAGGTGGAGTATCAGTGAATAATGTTTCTTTTTAAAAACAGCTTTATTGAAATAAATTCATGTGTCATTCATTCCACAAACTAAAAGTTCACAAGCCATGACTTTTGATCTGTATTCGGCGGATCTGTACATCCATCAGCACCGTCAACTTCCAGAACATTTTCAAAGCCCTGAAGAAACCCCATGCCCATTAGCAGCCACACTTTCCCCCACTTAACTCTTGCCTTTGACAACCACTAATCTGGTTTGGGTTTCAGCAGCTTCGTCTCCTCTAACAAATGGAGTCACACATGTTTACTTCCATTAGTGTGTGCTCGAGGTCCCCCATCTTACAATGTATTGGTGTTTTTTGTGTATTTATTTAGTGTATGAGTGTGCAGGTTTGTGCATGCCCTGGCTCACATATGACCATTAAAGGAGAATTCTTGAGAGTTGGTTGTATCCTGACACTTTGTGGGAGCCAGGGATCCAATTCATGCCACCAGCCCTGTGTACCAGTACCTCTACCTACTAAACCGTATTTCTGGCCCATCATTTCCTTTAATGGTACTCCATTGTGTGGATGTAACATGCTCAACCGTTGAGCACTTAAGTTGTTTCTGCTTCTTGGTTATTGTGAGCATTGCTGCCCTGGCATTCATGCTCGTGTTTTTGTATAAACATGCTTTCTGGTCTTTGGATGTGTAACCTGAGTCAGATGGTAACTCTCCTTGTAACCTTTTGAGCAACTGTTGAGCTATTTTTCAAAAGATAGGCATATTTTCACCAGTATCATGGGAGGTTCCTACTTGTCTAGATCTTGCCCACTCTTGCTGTCTTCCTTTTTGAGGGTTACTTTGCCATGTTACATGAGTTTGAGGAAAATCTTATCAAGTTCGACAAAGAAGTCAACTGTGATTCTAATAGGGATTGCATCAGAGTAGTTCTGTTTGGGGACTATTGATGTATTAACAATATTAAATCACACAGTCCATAGACATGGACATTTCCATGTCCATTTATTGAACCTTTAATCTCAATACTATTTTGTAATTTTTAAAGTATAAAATTTTTACTTGTTTAGCTAAATTCATTTCTAAATATTTTGTTCTTTTAAAAAGACATTTATTTCCATTTTTACTTTTATGTATGTAAGCACGCATGTGTACACATGCACATCATATGTCTGAGTGCCTGTAGAAACCAGAATAGGCATCACAGGCAATTGTGAGTCACCTGAAGTGGGAGCTAGGAACCAAACTTGGAGCTTCTGGAAGTGTAGATTTCTGATTTTCTCACCTCTACTTCTCAAGTGCACGATTACAGGCATGTGCTGCCACATCCAGTTTGTGCAGTGCTGAGGACTGAGGCTTTGACCTTGTTAGTCAAGGACTCTTCGAACTGAACTACATCCTCAGTCCAGAAATGGTTTCTTAATTTCATTTTCCAGTTATTTATTATGAAAGAGTAGATTTTATACTCTACGACTTTGCTGAACTTTTGGAGGCTCCCTTATGACTCTCTAAATACACAGTCCTGTCATCCACGAGGAGACGCAGCTTTCCTGTGGCCTTTACACAGCCTGGATGCCAGGGTAACTTCGCTCATCTTATTGCCTTGCTCGAAGATTTCTAGAATCATGTTGAACTTTTAAGTGTAGGTGTTTCATAGATGACCTTTATGAGCTGAAATTCCCTTTTGTTCCTTTTTGAAAATGGGTTTTTATCATGAAAGGGTATGTCAACTTCTTTTTGTGTGTCTATTGAGATGATCATGTGATTTTTGGTTTTTATTCTATTAGCATGACATATTACATTAATTGGTTTTTAGAAGTTAAACCAAGTTATAATCCTGGGATAAATTCTATCTTGTCATAGTGTCTGATTCTGTGTGAACTCCAATTAGGCATTTTATTTTATTTAACTTCTTACTATATCAAACATTTCTTATTTAAGTTATACATTTGATTCTTATTGAAAATAATGTATACAAAATATTCTGATCATGGTTTCCCTTCCCTTATTTTCTCCCAAATCCTCCCCACCTCTCCACCTATCCAATTCTTTCTTTCTTTCTCTCTCTTTAGAAAATAAACAGTATTGTAAAATGAATAAACCAGAATTTAAAAACACAAAGAAAAAGCACAAGAAACACACACACACACACACACACACACACAGAGAGAGAGAGAGAGAGAGAGAGAGAGAGAGAGAGAGAGAGAGAACCAAAACCCCAAAACATAACATTGCAAAGTATTATATACAAGCAAAAGACTAACAAGGTTAAAAAAAACAAAAAACAGCAATGCAGTCTGAGACAAAAAAAAAAAAAAATCTCTAAAATCACCATTCAGGTTGTTTTGTGTTGGTTATCTATTGCTGGGCATGGGGCATTCCCTCCAGTCAGACTCCATTGAATAAAACTGATTTTTTCCTTTGCATGTATTTGTCAATTGGAGATAGCTTTTTAATTAGAAATGAGAGCTTATATTTACTTCCCCCTCTCAGTGCTGGGAACCCCTCTGGCCCAAAACTGTGTAGTCTCTGTGCATGCTGACACGTCTTTGTAAGTTCATACATGTAACAATCTTGTTGTGTCTGGAAGACACTATTTTCTTGATGTCATCCATCCCCCCTGGCTCTTAGGATCTTTCTGTCTCCTCTTCTGCATAGTTCCTTAGCCTTGGTGGGAAGAAATGATGAAGGCATCTCATTTAGGATTGAGTGTTCCAAGGTCTCTTACACTCTGCACATTGTCCAGTTATTGGTCTCTGAATTAGTCCACATCTTTGGAAAGAAGCAGCTTCTCTTATGATGGCTGAGTGAGACACTGATCTATGGGTATAGCAGAATGTCATCAGGAGTCATTTTATTGTTATGTTCCTTTTGTAGAACAATAGTATTTGGCTTTCCCCTAAGCCTGTGGCCTATCTAGTCTCAGGTTCTTGGTCACCTGAGAAACTTGGTAGCTTCAGGCTTGGGTTCCATCTCATGGAATAAGCCTTAAATGCAATAAGACAGTGGTTGGTTATTCCCACCTTGTTTGTACCACTATTGCATCATAGTATCACGCAGGCAGGTCACCATTGCAGATCACAGGGTTTATAGCTGGGTTGATTTTTACCTTTCTACTCTGGTAGCATGCAGAGTACCTTCCAGTACCATAAATGTTAGTCAGTAGGGGAAACGGCTCTAGTGAGACACCAGCTCAACTTCTTCATGTTCAGGGAGTTGTTATGTAAGTGTTGTCTTTAGCACTAGGGCCTTGCCGTCAGTTCGTGTAGAGTACCAATAGCCTTAGAATAGTCTTGAGTTGTTTGGGGATTTTCATGGGTTCCCCTTAGCCAACAATTCAGTTATATGTAACTCACTCCTGGAACTGGAGGTGTCGCTTTGTGGCAAAAGATGTCTAGTTGGGGCTTTGTCTCTTCTGCTATTTGGTGACTCCATTTAGATTTCATATCTAAATGACATTTCTATTGTGGTAGGTTTCCATATGACCTCTAAATGGTATCAGTTGTTCCTCTTCATATTCTCTCTCTTCCCTACTTCTTCCCTCCTTCTCTCCATTTAATCCTTTTGTTCCAGTCTCTCCATAATGATATTTTCTATTCCCCCTTCCTTTTGAGATCCTTCCTGCCCCCAGTCCTTGCTCTACATCTAATCTCTGTGATTATACAGATTGTAGCATGCCTATCAAAGGCTTAAAAGCTAACATTCATATAGAAGAGAATGAATATTATATTTGTCTTTTGGGGTCTGGGTCACCTCACTCAGGGATTTTTTCTAGCTTTATATATTTACTTGCAAATTTCATGATTTCGTTTTTAAACAGATGGATAATATTCCACTATGTAATGTGTCACATTTTCTTTATTCATCTATTGATGGACATCTAGGTTGTTCCCAATTTCTGACTGATATGAATAGAGCAGCAATGAACATGGGTGAGCCAGTGTCTCTGTGGTAGGATGCAGAGTCCCTTGGGTATATGCTCAAGAGTGGTGTAGCTGGATCTTGAGGTAGATCTATTTCCAGTTTCCTGAGAAACCATCACACTGATTCATAGTGTATAATTCTTTTTAAATTAACATAATTTCTTTATTGATTCCTTGGGAATTTGTTGTTGTTGTTTTTTGTTTGTTTGTTTGTTTTTTGGAGCTGAGGATTGAACCCAGAGCCTTGCACTTGCTAGTCAAACGCTCTACCACTGAGCTAAATCCCCAACCATGCACCCTAATTCCACTCACTTCCCAGTCTCCCAATATTCTCCCCTCACCCCTGCAGTGTCTCCACAGAAGGAAATTTTTAGAAAATCAAACCAAAACAAAGCAAACAAAACAAACAAACAAACAAACCACTCTTCACTTCTCCATTTTTCCCCTGCCTCTCCAACACCTCTTCATTTGTCCTGGTGACACTGGGAGTGATCTCACATAGTACCCCCTTTTGTCCAATCAGCTTTACTAGCAAATGTTCATTACAATGAGTCATTGGTCTGGTTCAAGGCCTCTGGTTTCTGCTATACCATCGTCACTGGATCCTCACCAAAACTACTCTAAGATATCCCACAGCCACCCCGAGTCATGGAGATGCCTCGAATATTGTTCTATAGGACCAATCCCTTCACGAGCTCCAGCCGGTCCTAGATAATGTAGATGTTAGGGAGGGCCAACCCAAGGCATGACTGTGGGCCTGGGTGGTAGCTGAGCTGGTCAGTCTGGGCCACTGGGTTCCTCAGACACCTGCCTGAGCAGAATTCCATAGTGCATAAATCCTTATCTGCATTGCAATATTTGGTTTACAGCTATTGTGTTGAGAATTTTTGCATTTATATTCATAAGAGACACTGGTCTGTAGATTTATTTTCTTATTATGTCATTGCCAGCTTTGGTACTAAGAATGTGTGGGCTTCATAAAATGAATCCCCTAAGATGATTACTACCCTTTGTTACAAACTTGGCTGGAATGAGTCGCCCAGGAGAGTGAGATACACCTCTGGGTATATCTTTTAAGTCATTTCAAAGAGGATTAACTAAGAAGGAAAGGGTCACCTTCATTGAAGAGATGTCATTCCATGGGCTTAGGGCTTAGATGGAACCAAAGAGGGAAAAGGAAAAGGTTGTCTAAGCATTGGCTTGTTGCTCCTGTCTGTGCCATCAAGTCTGAACAGGAAGCCTCACACTCTGGCTGCCACCGCCATGAGCTGCTGCCACGGGCTGTATTCTCCTACACTGTGAGCTGACATAAGCCTCTGCTTCATGAACTTGCTTTTGTGTTTGGCTATAGCAATGGGAGAAACAACTAGTAGAGAACACTGGCACTTAGGAGTCAGGCTGTTGTTGTTGTAGCGGGAAACCTGAGCATGTGGTTCTTAAGCCTTTGGAACTGGTTTGAGGAAGGAATATGGGTGAGTTTGGAAGTGAAGGCTGGGGAAGCCCCAGAATTCTGTAAGCTGTTTCAGCAGGAGAAAGGAAGACCAGGCTGCCAGTAGAAACGTTAACGGGCAAGGTTATACTTAGAAGGGTTCACAAGGAAATAATGATGCTATCAAGAATGGAGCTAGAGGCCATGCATGTTCTGTTCTGACCAAGAAACTGGCTGCATTCTACCTATATCCTGAAAACTCGGTTGGGGCTGAATTAAAAAGCAATGGAGTAATTTACTTCATGGGAAGAAACTTCAAACTTGAGTGGAGCATGCAGGCTCTGGCATGGTTTACTGCTTACTGCGTTTAGTGAGGTCTGTAGTGAGAATTCAAAGCATAAAGTGGACCAGAAAGAAGTGAGAAAAAAAAAAAACCCACATAGTTTGGAAAGAAAAGGAGTGTCGATCCAGTTAAGGTCACAGGCAAGGCAGGTGTGGACAGTGTGGTATTATTAACACTAAAGTAAATCAGGGACCTTACACCTGGACAAAAGTAAGTGTGCCTCAGGTGTGAGATCCTACTCACAGAATTGTAAGATTGTGGTACTGCTTGGAGTTTGACTGGGTACATTTGGCATTATGAGATGAGCATAGATAGGTCTTTTGGTCAAGGGTAGAGCATTATGGATTACAGAGTTGTGTTTAAATGTCAAGTTGACAAGGATTGGATTTGTGATGATTAATCTTCATCATCAATCTGACTAGGTTTAGAATCACCATGGAGACTGACATACACTTCTGGGTATGTCTTGAGGGTATTTTAGAGGAGATTAAGGGAGAGAGACCTACCCAGATTGAGAGAGGCCCACACAGAATGATGTGGAACCATCACATGAGCCAAGGGGTAGACAGAGCAATAGAGGGAAAGGAGGAAGGGAACAGAACATGAGCACTCACATCGCTGCTCCTGAGCCCATTTGTGGATGAGGGAGCAACTTCATGCTTCTGCGGTCACAGCTGAAAGCACTCTTTCAAATGCCTTCCTGCTGGGATGGGCTGAGTCCCTTTCACCCCTGAACCAAAATAAACATCTTCTCCCTTAAGTGTCTTCTCATAACTCGAAGAAAAGTAAATTAATATACCGACTCTTCTCTTGCTACACACTCTTTAGAAATTTTTTTTCTTTACATGTATAGTAGCTTTCTGCAGTAAGACATGCAGTAAGGGCACGGGCTTTTCTTTGTGAGTAGTTTTTTTTGTTTGTTTTTGTTTTTTAAATCATTCAATCTTTTTACTCTATGAGTCTGTCCCATCGCAAGTCAGTTTTGGTGGTCATTCTTTACCTTCAACCTACTTATGCTGCAGGATCTAAAGTACATCTCTTTGTGGGGAGATATTTAGATCCATATCCATTTGGACAGTCTCTGTTTAGCAGATTCCCTTTTGATGTTCAACGAACGACAGTTTTCAAACGTTTCGTCTTGTCCTTTCTGCCTCACACCTAAGCAGGCTGGTGGGAACACATGGGCCTCTGTCCGTCGGCCCTGGTGGGAATTTTGTGCTACCTGGATTATTACAGGATCATTTCACCCCAATCTCACCCCTTACCAACCATAAATCCTCAAGCTCTTCGCTGCCTCAATACATCTGTGGACCTTCTTCGAAGCCTGTGAAGCTCCCAGAGGCCCTCCTTGTGTCAACAATGCATCTTACGTTGGCTGGCTGTGCGTAGTGTCATTGGCCTCCGTCTCTGCAGGCTGCCCACCGTAGTCTGATGTTTTTGGTTGAAACATTAAGTGCATTTCCAAATAATACATCACATTTAATGTAATTACCAATATGGTAAGATTTACATCTGTTATGTTTTCTATAGCTTGTATTTTTGGCTCCCTCAGTTCTTACATTATTATTATTATTATTATTATTATTATTATTATTATTATTATTTTAGGATAGAAGAGGTACCACACTTAACCATGTAGGGATAGTGTTGTTGGTTATTTTTTACTCTTTCGGGAGGCCGACCACCCAAGCTCCCAAATAAACAACACACAGAGGCTTTTTCTTACTTATGAAAACCTGGCCTTAGCTTGGCTTGGTTCTTGCCAGCTTTCCTTAACTTAACTTAGCCCACCTACCTTTGGCCTCTGGGCTTTTCCCATTCTCTTACTTCTGTAAATCTTACTCTTACTCACGCTTGCTGTGTGGCTGGGTGGCTGGCCCCTGGAGTGCTCTCCTTCTCTGGCTGCTCCTTTGTTTCCCAGATTTCTCCCTCTATATATTCCCTCGGCCTGCCAGCCCCATCTATCTTTTCTCCTGCCTTGCTGATTGGCCAGTTCTTTATTAGATCATCAGGTGTTTTAGACAGGCACAGTCACACAGCTTCACAGAGTTAAACAAATGCAGCATAAACAAAAGTAACACACCTTACAATAATATTCCACAATAGGAGAGGCACTTCTTTAACATTACATAGATTTTATAAGCACCATCTCTCTTTCTTTGTTGCTTCTTTTACTACATATTATTTCAGTTACTTTCTAAATAGTCTCCCCCAAATTACAATCCACAGCTTAACTTAGAACAACATAGTTCAAAGTAGCGTCAACTTAATTTTAGTAATGTATAAACTTCACCCCATGCACTTTCCTACATACAGTTGTTGTCATTTAAACTGTGCCTTTGCCTGGGATATGTGACACCCTACACGGAAATTTTGTATTTTTACATATGGAAGACGCATCAGTGCGTTTTTATAGCTATTATTCTCTGCTGTTGTGTTTTTATATAAACTATGAGAAGACATGTTTAAAATGGAAAAATACATGTACAGTATCATCGTCATTATTGCTTTATCTTTTCTCCTAATACTCCAGTGAATTCAAGTTACTGTCTAATGTGAAGATCTCCCATTAATACTTGTTACAGAGAATGCCTTTTATTGACGGAAGATTCCTGAAGTACTTGTTCGTTTTGGAATGCTTTAATTTCTCTTTCATCCCCAAAGGGTAGTTTTAGTGGATATAGAATCCTTGGATAATGGTCATTTTCTTTCAGCTTATTGAAAGCATCCCACTGCTTTCTGGTTTCCATAGTTTTGGATAAAAAGTTGTTGGTTAATTTTTATGGCGTATCCCCTGTGCTCAATTTCCTGCTGCTCCTTTTTAAGATTTCTTCTTTGTCTTTGGCTCTTAGAAGTTTTATTATGATGTGTTTACAAGTAAATCTCTTTGGATTTTTTCCTATTCAGAGTTCATTTTATGTAAAATGTCAAATATACAGATTAATGTTTTTAACTCAAATTTGGGGAGTTTGGGACCATTTTATCTTCAAATATTCTTTCAATCCTTGTCTACATCTTCCTCATCATTGCTCCCACCAGATTTCATGGCTTTAAATAGAATGCATCTGCCTATGATGACTAAAGTCTTATCACCAGACCTGGGCCCTCCAGATGTATTTAACTGCCATCTCGACTTCCGTTTTGTAAACATCTAACTGGCATCTCAAATGTATAGTGACCAGAACAGAACCTTGATTTCCATTCCCAAACTCACCCCTACCACAGCTCTCCTCCACCTTATTAACAATTCTATCCACTCGCTGCCAAGACCAAAACATGGCTTCTCCTTCTCTTTTTCTTGATTACCTATCTGGTCTATCACCAAGAAGTGCCTTCAAATTACACCACCTGCCTGTTGCTTTCTCTCTATTTCCACTGAACTAGTTCTAGGTGCTGCTTTTCTTCCCCTCGGACTCCACAGGGAGTTCATCAACAACTCAGTTTTAAGAAGGGTCTTCCCTCTGAAAATTAAGGTGTGGGAAGTCTGAAGCCGGCCTCAGAAATTTGAATTCTTGTAAACATTTCCCATGGGTTTCTGATGATTGACAGACATGAAGGGTCTCTCTGGTTTGTCTAAACCAAGGCTTAGCATGAGTTAGCTCCCAAGTGGCTCACTGCAGTGGGGTTTGGGAAATTGAGTTGAGGGACGAGGTCATCCCAGGTAACAGCTAAAAGAGGTGGATGCAGAGGTTAGGTACAGGAGCAGAGACAGACAGCCAATGGTGTCCCCTTTTCTGTCTGTCAGTGGCCCGATACCGTGTGACTGTATGCACAGGGGAACTTGAAGGTGCGGGAACAGATGCCAATGTCTACCTCTGCCTTTTTGGTGATGTGGGGGACACAGGGGAGCGACTACTTTACAACTGCAGGAACAACACCGACCTGTTTGAAAAAGGCAATGTAAGTTGCAGTGATGAGCTGCCTTCCTCCCAGCCCACCCCAGCTTTGTCTTCCTATCTTCCCTGTTCTTTCAAAGTAGAGCTAATGGCTGGTGTCAGGACCTCAACAATGAGGTAACATCTGTCCTGGGTGAGGGGAGTGGGGTCCTAGGGACTCCAGGTAGGAGCCACTTGAAAGACACAGAGATATCTGGTTGATTGAATCCTTGAGCAAATTTGGCTCACTGTCATTGACGGCAACTACAAGGCTCCCAGTATTATGCACCTAGAAGCTGGAGAGCCACTGTGGAGAAATTGTGGTCTCCTACCCTCCCCTCAGGTTGGGAAGGATGATGGGCATCTCAAGTGTATCCTAGAGGAACCAGGCTGGGAGAAAATAGAAGATAATACACATTTTCTATTAGACATGGTCACTGAGGGAAGCTTGTTCATATCTTCCTTCCTTCCTTCCCTCCTTCCTCCCTTCCTCCCTCCCTCTCTTCCTTCCTTCCTTCCTTCCTTCTTTAATTTCTTCCTTCAAGAAACCAAGAAAAACACCAGACATGGGTGTGAAAGAACTGAGATCTATTGCTAGCCACAATACAGTGTATCAGGTATCCCCCTAGGTCACCACAACCATCACGTGGCTTTAATCTGGGCCAAAGGGCTGCAAACAAGTGGAGAAAGTGTCATATAGGTCTAGGGAAAGTCAGCCTTGGGCCACTCACGGCCCTCTCCTATACTTTGCTTGTATCTAAATGAAGGCAAGGATGCCAACCTGTGCCTCACCATTGTGGAGGTTATGGAGGACTGATAGACTGCACAGGGTCAGATGTGGTCCTCAGCACACAGTAGATGCCCAGGAAAGGGTCGTTGTTCCAGTGATGTGAAGTGGGGGATGTGTGGGTGGAAGGGATTTGTAGATTCTCTGTATCTCCTTCCTCCATTTTTTCTTGGCACGAGAGAATTCAAGTAGAAGACTGAGACAGCTCAAGGGTGAGCATTTGAAGGCTGTGCTGGTAAAGCCCTTCTGAGCAGGAAACTGTAGGTAGGCTTTGCTCCACCTGGGGAGGGGTAAAGAGGCCATGGTTGCATGTATTTTATATTTCTGTTCCCTATGGTAGCTTGTGTGTCCCCGTGAAAGAATTGTAGCTCATCTTTTCAGCTCTGCCCTTGCATTTCTGGAGTATGCTGGTGTTGGGTCTCAGGGGAGTCACTGTCTACGTGACTTTGCTGTCTTTTCTTTCCCAAAGGCTGATGAGTTTACCATTGAGTCTGTCACCATGAGGAAGGTGAGGCGAGTGAGGGTCAGACATGATGGCAAAGGCTCCGGTAGTGGCTGGTACCTGGACAGGGTGCTGGTGAGAGAGGAAGGGCAGCCCGAGAGCGACAACGTCGAGTTCCCCTGCCTCAGGTATGCGTGTCCTCTGCCTTCCTATCTTCCAGCTGGTGTTAGAGAAAGACTCATCCTCTCCCATGGAGCAGTGGGGAAAACAGTGGTTCAGAACGGCACTCGGTGAAGGAGTGAAGTGGCCTTGTAGGAGGTGTGTAGACCTGAGCCTCACATTTCTACCCCACCCCTGCTGGGCAGAGGCGCTCCAGTGGACATCTAGTGCCAACATGATGCTTTTTCTCATAAAAACAAACAAACCAAAAAAGCCCTGACATTTCTTTAATTTAAATGATTTGTTAGAGGGTTAGCCAGATGTAGAATGAAATATGGATACAAGTTGGATTTTTTTGTTTTTGTTTTGTTTTGGTTTGGTTTGGTTCTTTTGTTTTTGTTTTTGTTTTGTTTTTGGGGTTTTTTGGTTTTTTGTTTTTGTTTTTTTGTTTTTTTTGTTGTTGTTTTTTTGGTTTTTTTTCCGAGACATGGTTTCTCTGTGTAGCTCTGGCTGTCCTGGAACTCACTCTGTAAACAAGGCTGGCCTTGAACTCACAGAGATTCGCCTGCCTCTGCCTCCCTGAGTGCTGGGATTAAAGTCATACACCACCACCGTCTGCCTGGATTTCTGTTTGAGTAATCTGATCACATTTCTTGCCTGGTTTCACCATTTCAAGGAATCTGACTTTGTTTGCATTTCCTTCTCTCAAGAGCGAGGAAAAGTTTCTGCACTATTTTTTTTAAAGTGTTCCTTGCACAACCAGCAGCTCCTGGTGATTCCTAAAGTTGCCAAAAGAGGCATTTTAGAACAAGGAGAAATATCAGTGTTTTGTGAAAACCCACTGGCTCTCATTCACCTGTGTTAATACCTAGGAGGAGCACACTGCCAGATTAACTTGGGGCCTGAGACCACACACTGATTCATTTTTCATCTGAGCTGTGTAACTCCCATAGTAGGGAGGGCAAAGTAATTCTGAGCTATTTTAAGTGTGTGTGTGTGTGTGTGTGTGTGTGTGTGTGTACATGCCTGTGAGCTCCAGGGAAAGAGTCATGGAGCTACCAGCATGCTAACATCCATTTAGCAGCACCTCATGACAAAACTAGGTTGAAGCATTTGAAGCTGAAAGGAAACAGCTTTTTAAAACTATATCTATTAATACTTCTAAGTATTCAGGTAGCAACAAAAGCATGTGTCATGGTTTCCTTTTACCTCTTGGGAGGGGCTAGGGATAGATAAATGGAGTTGACAAGGAATAACAGGTGAGATTTTCTGATGACTGCTGGACTATCTGTTTCCACTCATGGCCAGACAACATCCCAGCCATCCCTCCTATGGGCTCTGTGACTATGGGAGCCATCAGTGACCTTAGCAAGACAGAGAAGGAGAAAGTCCCAATGGTTCAATTTAAGGGACGGTAGCTAACAGTCTGTGGTTCCCAAATCCTCTATCACCATTGCTGGGGATGACACCATGAATCTGAATCTATGTGTCTGGAACATCTTTTGCATCTTTCTGAACCACAGCCCTATAGCCTACATAAATGAGCAGCATTTTAGTGTTTGCCAATACAAGCCGACAGCAAGGTCCCTGGGGAGTGGGAGCCCTTGGGATTTGGGTATGAAATAAGTAAGAAGAGCTGAGGAAAGCATGGTTTTATCTCACTGTCCCTGGGAAGGGGTCATTATTCAGGAGGCCCGAGCTACATGCCAGAAGGGGCAGAGAGGAGGTGACACCTTGGCTTCCTTTATGAGCTGTAGGCCCTGGCTTCCTTTACAGGCTTATGTGTTGGTTTGAATGCATTAACGACAAATTCAAGTCACCAATAATGCATAGGTGCAACATCAAGGGAAATAAATTAAAAAGCTTACCCTTTGCTGGGATGTTGTGTATGCTGTGAATGAGTTGCTCTGATTGGTTGATAAATAAAAAACTGATTGGCCAGTAGTCAGGCAGGAAGTATAGGTGGGATAAACAGACAAGGAGAATTCTGGGAAGAGGAAGGCTGAGTCAGGAGATGCTAGCCTGCTGTCCAGGGAGCAACATGTAATGGCATACAGGTAAAGCCACAAAACACATGGTGACATATAGATTAACAGAAAAGGGATGAGTTTAAATGTAAGAGCTAGTCAGTAGTTAGCCTGAGCTAATGGCCAAGCAGTTATAAATAAGCCTCTGTGTGATTATTTTATAAGCAGGGACCAGGCAGCATGGGAGAAACTTTCAGCTACAACCCTTGGCATAATTTAATCTATAGAGAGACCAGTTTGAACTCTTTACTCCCTCTTCCCAGTTTTTCCTGTTGTTCCAGTCTGTCTGTTGTGTGGGTTTGAATCTGCAAAGCACCGCTGCTGGATTTTCCACCCTTTTTTCTTTAAGTTTGGATTGTGGTGCACCAGAATCGGAACCTCTTCACTCTTTCCCAGTTTCAGAACTCCCACATTGCATCCCATGGCTCTCTGTAGGGTCATGCTCCACAGTTTAAGAAGCCAGACCCTAGAGAGCAGTGACGGGCACTAGGTTACAAACTAGCCTACCTATGGGATATATATAACGTGTACTTGCACAACAGGCTTACTTTTCCGGCTTGGCCTCTGAGTTCTAAGGGAAAGATGCCTTGCAGGTGGATGTCCCCTATTTCTTCCTCTGACGAACAGCCAACAGAGGGCTGGAGCCACTGCTCAGTATGACATATTGATGAGACATAGATATCAACCCCAAGCCCTGAAAACCAGACTGGCCTTTTCCTGAGGTCAAATCTCATCCATCTTTGGAGATTCCTGTTCAACTTCCTTGCCACAGGTCCTTCTCCTTTCTCTGAGTCCTTACAGCACTTCCTTTGTTCAAGCCTACCCTCTGTGCCTCATTTAGTCTATGCTATCTCCTTGGTCATGCTGTGGGCTGTCAGCAGCCTGAGCTGTGTTATCCTAGTGTCTCTCTTTCTGCTTTCTCCCAGATAGAGCCCCGTCACAGCGCCACACACAGGTGACCCTGAGAAGATGTGTTTGACAATAACAGTGACCTTTCGTCATGGTCCTGTGGCCTGTCCTTGCCAACCTCATTTACCGGCAACTCTGTCTCTCACTTGCTGTATTCCATCTACATGGGCCTTTCAGCAACTCTTGGACTTCCATCCCAAGCTATGTCTTTCCCTCGGGATGCTCCTCTCTCTTTTCCTGGCCAACGTCTTGTCATCTTTCCAATCTCAGCCAGCCATCAACCTTCTCCAGAAAGTCTTCCTCTGGTATACATTGGAATACTTTGCTAGGAGATCTCAAAGACCCACTTTCTTTTGCTGAACTCAAAACTCTGGGCCTCTTGGTGACTCTGCATGAGGGATGTGATGGTTGGAGTGTTGCCTGTTCCATTCAGAGAACTAACAGTCCACCTCATTTCTCCCAAGGTGGCTGGACAAGGATAAGGATGATGGGCAGCTGGTTCGAGAGTTGCTTCCCAGTGACAGTAATGCTACACTCAAGAGTGAGTTGTCTCCATGACCAAGTGATGGGTGTCCCGAGGGCATGTCAGGTGCCTCTTCAGCTAAATAGGACCTAGACTTTCAGAGAAGACACATCTTCACTTTGTTTCATGAAAACAGCACAGGGTGGTGGAGAAAAGAGGCATTGATGGAGGTCTGGAAACTTCTCATGTGTCTGTGTTTGAATGCTCTGTCCAAGCATGGCCATGGTGTTAGGCCCTGAATGAATATGAGTCAGCAGAGCAATAAGAACAATAGCACCAGCTGATGGCACCAAGCACGGGGACCCTGGTTTGTGAGAAAAATGCATTTTTTTAAAGCTGAGGCTCAAACCCAGGGCCTTGCGCTTGCTAGGCAAGCGCTCTACCACTGAGCTAAATCCCCAGAAATGCATTTTGAAGGGACTGTTAAATGAGGACTTTTAAACTGCTGAGCATTGTCCTGGAGCTCTGGAGTTTTCCTTACTAGTGATATGTGTCCAGATGCTGTGGTCTAACCATGCACTTTAGATAATGTTTAAAAGGGACACACCTCCAGAGTCCAGTAGCGCAGCACTCCATGTTTCCCTGGTGTAACTCATCTGAGCCCTGCAATAACTCCAGAGGGAGGCAGCTGTCCATTTGTCGTAAGGGGAAACCAAGGCCTGGAAGATGTAGATACTAACATTTACCTTTACTAAGGTCAGATCACACAGTTGAACTAGAACATCCAGTGAAGGGCTCAATGTCACAAAGCCTAAGAACTAGAAAGAAGCTCACGAGGAGAGGTCACTCATGTTTACAATAAGAGGATATGTGCCCCATGACCGGAACACTCAGGCCTGTGGTTGCTGATGGAACCGGGATGAGTTCCCAGAACATCTCTACCTTAGATTGCTGTTCCTCCCACTGCAGCAGGCTCCCATTCCACCGTGTAGACAGACTCACCCTCCTGCTCTCCTAGTCAGAGCCTTGGAAAGGTTTATATAGGAAAGGACATAAGGAAGAAGTCTTCTGGTTCTTGCTGCATCTTCAGCAGCAAAGTCATCTGTTTCTCCTAGTGCCTGTGGATGTCCCTGGTGGAGCTGAGCTGACAGGTGGCTGCAGATGGCCCCAGGGGAGCTCTGTTGCAGATGGGCCCAGGCATGGGGTCTTGCCTTATTTTCTCTAGACTACATCCTAGTGGGAAGAGCCTACAGGAGAAATGAATGACTGGCCTTTAACATGCTCTTTGTTGTCTAAGAAACACACCCTGGAGCCTGCTGGACAACTAGAGCTTGGCTGGTGTTGTCCCATAACTTACGTTTTCCTCTGGTGTTCTTCATTCCACACACAGGCTGGTGCAGAGATTTCTGGGAGATAAAGTGGGATAACATTGCACGGTGTCCTATAAGGGGAGGGAGCAGCTTTAAATACATACCAAGATTTTATGCCTGGATGGTGACTTTATTGTTACCATCTTGTGTCAAATGCCTGACCTTCTGAGCTCTACATCCCTTGCCTGTAAGGTTGGAATGAGAATACTTAGCAATAATAGCATAGAACGTTTGCCCAACGTGATAAGTACTGGAAAGCTCAATTGCCTTTAGTGCTGGTTCCTCACCCATCAGAAGCTGGATCAGAGGATTTCTGGAGATGCTTTGAGACTCTAGAGTGTGGGTGTTCTTGCCTAAAACTTACTTTCCTCACGGTCATCTACTACAGAACAGGAAGAGGCAGGGCCCTGGTTTTATAGATGAGGGGGCTCCACAGAGATGGAGGGAGCCCCTCTACTACCAGTTACAGGATCCGGGCTCCAGGTCCCAGTGTCCTGACTCCTAGCCTGGGTCTTCCCTGGCTATAGATTGTCCCCTTCTTTCCAACACCTCGATCCTTGTACAACCTGCACTAACTTCCTGTCTCTCTCTGCCTTGGCATGTTCAGACTTTCGCTATCACATCAGTGTGAAGACCGGGGATGTCTCTGGGGCCAGCACAGATTCTAGGGTGTACATCAAACTCTACGGAGAGAAATCTGACACCATCAAGCAGGTTCTTCTTGTCTCCGACAACAACCTCAAAGACTACTTTGAACGTGGCCGGGTAGATGAGTTCACGCTGGAGACTCTGAACATTGGAACTGTAAGTGTCCATCCCAGAATCAGATGATATTGTGTCCCCATGTTCCTACATTGGCCCACATGTGTCCACATACACATTCACATCTGCACTGATGTGCACATAGGTGAGCCCATTTTGAAGAATGAGAACCACACTCTTAGTGGTTGCTAGAGAGTATCTTGTTTCCCCCATGGACAAATAGCTGCAGATACATGAGCAGTAGTTATGCTTGTAGAGCATCTTTGAGGCTGTAATACACATTTTTAGTAACATTACCCCCAACATTTTTACCTACAGTCCTGGATTAATATAGATGGAGCATGGATGCTGAAGAGGGGGCGCTGGATTCAGGGAGGGAAAAGAAAGAAGGAAGGACCAAAGGGAGGGGATAAAATATTTCCCAATTCTGGATTTGAGTGTGTGTCTCCAAATGTCACTTGATGAGCACTGGGGTGGGGCATGCCCTTTGCAAACTCATCCCTGCCTTTCCTCCCCTGTGGGCTTCCCCCTCTTTCATGTGAACCCTCTTCTCTCATCAACCTGCACTCTAGGGAGAGGTCTTGTAGTCATTACCCCTTGAGGTGAATTAACTCCAAATAGATTTACATTTTAAGCTGAATTAATAATTATGAAATGATAAATTTTTCCCTTTCCCGAAGGATTTCTGGGTGCCCGAGGGGAGGGGGTTGACAGTAGAGGACCATGGAGACTTGCCCTCATGTTAGTGAAACTCTCTCAGTGAAGAGTGTGGCCAAGAGCTTGGGAGCCTAGCATTTCCAGACTCACCATGTGCAAGTTATTTAACCTTGTCTTTATCAATTGTCTCATTCCCAATGATGGAGATGCCATGGGGATTAGTATTAGTATTAAATTTGTTAGAATACCCACACACGTACAGTCAGGCCTCAGTACACACTGCTGAACGATTACTCCTCTCCAGTCTGAGGGGATGTAGAACTGAGTGACAGCTCTTGTCTTCTGGGAGCTTCCAGTCATGTCTGACAACAGACACCTGCCCTTGTTCTAACCCTTCCTTTCTCTCTACCTGGAACTGTGACAGTCCCGGCACCACAGAAAAGCAATGGCATCCCCCTGACTGGTCAGGCATCCCGGAGGGCCGTCAGGCTTTATAAACTGAAAACTGAGCAATTTCAGGGACTCCATATACTCAGCTGTGAGAGCTGTGACGGTGTTTCCCAAACAGCTGCAAAGAAGCCCTTAGCATGTGTGAGAGCAAAAACCAGGGCTTGAGTGGACAGTTTTCTAAATGTGGACTTTGAGCATCAGACATAGGTAGTGCCATCACCCACCCAACCAACCCATAAAGCAGCACAAAGGAAGAGTCAAGGCTGGAAGGGTTCTTAGAGGCCATCTGCTAATCCCATCTACTGTTACAATTAACCTGTATACAACATTTCCACAAGAATGACAGCTGTTCAAACCCCGAGAAACCAAATACACATAAGGACGATGATGGGGCCATCTGAGCTCTCATCCTTAGTTGCCCACAGGCGAAGATGTCACCGTGTCAAATATCGAAGCAAGTGAAGCTAGACTGTTCACAGACAGAGAACAATGTTCCCTGGGTCCGAGAATAAGAGGAGGATTCGGCACAGAACCACCCTGTTAGGAGAGGCTGTCTGCAAATTCTCTCACCCTACAGGGAGGGAATGACAAGGTGATGATGCAGAAATGTGCACCACTGTCTGACTTCCAATCAAAGCAAAGCAGTGATAGTTGTAGGACATGTGGAGCACTTAACTGCTCCTGCGGCCACAGGCCTTTTTTAAAAGTACCTAACAGAGTCCAAAGTCTTTGTCAACTCTGCCCACTACTCGCTTCTCACAGCTGACGGTGGAAGCGAGTTAGACTGAAAAGAAGAGGGTAGAGCCTCTGGGCAGGAATGACCACCTGAGTAGGCTGTTTCCCAGGGTCCTCATTGCCAGGACAGGCAGGATCAGAGCCCTCTCCCAAGGTGCTGGAGGCCCTAGTTGAAGGGAGATTTTTGCACCAGTACCTGGAGAGATGGAGGTGGAGGCATGAATATTTCTGCACACTGCTGTTCACACATCCTTCCTGGAGTTTCCTTCCAGATCAACAGGCTGGTGATTGGGCACGACAGCACAGGCATGCATGCAGGCTGGTTCCTGGGCAGCGTCCAGATCCGAGTGCCCCGCCAAGGCAAGCAGTATACCTTCCCTGCCAACCGCTGGCTGGATAAGAACCAGGCTGATGGGCGTCTGGAGGTGGAGCTTTATCCCAGCGAGGTCGTGGAGATCCAGAAATGTATGAAAGAGGCTGGGTGGGCCCTGTGCACCTCAGCATTACTCCCTTGTTCAATGGGGGAGGAGGAAGGATGGAATCAGAGGATGGAGGGGCCAACGGAAAGCAGGCCATGTGGTGACTGAGTTTTGTCTCCCTGTGGTGGGGAAAAGAGACACAGTGGTGTGTGTGTGTGTGTGTGTGTGTGTGTGTGTGTGTTGGGGGATGCATTCCTGTGGTCTCTAGCACTGTGTTTTTGGGAGGCAACAAGGGTTTGTTTCACAGATGACAAATGAGAGGACCCTGTGGGTAGAACTTTTATCTTGGAGAAATACAGAAGAAGAAAAAATAGGAAATGTTTATTCTCAACCCTGTGGAGAGCTGTGGGACATAATCTACATCTTTCCTTAGGAAAACCAACAGAGGAGGTCGGACTTTTCTTTTAATAAATGTCTATTGAGGTTTCTCCAGCCAGTCCCACCTTGGGCTTTGTGAAGGTAGCTGTTAACAAAACAGACCAAAGTCGTGTCCTTGTGAGAGAGAGAGTGAGCAGACTGTCTAAGTGGGAAGTGGGAGCTCGGGGGAGGATGGAGCAGTGAGAGAGTGGTGGTAGGGTGAGTGGACAGGCCTTGTGAGCAGCTTTTTCTGAGCAGCAGAAGGTCAGGATGGCCCTGGCCCTGTCTTCCAGTATCTGTGAGTTGAGCCCTCACTCATGGTAGGGCGGAGGCTCCCAAGGGTGCCCAGAGGCTGTGGCCCACATCCCATTTATTCACGGCCACTCTATATCCATATCTCTCCTGAGGGCAGATGTTTGTAGCTTTCTTCCCACAGCCTTCTTCTCAGGAATTCTCTTAAGAAGCAACATAAAGCTGAGGCGACTCTCCTTCAGCCAGAACGGCATGTGCTTGCTGACCAAACATGGCCAGCTGGGTTAGGATCCCCAGCACTTCCCAAAGAGCTAGGTGTGACGGTACATGTCTGCAATCCCAGCGCTGAGTGGGTCAGAGGGAAAGGAGAACAGCGAGTCTCGTGAGCTCGCTGGCCAGGTAGTCAACTGGCTAAGTTAATAAGCTAAGGTTTTGGTAAAAGACCCAGTCTCAAAAAAATTAAGGTGGAGAGTGAGAGAGGATGACACTCCATGTACACACACACACACACACACACACACACACACACACACACACACAACCCACAAAACAAAACAAAACAAAAACTAGCTTTACCTAAAAAGCAATCCCGATATTGTCTTCTACCAAGTCTTGGAGTACTCCTATCAGTAGACACATGGTGCCATAGACCTTTAGGGAGACACATCTACTCCATTTGCATGCCTCTAGTGCTACCTACCGTTACCATGTTTCCACTACCCTCTAATACCTTGGTAAATATCATTTCAAAACACGCACAGCCTCTTCTGGGCAGGACATGTTCTGAAAGGTGCTTCTATTTAAATGAGCACTATTGTTCCAACCGCTTGTCCTTTACTAAAATGAAGGAAAATAAATGCAACTTTTGCTTCCTCCTGCCCTGTTGTATCTGCCCAGCATCAGCAGCTTTGTAATTTAATTTAATTTTTGTTGCTACAGTGTAGCATTGCAATAATATAGTAGTAGTAGTCTATAGTATTTTAAATCATATGAATTGGCTAACAGTTCTATACTCCACGAGTTCAGTACTAATGTACTGGCATCTGATGAGAGCTCTCTTGATGCATTCTAACATGGCAGATAGGGATGGAGAAAGAAGGGGACACACTCAGTCTCAGCCAGAAGGGTTGAACCCTCACAGCCTGATCACTTCTTAAGCCTCTATATCTTATAATAGCAATTAGATTTCAGTATGAGTCTTAGAGGGAACAAACTGTAGCAGGCAGGCAGATAACAGTGCCAGCTGGTACATGAAGTCCCCCTCACTTCTGATTTCCAAGGACACATGTGTTGCAATGGATGACTAGATGTCACAGTCGATTGCATAGGTTTGCCATTTTGACAACCCACTCAATTCCTCTAAGCCTAAGCTTGTCCATCTGCAAAATGTAGGCTCCGTGCATTGGGAATGTTAGAGAAGACGATGCCTGTGAAGGATCAGGCATGCGGGATGGCCTTGGGAAGTGCATGTGGGAAGGGTGGGGAAATGGTTATTGCTATCATTGTTGTCATTACTAAATGCCCCATTTCTCCTGCATGTGTCCACCTAGTGGTCCACTACGAGGTTGAGGTTTGGACAGGGGACGTAGGTGGTGCAGGCACCACTTCCCGAGTCTATGTGCAGATCTATGGCGAAGAAGGCAAGACTGAAATACTCTTCCTCTCCAGCCGCTCCAAAGTTTTTGATCGGGCATCCAAGGACATATTCCAGGTGTGTGAGAGTGAGGCAACAGGGTGCCAACAGAGGACTAGCAGTTGATATGGTGGTGCCCTGGGTAGTCTTATTTCCTCACCCAACACCCACTGGAGAACAGGTTGCCTCCCTGGAGCTGAATGGGAGATGTTCCCTGGAGAACTAAACTTCCCTTGGGTTCATGGGGGATTCTTGGAAGCAAGGATCAGTGTAGAGTTTTGAACGGAGAAGGAGCAAACATGGATGTTTGCCCATGTTCTACCTTGTGCCCATGAATGGTAACTTCTTTCTTGGACTTGAGTTTGAGGGCCTGCAATGACTAGGAGTCCTTCCTGGCCTTATACCTGAGTCACCTGGTGATCTTTGAGAAAAAGTACTGCCTCATTCATACTAGACAAATCAGTCTTTGGAAGTGGGTGTGTTCTCTGAGATGACTTTCTATTGGAAGTTCAATCAGTGATTCCAATACACTGTTCAGTCTGCAGTGATTAGTTCTTTCACCCAGGATGGCACCAGGGCTGGTCCCTCTGCCCATTCCCTGTCTATGGCTCTGATTCTGAACTTCTCCCAGGCTGGTGACAAGTCCATATTTCTTAGGCAGGCTCCTGAGAGGTAGCAGGGTTTGCTAATGAGTTTTTAATGTCCTTGAGCCTCCTCTCTCCACACTGCAAGTCTTTGCCTAGAAGGAAAAAAAGACATAAATGTGAGCATATTGTTGGTAAGGCAAGAGGTACAGAACCACTGCGTATTTTATGCTGGATATGAAAGCATTTGTGTATGTATATATGTGTACAAGCACATGTGTGCATCACAGACATGTGTGTAGAGGAAGCATGCTTATGCTGGGTGTTCCATGTGTGTTTTTGTACCACAAACACCTTGGTCTTTGGTGAAAAGCCTTCTCCAATGCCCAGGAAAGGTCATGAGTTGGGGCCAGGCCAGGGTCACAAATGTCTGGAAGATTGCAGGCACAGGGCCCTCATTGGGTCACATGTCTTCATACACTAATGAGAGGCCCAAGCCTGTGTATCTGACCTTTTGGGACCTCCTCAGCTTCCTCATCGGTATAATCCAGCTTTGTAATTACTGCCTGGCTGGCTTCACAGTCCCCATAGCAATAAGAAGAACCAGTGTCAGATATGCAGTCATAGAAATGTAATTGAACAGAGCACAGTTCCCATCCCCTGAGTAACAAGAGAAAGTCTGCTCCTTACAAAGGTGGGTTAGCTCCATTGTGTTTCTGAATGTGAAGCCAGGAGAGCTGTGTCTTCTGGGTCTGGAATTAAAGGGTAGGACACTGAACCATGGGGCAGCTTTGGGCCTCAGATCATTGGCACTCAAATGGGAGGACTGGTGGAACTTGACTTTGATAAGAGTCCAACATGAAGACGGCTCAATGTCAAGGTGCTCCAGAGAGCCAAGCACACTTCATGTTGAGCTCCCCACAAAGTCTGAACCTCAGACCCCTCTTCCTGAGAGTGCGGGACCCATGACACAGTGACAGTGAATTCGAGGTGGAGCCACTGTGCCCTAGGCCCACCAGAAGAGACTCCAAATGATGATCTGTGTCCTTAAAGGGAACTCATGGCTTGTATTAATTTCTTTTCTCATTACTGTGACAAAATACTGGGAAAAAAAAATCAACCTAAGGACAAAAAGGTGTATTTCTATTTATGGTTTAAAATTGATAGAGTCCATCACGACAAAGAAGGCATGGTGGCAGGGGTGTGAGGCAGCTGGACACATTGCGTCACAGTGGCCAAGCAGAAAGCAGCAGGGGAAGTGGCTGGGTTATAACAACTTGAGGTCCACTCCTAGTCACTCAGTCCCTTCAACAGGGCCTTACCTCTTAAAGGTCTCACAATCCTCCAAAGACTGCCAGCTGAAGACTGGGTGTTCAGGCCTAGGAGCCTACGGGGCTCATTTCATTGTCAGAACACAGCACAGCTCCAGAGTATCTGGGTGGCAGGATAGAACCAAGGCCAGCTAAGTCCTGGGCCCCCTTTGAGCTCAAGAGTCTGGTAAACCAAGGTTATGTGATTGGGAGGGATAGGGACCTCAGAGAAAATGGGTGAGGATTTTGTTTATTTGTTACCAAAAAGAAACATACTTCTTTGCTTCTTGCTAAATGGTATCTTCCTAATTGTGTTCACATGAAGATGTTGTCTGTGGTTTTTGTTTTTTGTTTTTTTTAATTTTTTGTTTTCTTTTTGTTTGTTTGTTTTTGTTTTTGTTTTTGTTTTTTGTTTTGTTTTGTTTTTTTGGAGGCAGGGTTTCTCTGTGTAGCCCTGGCTGTCCTGGAACTCACTCTGTAGGCAGGTTGGTCTGGAACTCACAGAGAGATCCCCCTGCCTCTGCCTTCTGAGTGCTGGGATTAAAGGCATGAGCAACCACTGCTGCCAGGCTCTTGTCTGTGTGTTTTTAAGGTAATAATGAGGCCCAGGATTGTGAATAGGAGGTAAGAAGGGAATAGCCACAGGCCTGGCAGGATGAGGGAGCTGTATGAGCCAGGATACAGAAGAAAGAGTAGGGCGAAAGAGAGGAAAAGCAGGGAGATGAACTCCACAGGAGTTAGAAACGTTTTTCCTTAAGCCTGGGGAAGGGCCAGACACAGTGGGAGAGAGGGAACTTTCAAACTTCTGAGCGGGAGCCCAGACCTCTCTACACTGAAGCTCAGCACTGGGGGAGGCAGGGAGGACGGCAGGGGCCATGTCAGCCACCGCCCTGCACTTTGCACAGCTGGAAGCGGCAGATGTGGGCGAGATCTACAAGATCCGACTGGGACACACAGGCGAGGGCTTTGGGCCCAGCTGGTTCGTGGACACGGTGTGGCTGCGGCACTTGGTGGTGCAGGAGGTGAACCTGACACCCGAGGAGGAGGCCCGGAAGAAGAAGGAGAAGGACAAACTGCGGCAGCTGCTGAAGAAGGAGAGGCTGAAGGCCAAGCTGCAGAGAAAGAAGAAGAAAAAGAAGAAAGGCAGCGATGAGGAGGATGAGGGCGATGAGGAGGAGTCCTCGTCAGAAGAGTCCTCATCTGAAGAGGAAGAAGAGGAAGAGACAGAGGAGGAAGAGGAAGAGGAGGAGTTTGGGCCAGGGATGCAGGAAGTGATCGAACAGTACAAGTTTGAAGCCAACCGCTGGCTGGCCCGGGGCAAGGAGGACAATGAGCTTGTCGTGGAATTGGTCCCAGCCGGTCGGCCTGGTCCTGAGCGTAAGCCTGGAAAGGGGCGGGGGGGGGGGGGGGGGATGACACATTTCCACTAAAGGGACCAAGGAGGTGGCAGGGTGACTCAGTGTCTCTCAGGTAGAGACTGAGTAGGTGGGACCCCACTGTGGTTCACAAATAGCTCTCCTGACCTGCACCTGGAAAGCAACCATTGACCCCTCTGTTTGGAGCTAAGCACTACCTTGACCTGTGCCTCTTAAGGGGAAACATTGGCTTTGTTAGGGACTTTCACACATCTTGATATATCCAAATATGGGGGTAAGGTAGGAGGATTGCTGAGGCCCAGTAGCTCTTGGTGTCATGGCAAGTGCAAGTCTTGGATGGGAGGAGGGTACGCTGGTATGGCCATAGCAGTAGACCCTTCCAGCTTCCAGGGTCTACCTGGTTCCAAGAGCCCGGGCCACTGCTCTACCTTGTGTCCCTGGTGTTCTCAATGCTGCATCTCTCTGTGTCTCTAGCCAATACCTACGAGGTCCAGGTGATCACAGGGAACGTGCCCAAGGCTGGCACTGATGCCAACGTCTACCTGACCATCTATGGTGAGGAATATGGGGACACAGGGGAGCGGCCCCTGAAGAAATCAGACAAGTCCAACAAGTTTGAGCAGGGCCAGGTAGAGTGAGAGCTTTCTGGGCCTGGGTGGGTGAGAGCCTGATAGGGAACAGTTTGCCCACAGCAGCCTCAGCCAGTATTATGTCTGCTGTGTGTCTAACAGGGTATTGCATTCAGTCTAGTGAGGCCGCAGCTAGCCTTCTGTGGGCACCAGTATTTTGTGGAGAGTTGTGAAAACACTCTAGGTAGAATCCCGTAGGCTAGTTGGTCCTCAGGGTCAGCTAGAGAATACTGTATTTAGACACGAAGTGAGCTTTAATATACATATTTATTTATGTTTTTTGTGTATGGGTGTTTTTGCTTGCATGTGTGTCTGTGCACTGTGTGCATTCTATTCCCACAAAGGTCATAAGAGGGCATTAGATCTCCTAGGACTGGAGTCATAGGCAGCTATACACTACCACGTGGGCTGGGAATCCAATCAGTCTTCTAGAAGAGGGACGAATGTTCTTAACTACTGAGCCATTTCTCCAGCCCCTGAGTTTGAACCCAGCCTTGATTCAAAATTTTTTCTTTGCTTTTACATACCAACCCCTCCCTCCCCTTCTCCTGCTCTCCCCCTCACGTACCCCCATCCCACCCCATGCCCTCCTCATAAGGGGTAAGGCCTCCCTTGGATAGTCAACACAGGCTGGCATGTCAAGTTGGGGCAGGACCTAGCTGCCCCTCGTTGCATCAAGACTGAGTGAGGCATCACACCACAGGGAATGTCACCCTCCTATTCTTGCTCCTCTCTCCAGACCAGGTTCTCTTGTCAACACAGGAAGGGACAATAAATCAAATCTATGAAAATAGTTTCCAGCTCATGCCGTAAGCTTTTCCTTACCCTTTCCACCCCATGCTTCCTTTCAGCATCCCTCCCACGATTCAGTACTGGGTTTTGTTTCTGCATCTTAGTACCTTACCTTGGCAAGTTACAGCCATTGTATTCCTGGATTGGGGCATCACTGTAGAGGGCAGATGGGTAGAGTTGCTGCAATCGGTGTTAACACTGCATGCGTGTTGGATAATAGAACAGCCATGTGCCATGTAACATTTCAGTTGACAATGAATGGCATATGTGATGTGGTCCCCTAAGTGTATATCACCCAGTGACATCACACCATCTCAATTTGTGTAAGCACATAGTGTGATATTTGCATAGTGACAAAATTTACCTTGCAACATGTTTCTCAGAACATTATCCCTATTCTTAAATGCCCATGACTATATTGTATTGAAGTTAACACAAGTTTGATCATTGTATGGTGTTAAATGAGAATGTCCTTGTTATTAGGGGTCCACATTGAAATATTTAGGAATAAAGGATTATAGTATTTACCACCTGCTTTAAATTGATGTGAAAAAAAGGGCAAAGAAAGTAAGATCATACGAGAGAGAGACAAAATAGAGTAATCCAACTAATGTTGCATGTAGGGGCAGCATCTAAGAGAAGGCAGGCCATGGTTATATCTATTTCTGAAAGGTTTCTGAAGTTTTGAGATCTTTTTTAAAATAAAGAGTCCAGAAGATCCCACTCACTTACTGGGTCTCTGTTTTACCTCCTTTCTCTGATGCATATGGCGACCCACAGAAGTCTGTGAACCACAGAATACATGACTCACATTCCACTCATCTTCCACCAAAGTGAGGGGCATGTCCAAATCTTCTTTTCTGTAGTCTCCTTGGGTTTTCTCAGGACTGGCTCATGGAAGAGGTTCACACAAACAGGGCTGAAGGAGATTGTGCACATATGCACACTAAGAATAGGGTCTAAGTATACCCTTCTCTGATTCTTCCCAAATGTGAAATCCATCCAAGCAGTCGAGGCACATGCCTTTAATCCCAGCACTTGGGAGGCAGAGGCAGGTGAATCTGTGAGTCTGAGGCCAGCCTGGTTTACGGAGCAAGTTCCAGGATAGCCAAGGTTACACAAAAGAAACCCTGTCTGAAAAACAAAAACAAACAAACAAACAACAACAAAAACCAAACATGAAATCCAGCTCACTTGTCTCTCTTCTGCCTCTCTCAAGGCCATTGTCTTTCTCCTTCCATTTTCTTTAATACAGTGCAAGTGAGAAAATGTCCTCATAGGCCCTGTTTATAAAGCAACAGTGTAAGAACTGGGCATAGCAGTGCACACCAGTAACCTTAGCTCTTGGGAGGCAGAGGCAGGAGGATGACAAGTTCAAGACGAACCTAAACTTTAATGCGGAGCTCAAAAAACCCAAAAAGTATGGTGCTAACAAGACCAAGGAGCTGCATTTTCCTCACCAACCCCTGGTTGCTTTGGGTTCTATGATCTTCCTTTGGGTACTTGAGACAGGAGCTGAAGGCAGTGGTGGGGGGAGGGGAGGACATGTGTTGCTCCTCTGAGTCATGCTTTCTCTACTCCTAGACAGATACCTTCACCATCTATGCCATTGACCTGGGGGCTCTGACCAAGATTCGGATTCGCCATGACAACACAGGCAACAGGCCAGGCTGGTTCCTGGACAGGGTAGACATCACTGACATGAACAGTGAGATCACGTGAGTGGGACTGAGGGGAGTGAGAGGAGACACTAGTGCCTGGCACTAAACTGGCCCTAGAGAGAGGACCAGGTATTGGGAGGTGATGTCTGAGGGTGAGGGTGGGTTGGCCAAGGCCAGGATGACCATCAAGGAATCATGGTGGGCATTGCCTTTCTTCTCTCCCTCCCAGAAGTTCTTGCCCTGTCAGAAAACAGTCCTATAGAACACCCACTTCAGCATCTCACCCAAACTCTCCATGGAGAAATCAACTTACAGCACCCAGTTTTCATGCTCTAGGGGCCAGAGATCAGCAACATTTTCTAAAACATTTCCAGTTTTGAACAGCATTCGATCCCTGTAGAAGGCTCTCTGCTGGAAAAGCACAAGCTGAGCCTTAGCTGAGCATACTGGTGCACAGCTTTAATCCCAGCACTCAAGAGGCAGAGGAAGAGGCAGAGGCAGAGGCAGAGGAATCTCTGTGAGTTCAGTGCCAGCTTGGTCTACAAAGTGAGTTCTAGGCCAGCCAGAGATAGTAAGACCCTGTCTCAAAACAAAAAAAAGCAACCTAAAATGATGCTGAAATGGGAAATCTTGCTGTCTGCCAATCAAACTTTATTTGTGCACACTGAAATTTGAATTTCATGCCCCCAAATGCTATTTATCTTTCTACTTTTTCTTCTCAACCAGATGCAAAATCCATGGTTAGCATGATGTATGTGAGCAGGTGGTAGACTGAACTGGTACCTGTTGGAGACTTGTAGTAGTTACCCTCTGACCTAGGCTGGGAAGAAGGTATTTGGTCCTCCCTATAGACAAAGGAGCTCTTGCACCCTGGGAGGTTAAGCCCTAGCCCCATATCTTAGTTAGGATTTGTATTGCTATAAAGAGACACCATGACCATGGCAACTCTTATAAAGAAAGCATTTAACTGGGGTGGCTCGCTTACTGTTTCAGAGGTTCAGTCCATTGTCATCATGATAGGGAGCATGGTGTTCAGGCAGACATGGTGCTGGAGCTGAGAGTGCTACATCTTGCAGGCAACAGGAAGTCAACTTAAGGTCACATTGAGGGAAGTTTGAGCAAAGCAGTCCTCAAAGCCCGCCCCCACAGTGACACGTTTCCTCCAACAAGGTCACACCTCCTAATAGTGCCACTCCCTTTGGGGGCCATTTTCTTTCAAACTACCACATTCCACTCCCTGGTCCCCAAAGGCTTATAGCCATATCATAATGCAAAAAAATGCATTCAGTTTAACTTCAAAAATCTCCATAATCTATAGCAGTCTCAAACTTGTTACAAAGTCCAAAGTCTCTTCTGTAATCCCTCTGTAAAAATCAAAACAAAAAAGCAGATCCTATACTTCCAACATATAATGGTACAGGACATACACTACCATTCCAAACCTCAGGGAAGGGAGCATAGTGAGGAAATACTGGAGCAAAGCAAGACTGAAAACCAACTGGGCAAATTCCAAACTCTTTATCTTCATGTCTGATGTAAAAACTCTCTTCAGATCTCCAACTTCATTCAGGTTTGACTACAACACACGTCTTTCTCTTGGGTTGGTTCCACTTCCTGTGGCAGCTCTCCCTGGCATGTACTCCCCAACTCTGGCATCTCTAACATGTTCAGGTCTCCAAGGCTTCAACTTCACAGCTTCTCTACTAGGAATCCATTCAGGGACATCTCTGACATATGTCTGGCCTTAGTGGCTTTATTCCAAAGCTCTTTCTTCTATCCTTGACTCTAAAGCCAGAACCACGTGACCAAAGCTGCTGAGTTCTGCTGCTTACAGGGGCTGGAACATGCCCCCCCTCATTCGATTACATCTACACCAGCTTTCTGTCCTTCACTGCTTGGCTGTCCTGAAACTTGCTCTGTAGACTAGGCTGGCCTCAGACTCAGAGATTTGCTAGCCACTGCCTTCCCAGTGCTGGGATTAAAGGTATGCCCCACCATACCCTGCTCTAAGCTTCTCTTAAGTTCCCTTTTACAAGTTGGAAACTTAACTGAGTGGGATCCTTCCCAAAGGTCACCACTCCCTTTATTCCACTCCTTAATCCATTTTTCTCCTTGAACAGAGGATTTATCTCCATTCCACTTTCTGGTACTTTTTTTCTCCTCAAATATTTTCCCCTGCTTAGCTTGCTCCTTTTCATTGTGAATCTTCATTAGAGTTACCATTAATATTCATACAACTGAGTCTATACTAGGCTGTTTTGAGATTTCTTCTGCCAATGGAATTAATCCAAAACTCTTCACTTTAGCCTCAGCAAACTTTTTGGACAAGAGCAAAAGGTAGCTACTTTCTTCGCCAAAATACCACAAGAACAATCTCCAGGCAACATACTAAAATTCTCCTCTGAAACCTCTTGAGTGAACCCTCCATAATTCAAATAACTCTTAGTGCCTATGTCTTCCATGCTTTTACTAGTATGGTTCATTAAGCAGTGCTTAAAGCATGCCATTGCTTTCATAACCCGAAGTACCAAAGCCCAAATTCCTCCAAACCAACACATGGTCAGGCCTATCACAACAATGCACTCCTGGTACCAACTTCTGTCTTAGTTAGGGTTCTATTGTTGTGAAAAGACACCATGACCATGGCAACTCTTATAAATAAAAAACATTTGTCTGGGGTGGCTTGTTTACAATTTCAGAGGTTCAGTCCATTGTCATCATGATAGGGAGCATGGGGGCGTGCAGGCAGATGTGGTCCTGGAGCTGAGAGTGCTACATCTTGCAGGCAACAGGAAGTCAACTGATGTCACACTGAGGGAAGCTTGAGCAAATGAGACCTCAAAGCCCAACCCCACAGTGACATGTTTCCTCCAACAAGGCCACACCTCCTAATAGTGCTGCTCCCTTTGAGGGACATTTTCTTTCAAACCACCACACTCCAGAACCAGCTGGTGCCAGAGTAAGGCCTGGTATCCAGACCACTGATATGAGCTGTGGTGTATTTCCTACCACTAGGTCACACTGCCTCCTGGATGAGGGAATCTAGAGTAACTGAGCTGAAAGAAGGTTCTTCCATGTGGAGTTAAGTGGTAATAGGGTAAAAAGCAGGCTAGCTCTGGAATGGTGTCAGGACTGCTGAGGGCTGACAGTATGTGAAATTTAGTAAGCACTTAATAACTAAATGTGTGTTGGATACATTTCTTAGACTGCAGCTTGCTGTCTCATCCTATTCTCCCCAAACCCTACCTGGTCATTTCAAGGGCACCTGACGCACACCTCACAGATAACTCAGTATTCTGGTTGCCAAAGCAATCCTGTGATGAAGACCACAGGGTCCTGACCTGGGTGGATCCCCTGCCTATCCATGCTAGGGTACCCAGCACATGCTGCTGCCTCTCTAACAAACTGACTTAGTGGTGCTGCCCTGCTTACTTCCCAAGATGCCCCTGCAAGTCAAAGGCAAAAGCTCAGAAAGGACAGGCTGGAGAGAGACGCACCCAGCGTCCCATCCGGCTCAGTCAGGGTTAGTTTCTCTGTTCCGTTGATTTGACATTTCTGGCCCAGCCCAACAATTTAAAAATTATTGTAGCTTTGTAGTCTATTTGAATGTCTGTCAGCACGTGTCCTCTTTCATTATCCTGTAAGAATATTAGCTATTCTTACCTTTTCCAAATCAAGACATTAAGTGATTTGGAAGAAAAAAAAAAACCGAAAAGCTCTTCTTGGGAGTTTGATTGTTCTGCCATTAAATGAATGTGTGGGGAATTGTATATTTAGAAATTAAAGTGCCACCCCCTGGGTACATCCCTTCTCCTGTCCAACTGTTCCTTTGTGCGCCTCAGTCATTTGCAACCATTTTCTACTCTGACGGCTGCGGGTTCTGGTTAAGTCCATGTCCCGGCAGAGTGAGTTTCTGTCTCTCACTGGTCTTTGCTTCCTTCCTCATCTCTCCGTCCCGCCCCTTGTTTTTTCTGTGCACGAGTCTCTGGTTTGTTCTTCATGAGTGAGAAGCCCTCTTCAGTGAGGGCTGTCATGAGCTGGCTTCAACAGCCTTCACACTGACGATGAGCAGAGCTTCATCTAGGAGAAAGAGAAATCAACAGAAGACAGAATCACAGCAGTGGATCTCCCGGAAACACTGCTTGCCTTGAGAGGTCCCAGCACCTTCCCTGGGCTCTCCCAGCCTTTACAGGGCAGGGAAATGCCCAGTAGTCAGGGGGTTGAGAACACTCACGCCATCCTTACCTGACTGAGGACCGAGGTAGCAACCTCCCTTCCAACTGGTTCTCCTGGATCCCTCTTTCTCACGCCCACCCCCAACCTGCTAGCTGAATGTGGTGGCCCCTGGCTCAGATGAGCATGAATCTGAGTCTGTGGTGCCATTCTGAAGATTAACCCTTCTGGTCACAACCTCCTGACTTGCCATCTTGTGTCACCCAGACCAGAATCCTGCAGGCCTTTGCCATAAAACCTACAGAGGCTCCTGTCTCCTATAGGATGAACAAACGCATGTCCCGGCTGCCTTCTATACTCTCTCCATTCTGGTCCCAGCCTGCCCTGCCCCCTACCTTCATTTTGCTCAGTTCATGTTATTCCTTGAGCCAAACAAAAATGGATCTTCCTGGAGCCTTTACATTGGTGGTCCCTTCTGCTTGGCATCCCCCACCCCCCAGCTCCCTGTCCCTGTGTTTAGTCAGGTCTCTACCCAGGTGTTACTGCTTTGTGGACCCCTGGCATGCCCTCTCTAGCCTTTCCTCTGGATCCCTTTTTATCTGGCCTATTTAGCCGTTATCATTTCTCCACAGTGGCACATGTAAGAAGTGACTTCCTCTCTGTTGTCACTATTGTGGTCCCCCAGCATCCAGAAGAAAGCTTAGCTGAGTAATGGCCAAGTTCAAAGTTTCTGAGTTCTAGACTGATGCTATTGCCATTAGCAGCACTATCTGCTACTTGTACTTGATATTGTCCTGTTGTTAGCTTACACACAAAACTGGGAAGTACCATCTCAGTCCATTTACTCATTTGTTTGGGGGCATTCATTGTACAGCAAGATGTATACTTAGCCTTCTTCTTGCTTTTAATTTGAAGCCAGGTCTCACTAAGTTACCTGGACTTCTGATCCCCCTACCCCAGCCTTCCTGGTAGTGGGGATTCAGGTTCAGTGCCAACAGGCCCTGTTAACTATTTATACCTAACAGTGCTCGACTGTGCAATCTCTTTAGTCAACTTTTACTTTCAAGTAAGGTGTGTGTGTGTGTGTGTGTGTGTGTGTGTGTGTGTGTGTAAACGGGTCCCAAGCTCCAATTCCATGTGCCCCTCCTATTCACTCAGCCTGGAGCTCCTTCCCGCCTCCTCCTGGTCTGAGCTGTGTGCTTTGCCTCTCTGATCCAGAACACCTGCTTGCCCTGTGCTTCATTTCTTACCAGTCTTTGCCTGCTATGTATTCTGGCTCCGGAGACCTGCTTGAGCCAGACTTCTGTGCGAGGACAGAAGGGTCACTAGGGCCAGTACCCCTGGACTTACATGTGTGGTTATTCACCCTGGGAGAAAGAAGGCTAAATATCCCATTTCCAGCCCTGCCCTGGCTCCGGCTGAGATCTGCTTCTTCCTGTTGGAAGCAGATTCCAAGGGGAGGTCTGCTGGCTGGCACTGCAGCCGTGAGCGTGGCGGCCTTCAGAATCCTGCTGCAGGTGTCTCAGGGACAATGGAGTCCCACCAAGTGGAAGCATGTGGTGGTGCAGTGTGAATCCAGCAGGTGCCAGTGAGAGGAGGGAGCCTTTCCTTTCTAGTTTCTGCTCCCGCCCCCTTTACCTCCTAGACTCTTTCTCTGAGAGTCTGTCTGTCTGTCTGCTTCTGCCCTTGCCCTTGCTGGCTCCCATTGTTTCTGTCACAGCCCACCGCTCCCTTACTTCTCTCTGCCGTAATTTAGAACAACAGCCTATTATCCTTGAGTCGTCTGACTGAGTGAAAGTTTAACCTGCGAACCCACACATTTAAAGCTTGAGAAGCAGAGTGGTGCCCGTCTCCCACAGAAGCACCTCCATGGCTGTCTACTCCGTGTCTCCCCAGTGCAGCGACTCTTGCCCCAACCCCCAGTCCATCAGTATAGAATGGTCTTCCTCACCCATCTGAGTGCGGGGCTGACATCACACCCTCTGATCTTCTTCTCTAACATTTGGAGGTGCTGAGGACACAGACAGCAAGAGGAGACACTTTCTGGGATACTGCCCACCCCAGAGCTGCACTAGTTCATAAATGGCCCTTTTGTTCACATCAGGGCAAGGAGACGAGGTGCAGACAGAGAGCAATGGCCCCCAGCTTGCAGAGGGGCTGCATCCTCAGATCCCTTGAGCTGCTCTGGAGCTTACATTGACCTACAGCCTCCAAGGGAGCCCTGGAGTGGCTGAGGAGAAAGAAAGGGAAGGAAGGAAAGAGGCAAGAGCAACCAATAGTGGTTGAGTTAGCAAATTCCTACAGAGAGCCTGCCCTTAGCCACACAAGCATGTTCCAAACAGCAGGTGGAATACACACAAAAACACCATCCATTGTTTGTGCAAAATCCAAACGTGACTGGGAGTCCCTGGCCCTCCATGAGCTAAATCTGACAATCTAGGAAGGAATTTGCTCAAGATCACACAAGGATTAGCTGGAGTCGGGCGACAGGAACCAGAGCACTGAACTGTAGAAGTGAGTCCTTAGTAACCCACCTACCCCTCATGCTGGCCCATCCTCTCCAGGCCCCTCCATTGTACTGAGTACTGCTTTTTCCATGGAGGAGTCTTCATGGACATCCTCTCCCCTGATGGCTGCGAGGTCACTTTCTACTCCTTAGATACACTCTGTAGCCCCCCAAAGCATACTTGGTTTATGCCATCAAAGCCCATGGACCCCATACATGGTTGTGGAACACCTTCCTTGGGCAGCCCCGTACCAGAGGAGCCGACTCAGATTGCCCAAGAAGGGGTGATAACAGTTCTTACAAGCCCCTCTCTTTTTAGATTTCTTCACCGAGTGTATCATGGACTGAGCATGTCTCTGGGTTTATTATTTATCTCAGGCAGACTTGTAGGTATCTCCTAGACTGGGAAGAATGGGAGAGCAATGCTGTGGAGGTCAGACAGGGGAGACTCAGCCCCATGGAGGGCCCTCACTCTTAGCCTGTGCCAACATTACAAAGACACCCCAATCTTCCTTACCCTACCCCCACAGGTACTACTTCCCATGCCAGCGGTGGCTAGCAGTGGAGGAGGATGATGGCCAGCTGTCCAGGGAGCTGTTGCCAGTGGATGAGTCCTATGTGCTACCCAGCGAAGATGAGGAGGGTGGGGGACACGGTGATAATAACCCCCTTGACAACATGGCCCTGGAACAAAAAGGTTTCTTATATTAGAGATGATTTCTCCCATCCCCCATTGTCTCTTCTCTCCTCCCTCCATTTCCTCCCCCGCCTCCCCACTTCTGTCTCTCTTTCCCTTTCCCCTCCTCTGGTCTCTTCCCTACATATGGGCTCTGGGAACCTCCTCCTGTTACTCTAGCTGCCTGTCCTCTCCCCCTCCACGGAGAGGTTGTAAGGTTGTGGGGGGCAGGCTCCCCTGTGGTTAGCACAGGGCCTGGACTAAGGAGATTGCTATTCAGAACAGAATGATTGAGCTGGCTCCCACTTATCTTTTGCCTTCCCTCCAGGCACATGTCTAGGCTCCTGAGGGAAAAAAAAGTATTAGCAGAAGCTGTCAGGAGGCCCATGATGCTTATCTCCAGCTCTGAAGCCCCACCCACGCTGGAGAGGTCAGGGAGGTCAGACTCCTGCTATAGGAGTCACCTCCTGTCTCCTTGACCGTGTCCCACCTCTACAGACCAAGGGCTTGCTGTAGGCAGGGCAGGGACATTTCTATGTCGTTAGGGAGTTTCTAGAAAAGGAACCAAGGAGAGCCGTTTGCAGAACTGCCCGTGTGAACCGATACTTGCTTGTTGCTGACCGTGGCACTCACAGGTGCAGACCCGACATGGGAGGAACTGGAATGGCAGAGCCACAGTGGATCGAGGAGCCTCCTCTCCCACTTCTTGGGATTGCCAGGTGATCCACAGTTCACGTTTCTGTCCTCTTCTCCTGGCAGATAAGTCAACTACGTTTTCCGTGACCATAAAGACTGGGGACAAGAAGAATGCGGGCACAGATGCCAACGTCTTCATCACGCTCTTTGGCACCCAAGATGACAATGGTAAGAAAGGAACATGGCATTTTTCTGGGAACCCTGGCAGACTTAGCAGAAGGTTCCCAGGAAGTCCAGGCCACACCCATCCTTCAGCAGAACATAGTACTGGGTCCCATGAGACAAAGTCGGGGGCTGCTCCTGTTGTAGCAGCAAAGGAGCCCTTGCCCTAACTGTACTCCAATAATCACCTGGAAGAAAGAACTCTTTCAAATCCAATAAAACCCAGCCCTGGGGGTCCCAGGGTCCCCCACTCTAAGGTCTTCAGGGAGTGTCAGAATTATTCCAGAAGCTGGATGGGAAGTCAGCGGAGGTGGCATCTTCAATTTGGTATTCTGCTCCATCTTCCCTGGGCCATTCTGCCTGAGTCTAGAAAGGAAACAATTCTTCAAGCAGTCTTCATGCGTTAGCTAGAGGCTTTGTGCTGAGTACCTCTGAAGAGGGAATGAGGTTAATCCCTGACTGTGAGGAGTTTCCATTCTAGGGCAACGGTGGGTGTGCTAATACAGAGCATGACTCTGAAGCCTGATTGATTGGTTCAAATTTCCATTCCAGAATTGGCTGTGTGATCAGGGACAAGTTGCTCAGGCACTCTGTGCCTTAGGTTTCCTCATTTGTGAAACAGAGATAAAACTCTATGTGGGTGTCAGGACTGTGAGTTGCATTACATAGAACACTTACAATCTGGGGATCAAAGGTCATTCTATAAACATCAATTGTCACTAGTACTTAGTAGGTTGAATAAAGCAAATGGTATATAACGAATAAGGTCACAGCTGATCATCAATGTGCTTGTGATGGTTCCTGAGTCATTTTCAAGGGAAGTGAAGGGCTCTGGCCACTGTCCTTCCTCCCCTGTGGCTTTTTGTTATCAATCACATTCCTGAGCACTCAGGCCTCACAGTAGCCCTGCAGGGAGAGCACCAGGCCACCTTTCTGACATTTGAGGAACCCAAAGCATAGACAGCAGTTTCCCAGGACCACTGGACGGCAGGAGGCAGAGCTGGGCCCCAGGATCTGTCTGTCTGTCTGAGCTCTCAAGTCAGTCTTCCAGAAGGTTTTCTGCGTGGGGGACTGGACCTGGGGTGATGGGACCTCAGGGCGGCATGGTACCGAGGAGGTAGGAGAGGATGGTGAAGATGGGGCCACCTCAGGTTTCAGGCCGACACCATAGCTAGTCCCCAATTCAGTGTCAGGGACAGCCAGTCTCTCTCCTGAGCCCAGGTGAATCTCCAGAGAACTTTTGCACATTGCATCCCCACAGGGATCTCTGATAGTCCGTGAGTGTGGGGAAGGTGACTTTGTCACTGGCTCTGTCCCCATGCAGAGAACTGCAAGGCTTGTGGAAGAATCCACGCTGGCTGCAGCCCTGCGGCTGTCTCCTGGATGAGCATGGAGATGGCTTTTCTTTAGATACAGACTGGGAATTGCAAGTATACATGAAATGGTTTTTTAAAGATCAATAAAAGAACACACACACACCACACCACACATCACACACTATACATGCATACACACATCATAGACATACCACACACACCCCACACAAACACCATACTGGCATACACATATATACATATACCCCAGGCACATATCATACACACATACACACACCACATATCACACATACACACACGATACACACATGTCACACACCACACATGCATACACACACCATACACATACCACACACATACCACACACCACACAAACACCATACTCACATACATATATATACCATACACACACACACACACACACACACACACACACACACACACACACACACAGTGGGAGGTATGACACCTTTGATGGTTTGATTGAGATTCAGAAGTTTCGCCATTACAAGGAAGAAGAAAGGATAGTGGGTGAGCCAGGTTGGGAAAGTCTCAGAGCCATTCAGTCACGCTAGGATTATCTGGTTGGCAGGAATAACCCTTCTGAAGTCCTCCAAGACCAACAGTGACAAGTTTGAACGGGACAGCATTGAAATCTTCACTGTGGAGACGCTGGATCTGGGAGACCTGTGGAAAGTTAGGATCGGCCATGACAACACAGGTCTGGCTTCCCTCCCTTCCATCCTCCGGCAGAACTAGAGAGCCCACAGACAAGTCAGGGTACACAACTTCCACACTAACATAGTGTCTCAGTCCCACTCGCCTGGTGGAGCCATGGCTGCCGATCCTGGGCTTGTTGATGTGCACTGGGACCTGGACACAGGCGACCTGGGAAGCCTTCCTCCAGATCCCACCACAGTAGTTTGAATGTGTGACTGGATTTGAATGCCCCTGAGACAGCTTAATGGGTCTCTAACCTGATGGTGCGCTGAAGTCACCCAGAGTGGGAGGGGATATTAGAACATGGCTCCTAGCTCCAACTTGGGGCTATGAGAATGTGCTTACCTTTCAAGTCTCTTGATCATGCATAGTTGTTAGCCTAGGAACCCCAGTTGAGGAACCAATGAACCATCTGGTCCTTCATGGAATCCACTGACAAAGCAGCCAGAAAAAGGGTGTGTCTATATTTTTTTTATGGTAAAGTAGGACTTTTTGCTGTCCCCCCAAACTACTGCTTCTTAGCTTGAGGAAGAGATCCCATTCTAGAAGCAGGCGCTGTTGGGACTGTGAGATAAGGATCTACCTGGTTTCCATTTCCTTCCCTAAGCTGAGGTCTGCTGCCCCACTTTTATGCATCACAAACAGAACCAGGAAACTGTGAACATCACCTCCAGCATATGCTGAGATGATAAAGTCTCCACAAACACAGGCTTCCTCTGCATCCCTGAGCTCCTTGTTTGGAACTTTGCCCACCCTGGATAGCATTTTGCTTCCCTGGTTCAGGCTTGCATGCCCTTCTGTTACCTCCTCCCCATGCCTCTCCAAGGCCAGCAATGTCAAGTGCCACTCTGCTTTTCTGTCACTGTCCCTGGTTTCACTGGTCCAAACCGGAGTGTGATGCAGTTTTAGCCATGCACACATCTTCATAAGAGTCATCTTGCACACATCTTCATAAGAGTCATCTTGGCAATAGGACTGACGGAGCTCTGGGTGACATCATCAAGAAAGGAAGGGTGTGGGAGTCTCTGAGCTCACCTGCAGGAAGCCATATTGAACACACTCTTTTTTTTTTTTCAAGACAGGGTTTCTCTGTGTGGCTTTGCACCTTTCCTGGAACTCACTCTGTAACACAGGCTGACCTCAAACTCACAGAGATCTCTGCCTCCCAAGTGCTGGGACTAAAGGCATGTACCACCACCACCTGGCACTGTACACACTCTTAATGGGCTCGCTCTCTCTCTCTCTCTCTCTCTCTCTCTCTCTCTATCTCTCTCTCTCTCTCTCTGTCTTTCTCTTCATCTACAGGCAAGGCCCCAGGCTGGTTTGTAGACTGGGTAGAGGTGGACGCTCCATCTCTTGGAAAGTGCATGACCTTCCCCTGTGGCCGCTGGCTGGCCAAGAATGAGGACGACGGGACCATCGTCAGGGACCTCTTCCATGCAGAACTCCAGACAAGGCTTTACACACCATGTAGGAATCCTCATGGCAAGGCTGCCTCTCTTGGGGGACCCCAGAACCTGTCAAGCCTAGCCCCAGATCCTCCTCCACAGTTGACCTGGGACCAAACCCACCTCAGAGATTCCGTTCAGCTCTCTTGGCCCTTCCTCAAATGTCCTGAGCTCTGGGGTCAAGGGAGGAGTACTGTGGGTCTAGTCCTGAACCCCCCAAAAGATAATAAGGGATTTATTGTAAACTCAACCCCATGCCAGCTGATGACAATATGTCATCTTGCCTCTTTGGGACTCAGTTTCCTCATCAACAAATAGGGACAGTGATGCAGGGTGACGAATATTGAACTAGTGGTCATGAGGAGCCACGATCTACCCCATCAATACTCATTCCATTCTGTTAAGCCAGAAACATGCCCACTCTGAGAGTTTCTGCTGTGTGTGTGTGTGTGTGTGTGTGTGTGTGTGTGTGTGTGTGTGTGTGTGTGTTGGAGGGGGGGTTGAGAGTAAATGCAATCCCTTTCACTGGACAAACCAAAGCAGGAGATGGGTGAGTTGTGAAAATGCCCACACCTAATGTTCATGTGCATATAAGTCTGCCCTGGGTGCTGAGACCCAGACCGAAACCAGACAAACTGAAAATCTGTCAGAATTTGACGAAATCTGAAACCAACATGGAGCATTCAATATTTTTTTTTTCTAGCTAAACAATGAACGACACTAAAACATGTTCCTCAAATAACTCAGCTCCCAGCATGACGGGTCAACCAAGTTTCACTTTGCTTAAACAGTCAAAGTGGGAACCAGCAGGCCAAACCAACTTTCCAGTCCAAAGCCTGAAATGAAGTGATCTTTCCCATAGTCAAGGCTTGGCTCTAGCTACCGCCCCAGTGGCCTGAACGTCAGACTGGACTGAGGCTCAGAACCGACAGCAGGATTGAGTGGGGTTCTGTGAGCAGGAGCACCCCTCTCCCTTCCTGCACCTGACCAGGCCATGTTTTGTATTGCACCAGTTTGAGATTTTTTTTTCTGTAGTCTGACAGAGTACACACTGTCCCTTGTATCTTTGCGTATTGGTTCCAGGATCCTTGCAGATGGCATTAGATGTTTAGGTCTTTGCTGTGACATGCTGTAACATCTACAGCAGGTGAATCTTGGACTCATAGTTGCTTTCTTTTTAAAAATGGGTGGCATGTGGAAAGAACTGCAGCCTGAGAGGGAGCAAGGAAGGAGGGATCTGATCAGACCTACTTCTAGGGTGAGGGGGACCCACAGTCAAGGAGCTCCAGGCTGCCAGGAAGCCTTGTTCCTAGGGAGCAAACAGCTCTTTCAGTCAGGGGTCTGGAAAAGTGTCTCAGAAACCAGACGTCATAGTTGGTCAAGATTGCCCTATACACATGAAACCGGGAAGAACAGACCGGCACAGCCTACATAGGAGCCTACAGTTCAAGTCAAGCTGTTTCTGAATATTCTTGATAAACATACTCATAACAGTCCATACTTAAAAGAACAAAACCATAAATCTAGCTAACCTCACCATACAGCTGAGAAAACAGAGTCAGAAGTACACAGCTCGGACAAGAGCAGAGCCAGGAACCAGGGACCGGGAACCGGGAACCAGGAGCCAAATTTGGGCCCAGGCCTGGAAAAGGATGGGCTAGGGCCTGCTGGACGTCTCTGCAGCCTTTCCTTCTGCTGCTGCTGTTGGCAAAGCCCTAATCCTACTGCCATCTAGCTCTCAGGCTCCCAGGCCCTAGTCCAGGGATAAGGAAGGCCAGGGAAGGACCTGCATAGCAGACAGGACCTTCTTCACTCCTGAGGGCCTGGCAAGGCTGGGTTTCTATTTCCCAACAAGCTGTAAGTTTGTCTTTTTCAGCCTGGTGGGCCCGTGGTCACTTCTACGAACCACCTCACCCCATGGCTTGTGGTTAGGTTGTGGTCATTTCTTCCAGTTCAGCCCAGAAGCAGCTCTAAAGTCAGACAAGTTTGGGCTTGGGTTCCACCATATGACCCTGAACAAGTTACTTCATCCCTCTGAACTTGCTTTCTCTGCTGATAAAATGGGTGCAGTAATACCCACTCCATTGGATGAAAATGATGGCCAAGGGTAGTGTTGAATACGGTCTACAACATGTTCTCCATGGCCGAGACTAACACTACCACAGGTATGGATGCCTCTGTCCTTCTTCAGGGACTCCCTTTTAGTACACTGAAGCAGATTCCTCCTCTGGAGAAGGTTAGGATCAATCAAGACTCAGTAGCTCCTAATATGGATGGCTTCCTTTAAGACCCAAGAGTGTTAGATACTGTATATTTCCTGAGAACTCCTCTAGGGTTTTAATGAATGTTTCCTTCTTCCCTTCCTTCCTTCCTTCCTTCCTTCCTTCCTTCCTTCCTTCCTTCCTTCCTTCCTTCCTTCTTCTCCTCCTCCCTCCCTCCCTCCCTCCCTCCATTATATGTGATATTCTCTCTCTCTCTCTCTCTCTCTCTCTCTCTCTCTCTCTCTCTGTGTGTGTGTGTGTGTGTGTGTGTGTGTGTGTGTGTGTGTGTGTGTGTGTGTGATGGGATGTATTTACTTGATAGTGTAGGTTTGTGTACATGTATGTGGCTGCATGTTGAGGCCAGACATCAATGCTGTGTGTCTCCTTAATTGCTTTGTACCTCTTATTTTTCAAGGTAGGGTCTCTCACTGAACCTGCAGCTCATCAATTTGACTAGGCTAACTAGCCAGTGAACTTCAGGGGTCCACCCTTCTCTGTCCTAGCCCCCTTTCCCCTGCTGGTGTCAGGGATAGGCATGTGACCCACTGCCTAGCTTTTTGTGTATTCTGGGGATCTGAATTCAGGTCCTCATGATTACTTGCATGGCAGACATTTTACCAGCTCTCTTCCCAGTCTGTATTCATATTCTCCCTCCCCTTCCCGCTCTCTTTATATGTGTGTGTGTGTGTGTGTGTGTGTGTGTGTGTGTGTGCCTGTGTGTATATGTGTGTATGTAGATAGACAGATAAATAGATAGGTAGATGATATAGATATAGATTTCTCTGTGCCCAGAAACCTAATATTCATTCATATACCTGGGATTCAAACAAACATGTCAGGCTGTGTGGTATATCATAGTGTTTTCTGTTCAGAATACTACTGACCACTCATTAACCTCATTTCATAACCTGCTAATGAATCTCACCCTGTAGCCGACACTGTTGTTTTAGCTTACTAGCTTCAAACTGTAGTATAAGGTGTGAATTAGACCCGCCACACAGACAATCTGAAGAGGGTCTTAGGAATCTTTACTTATTGATCCCTCCAAGAGCTCCTGTAGTGAAGATCCTCAGCCCACATGGAAACATGCTGGTCACTTGTCACGGAGCACTTGTACCAGGAAGTCACTTGTTAGCAGCCCTAATGTGCCAACCGTCCTTTAAGGACAGATAGTCCTATAGCTGCTGAGTAAACCTGATGAATCCCTCTCCTCCTGGCCACTCCTCTCTACGAAACAGCTATAAAGCCAGGGAAGCTGATTGAGAGGCCAGGTGTGACACAGACTGGTTCAAGGGAGCTGGAAGGTTTGGAGTCTTGAGGGTTCTGAGAGCAATGAACAGGATGAGAAGAGACTAGAATGTCACCACTGCAGCCTGGCTGACCTGACTGGCGATTCACCTCTGAAATCCAAACCTCCGAGTCCTGCTAAGCCTTATGCTGAGGACACTTTAACGGAAACTAAGACTCCTAAGTAACTTGCTCCAGGCCTCACTGATCAAGTTAGGTCCTATATTTGAACTTGAGCTCCTCAAATTGCATAATCTGTATCTTCAGCCAGTCTGATGTAGTAGCTCCACTGTCTGAAGGATCAGGGGCTGTCTATGGACACTAGGCAAGAGAAACTCTATGAAAGGCCACTGGTACTGTCAAGAACTTGACCTCACCTATGCCGTCTTCTGTTTCCTTCCTGCCACCCCGGGCCTTGCCCTCTGCCCTCCTTCTCAGTTGTCCCTTATGAGATCACCCTCTACACCAGTGATGTCTTTGCCGCTGGGACCGACGCCAACATCTTCATAGTCATCTACGGCTGTGATGCTGTGTGTACCCGTCAGAAGTTCCTGTGTACCAACAAGAGGGAGCAGAAGCTGTTCTTCGAGAGGAAGTCTGCCTCCCGCTTCATTGTGGAGGTACCTGGCTCCGTGCACCACCACAGAGGGGCTGGGTCAAGAGTAGCCTTTCGTCTAGATGGGCCACACACAGCTAATGGGGGACGAGCAGTTTGTCCAGCCAGATGGGAGGATGATAAAGCTAGCTGGACCTTCTTGGAGAGATGTCAGGATTAATGGTGATGACAAGTGACCAGGACCCGGGGAAAGAGGAGGCATACCAACAGGATATCTTCCTGCTTCTACCATGCATGCAGCATGGCTTCCAGGCAGACAGGAGCTGGGGTGCTGGCTGGGTAGTCCCAATCTCTCAGAGGGGATCACGCGGGGCTGTGTCTCCCCCTTGGCTTTAGAGCTGCAGCAACTGGACACAGACCTGCTATGTGTTTCCACAGCTCCTGTCAGGCCTGGGCAAGGGGTTCCATCATCTGATGTTTACCGGGATGTGGGTTCCAGCGCCGTGGAACTCCCACATCCCTTTTTGGAGAGCAGCTCATTATGTCTTCCCTGTCTTCTTTTGTGAGCTAGCTTAGGCGGGAGACACAACAGAAGAGCCCAGACTGCCTGCAAGGAAGTTGTAGTATAGTTGGGGAGCTAAGTACTCTACACAAGATAGAAAATCTAGTGACTGTTGCCCCCACTGGCCCTGAGGGGCAGAGGCACTAACATATGGGATTTATCTATGTTCACTCACTGGACCCTTATAACAATTCCGTACTATCCTGGAGAGACATCCCTGGGAGGTAAGTGCTCAATGGTCCATGGATGGAAACAGGCAAACATGGAGCTTGAAGTCACAGGGGAATGTGAAGGGACTTAGGAAGAGAGTAGCAATGACACCAGCCTGGGAGAGAAGCCAGGAACCCCGGAAGCCTCAACTCTCTAGGTAATGGGGACCAGTGCTGACATGTCTATATATTCTGGTGGGAAACAAAGTGCCTAGCTTGCTCTTGTTGTCCTCAGCCAGCTGCTGCCCCAGAGATATAGCTTCCTCCCCACCCTCTCTAGGCAGAGTCAGCTTTGGTGGGAGGTCTGTCACAGTAAATTCAGGGCTGGTTCACTTGTCTGTACACGGCTAACATCTCTCTACAAAAGGTGATATGGTGGTTGTATCACAGAGTGTGACATCATCAGTGCCCAGCTCAGACCTCAGCCGGACTTGTGCTTTCATCAGTGAGGTCCCATTAGTAGGCAGCTATAGTTTGCCAGTTAATTTGCTATTGATTTTTTCTCAACTTTCTGGGTCTTAGGGGAACATGGGAGCTTGGAAACAAAGGAAAAGACTTTGTCTCCTAGCCTGTCTTTCCTGCCTACGTCTTTCACCTCTCTACTCTTTTATGATGGAGCCTCAGTCCACAACTCACCTCCTTTCGGTCCTGACCCTGCGTTAGCCAGTAGCAAACTGTTCCCTCTCTCTGTAGCCCACCCTGAGGGGTTGGATGGGAGAAGAATGCAGACAGAAACTCCCCAGCTCTTGGGAAGCATCAGCTCTATTCTAAGCCCTCAATATGGACCAAGGCATTGGGTCCTCGTGACAGTTCCAAGAGGGCAGCAGCACATTAATCCCATCTCACATGTAAGCACCCAGAGCAAGAAAGGTTGTGACCTACTAAGGTGGCATCATGCAGTGAATCTAGGGTCACAACAGCTCCAGAGCTTTCTTAGGGCTTCACCCCTCCCAAGGAAGAATGTCAAGGCCTTTTCTGATGGCCAGGTCTCCTGAGCCCGTGTAGGAGGCCCACCACCCCTGACCAGCAGTCCTCAGAAAGCCTCTTTACTGTCTGAGGTGCCACAGCCAAGACAGTCCCCTGATGAAAACAACTCAGTGCTTGGTGTAGGACTAAAGTCACAGAGGTGTCATGGACATCACAGACCTCAAAGCCTTTGGGACAGGGAAGAAAAAAGAAGCCCTGGATAGAAGTGCCAGGGGACTCTTTATTTCCTGGCCACTTCAGGCAGTGAGTTTGTCAGTTGAGATGCTGGGGGCCACAACCTTCACTTGGGCATCTGTACTTCTCTGGCAGGTGATGATACTATCTATTAAAAATCTCTACAGCCCTGACATCACTTGGAAGCTCTGGCCTTTGTTCAGTGACTCTGAGTCCTTTGGGCTTGCAAGGCCTCTAAGGACCATTTGTAGCCATGGATTCTGTTCTCTGGTTCAGAGCAGGTGGCAGGTAGTGGAACATCTTGGAAGGACAGCAAGGTCATGGCAGCTGTGGCATCCTTGTCAACTACGGAGTAGCATGGTGCTCGGCCAGGCACTTAGAGATAGAGAACAGGTGACACAAAGAAACATGCTGGGGTCTTTGATCTAGTCATGACATCATTGGGCTGCCCCACCCATGACCCTGACCTTGGCTGACTAAGACACCATTTTCTGTAAGTTTGAGTGAGTAGAATTTGTAGGAGCAGAGAGAAAGAATTACTGAAAGGGAGAGGCTCTTATGAGTTGGAGGATTTGGACATGGTCTATACTAGATCTCTTCTGAGACCCAACTCAATTCTCAGAGAATGTGCTACTATAGCATCAAGTCATGGAGGATGGGAAAGAGTCGGACACCTCTGAAGGATCTGAGCACTCAAATCACATCAGTTAAGTCAAGACTGAGGAGGGAAGCATTAGCATGGTATGTGCAGAGGAGGGTCTTGGCCTAGCTGGTCAGCAGAAACTTGAGGAAAGCAATTAAACTCCAGAAGTTCATAGGGACCTGAAGATGCATGCCCCAGGGAGACATGATGTGACTGAAACCCTTCTGCTAACACTTAGTGCCTTTTTCTTTATAAAGTTAGAAGATGTTGGTGAAATCATTGAGAAAATCCGGATTGGTCATGATAACACAGGCATAAACCCTGGGTGGCACTGCTCCCACGTGGACATCCGCAGGCTCCTCCCCGATAAAGACGTGAGTTTGAGATGTGACTGTCCCACTGCTTCATCCATCTTTTTCCAGAATGAGTTCACAGCAGATTGACTTGATGTTTGCCTCAGCCTCCAGGGCATGTTAACTAGCTCAGGTCCAGGGCAAATTCTTCCGGTGGTCAAGGAAAAGAGTTCAGGCAATCTAGTCTGGTCTGTGTTTCTGCCAAAGCCACAGGACCAGTGAGTGACCAGCATGTCCTTGCTTCTACTCAGGGTCAACTCAAGAGGAAAATCAACCCTGAGCAACTCAGAAAACATGCAAACTTTCACAGTTAAAAGACAGTGACAAGATGAATTTAAAAACACAGAGCCCTCTATTCACCCACTGACCCCAAGTGTCAGAGACAGGGTACAGATATTTATTTTTAAGTGACCCAGGAAGTAGATCTTGCAAAAGCTAATGCCTCCTGCTGTGGTTGTACAAGTATCTCAGGCTAGGTCTCCTGAAACCAGGTCAGGAAGGTCCCCTGTCTTTTCATATTTGAAGGAACATCTTCTTTATCTTTGGTTCCCATAAACATGAGCATGCTGGTGAACCCCTGGAGCTGGTGTCTCCCACCTCACAGACTAATCTTCCTCCTTTCTCCTCCCCACAGGGCACAGAGACCTTGACTTTCCCATGTGATCGATGGCTTGCCACCTCTGAGGATGACAAGAAGACCATCCGAGAACTGGTCCCTTATGACATCTTCACCGAGAAGTACATGAAAGATGGGTCCTTAAGACAAGTCTACAAGGAAGTGGAGGAGCCTCTGGACAGTAAGTGTGTATGGGAGGGGTGGCCTTTGTCACACAGGCAGCTCCAGGACCACATCCCTCCTCGCAGAGCATCAGCCCCTGCCAGTTGAGCATCCTCACACACGAGGATGGTCTACATTATCACTGGACAGCTAAGGCTCATAGAGGTTATGTAACCTGCCAGGTTCACACAGCTGGTAGATGGCAAAGAGTCCTGCCTATTTCACTGTGAACTTCGCAGTCCCTTCCTGCCTCTACAGCATGGCACATCCCAATGGGTCATCCTCCCTGGATTATCCTGCTCCTGGCTTTCTGCATGCTCGGTTTATTTGGCCACTAGTTGCTGTGGTGTGGTCCTTTCGAATCTTGCAGGGCAGCCTAGGGCTGGAGTGCAGCTCAGGGAGAGAGTATTTGCCTAAAGTGTGAGGCTCTGTTTTGAAACCCTGTATCGTAAAAGAAGATTTTTTTAAGACATAAAAACAAGGTAGAAATCTCCTAGCAAGGCATGTTTAAGGGGTTAGGTCCAGCTCCTGGATGTGTGTGAGTTCACAGGGTTTTATTTTCTGTGTGAACTAGTCACTGTCATCTGTGGATGTTATTTCTAAGCAGGATTTGAATCATCCTGACCACCCACTTCTTGTGCTTCTTCCTCCCTTTGGTCTCTGTGACCATATTCTGGTTATCTTCCTCCCTCCCTAAATAGTCTGCTTAGTGCTAGGTCCTTTCTTGTGCCTACTGGCGTTCAAGGTTCTCTCCTCAGCCTTCTCTTCTTCCTGCATGGTGGCACACACATGTGCATGCACACACATGAATCCTTCCTTTACCACATGGATAGCATTGTCCAGGTTGCCCCCTGTGTCACTCACCAGCCACTCAGCCCTGAGTAAACTTTAACGATTCGATAATGTCATCTGTAAAGTTTCTACCACTGATGATACACAAAAGATACCCATAGTCCTCTTCAACTGGGCAGTCTACACAGACTACAGAAAATCCAAGAACTTGGAAAACTAACCCAAATTTATGGTGTCATAGTTTTTGGAAAAAACTGGAGTAAAACCCAGGATTCCAGTAAAATCTAAGATTTTCTTATGAAACTGGTGGAGGCGGGGCCCAGATCTTCCTGTTGGTGAGAGTCAAAAGACAAGAGGCAAACATATGTCCTTTTTATGGAAAACAGTGGCAGCCCCTGATTTCCTTTCACCTGAGCCATCTTGCCCAAAGTGAGTCTCTCTCCAGCCATATCGCTTTCTCTGAATTTTCGTTGCTATTCAGTCAAGGAGATGTGTCTCTTTTTCACTTGGACCCCAGATGGACACCCTGGGCTGCCGTTCCCAGCAACACTCTTGAGATGTTCTCTATAAATCATACTCCACAGAACCCACTCTGAGGTTTCTAAGGAAACACCTCTTCCCTGACAAGCTGGGTGGCCTGGGTGGGATGGGAGGGAGGAGGATCCAGAAATAGCTGGATCCCGCATCCTCATATTGCTCAGCATCAGAAGCTGAATTGGTTTTCTTAGTTCCCGAAGGACCAGAGGGAAGCAGCAGGAGGTGGAGTGGGGGTGTTAGAAGGCCATCCAGTCAGCCCCAAGGACGCAGCATCCCACTCTGGGACAAGGGCTCCTAGGAAAGACGTTCTAACAGGTCCACCCACCCATGACAATTTCAAACGTGGAGCAGGCTTGAATGCAGCCAGAAGTGAAGGGGGATGCGGGGAGAAGCCCGTCATCAACTGTTGTGTCTAAGCTGTGACAAGATTCCTAATGTTGCCTCACATTGGTGTTGGCCTGACAGACTTGGGGAATGCTGTCTTCTCATTTAAGCAACACAGAGACTATTTCATCATCAGTTACTGAGGCCCATGACATGCTTGCTGGTTCTGCACCAAGCTGAGCATGATGGAGCTGGAGCCAATGGGACTGGTCCTGGACCCTTGTCTGTATCAGGGGACATGCCTCTGACCATCAGGTCTTATGAAGCACCAGGGGCTTTGAAGAATGAGTGACTATGAAGAGGGGGAAGGTGAGGGTGGCTTTGGAGAAGGGGATAGTACAGGAGGGATCAAGTCCCACTCAGATGTGGGAATGTGTGATGCTGGGGTCTAGTCTCAGTGGAGGTAGCCTTTGGGTGATAGGAGCTAGAAGTTTGAAGCGCAGGGCCCTGGGTTGAAGATAAAGACTCATGAGGTCAAGGGAAACAAACGCAGGCTGTGAAAAATGAGAGAAGAGGGAGCAAGGTGGAAGAGTTTAGTGGCCATGACTGCGTGGAAGATGAGGAGCCCAAGAGAGCCAGAAGGAAGCACTGTGCTGTGGAAAAGAAGAAGGGCACACCAGGAACCATGTGTGGGTGTGAGCGTGTCTGTAACTGTGGGTGCAAGCTGCCCACAGCACACTGCTTTGCTACACTGAGTTAGAGGTGGCTGTGGGCCCACATGCAGGGATTGGAAAGAAAGCCCGTCTCAGCCACTATAAGAAAGAACCATTTTCTAAGGTCTTGTAAGTCCCTGGGGTCCACAGGAATGGCTCTCAGTCCAGTGTAGGTATCACACCGTCCTAGTCCTCCTACCATCCAGTGCCAGTGCACTCTGGATCTGTGTCAACACTCAGGGGTCATTTCTCTGGGTGACTAAAACCAGCCCTTCAGGAACACTTCGTCCTCCCAGATTCCAGCCACTACTTGAAAAGCTTCCTCCCCATCCTGTTCTCTTTGGGACAGTTCAGCCAAGTCCTGTGATCCTTGGCCTGAAATTCCAAATTCCCCAGGTCGAAGGGCTACAGAGAAGGGAAGGAAGTCTTCCAAGGGTCTGTGGAAGCATGTGGAGGACTTGCTTGTCGACAGGTCTGGAGGCTGGGGACACAGCTCTCTAATTATAACAGCTATCTAATAGCTGTCCTTGCTGAGCCAGAGCAGCAGAACAAAACCAAGACACCCCAATCTCCTCAAGATCTCTGTATACTAGTCACCCCGATACTGAACTCTTTCCTAGGCACCATGGGGTCAAAGGATAAAGCATCACTCACTGGCTCTGGGAGAAAGAGTTTGCCTGGGGTACTAGGACAAGGTGAAGTGTACCAGTAGGCTGAAGAATAAATCAAAATAAAGAAGGAAGGAGGGTGATTGAAACTACTACTACTCCTCACACACACACACACACACACACACACACTCTTCAGTTGTGTCAACACTAATTAGATGGGAAGGTTTGCCTCAGTGCCATAGTGATGACATACTTAAGGTCCTTGGAGTGGACCCTGTGGGTGGATGGTTTGGGGGACACTCCAAAAACTCCATCTTTTGCTTCTCTGAGAGCCTCCCGAGTCCAGATCTGATGAGTGACTCCTGAGTGATGGCCCCATACAGTGTGCAACTGACCATGCATAGCCAAGTAGCGAGGACAAGACGCTGCTGCTTCAGGGCCTGGACCAGACCTTTGTGTACAAACAAACTCTGCTCCCTAGAGCTAATGTGCTGCCGCCCTTCTCTTCCCTCTGTCTGTCTGCCTGTCCAACTTGATGGGCAGTTGTGTTGTACTCGGTACAGATCTTCACAGGGAACGTTCCTGGGGCAGGGACAGATGCCAAGGTCTACATCACCATCTACGGAGACCTCGGGGACACTGGGGAGCGGTACCTTGGCAAATCAGAGAACCGCACCAACAAGTTTGAGAGAGGAACGGTAGGAAAGACATGCTTGGTTCATACCGCCTGTCTCCTCTCTGGGTCTAGTCATCTGAATGCCAGATCTTCTGGTCCTGAGGGGGTCCTGAAACTCTGTGGGGTGTCTTACATCCTCCTTTGGGCATTTTGACAAATATAGTGCTATTTGTCGCGCATCGCTATAAGGCATAAGATGTGGGGGTTATTGTCCCGTATTTGTGCGGGCCACTCCAGCCAAGTGCATCTCCTCTTTCTGGGGTACCTCAGCGTTTTAAGTTACTGGCTAGGCTGGCGCGTGCGATGTCGGGAGAGCCTCAGGTACGGCATTAGCGCCTCTAAACTCTAGGTCCTATGTGTCGCCCTTGGCTTATTATGGTGTCACGTGTCTTCTAGAAGGGAGCCACAGTTGGTCCATTGTAGTATTGTGCCATTTGATGCACAGTGAATGAAGACGGCTCAGAGTGCTGTTCAGGGTGGGCTGGCACGTCATTGACCGATGAGTCTTGATTAGGAGACAGCTGATAACACTCTAGGGAGTTTGCTTGTACCCTTTGGCAGAACTCGCGTCCTGAGTACTGCATTCACGCGGCGTCCAGTCTGACCTGGGGTTACGTCTAGATGTTACAAGTAGTGGACACCATCTAGGGATGGAGAATCAGATATAAAGCGTGTTGTACAGAGCAGAGGACCTCAGGAACAATATAAATAATACTGGGGAGCAGAAGGGCTCCTCACTATCACCCAGGTAGACTCTCCTTGACCAGGCCTGTGTATTGAGAGCCAAACATGCTCTCTACCAAGGTTCTGTGACTATTAAACGGCTGGGAAGTCACGTGGCCAGTCAGTATCTGCGGCGCTTCTGGCTCTGATGTGCTGTGATTTACAAGGAGGACAAGTCCATCCAAATCTTCCCTTCATGCAGCTCAGCTTCCCTCTCGCACCGCAGCTCCTCTCCCTGCTGCGTGCCCCACCACACCCTTGACTTGATCCTCTGTTCTCTTCCTTTATCTCCATGTGCCTAAGTCTACCCAAAACCCCACAGGCCAGGGATCTCCGAGGAGAGCAGACATGGAACTGGTCTGGCTGCAGTCTTGCCCATGGCCATGCGTGTGCAGTTACCCATGCATGCCCCCAAGGGCCTGACTCTCAGCCAGACAGGCCTTTTTACTGAAGCACCTGCTACTAGTGAGGAGGGAATTAGCCCTAGAACAAATAGCAGGTGTCCTGTAAGTGGATCTGTAGTGCCTAGTGGCCCCACGTGCCAGGCTCTTAGAAGGAGCCTGGCCTGGCTGCTGGGTCCTCAGAAGGTATGTCCCAACGTTCTTATTAGTTGTCTAGATAAAAACCGCCAGCCTTTAACTTCAATGTCTTGCTTCTGAATCATGAATAATAATGTGATTCCCAATTAGACCTCTGTACTGAGAAAGAGGAAATGTACATCATACCAGGGAAGATAATTTACAAGTCTCTCTCTCTCTCTCTCTCTCTCTCTCTCTCTCTCTCTCTCTCTCTCTCTCTCTCTCTCTGTCACACACACACACACACACACACACACACACAGAGAGAGAGAGAGAGAGAGAGAGAGAGAGAGAGAGAGAGAGAGAGAGAGAACGAACAAGAGATGCAACTGTACTTAGGAGAGGACCTATCTTGCGCTTTCCATTTTGGAGAAACAGAAAGCCAAAGAGGCCAAAGTGGATTCCTATGGTGTCCTTGGCTCTGTACTAGGGTCACATTTGATCAAGTACCCAGACAATAGGCTCAGATCATCTGGACTTAGATACTAGTTCTAATACTAATTGGTTATGTAATATTGGGAAAGTTACTTAACATCTCTTCATCTCATAAAATAGTTTTGAGTGACTATGAAAGCCAGCTGAGTTAAACCATGAAATACCCAACTGTGCCCAGTTGGCTCACCATGCTGTGCCTTGTTAAGGCTTGGGAGAGCTCCCCTGCCCCAACCTGCCATGGATGCCTGCTGTTGATGTCTGGTAAATGTATTGATATAATAGCAGTGTGTCACATGTGGCTGATGGACAGACTTTTGTTCATGCCAGAACCTGGCAAAGAATAGGTGCTCAACAAATACACACAGAATAAGTGGGCGAAAATAATGGTATCTATTCTCAAAGTTCAAATTCAGTGCTCTCTCTCTCTCTCTCTCTCTCTCTCTCTCTCTCACCACTATAACGAGTCTGCCCCATCACATTCTCTTTGCTTCTTTTGGTTTTGGTTTTGTTGTTTGGAGTTTTTGCTGGTTTGTTTTGCTGGGGTCTTTTGAGACATGGTCTCGCTCTATAGCCCAGGTTGACTCAGAGCTCCCTGTGTTAACCGAGCTGACCTGGAACTCATGACAGTCTTCCTGTCTCCACTTCCCAAGTGCTGGAACTACAGACATTGGCCACCACGCCCAGTTCTTCTGATTTTGTTGCCCCGGAAGAAGAACTGAAGGTGCACCTTCCTGGTTTCTTGTGCAATCCTGAATTCATTGCTGAGGATTCGAAAGCTTCCGTTTCTCTAGCCACTCACTCTGGGAACCAGGAGTCATACTTTTTTGTTTGTTTGTTTTTTGGGGTTTTTTTTGTTGTTTTTTTGTTTTGTTTTGTTTTTTCAAGACAGGGTTTCTCTGTATAGCTTTGTGCCTTTTCTGGAACTCATTTTGTAGACTAGGCCTCAAACTCACAAAGATCCACCTGCCTCTGCCTCCCGAGTGCTGGGATTAAAGGTGTGCGCCACCACTGCCTGGCCAGGAATCATTCTTGATGCCATCTTCTTATCAACATCCTTTCCCTGCCCAGATTCAACCAGTTGCCTGATCTGAGAGAGTCTCCCATGAGCATCCTGCTCCATCACCACCAGCCCCTCTCTCATCTGCCTCTGCACTGACCCCATCCTGGTCTCCCCAGAACATGCTACCAGCCCACCAGTCAGCCCATCCAATGCTAGCAGAGCCCTCACTACCTATGATCCCCCAGGGACACACAGATTGTGGGTATCACCAAATCTGCCATGGTTATCTGCAACTTTCAGGACCTGCCCTGCACAGCCCACCTGCCATGTCCCCAGCAGGCCACTAAACATATTTTGAAGAGTAGCCACACAGCCTCCTCTATGCCTTCCCACATGTTTTCTCTGTATTCATGCCCATATGCCATAGACGCTCCACGTGGTAGTGCAGTGGTGTGGTTTCTCCTTTGCCTACAAGGCATAGTACTGTGAATGCCTTTCATCTTGCCTTTGGCATTTCGGTGGGATGCAGTGGAACTCTTTCTACACCATGATATTCAAACAGAGATGGGGCTGGCTTTTCTTTGTAACCACACACAGATCCACACCATGGAGAATGTTGTCCCACAATTACTCTGCTCTTCCCAACAGGTGAGGCCCCAGATGGCCTCTGATTTCCCTGTATTAGAGCTGTCCTTGTTAAGATCTTCCTTTCACACAGAGGCAACCAAGAGGAGGGTGTGCTCAATTTAACTCCAGTGAACTCAATGGTTGCAGTTTCTGGTTAACAGAAATGGGCCAATATCCCTCATCTGCATTGGTCATAGCCTTCAAGCATTTCGCATGGTTTGTGAAACACTTTCTTCCAAACACCCATAGGCTCATCCCGAGAAAAGTCTTGGCAAAGGCAGTTTTCCCCAAGGAGGGGCACACAGGAATGGACTATATAATGGGGGCAGTTAGGAAATGAGCCTTGAACTTGGATTTCAATTTGGTTCTAGAGTGGATCCCCATCTGGGAATGTCTACCCAACTCAGTAATTAGGTGGATGTGGTTGGTGGGGCTTAAAGTGAGGTGTTCCTGCTAAGTCCCCATGCTTGGACTCTCCAGGCTGACACCTTCATCATTGAGGCTGCTGACCTGGGTGTCATCTACAAGATCAAGCTCCGCCATGACAACACCAAATGGTGTGCAGACTGGTATGTGGAGAAGGTGGAGATCTGGAATGACACCAACGAGGACGAGTTTCTATTCCTGTGTGGGCGCTGGCTATCCCTGAAGAAGGAGGATGGGCGGCTGGAGAGGCTCTTTTATGAGAAGGTACCACGAGGGGTACTGGACCTTCATGCAACCACAGCCTCTTGTCCTTTCTATGCCCAGGGAAGGTCCTTGGAGCGGAAGGTGCCAGTGCTGCTGTGAGCCCAGGCTGTGCTTTTCCTTGCAGGAGTACACGGGCGACCGCAGCAGCAACTGCAGCAGCCCTGCTGACTTCTGGGAGATTGCCCTGAGTTCCAAGATGGCAGATGTGGACATTGCCACGGTGACAGGACCCATGGCTGACTATGTTCAGGATGGCCCTGGTAAGCAGAGCAGGGAGCTCTTTGGAAGACGAACAGGCACAGGCTTCAAACTGTTCTCAGACAGGCTCTGGCTCCAGCCCCACTGTTACTGGTGAAGTGGGTCTTGAGCTTTGTACTTTGCAGCGTTCACATGTACAGCAGCTCTGTGAGGTGAGCAGGCAGAGAGACACCCCCTCCAAATGAAACAATGGATAGAGTTTTGGTGATGGTCTCCTTCATCCACCAGAAGGGTATTGTTCTAAATTCTGCCCTCATCCAGACTCTTACACCATGATTTCTGGCCAGGTGAGCTGGGACAACCCAACAGATAGCAGGGCCAGCTGTGGAAATCTGCCACCCAAAGTGTGATGTAGTATGTATTGGTGTCCAGGAAAGAGGTCCCAAGCTGTTATTTGGGGACTTAAAATCCATTCGGACAACAAACCAGCTTTGGATAGATCATTCTCTTGGCCTTTGTGCCTGTACCTCCATAAAGCAGTATCATAACTCCTAGAGAAATTCATTTTACCAATCATATTTTTGAGATAAGACCATGCTATGCTTATTTCCTGAACATTTAAAAACCCTGCCTTCTTAGATTTAAGAGTGTCATGAGCACAATGTCTCCCTCTAGGAAAGCGTGGCATAGGTCTATGGGGCCAGCAGAGATTGACATTCTATCTACATGCCACCTTATCACTGTGTGAAAAATGGCAGGATCCACAAAGTGGCTGTCCTGAGATCACCTGTGGAGAGGGCAGGGGAGCTAAATAAGGCATATGCTGGTAGAGAGTCCCACACTAGTGACTCCAGCCAGGAGAGGCTGATCTGGACAGCTCTCAGAGAGATACACAACCTAAACCTACTGCAGCATGGCCATGTCTCCTGTTAGCTGGGATGACAGGCCAGAAGACAGGTTCTTAACTTGTTGATTCCTGACTGCAAATGACAGGGACCTGGAGACAGTAACCTAAACAGCTTCAGAATGTTTCTAGTACATAAAATCAAAGGCAATCCATCTAAAGCTAATGCAACAGCTCTGTGATGATACCCAGGGAGCTAGGTTCCTACAACCTGCTCACTTTGAAACCTCATAAAAGGCTCCTAGGTTGAAGGCCACCCAAGGTCACCTTCCAAGATGAGAGCTGAAGCGCTACCCATCACATCCACAACCTCAGCAGAATGGATAGAAGGGCATTCCAGGAGAGCCAGACCTTAAAACAATTACCCCAGAATCCCATGCAGCAATCACTAGCTTACCTATAGGACCACCCCTAGTGGAAGGAAAATGGGTTTTGGTTGATGTTTAGAATCTAAGCTACATGACCTAAATGAATTTGTCTGCTGACCACCCTAACTGGTTTGGTTTGGAAATGGATGCCTTTTAGGACTTCCCTCAGCTGTGTTACAGGTATAAGACACTTGGGTTAGTATTCCCCAATTTCCACTTTCTGTGAGACCTTCCTTCTCAACAGTGGTTAGTGTTTTTTTGGCATCTAACCCCCAGGCCTGGTAGAAAGTTGCCTTTATACTTCCTTGCCTGGTAGGGAAAGAGTCAAGTAAGATAATTGGCCAACCAGGCTTTCAGAAGCTTGACACTCCAAGGGGCACAAAGAACATTCTCTTGGGTCTTCCCATTGGGCATGACTGCCTCATGCCTGTAGAGCAGACGCATACCACCATGAACTTGCAGCCTCTCTGGAAGGCTTTGTTGTACTTGGCCTCTGAGCAAGGAAGGAGACAACCCTCCCAAGGTCATTTCAAGTCCCCAAGCGCATAGGACAGCACCTTTGCCCATGGGGCCCGTTGTGACGTTACCTCCATCTCTTGCAGTGATTCCCTACTATGTGTCAGTGACCACTGGGAAGCACAAGGATGCAGCCACGGATAGCCGAGCCTTCATCTTGCTCATTGGGGAAGATGATGAGCGCAGCAACCGCATTTGGCTGGACTACCCTCAGGGGAAGCGAGGCTTCAGCTGTGGCTCCGTGGAAGAGTTCTACGTCGGTGGCTTAGATGTGGGCATCATCAAGAAAATAGAGGTGCTGGCTCTAGATCCCCATGATAGTGACTGCCCCTGGGAAGTGAAAAAAAACAAAAAAACAACAAACTAGTCAGCATGCAGGGGTGGGGAGCTGAGAGCAGACAGAACAGAACAAAGATCTTAGTTAGAGGCAGCTCTCCAGCCTCCACCATCAGTGTGTGTGTGTGTGTGTGTGTGTGTGTGTGTGTGTGTGACCTCAAGTTCCCCATTTTCTGCTCATTCAGTAGAGATACCCTGTGTTCTCATTTTCTCATTGCTATGTAACAAATTACCACCAAGTTGGTGATGGAAATTAACTCAGGTGCATGCACTATCCTGGATCAGGAGTCTAGCTGAGACTTTTCAAGGGCTCCTGAGTTGAGAGCAAAGTGTGACCAGGTCTATGATAGTTTCTTGAGTCTCCATCCTTTTCCAAGCCAACTAGCTGTTGCCCAAATCCATTCTCTTGCTGCTGTAGGACTGAGGCCTTTGGTTCCTGTCAGTCCCTGCCTTGAGGCACTCACCAAAACCAGTCAGTGTTGATCGAGGCCAGTAGGAGACACGATCTCTCTCGCTTCCAACATCTCTGACTTCTTCCAGCCTTAGCATCCATATTCTCTCTTAAAGAGCTCACCTCATGAGGTCAGACCCACCCAGGGTCATGTTTTGATTAGCCCAGAGACCTGCTCAATCTCCTCTGCTCCGAGGAAGGTCCTCTGGCTGGTGAGTGTCCAGCATATTGGGAGGAAACACTGAGGGTAAGAGCACAAGACAGGCAGAGGTCACTGAGCAGGGAAGACTTTTTTCTCAGCTCTGCCCAGATCCTCACAGGGATGTGTATCTCACAGCTGGGCCATGATGGAGCCTCCCCTGAGAGCTGCTGGCTGGTAGAAGAGCTGTGCTTGGCGGTGCCCACCCAGGGTACCAAATATACACTACGCTGCAATTGTTGGCTTGCCAAGGACCGAGGCGATGGCGTCACCTCCCGTGTCTTTGACCTCCTGGATGCCATGGTGGTGAACATTGGGGTGAAGGTATGTGTGTGCCCTGCAAGTAGGAGACACAAGAAAGATTAAAGTGAGGGGTATAGGAGAGTCATCACTGGGCCTGGAAAGATGATTGGACTCACTTATCTCAAGCCAGGAGACTGCTCTCTTTTGGTCTGATGTTGTGTGACATCAGGGAACTCTCCTGGTGTCTCTGGGCCTTGGTCTTCACCTATGCCACATGCAGATAAGATTTCCCTCCGTTGCCTGTTCTGTGCTCAGTTTTGGCCAAAACTAATGAGATCACTAACCATCCCTGAAGAGCTTTGGATGGTGTCAGCTTTGCCCAGATATGCATTTTTATTGCTCTTCACACCCACAGCATAGCATCAGGAGCAAAGGACCCCAGAGACTAGGGCCCTCTGGATCTCACAGTATAGAGGAACTGGTCACATGACCCATTGTAGCTAGAAAATCCAAGATGACATGAGTTTTACTTTCTGTCTAATGGGTTACATGAGCTGGTGATCAGTGTCAGGCAGGAGGCAGGTAGCCCACAGACACATATCTAGTTGGTGATCCAGAGACCTCCTGGTCACCTGACCCTGTGCTTCTCTTTCTCCCACATGAGCTGTGGAGCCAACAGCAGCCCAGCTCTATTCAGTCAGGCCACCTATCAAGGTCAAGGCCAAGAAGGCCTCCTGTTCTGTGATGGGAGCAGCAAGAGGGGATATATCCTGCACCCCAAGCCTCAATAAGGCTCTATACCCTAAGATCCTCCACAGGAAATTGTGCATGTGCTGGCCCATCCCCTGCAGACACGTGGGGGGGGCACTTTCTACAATGTAGACATCTTCCTTTGTGGCCAATGGATGGCGTGAGTGAACCTTCTGCTTATCCCAGGCTTCTGCCCTGACCCACTTCCCAGCCTCTGAGTGTCTTTGAGGCACGCCCCCTGACTCACACCATCTCTGCGCAGCCCCAGCTCCTCCCAGCTCAGTCTAGGAAAATGAAGATCCACACCCCGCCATTCACAGAGCAAAGAAGACAGGCTAGCCACTTATACAAACTGCAGGGCCCTTTGAACTGGCCTCTCTCCAGGACACCAGCCATTATGATAGGAACCCTGCTTCCATCTCTCCTTTGGAAACACTCCAAGGACACAAAGAGGCACGTGTCTGTGAATGGAGAGAATGAGGAGCACAGAACACAGGGGCTAGCAGGGCATGACCTCAGAAGCTGGTCTCTTCCAAGCCATCAACACCCTCACTTTGACCTTTCTATGTTTTGTGCCTATGTGGATAAGAGCAAGAAGGGGTCAGGTTTCTGCCCACTAGGCCTACCTGTCCATGATCCACAATGATGCCCTGTGCTCTACTGTGAGCCAAGCTCTCCCATGCTACTCCTGCCCTTGTTGTGCCTTGGAGAAGAGGCCGGATACTGCCAAAAACAAACAAACAAACAAACAAAAAAGCACCTATCTGGAGCAGTGGCCAGGACGTGACTACAGCCACACAGCACAGTTCACAGTCCAAGCCCCCTGAAGAGCATGGGGATTAGGCAGTTGCTCAGGGAAGACAGAAGGTGGTGGGTTTGCCGTCTCTCTACCTCTCCCAAACTCTCAGAGCTACTTGTTGGCCTGTGGGTACCTGTCATAAAGGGATGAGTAAAACCCAGGACCCCAGCATCCAACACACAGGTGATACCTTCACCCAGAGCCACCTCTCAGGAAGAGCCTCTGAAATGCTTCAACTCAGACACCCAGGAAGGGCAAGCTCCTCCCTCCCTCCAGGGTCTGAAGATAAAGGGAGTCTGGTCCTTTAGGAGAAAAATCCCAATCTAAAGTGGAAATTGTATGAACAGGTAGTTTCCCACTTCATACATGGCTTGAGGCAAAACTCTCCAGGCCACCCTCCCCACCATGACATTCCTTGCTCACAGACATCAGGGGCAAGCTGGCTGTGGCAGGAAGTCAGGGACACTTACAACCACTGCAGTACCCACACATGTATGGCCTTATCATGCCATATCATACCCATGGCACCATACCACACAGATGGTGCCATACTGTATACATGTATGGCTGTATCATACACATGGCACCATAGCATATACTTGTAAAGCCATACCACACATGTGGTAGGCCCTGCACCAGCACCAATGGTATCTGAGCCACCTATGTATCTCATGATTCTATAAGGAGTGTCTCCACATTGCTCTATAGAGGGAGCAAGGATAGGGTATCTGTCCCAGGTAAAAAGCTAGTGGAGGGCAGACCTGGATTTGGATGGAGCTCTGAATGCTCCCAAGACCACTTTCCTGCCTTAGCATGCACATACATGGATGGGCTCACAGAGAACTAGTGAAATCCATTGCCTGCCATGTCTCTGCCAGACCCACCCCCCCCCCAGCTGGGTGAGTGTGGTGGGACCAGGAATGGCTGGCCTGGCTCTGCTTCCTCAGACATGTCCAGTCAACTGTGCTAGATTCTGCTCAGAGCTGCAGGGCTTGAAGGAGTGTCTCTTCTCCCCGGGGACACTGAGATAGGATGGGTGGTTTGGTGGGTGGGGCTGAGGGTCAGGAACTCATCCCTCTTTCATGGCAGGTGCTTTATGAAATGACAGTCTGGACTGGTGACGTGGTCGGGGGAGGCACTGACTCCAATATCTTTATGACCCTCTATGGCATCAACGGGAGCACGGAAGAGGTGCAGCTGGACAAAAAGAAGGCCAGGTACCCAGACGGGCCTTAACCCCTCGCCCTGCTCACACCCAACCTCCACCTAACTTGGTCCTCAGCCAGACTGGCTCTGCCCCCCCTACTGTACACCACAAGGCCTCTTAACTGCTTTACATTGGTTGCTCTTTTCCAACACTTTTTTTCTTTCAAGAGCCAGATAATATCCCTCCTCCAGGAAGTCTTCCTTGACTACCAAAGCCATAGCAATTTTCCTCCTTAAAACAAGCAAACAAAAAAACTTTATTTTATTTTATGTGCATGAGTATTTCACCGGAATGTTATGTTATGTACCACCACGTGGGTGCCTAATGCCCATAGAGACCAGAAGAGGGTATTGGATATGCTGGGACTGGAGCTACAGATAGTTGTGGACTCCCATGTGGATGATGGGAATAGAACCCTGGTCTTCTGGAACAGTGGCCAGCATTCTTAGCCTCTAAACCATCTCTTCCACCCAGTTCTTTCTTTCTTTTGTTCACCCATTTGGTCTCTCAAAAATGTTCACCTTAAAGTTGACATTGCTGCGTCATTTCCGGGTTCTGTTCCATGCGCTGTCCATGGGAGAAACCCTCAGTGGGAGAAGGAGCATGAGGGATGCATGGAATTCTACTTCTGTGACTTTCCTGCATCTAAGATGATTGCAAAATAGAAGTGATAAGCTATTAAAACATTATCAAATGGTCTGGGAGGGCGATGATGGTCGTGATGAAGGTGACGATGGGGACTGGGCTACTGAAGTGATAAGGACCAGGCAGATGTTTCTCCCCATAGACAGAGCAGCCCATCCTTGGGGTCTGGTAAGGATCCTTCCCCCTTCTCTTAGAACTTCCACTTTCTTGTCCTGCAGTTCCCATGGTGACAGCCTTGGGAATGGCTGATGTTGAGTACCCACTTCATGCCAGGCCCTGCTGAAAGAGCCCTGCCACTTATTTTAATTCAGGGTACCCCTTTGCTCTGCACTGTTAGTGTCTCCCATTTATAGTGAAGTCCTGAGTCGCAGAGAGATGAAGCAAATAGTCCAAGGACACCAGGGCTTGAACTCAGAAAGCTCAGGAATAAACAAAGCCCAATGGGAACAGAGGCTATTTACTTAAAGCTTGCTGTAACAGAGGCCAGGTGACATAGTCAGATACGGTAAGGTGGGAAGATGGATGGTGAGGCATCACTGAGGCACGGGGAGAAGAACTGGGCATCTCATATGACTGAATTACAGTCCTAAGCTGGGAAACTGGAACCAAATCAGGAAGATGGTCGTCGCTGAACAAGTGGCCATTATGAGCCAGGTGCCAAAGAGGCTGTGGGTTGGACCTTGATTTCTAGGCATGGGCTGGCTATGGCCCCAGCATGTTTGGTCTCTACTAGTCTCTTCTCTCTATTCCAACACTAAGCCTCACCCAACTCCAATTTCTGGGATTTTCCCTAGCTGATTCTCTTGTTCTTATGTTCCACCCAATCTTCAGGTGCCCAAAGTCTAATTGCTAATGGAGGGTGGGAAGGAGGGGGAACACCCGCAGGAACAAATTCCAGAGCTGTGGCTTGCAGTTCTGTCAGAAAAGAGACCACGCTATACACGCTCCGGGACCTGGTTAGGTGAAAGGACTTTCTCTCTCGAAAGGTTATACTGAGAGAGGAGCTGCATTTCCTACTTAATCTAGTATAAAGCTCCTCTCTGAACCATGCTTTGCTTTGCTGCATCTGCTCCCAGGAGGCATTGCACCATGCCTGAGAGGCCCTGTTGGGGGTGTCTTGGTGGTAGATGAGGACAGAAAGAGCACTGGCCATGAGGTACATATACATCATGGGGCTGGGTAAGGAAACACCCCAAGAAAAGCTGTGTGGCCAAGAGGGAGGCCAGCAGACACGTGCGTATGCACATACGTGGACAGAGGAACTGTGGGAGTGCTTGAAGTACTCAAAAAGGAGAGGTGACCTGGAACGAACGCTGTCTCCAGGACGAGCAAGGCCTTGCTCTCACTTTGTGGTACTCAGGGTCTCACTGCACGGGGTGTGGTCTTGTACCCAAAGAAGCAGAGCAGTCGCCCTCTGGAGCTGCTTCTTTGGGAGCACCTGCACCACCCCAGGGGCCCTTGAGCAGTATCATCAAATCAGTCCACAGCTAAGCAAGCAGTCAGGCCCTATGGCAAGGACGACAAGACTAAAGAGGACATCTCTGAGACGATGCAGCGTGAGACAGGAGAGCAGCAGCCCCCAAAGCAATGCTAACTTCAATTTGCTGCCTCTTTACAACTGGCGGGAATATGGACCAACCCAGAGCCACCGTGCTCAGCTGTACAGTTGCACACAGAGAAACGAGGCTAATCCATCTTCTAGCGTTGGGCAGTGTATCACCTGCTGTACCCTTCAGGCAAGCTTGTCACTCATAGACTGTCCCCTGAAGCTTTTCCAGTGTGAACTTCATTTTACCCTTAAAGTTGGCATCACATCCATTGGCTCTCTGGGATAGCTTTGTGAAATCGCAGGGGGAGTGTCATCCTCCCCAGATTACAAGTGAGGGATTCCAGTCCCAGAAAGGAAGGTCAGAAACTAGCTGATGAGAACAGAACTCAAATCTGGTGACTCTTGGTTCAGGGCTCTATCTATCATCAGCCAAGCCTGCTTAACCCAGTCTTCTAGGATCCTAACTGGTGTGCAGAAGATAGGCAATTGGGGAATTGCTGGGAGTGATAGGTGTCTGGTCTATGGCCAGGGCCAGCTTACCAACTTCCTTTCTTTGCTCCACCCCCAGGTTTGAGCGGGAACAAAACGACACCTTCATCATGGAGATCCTGGATATCGCTCCCTTTACCAAGATGCGCATCCGCATTGATGGGATGGGGAGCCGACCAGAGTGGTTCCTGGAGAGGGTAATGTGATGCCCTTCCTCTGTCCCTGCCCACCTCTTCTCCATGCTATTGGGTTATAAGTGACCTTGTAATGCCGCTATCCTGACCATGGACTTTGGTGTGAATTAATCGGGGAGTGAAGCTTTATTTGTGTCTCATAAGAGCTGAATTACTTCCAGAGAACACAGCACAGCGGGCAGAGCCTGGGATAGGGAAGGTTCGGGGTGAGTTAATACTCTGGGACAAGAGATGTGCAGGGATTAGGAGAGAAGCAGACGAGTCAGTGAGAGCTGGGTGGGCGGTGGGCTTTCCGTGTCCCTGTAATTACACAGTTAAGTAGCTTTCTTCCTCCCTGTCTTCTCCCTCTGGAGGAGCCTGAGCCCACCAGGCAGCCAGGCTGTGGCCCATCTCTGGGCTCCCGGGCAGGCTGAGAGCTTTCTGGATGGGGATGACAAGAAACTTAAACAACAACAACAACAACAACAACAAAAAAAAAAAAAAAAAAAAAAAACAGACTGTGTGAAGTCTGTTTTACCTCCATCTCTCCCACCCTCATCACACAGCATACAGAGCACACCACACACCACACACCACACACAGCTGCAGGCTCAGCTTCTCCCAAGCAAAGAAGGTGGCTGTGTTTCCTCATCACCATTTGCTTAACTCCCCTGGCCTTGTAGGACCCTGACACTGGTCGACACTCACTGTTGTGGAGCAGAGGGCTCCCAGCACACAGCTCGGCTTGCTATGTTTTCATGAGATACAGATGACAGCTCCACAGGCATGCCCCTGTGTCAAATGGGCTGGCGCTGGTGTCAGGTGACCGTCTTGTACAGTGTGAGACAGTTTCTTGTAGCTGTGTAACAAAGATCCAGAATTCTGTGGGGAAGAAGAGCAGGAATCAAGGTATGGACAGGCCATGTGCTCTCCCAAGACTCCACAAAGGATCTGACCTTGGCTGTCCTCAAGCTCTCCCAGCTGCTAGACAGCACTCTCGCCGTGTACACGTCCTGTTTTGCTTAGAGCCCACCTTGTAGCCTCATCTTAACTGATTACAACCCTAGTTTAAATAAGTCATACCTTGAGATGATGATTGGGACTTCAATAGACACTCGGGATGGGAGGAACATGGTTGAGTTTATAATAAAATCCTTCGGCAAGCTTGTCCTTCATTCACCAAAGGCCGACTGTCCTGGTTCTCCTCAAGCTCCCCCTACCCTGTGGAGCCATTGCAGACTTTCCCAGAGCCAACAACATTGCATCCACACCACCCTGGCAAACATCAGTGTCCTGCTCCCAGGCTGACAATGGCTTGATTCAGCAAACATTTTCTTCTATACACATTCTAGGCATTGCTGTGGAAGCCTTTTCAGATACATTTCCAATTTCCAGATCACGTGGGACTTTCAGCAAAACACATAAGCAGAGCCCTTCCCACACCCAAGAGTCTGAATCAGGGGGCTTGGGATGGGGGTTCATGGAATGGTGCTTGGGTAAGAGAGTGCATTTCTTCATGGCCCCTCTCCAGATCCTGCTGAAGAACATGGACACAGGAGACCTGACCATGTTCTATTATGGAGACTGGTTATCCCAGAGGAAGGGCAAGAAGACACTGGTGTGTGAAATGTGTGCAGTCATTGACGGAGAGGAGATGATGGAGTGGACCTCCTACACAGTCTCTGTGAAGACCAGTGACATCCTGGGTAGGTTGTGGCCTCTTGCCTCCTGTCCCCTTGTCTTCCACTATTGAATCATGACTTGAGACTGGATTCTGACCAGGGCATTTTTCTTCACATAACCTGAAGCCAAATCATCTCCACAGCATGTCCCTTTCTGTGGACACAAAGTATTTCTTCACAGTGGCCAAAGTGGTTTCTTCCCTGCCCCCTCACAGAAATGGAGAAGGTAATTTCAGGGACACAGCCTCTGCTTGGCTCAGAGCCCTGCAGCTTCCTGCCACTGCTGGATGCCTCTCACCCAGTGCTCTGCACCTTGGCAATCCATACCTCACAGTCATCTATGTTTGACTCTGGCCTGGGGCCTGGGGATGGAGCTGTGACCTCCAGGGCCCCCACAAATCGGACAGTCTGGTGGAGCTACCACACCATTAGGTGAGGTCAAGACAGATGTTAGCCCAGACACTTCTGGGGAACCAGAGTGGGGAGCCTTACCCATATAAATCTGGGCAAGAGTCACAGGCGTATTCCAGAAGTCAAAAGTCAAGTCCAGAAAGACAAATGGAGCCACTGAGCTGGTAGGATGCCCAGAGGAAGGGCTTCTAAGCAAAGAGAGGGAATGCCTCTCATCTAGTCAGGAGACAGTGCCTCCTGCTTTTCTCCCTCCTCTAGCCAAGGCCTCTCTCCAAGGACCGTTAAGAAGAATTTGGCAGACTCATTCACATCCACCATAGATGACTCATTGATCTTGGTAGCTTACACTTTCAACAGAGCAGTTTGCCAAAGAGATGGGTCAGTAAATCTGGCAGAGTTTGTTTCTAGCATGCTCCTTCTCCCTTTCTCCCCATAGTGGACCTTCCTCTTTATTGCTTGAAATTCCCAGTGTCCACATGCTTTGAAGGTCCTCTTTTCATTCCTTCGTGATGTGCTTTCAGGAAAACAGTGAAATTCATTGGTAGCAACAGATGCGTAGCAGAGCAGCCTCAGACACCTCTTCCAGGACCTCTGGCTTCTTAACAATGGCCACTGCCTATTTGAAGCACTTCCCTGGGAACAGGTGCAGTTTTTGCTAAGCATTCATGTTGCTCTGATTGCAGTTGGACCAACAGTAACTGCAACATGCAAAGAGAAGGCGAGGGATAGAACTGGACACCTTGTAAGCACCAGCACTTACCTGATATAGCCAATGAGAAATGACTTTTAAGCAGACCAGGATGGAGGGGTCTCAGCAAGACTGAGGCTGAGACAAGTTTATTCCCAGCATCATACTCTTATCAGAAACAGAATATAATTACAGTTGCCACTGTACAATACAATGGAAGTTGCCAGGATATGATGATGTTTGCAAGCTACACAAGGAACGTATGATTAATGTCTGAGACCAATTGTCCTGTCAAGCTTCTGTGTACCTCATTGACTTTTAGGGGACACAGAGAATCACAAGGCAGCCTGAATGCTTCACTGCCTGAGAGGGTGCCTCCGTTTCTTAGAAATTTAAAGGCACACAGTGCCCCAGGAGCTATGGACTCTAAGCTAAAAAACCTATAATGTATGTCTCTCAAGGTAGCTCGACCAGGCCAACTCCATGGTTCCCTGCAACACCTCAGAGGTCCAGACCACTTCCAACCTTTCTGGTCCTTACCCCTAGTTTCATGGATTCTAGACTCTGTCCCCCTGTGCTCCAGGAGTCTGGGAATAAGGCCATAGCAGAGGGCTTTGTGAAGAGATCCTGGTTCCCAGAGCCTCACCTGTGTATTTCCCAGGAGCAGGCACGGATGCCAATGTGTTCATCATCATCTTTGGGGAGAATGGGGACAGTGGGACCCTGGCCCTGAAGCAGTCAGCCAACTGGAACAAGTTTGAGCGGAACAACACAGATACCTTCAACTTCTCTGACATGCTGAGCCTGGGCCACCTCTGCAAGCTGAGGGTCTGGCATGACAACAAAGGTAGCTACTACCTGGCACCAGGGTGGCAGAGGGTAGCCCTTCCTGGGACAGCGCTCCCCAGTCCTCTACATCTCTGGGCGAGTAGACCCTGATTACCCCAGCAGGAAGTCAATTCAGCCATGGATTGCACCATTTGGGGGGACCATCCATTAGACGTCCTGTGTTCCTAGGCCGTTCTTATGCCTGGAGCTTAGTTCTTCCTGCTTTCTCCGGGGGGGGTGGGGTGATGTGTCTTCATTTTTGCAATATCAGAGTATGAATTCTAGTTAGTTCAGGCATAAAAATTAAGAAGAAAAGGGATTGGGCTGAGTTAGTAGCTCAAGTGTAGCATAATTGCTTAGCATGTGCAAGGCCCTGTATTCTATCCCTGGAATGGAGTGGGGGAGTAGAGAGGAGGAAGGGAGGGAGGGAAGAAAGGAAGGGAAGAAAGAAAGAAAGGAGGGAAGGAAGGGAGGAAGGAAGGAAAGAAAGAAGAAAGGAAAGAAAGAATTAAGGCAGGAAGGAAGGAAGGAGGGATGGAAGGAGGGAAGGAAAGAAAGAAAGAAAGAAAGAAAGAAAGAAAGAAAGAAAGAAAGAAAGAAAGAAAGAAAGAAAGAAAAAGAAAGAAAGAAGAAAGGAAAGAAAGAAAGAAGGAAGGAAGGAAGGAAGGAAGGAAGGAAGGAAGGAAGGAAGGAAGGAACCTCACCGAGTCCACTTTCTATGGATTTTCTATCAGTCTTACAACCCTGAGTCTAAATGTAGCTATATTCGCTTGTAAATTTAAGTAAGATACAAGCCAAGTGAGAACTTTACTTTGTAACTCCAAGGTGCTTAGGGAGACTTTGTCCATTGCTGTCATGGTGTCCATGGCCTCCTCACTCCTTTGCTCACTGTTTTGTTCTCTACAGGCATCACATCTCTTTACTCTGGCTTTGCACCTGCCACTCCTACTGGATATCAGAGTTGAAGGTTCATTACCGGACTTACCCACCTCTATGCTTGCGGCTTCCCCCAACTCTCCTCTAGTGTCTGGAGTCAAAACTAGCTTCCCCTAAGCTGCCCACTCCAGGCCCTCTCATGCCTTTGCTGTACCCTCACCTCCCACAGAGCTGTCCTGAGGCCACCTGCCTCACTTCACCTCCTCAGATCTTGATGTAGCTCATTGCTGGCAAACCCAGTTCAGCCACTGGCTGAACCTCCAGGAGGAGCAGTGATACTGATTCCTTTCAACATGGGGTCACAGTCAAAGCACTTCCCATGTGGCAATAAGCTGAGATGGAGCAGAGAAAGCAGCTGCTCTTTAAAACAAAGACATGATGATGAAGATGTGCCCAGCAATTCACAGTTGTCAGGTTTCCTGTACTTATTCAGTCATTCGTGACCTGAACATCTAATGTGTTCCTGGTGGACCTGGGACCCTGTGAGCTAGGGAGAGCTGCAAACTTTTGATCATTTGGTGTGCCTTGTGACTTTATGTAACAAAGACTTGCCACTGACTCTCTACTCTGTAACCAAAGAACATCAAGGCCTTAGTATGTCCACTCCAGGACCACAGAGCAGCAATTGGATCAGCCAGCATCCGCAGCAGGGATTCTGTTGCTGCTTCGACCCACCATGTCCATCCTGCTGATCATAATTCTGCGCCTTTACTGCCCCATGCCAGAGAGCCAGGAAGGGAGATGGTGGCATAAGGGATATCATCCTCTACCTGTTTGCTTCTTCATCAGAGTGTATAGGTAGGGGTCTCATTCTCACAAGGTGCAGTGCTGAGGAACTCTTCTTCCTCACTTGTCACTGTGACGAAGTATTTGACAAAACTGAGTAAGGGAGGAAGGATTTCTTCTGATCCATGCCAGAGCCTTCAGTCCCTGCTCACTCAGCCAGCTCCCTTGTGAGGAACATTATCATGGAGGAAGGGTGTGGCCAAGGAAAGTTGCTCATCTCACAGCAGCCAAGAGAAGCAGAGAGGAATCCAGGAAGGGGCCTAAGCACTTGTCTTCCAATAACTTCCCCCAAACAACCCACTCTTCTCCACCAGGCTTCGCCCAGCACAGACCCACCACCTCCCATACACCTGTTCACATTTTAAATTTATTCATTAGGTCCAAGACTGTGCTTTGTTAACCTCCTGGTATATTCAGTTTTAAATCGAGATCAGTCACCTCAGGTGGCATCACAAGTCTTTGGAGAGATGCGTACCTGTGAGACTGTCTCACATATCCATAGTAAATCTCTCCTCTTCCACAGAGGAGCCATCACAAAGATTCCAAGTATTTTCCTCCACTGCCATCTGTCATGATCGTCCTATCAGTCATTGGATAACAGTCCAAAGTCTGAATGAATGAATGAATGAATGAATGATGCCATCCATGGTCTCTAAGACATTTTGTTCCAGATACTTCAAGAGATCAGGCTCAGCCTCTATCATGATAAGCCACAGTGACTCACTCAGTTAAGACAGGTGTGAAAACCCCAAGCCACATGTGTGTATGTGTGTGTGCACAGGCCTCATTAGAAACACCTAGCAGACTAGACTGGTGGGGGCAGCATGGAAGGGGAGTGTGAATGCAGTGGGAACTGGGTAAGCAACAACCAGATGTCTCAGAACCCCAAGTCCTCCAACCCTGTTCCATCATAGCCTCCATCTCAGAAGCAGCAGCACCAACATGGCTGAGGAGGAAGGGTTGGGATCCTTGGCAACCCAACCTATGGGCCACACTGTGAGACGGGGTTCCTTGATAACTCCAGTCAAGGCTGAAAAGAAGGCAGAGAGGAAATTTGTGTCAACTAAACCCATTTCCTATTTTCAAAAATGGAAGACCACACCAGGACCATTACAATGTGTGTTTCATTTATGGGACTAGGGCAGGGGATGACCAGAAAGACTGGGGATGTTTAGGAAAGACCACGCTTTTGGAGAAATCAGCTCTCTTTTGGAAACCATGTAACTGTCCAAGGTACTGACTTCTCTAGATTCAGTTCACTCTGGATTCTAGAGCCTGTTAGGGGGTTTGATGATGATTTGTTCTTCTTGTTCTTCTTCTTCTTCTTGTTCTTGTTCTTGTTCTTCTTGTTCTTGTTCTTGTTCTTGTTCTTCTTGTTCTTGTTCTTGTTCTTCTTCTTCTTCTTCTTCTTCTTCTTCTTCTTCTTCTTCTTCTTCTTCTTCATCTCCTTCTTCTCCTTCTCCTTCTTCTCCTCCTCCTCCCCTTCCCCCTTCTTCCCCTTCTTCCTCTTCCCCTTCCTCCTCCTCCTTCTATTTCTCCTTATCCATTTTCTTTTTTGCTTCCTTCCTTCCCTCTTTTGTTTCTTCCATTTTTATTTTTGTTAGGGTTATTTGTTTGTTTGTTTGTTTGTTTTTGAAGTCTCACACTGTTGCTCATTCTGGCAGAGAACTCACTGTGTACTCCATTCTGGCCTGACAATCCTCTGGCCTCAATCTCATGAGTGTTGGGATTACAAATGTGACTACATCTAGGTGTGGCTATCTTCATCCTGGCCTAAGGTACTCAGATGCTTGGCAAGGTGGTTCATATCTCATGCATCCCACCCCAAACTGACAGTACAAAGGGCACAGGACTGCTGGCCCATTGTCAGAGATCACACCTCTGTCCTCCATACATAAAAACTCCATCTTATCCCTATATACCTATTTGCAGGTATGTAAATCTGAGCACTATATATCTATTATTTCTCATCTATTTTCTCCTCATCTATTTTCTTCTATCCCTGTGATGTCTTCTTCTATCTTCCTTCACTGTGTGTTTCTCACAAAGAAACTTCTAGAGTCCTCTTGGATGTTTCTGACTTCATGCTATACCCTTCCTTCCAACCCAAGAAAGTAGAGGCTCACATCTCTGATAAGAATATTAGGTCTTACTGGAGCATTTCAAGAGTCAAAGATAACATTTCTTTCTAGTGTTGTCCAAGTTTACATGTTTCTTTTGGTTGGGGGACAGGATTAATCTTCATTGGTATGATCACTCTTTAAACAAATGATGAGCCCAGGCCCTTAACAGCTCTAACAATCCCCCATGATTTGAATGTTGATGTCAGTTCTTAAATTGGCTAGCCAATGTCACTAAGTACTTTTGTGAGTCCCAGTCTATGACTGACTGACCTCATTGCTTTACAACTGTGACAAGATGGGACATCATGGCAGGAGTTATGGCTGAGCAAAACCACCCATATTAGAACCCAGGACACAAAATAAGGAGCCCACCATCCCCCCCCCAGGAACTTCATCATGTCCTACCTCTTAAAGATTCCACAGCTTCCCAATAGTACCACCATGGGAACCAAGCCATCAACCATGGGTCTTTTAGGAAACAGTTAAGATCCAAACAATGGCAGGATTGAAGCCATGGATAAGGTTGAATGAGAGAAAATACAGCTCAAGCAGAGCCAGGGTGGCTAAGTGAAGGTTGTAGAGAAGTCGAGCATTTGAGTTGGATAACTAAAGGGAAGGAAGAGAAGGGGATGGAGAAATTATCTCTACAGCTTTGGCTTCTAAACTAGAATGTGTTTGGGAAGGAGGGATCCATCTAGGGGACTCCACTGCTGAAGATTACCCACTGCTCCTGAGAGCCCAAGCTGGTTCTGACTCCATAGTTTCTTAGACATAAATTTAATAGAGGAAATAGGAAGCAGCATTTGTTTTCAAATAATGATGCAGTTTAAAATGTTTTAAATGTTTCTTTGGGGCAGGAGATAGTTCAATGGTTAAGAGCACTTGCTGCTCTTACAAAGCACTCAGATCCAGTTCCCAGCACCTACATGGCATCCCACAACTGTCTGTAACTCTAGTTCCAGAGGATCTGATGCCCTCTTCTGGCCTCCATGGGCATGAAGCATGCATATGGTACATATGCATACACAGATGCAGGCAAAACACTCACACACCTAAACTAAAAATAAATAAATCCTAAAATAAAATATCTGTTCCTCTCTACAAATTCCCAGAATTCCTGCATGAGAAGTTTTGTTACACAGCAACATATTTCAGGCCTGCAATGGAGAGCATGAAGATGGACAGGCTTCTGTGGTTTATGAATTCAGGTTCATCAGACAAAAGTGTTTCATTTGTCTCCTGAGAGACCCTCTCCACCCTACACAAAGCCAGGGAATCCCTCTCAGAAAGCCACACATACTCTCTTTGCTTTTTGGCCTTGTTATCATAGGGAATTGCCTTTTTATTTCTGACACTTCCATTCCATTCAGAAAATAATGTAGTACATTTGAGTTTAAGTGATAGAAAGGTTTTCTCTTTTCTCTACTCTTCCTTTTGACATCACTCAGTGTTTGTAGGCCAACCCTTGTTTAAATACTGTCTTGCATGATTTTGACTAAATCAAGTTTTTCATACATCGATACCCAAGAGATAGTTTCATATCCACAATTCCCTTCTTCTGCTACGCTGTTATGTGTCCCTCAGAATCCAGGTTAGTTATCAAGTTCTTTGTAAACTTTCCCAACTACCCTAAATGAACTTAGATGCCCTCTGTTCCCACTCCTCTGCTTTCTACATATACCTCTATTTGTAGTGTGCTGATTGTAACTGTCTTTCTTGCCAATTACCATCGACAGATTTCCTATCTTTCAAGGATGGGGACCTTGTTTGATTGGCATTCCCAGTACTAAGTTTGTACTTAGTAGGTCCCTAATAGTTATAAGAGTGAGCAAACAGGTCAATGTTCTACATCAGCTTTTTGCAGCTTCTGGATCTGGGATGAATGGCTGCAGACCTTCTCTAGTCATCCTTGGAGATCTCTTTCTCTTTTCTAGGTATTTGAACAGTTTCCAGATGTAGTGCATCAAACCTGATATTTAGTAAAGTGTTTGTAAGGGCAGCTTCTCTTGGGTGTTGTAGACCCAATTGTGTCTTCTGTTCCCCCAAATTCTTGCTCACCCAGAACCAGAATCAGGACACAATGGAGTCTTTACAGATAGAACTAGTTTTAAATGATATCATCATTGATCTAGAGTGGATCTGAAACCCAAAGGTGATGTGTGTTCCTACAAGAAAAAGAGAGATCATGGAAGGACTCAGAAACATAATCATGTGAGGCAACATGGGATCAGAGGTGGAGCTAGCCAGCAGTTACAAGCCAAGAAACATCAAGGATTGCTGGGAGTCACTGAAGCCAAGAAAAATCAGAGGAGCTTTGTCAAAGACAATAGCCAGGGACACAGCTTACCTTCAGAATTCTAGTCTCCAGAATCATGAGATTATACATTCCTGTTGTTTTTCTAAACATCAATCTGTAGTGATTTCTCTGTGGTAGCTCCATGAAAATAAAACAGCAAGGATGAACCTTTAAGGGCCAATGAAGATTTGCCTAGGGTCTCAGTTCAGTCATGGGCCCGCTGCAGAGAATCTACTTCAGGATCTGCTGATGATGAAAGAGAGTCAAGGCCACTAGGACCCAGGAAAACACAGAAAACCAGAGTTCCATCATGAGAAGCTAACTATCACAACTTAACTACAACAAAGGTTGAATGGTTTAGTCAGAATGCTTAAGATGATATCAACTTTTGTAAGTTGGGTCTCCACAGTCTTGAAATCAATGTTGTGGAAACTGGGAGACAGAAATGAGCTGTTCTCTAAGCTTGAAAAAGGGAAACAGTCATCATTGACTAGCTTTGACTCCCACTCTGGACGTCTCACTTAATTCCAGCCACAAGTATTCTGTTTTATGTTGTGATCCCAAGCATGCATCCAGCCATAACTGTATTTCCTTTTTGCTGGTTAGAAAGCTCCTTTATGTCTTCACCCTCTCACTGAAACTTATTGTCCAGCCATGTATGAACTCCCTCAAAAACAGTTGACCAATATGTGACTGAATTCTGTCTCCTTTAATTGACTACCTCATTTAGGGTTTCCATTGTTGTGAAGGAACACCACGACTAAAATCAACTCAAGGAGAAAAGGATTTATTTCAGTTTTAGTTTCTATCACCTAAGAAATTCAGGGCAGGAACTCAAGGCAGGAACCTGGAGGCAGGAACTGATGCAGAACCCATGGAGAAATGCTGCTTAGTGCCTTGCTTATCATGGCTTTCTCAGCCTGTTCTCATAAAGTACACAGGACCACAAGTCAATAGGTAGTACCACCCATAGTGAACTGGGTCCACCCACATCAATCATTAATCAAGAAAATGTACCATGGCCTTGCCCTTAGGCCAATCTGTTGGGGGCATATTCTCTGTTGAGATTTCCTTTTCCAAACTGATTTTAATTTTTTGTCAAGTTGCAATAAAACAAGCCAGCATTCTTGACTTGCAGCTCCATGAGTTCCATCTTGACCATTGTTCTTACCCTGGCGTCAATCCACTACCTGTTATATAACAGGGAATTAATATGGTTCAGTAGAATTTAATTACACCTTTATTTAAGGCTCTCAGATCCTTCCTTGTATGTCTTGCCCTCATCATAAGAGATTCAGTTTCCTCCAGGACTAAAGATTTCTTTGTATAATAATAATAATAATAATAATAATAATAATAATAATAATAATAAGAAGAAGAAGAAGAAGAAGAAGAAGAAGAAGGCCCTGGCCATAAACCTCAGCTGAGCTCATAATTAAGTCCTCTAGATGCCTACATCCCTTATACAGACAGTTATTACATACATGTCTAGACTGTCTTGGCTGTCTTGATTTATATTCTATTGTGAAAAACCCAGCATCCAATTAGCCAGTTTCTTCTCTCTCATTGCTGTCAAAAGCTTTCAAGGGGAGGGAGGGCATTCAGCACTGTGGACAGCGCCAGCCCCTGTGCACAGTAACCAGATGCTATAAACTTTCATTAGATCCCAGAGTCCCCAGAGAGCTTGACACTGATTCTTGCTTTGGATATCAAAGACTATCTGATGGCCCTGTCCTATGCTGACTCTTGGATACAAAGAAATTCTGAGTTGTTGATGTGATCCTCTTCCCCTTGTAGGCAGAGAGAAGAGGCATCCTTTCCAGCCAGACTTTGGTCCTGAAAGCAGGCTAATACCATGGGCAGGTGAACCTATGTAGTTGGGACACAAGTTCTGAGAAAAAGCAGGTCCTCACCTCAGTTCCTCTCTGCAGGGACTTTCTTTTTCAAGGATGGAGATTTAGATGTTCATAGGTGCTAAAGCTGCTGAGCATGTCATTAACAGCTCTCTATGCCATGCTTTCTTCATATTAAAATTTCCCCCCCAACTCCATCTTTTCCTTGCATAGAAATTTTTGAGGATAAATGGGTTTTGTCTGAGATTCCTCCACCAGAGGGTAAAGATTCTAAACAAATATATAAGTGAGGTTACAAATGTTTAGTTAACTTAAATCATAGTGTTCTTCTCATCCCTAGATCTGTTACTGGGGTTGTTAAATTAGTAAAACTTTTGAACTCCTGGCATGGTTGTTCAGTCTAGTGAAAACTTTTGAATATGCACAAAAGTGAAGAAAACACAACTTTACCTTTTGGTTTGGTCCTCCATTCTTGACCCCTCTCTGGCTGCCAGAGGATATGAAGCTAAATCCTAAACCCCATGCCACCTCACCCCAAACACATTCACATGCAGTGTGTTTCTCCTTTGGAAATGGACACTTTTCTGTAAAACCACACCATCGTCATCCACACTTAACAATGATTTGTTTCAATCCCTACTGTATAATACATTTTCCCAGTGAATGTCATAGGAAATCTTACTCGTAAACGCATGTGGGGGACACAGGGAAGTATACTGAATATTGAAGAAATGCTACATATTGATATGGTAGTATGTGGGAAGAAGTCTCGCTCACACTGGTGCTAGCATTACATTCGGGGTTCAGTATCGCAAGCCTGGTTGCTCCACTGTAAATGTCCTTTGTAACTCTCTATCTAATGGCTTCATCTGGTGATGATCAATTAGAATTCCAAATGTGATGTTATAATTCTGTCATTTCTTTTCCACTTAGCAGCTAGGGGTTTTGTTTTTAAAAATTTGTCCTTAGGCTATTTGATTGCCATGAAATACAGTTTGAAGAGGAAAATCAAGATAAATGATTTGTTCTTCTACTTAATTCTAATTACCCAGATAGCTTTTACAGTACTGAACAAATTGGAAAAAAAAGTGTTTGTTGTCTAAATCATCTTGCTCTTCTTGCTTCCTCTGGTTAAATGAAAACTCTGCTTAGTAAAAAATTTTTAACTACAACATGATAGACATTGTTTAGTACTATTAGATCCTAGAAATTGGAAGGACCTCAGAAATCATCAAAGGGATGCTGCAGTGTGCTCACTTAGGCAGATGCACTGAGAGCTTAATACAGATCTGCCAGATCCCAGGGGTTTGCCTGAGGCAGCCTCCAAGATGAGGCCCTTGTGAGTGTTTGGGGAAGATAATAGCTAGAGTCTTGTATTCTTCCATACCTGGTGCTCTCTGATGGCTCCATAGCTCACTTTAAACCACCCATGATCTTGCTAAGGAAATGTGAATCACCCAGATGGGCTTTTTGCTTCTTACAAGTTATTTTTAGGGAAGGTGTTGCTTGGTGAAGTGAATCTTTCTACCTGAGAAGAATCTCAATGGTTTGCACTGGATAAAAATACTGACAGTTGACTTTTTGAAAGTGAAAATAATTTATCGCTTCTGTGATCATTGAATACTAAGTAATATGATTAAGAGGTCATAAGACATGTTTCTCAACCCATGAAGTTATAGAGGTAAGATCCGAATATAAAAATAATCTTAAAAGAGTTAAGGCATAGTTACAACCCCAGCAGCAAAGATTTCTCTGGATATCAATGTTTATGACCAAGAGAACAAACCTGTTATGGTTTGAATCAGAAATGTCCCCCATGGGCTTATATTTTAAACAATCTCTAGTTAGCAGAACTATTTTTAAGGCTGTGGAATCTTTAGGAAGCTGGACCTGGCTGGAGGAGATAGGGACTGCTGCCATTTTTTCTGAGTCTGCCGTCCTGTAAGAGTCCTTACTATCCTTCCCTGCTGTGAAAATGCCACCATGCCTTCCCTGCTGGGAGGACCCCATCCTCTGAAACAGTGGGCCCAAATGAACCCTCCCTTAAGTTGTTCCAGTCAGGTATTTGGGTCATGGTGATGATCAAAGTATCTAATACAGTGCTCAAGGAATGGTGTGGGCATGGGGACAGCTGAGAGGCTCAGGGGCATTGAGAGCCATGTTGTGCTGAGAACAGGCAGGTACTGAGCACAGGGGAATAACTTGGAGCCATAATGAGGAGAGAGGAGATGCCAAATGCATGCCTAATGATTCTACCTCTGAAGGGTTGATTGAAATGGGCTAAAGGAAGAACAGAGCCCTTCATCCCACCAAATGTGGAAAGCCACTAGACTCTCGGGCAGTAAGTAGCATGTGGAGGTCCATACTGTTGCCAGCCTTCCTCTCCTTCCGCCTGTCACCTCCTATCTGGAACACTGGGACCCCACAGTAGTTCAGAGTTGCTAGACTTTTTACTCAAAGTGAATTGTAGGACATTGGGGGTATAATACTCAACAGTACTAGGACAGACCATTCCTCTGAGGTAAATCCCTCTTCCAGAACTCTCACCACTGCTGTCTTCCTTTCCCTCCTATTCAGGCTTGGTGTGGGCTCCTATCCATGAGGTTTATTAGATAACATGTGTAGATCAGGCCAGCCGTTTCATCTCAGGGTCTTGTAACCTCGTTGACGGAGACAAACAGTTGCACTATAAATGACGTGAAAACACAATGACTTCAGATTATCTGGTGGTGAGTATATGGAGACTGAGAGCAAGTGGTGAAGCATGAGGAAGTCCTGCAGCCAGAGCACCTTCCCAGAGACCTCAGGGGGCAGCAATGGCACTTAGAGCCTGGAGACCATCACATCAGACAGTGGATAAACAAGGTTTCATTGATCAAGGTATCGGCAGTGCAATACAGGTGAAGAAGTGGAAAGGGATCCAGTGTGTCACTCTACACAGCTCTCTGTGAGCAGCCTGTGATTTTTTTTTTCTTGGACTGATGAGAAGCCACTGGTGCATTTATGAGGTGAAATGGCAAAATCTGACATGTGACTTTAAAAGATTGTTATATGCAGGGTGTTGCTAAGAGCACCATGCACAAGAGAAAAAGTTGGGGAATTCGGCAGCTATCCAGCAGCAAGGACAAGCGTTTTGTTATCTGTGCAGCTCTGACAAAAAAAAAAAAAAAAAACAGGACACACATCTGCATTCCACTGTGGCAACCTGTGGAGAGCCTTTACTCTCTGCATGTACAAGCATGGGGACATCAAAAGAGGGACTTGGCAAAAACTGAGTTCTTTAACACTTAGTTTCAGGTGATTCTCTATGGGTCCCCCAGGGAACTGGTGTTGTCCATCAGCTGGGCATTACAACATTTCCAAAGCAGGGTAAGAAAATCAACAGAGAATGCAAGTCTTCTTTTATATTAAGGGGGTTGGGGTTAGTCTATTGTTTAGTGGAAAGAATTGCATTGCTTAATTCTAATTGGAAAGGGGAATTGGGTGTGGGGTGAGACAGCCTACACACACACACACACACACACACACACACACACACACACACACCCTACTCATGGCAAAACAGGGCAAGGAAAAGCCCAGCTTCTCTTCCATTTGGATCTCTTTCAACACCACCAGCCATGTGTCTTCTCTTCTCTGCCTGCTGCCTCCTTTCTGCATTCTAGTGAGAAGCCTTGAGAGAATGACTCTATCCACCTCATTTCATCATCTCCATGCTGCACGCATGGAGGCTTGCTAAGTTCTGTGATCAGCTCCATGGTACTACCAGGAACCATCTCTAATATGCAGCCAATCCATAAACTTACAGATGGTACTAGCCCTAATTTGTAGAAAATTGAGAAAGATGTATCAAGTGCAAAGAAAGTTCATGAACAAACTAACTCACCTCACTGCTGTATAATGCAACAGAAGTGTTAGCTCTCACTGTTTCCTTCTTCAGTAAAGACCTGATTTCACAAAAAAAAAAAAAGAAAAAGAAAAAGAAATACAGTGAGAGATAAACAACACCGAAGGCCTTTGAAAAAGCCATATGGAAACCTACAGCTGCAGGAACTTCTTGAAATAGACACACAACTTATAAAAGGAATCTGAATGGAGTTACCTCGCACCAGGAAGTAATGCCTCTCCAGGTGTCATAGGCTACGAAGCACAAGGCCCTGTGCTAAGTGTGGGTTACTTCCATTCAAGCTATGGGTAAGTGGAGGTTCCATAAACCCACAAAGTAATACAAACTATTGCCCTTGCCAATTTGATACTAAGATCTTGCTTTGGAGACACCATATACTTGAGTCATATAAGGGCCAGAGAAATCAAGGATGTGCTAACCTGGAGCCTTCCTCCCTGGTGGCTAGTTCTCATAGTGACAGAGGTGCTGTGATGGGAGAGAAAAGTCAACAGCAGTCTTACCCAGCTATGAACACTGAGATATTGAATAATGACTAGCGTGGCATGATATTCCCATTGCTACAGTGGTGGCACAAGTGTTTTGAGGATAACCAACTGCTTTATTAGATTTAAAACCTATTCCTCAAGACAGAACTGATATCTGATACTATGAACTGGGCCAAAAACCCAGGGCTGGGCAGGCTAGAAGTCCTAAGGGAGAATTCAGCTTAATGGACATAGTATTAAATTGCTCCCTCAGTATTTGTCTTTATACAAATAGATTAGTACATTGCTCAGCCTTCATCAGAGAAGTATCTTTTTACAATACATGTTGATTAATACAGAGGCTAATAACAAAAGCACAGAGAATATGTAGAGTCCTCAATCTTTCGTGTGGCTCAGGGATTGTCACAGAAGATGAAGAAGGAAGATTGTGAGAGCCAGAGGTAGTAGAAAACTTCTGTGAAACAGTATCTTATGAATATGACTGGGGTGTTGCACACATGAACTCACAGGGGCTGTGACTTTATGTGTAGGACCTATGTAAGAGCAAGCCAGGCCAAACTGCAGCATGGTTGAGGAGGAGCTTACAAAGCTCCAGCTCCAGAGCTATTGGCAGTTGGTGGATGCCAGGGAAGAGGGAGTTAGCTTTCTTCAGTTCATCCCTGATCAGGCTACCCATGTTCCAGGGCATGGCCCAACACCTGTTTGCATAGTGGCAGCACTAAGTATACATAGTGCGTTTCTGAAAAAAATCTCTGAAGTTGGGAGGGAAATATGGTGAGGAGTGTGGATGGGGAATATGTGAGGGACAGTGATGGAGGGGTGGGGGTAGATTGGATCAAAACACTTTGTATTTATGTAGGGGATTCTCAAACACTATTTTTGAAAGTTTGAATAGTGCCAGCCTATGTATCCCACCCATGAACTTAGCACCCTGGACTCTATAACACTTTTATATACTCTTGGGAGCAGGGAAGGATCTCTAGCAGTGTTGCTTTGGACAATGTCTAATCTGAGAGAAGCTTTTTTTTTTTTTTTTTTTTTTTTTTTGGTGATAGTGGAACTGCCGCCAGAGCCCTAGGTGGCCTGAGAGACAGGGGTGTAGGAATAAAACCCAACTGTGTGCTGCTGGTGGGACTGCCTTGTGGGTGTGTTATGAGTAGCAAACATCATCATATAGCCTGCCAGAGCTCTGGGGTTGCTTTCTCTGTGGGGCCTGTGATGCTCCACGATCCTAATGAGTTTGAGTTAGAGGGTGCTGAAAACAGTGTAAGTCACACACAGCTGTCAAAGCAAACCCACATTGGCCCACACTGCCAGCTCTGCTGTGGTAGGGACACTTCTGTGCTCACTGTCAGCCCAAGATATGTCAAATTCAAGAACACATCCCAAGAAGTGGCAGCTTCTGGGCCCTTCAATGACTACAGAACAGTTCAGCCAAGAACCCTCAATGCAAGCTATATTTATTCATCCAGCATTCATTGAGCAACTAGTGATCTGCCAGTTATAGGCTGAGCCCTAAAAACCCTATCAAGACTCAGTCTGCACTCAAGCATCCCTGGTCACAGGGAAGAGACACATGTAAATAAGAGCAGCACAAATCTGAAAGTGTGTACCCAAGATAGATGCAGAGTACCACAGAGCATGGGCACTCTTGATACTGCCCCTAGAGTGATGTGGGGATGGGGGAACATCAGGGAAGGATTCCTGGTGGAGATAAAACCTCCTGGTGGAGATAAAACCTGAACTGATTAGGAAGGATCATTGACAGGAGCTTGGTGAACACAGATCAGAAAGCAACAGAAGCCATCCTTCAGTTAAGAGGCTCCCAAAAGGTCTAGAATACCTCCACCATGAATCAGATGGAATCAATAAGCCTTTTTCTTATGGAAATGTCCATGTTGGATAGATTCTCAGTGAAAGATGTTTGCAGGAGGGAAGTAGTGCAGTTTCTTGGAGCCCACAACTAACATTTCATATGTAAGACCTCTAAGCATTTTGCAAAGACCCCTGTGTTCCTCAGATTGAAGGAGTCCTTAAAACTGCCTAATCCAACTGGTCATTTCATCAACCAGAATACCAGACCACAGAGAGGACAAGGAACTTGTCCAGGGTCACATAGCTATGGATGTGGGAGGTCTTGACAGGGAGAGGGGGCACTTCCCACCTGCAGTCCTTTCTTCCACAGGGATATTCCCTGGCTGGCACCTGAACTATGTTGATGTGAAGGACAACTCCCGTGACGAGACTTTCCGTTTCCAGTGTGACTGCTGGTTGTCCAAGAGTGAGGGTGACAGACAAACCGTCCGCGACTTCGCATGCGCCAACAATGAGATCCGTGATGAGCTGGAAGAGACCAGTACGTGGTGGGACTGTGTGGGCCCAGCCCACTGTGACATCAGGGCTTACCTTCCTAGTTGAGGGAGGGCTTGCTCAAGGGGGTAGGGGGTTGAGTAGGAATGGGAAGGTTCCATGTGACTACAGGAGAAATTCCTCAGTAAACCCCCAAAGAGTGAATTCTTAGAACTGCTGAGATACTCATGGCCCTGAATCACAGGTACTAATGAAAGAAAACCCACTGGGGATAGGCTCTCCCTGAGCCAAGGGCTGGGCAGGGCAGCTGTGACACTCTCTCAGGCAATGTTTATGTCATGGATTGTTCCAATCGATGTGTGTGATAATGACTGCCAACCTAGAGTTTCTAGAAACAGAAGTCAGGGAGAGCCAGGGTCCCCACCAGCCACTCCCTCCCACGGAGGAGACAGAGAAAGAGTGAGTGATCAGTCCCTGGGGTGAATGGCCATCAAACTTTAGAAGACACTTCTTTAATACCCAAGACAACATCTGGGCCCCATGATGAGAAGAAAGCTCACCCAAAGGCAGAACCCAACTGAAGAAGGGTTTTTCAAGCAGTTATTAAGGCAGCTCCCCACACCTCAGCATCTTAGCACCACACAGTTTCTTTCTCACTTCTCAATGTATAGTCCAGTGTGGGAGTGAGGTGAGCTATCTTCTGTAGTGTGATGTAGGGGCCTAAGCTCCTGCCATCTGTTTCTCTGCCATTTCTAAGACGTGGCTTCCACATTTTTCCCAAAAGGGAACTAGAAGACCCTCTCCTCTGCGGTCCCAGCATGCTAACCTGTATTTTACTTGGGAGAACTAGTCTCACAGCTCTGTCAGCTGAAAGGGGACCTGGGAACTGAGCCCTGACTGGACAGCTCTTTGCATAACCACTATATACTGTAAGAGGGAAGTGAGCTTCTTGACTTGAAAACTACCTCCCATCTCTGGCGGGCCATCCAAATGGCCCCAGGGTCAACTTAGCTCTCTTGAGAGGTGGTGAACATTGTGAGCTTGGGAGCATCCTCAAATGGAAACAGTGCCCCTTTGCTGAGTTTTCTGTAGGGTAGAGATCTCACACCAGAACAGAGGATGTGTTCTCCTCTGCTGTAATTGTACTTTCTAAGGAGTTATTGGGTGCCCAGTTTGGTTTTGGATGCTGTGGGTGATACACCTTGCTTTGTGACCTATCCAGATCCAGGGTGGTGTCACCCTATGCAGTACTGTGGATCTTGGAGCTCAGTGAACTGATGCTTGGTAAATATATGTGGTGCTCTCTTTGCACAGAGCCTTGTGATGCACTCAGAGGGGGGAAGCTTAAGCTCCTCACACAAAGCTAAGATGAGCAATGGAGACTGCTCAGACCATTGGTGTTTAGTAGAGGAATACTCGGCAAAGCCCGTCTCCGTTGCCAAGTCTCTCTCTCAGATTTCCAAACAGCCAAATAGCTGCAATTACTTGCAGGATTTGGGCTCTTGGGGGAGGAGTGAGTTCTGTTGATGTGGGAAATAGGAGAGTATGCGCAGGGAGCCAGGAGAGGGCCTGGACCCACCTGTCAATACTGTGAGTGTGCAGGGAGCAGCATGGAACCATCTGTGCTGCTCACATGGGGACAGACAGGTAGCTATACCTTTGTTCCCAGGTGGCAGCTGGCCCTGGAGGTGTCATGCACTGAACTTGATCCCCACTCTTAGCTGCTTTTTATTTAATGTTGAGACAAATCCATACTGAGCAGTTTGAAGTGCCATGCCTTACTCTGACTTCAGAAGACCCTCCTGGACTTTGCCTGCTGGTGACCCTGGGTCATTTTGGGTACTCAGACTATGAGTATAAAGAGCCCCTTGGTCTTAAATAAAGCCTCATCTGTGTGAAGGCATTCTACACCACACTCTCCTTAATCCCTGGAAACCCCACATCTACCCTAAGGAGAAGGCAGGTTGCAATGTACACTTCTGTGTCAAAAAGTAAAGAAAACAGAAATTCAGAATGGTTATGCAAGGCCCACTGCATGGCTCTAGGATGCCTTCTCCCTATTGGGCTTGGCTGGCACTGCTGATCTATCAAATGCCCGTATCAGCCAGCATCCCATTTACAGGCTTCATCTCCAATGCTCTGAAGTACCCCCAGAAGCTGTTCCAGCCATCTGGCAAGCATTCACCCCTGTAGGTAATGCCAACATACACCCAGAGCCAAGAACCACCAGCACTTTTCATGTGTAAGCCTAATGCCCAAGCCTTCAGGCATTGCATTATTTTTCCAGGGTCTGGCTGAATCAGTGCGATTGCATGCTCATGTGTGCAAATGTTCACAAGCATACACCTGGGAGGCCACATTTCTCTCCTGCTGGAACACCTCAGGCTGAAGGGTGCCTTTGCCTTCCCAGCCTTCCATTTTCCTACCTGCTACACTTAACACCCTTTAGGTTTGCTTTGTCGGTTTATTTGCACTGTTTCTAGCTCCAGTACATTCCTCTGCTGGCCAGTCCCTGGGGATGGAATATTTGCTGCTCCGCCAGGCGGTAGAATCCACCCTCACATGTGTCCGTGAAGCATCCATCCTCCAGTGGTCCTAACAGAAGCTGCTGGGATGGCATACGTTTAAAAACTGTATCTTTGCTGTATTTGGTCCCAGAACTTGGACGCCTGACATGGCTCTGGCTCCAACTTTACTGTCCCCAGAGGTGCTGCTGATATCAGTGTGACTCCTCCTTTCTTCTCAGCTTGATTTCCCCCATATGTTAACTTAGTGCAAGTTTCCATGGACCCCAGGAAGATGGCTGCTGGCAGCATCAGCCTGGATTCTTAATGCTCAATAGCCTCAGAGAAAGAGGAAAGAGCATGTCCGTGGGGCTCAGTCCATCCCAGCATGTGGCAGGGAGTTCTCGGGTATATAAGAGTCCTGACAATGGGAGGCAGTAAAGTTTTGCATGCCAACCAGAAGCACACTGTCCCCCCCCTCCCCCTGTCATTTTCCCATGGCTGTCATGTGTTTCTGTCCAGCCCCCTTTTCTAGCATCCTCAAGCACTGCATGCACATTGTGCATAGACATACATGCAGATAAAATACCGTGAACACAAAACAAAAATAAATGAAATTTTAAAATGTATTCACTAAGGGCCTACCATGTGCCAGGCACTGTTCTTGGCAGTTGGAAATTTGTTAATGACCATATCTGCCCTTGTGGAGTCTGTACTCACTCAGGTAGGGGGAGGAGGTGCAATAAGCAATCGTGGATACATGAAATGATGAGAACAAGAGGAATTAGCAGTGAGGCAAGGCAGACCAGAAGTGTTGGAGACCAGGCTACCCCTTTAATTAGGGCACTAGCATAGGCCTCCCTAAGAAGGCGATATGGAAATAAATGAAAGGCGGTGAGGAGCTAGTGGAGAGAGGGAGCGTGGCAGAGCCCTGAGCAGGAGCTGGGAGGTCAGGTGCTGGAGATAGGAAGAGAGTGCATCCTAGGAGCCGAGATAGGAGAAGGCACGAAAACAGCTTCTCTCGGAATGCAGCAGCATCCTGGTCCTTGGCTACAGAGCTATTGTGTTTTGTCTTATGGATGGTCAGTGTTGAGCTGGATGCCTGGGGCTAGAAAGTGAATTCTAGCCACCCGTCTGGTACTCCCGACACTTGGCAGCCTCTATACAAGGATGGTGGACACGTGCTAATGTTCTATATAGCATTTCAGTAGCTCATCGGCTGTGAGAACCAGACCCCAAGGTCTCCTAATCCCAACTTCGTGATTCCTTCACTATGGCAGCCGCATTCCCATGTCTACCAGCAAAGGGGCTGCCCACTGCCATCCCAGGTCACCAGTCCTGGTTACAGTGCCCGGGTCTCAGCAAGACCCAGACTGTGGTCTAAGGCCAGAGAAAAGTCTCTGAGAGAAAGGAACTGGCTGGTGGCAGGCAGCTGCTTCCTACTGCTGACCCTCTCCCACCTCCTCCCTGCAGCCTACGAGATTGTCATAGAAACTGGCAACGGAGGCGAAACCAGGGAGAATGTCTGGCTCATCTTGGAGGGCAGGAAGAACAGATCCAAGGAGTTCCTTGTGGAAAATTCTTCCAGACAGCGGGCCTTTCGGAAGTAAGAAGGATGCTTGATGGAATGGGGGTGGGGAGGGTAATCCAGAGATCCCAGTCACCTCCCCCACTGAGTGCTCTACAAATGGGTCTAACCAGAAAGAATTTGCTGAGTACCTACTATGTGCCAGACCTGTAATTCCCTTATAAGTATTCTCCCACATCCCAACCCAGAGCTCTCCCCCTGCTTCTCCTGAGGCCTCAGCGGCTGTGTTCACTTCATCTCTGTCCCTGACAGAACTTAAGTCTCCATTTCCCTCCGCTCAGCTTCCTTTATCTCAGTCCATTCAAGCCACCCTATGAAACTGGGTGCCTTACAAACAACTGACGTCTCTTCCCCATGTTCTTGAGGCTGCAGATTTGGTATCCACTAACACTCGCCTGGTTCACAGATGGGGGTCTTCTCACTGTGTCCTCATGCAGCAGAAGGGATGCAGGAGCTCCGTTGTTTTATAAGACTCCATTCACAAAATCTCCACCCTCACCACTTACTCACCTTCCAAAGGCCCAGCTCCAAACTCCATCACACAGGATTAGGTTTCAACGGGCAAACTTGATAGGATAGCCCATTCTGTTTACCTCAACCTTTTATTCAAATCCCCCTTCCATGAGGACAGAGTCTGTGCTCCTCAGACCAATGCCAACGGACTGCCCACACCCTGCCTTCTCATTACCATGTCCTTATGGGTTCAAATTCCATCCAAGTAGATCTCTGAATACCCAACTACTCTCATGGTAAGGTTTTTCAAAAACAGGAGGGTTCTTCCTCCTCTCTCTGCAGTTCCATACCTAGCTCTTCACCCTCCTTCAAGGTCCAGGCTGCTTAGTGGGCCATTTACATGCTGGAACCAGGCAGCTGGCAGGGCTTTTCCTTTGTCACTGTCTTGATTTAAAACTAGCCTGGATCCCTCAAGGAGTGCTACGCTGGCTGTGGTATTGCATGTTTCTTCCATATCATCCTGGAATACAATAGGCTTTTCAATAAATGCTTGCCTCCATCACCAGGCATGGGCAGCACACTGATCACATCTTGGTTTTCTGCAGGGGGACCACAGACACATTCGAGTTTGACAGCATCTTCTTGGGAGACATTGCCTCCCTCTGCGTGGGCCACCTGGCCAGGGAGGACCGGTTCATCCCCAAGAGAGAGCTAGTATGGCATGTCAAGACAATCACCATCACTGAGATGGAGTATGGAAATGTGTATGTACAGAGCTGAACCTGGGGTGCAGTGGGAACTTCATGCATGGGCGAGAGGGCAATGTGTGGGAAGGCGTGTTTTTCAATACCAAGGTTACCCTATTCATGAATATAAACCTGTAAGACAGGAAGGGAAGAAGCAGCTGTTATGTGCTAGGACAGTGGTTCTCAACCTTCCCAGTGCTGCTACCTTTTAATACAGTTCCTCATGTTGTGGTGATCCCCAACCGTAAAAGCATTTTCATTGCTACTGCATAACTGTAATTATGCTACTGTTATGAGTTGTAATATAAATATCTGTGTTTTCTGATGGCCTTAGGTAACCCCTGTGAAATTGCTGTTCATCCCCCCCAAAGGGTCAAGACCCACAGGTTGAGAAACGCTGTGCTAGAGTTATCTGAACTATGTATGTATCTACCACCAGAGACAGCAGATAGACTAGGTGACCTTGGGTGTCTCCTGCCTTTTAATCCAGGGAGATTTCTTTACAAGAACTCCAAGAAAGGCACACAGAGGCAGATACAGGAGCCTTTTCTTCCTTCCTTCTATCATTTCTTCTTTTCTTCCTTCCTCCCTCCTTCCCTTCCCTTCCCTTCCCTTCCTTTCCCTTTCCTTCTCCTTCCTTCCTTCCTTCCTTCCTTCCTTCCTTCCTTCCTTCTGCAATGACACAGCAATGATGCTCGCATGCCCATGGCTTAGGAGATCCCTATGAGGATGTCTCTTATGGACAAGAACAAGCCAGCCAGGCAATTCAGTAGCACACTTGCCTGTGACTTTGCATCTCTGCCATCAGGGTCTTCTGGAGACTTAGCCATTTCTGGGAGAGTAAGAGCCTTAGTTACCTAGGCAACACAGGCACAACTGACAATTGGTATAGTTGAAACCACTTGGTACTGTCACAGCAAGCCAGGAAAGGCCCTAAGGCAGTGGTCCTCAAGCTGTGGGTCTTGACCGCTTTGGGGATTGAACTGCCCTTTCACAGGGGTCATCTATGACCCTTGGAAAACACAGACATTTACATTACTATTCATGAAAGTAGCAAAATTATAATTATGGAATAGCAACAAAAATAATTTTGTGGTTGAGGATCACCACAAAATGAGGAACTGTATTAAGGGATCACAGCATTAGAAAGGCTGAGAACCACCAGTCTAAGGCACTGGAAGGCCTGGGAGAGGCTGAGAGGAAGCCGGGGAAGCCTAGTGGGGAGAGCCATGGCCAAGGCTTACCTGGTGGGATAAGATAGAGTTATATGTGGGCCATAAGGCTAGAGTGCCACTGACTGCTTGTAGGCCATCTCACCCAGGGCCACTGCTGGCCTTTTTCCCACCATGTTGCTTCCTGGAACTGTCCCTGATCACTCCACACAGTCCCTCCTTTCCCTGGGAAGGAGGTCACTGCCCACACAAAAGCAACAGCCAGGTAGCTCCATCTCCTGTGACTCAAGTAAGTAGTGTCTTCAGTAATAGGCTCTCACCATCTTGTTTCAGTGAATGAAGATGAGCAATGGCACTACCTTGTATTGTTTGGGGGTCTAAGGGACCCCAGTGACCAACACCTGCATTAACCCTCTGTATTGGGTAACCTTATTAAATATATACATATATATATATATATATATGCAGTGTGCTTTTTATTCTGGGGATGGAACCTAGAGCCATGTGCACGCTACGTAAGCATTCTGTCTGAGCTGCATCACCGCCCTTGGCATTCTTGCTCATCATTAACACCCACAGAGTTCCCGTGCAAGGACACACAGAGAGGCTTTTATCTATTTTTTTAAAAAATCAAAATCATATACTGTTTGATCCGAATAGTTTATCCAACAGATAATCACTATAAAATTCAAATAAGACCAAAGAGTGGGGAAAAGACAGCACCATTTCCCTAGGTCCTACCCATCAGAGGCAGCCATCGGGAGCATGTTGAGGAGCTCATTCTCCCCGATACTTTCCTGATCCCTGTGGACACAGTGTCCATAGAAGGCTGACTGTGCTATGCCTGAGTTTTAAGCCAGTTCATTTCTTTTATGCTCACTGTTTTCACCCTTAGCCTCACAGGCTCTCCCCACATCCAGCCAGAGTCCTTGACCCCACTGGCTTTGAGTCCCACATCTTGGGTGGTGTCTCCAGTTCTATTAGGAAATGTGTCCTTGTATCTGTACCGGGGAATTTTTTTAGCCATTTAAAATAATGATCTAAATGTGTACCAGATGACTTGGAGCAACTCCCAGGAAGTATTATCAAGTGAGGAAACCAAGATGCAGGAAAACACGTTTTGTACGACGCCTTGCAGAAAAGAGAACACTGACGTCCCCATATGTCTGTGTGTACGTGGGTCTGTCAGAAGGGGTGGAAGGGAGGAAGTTTGGCAGGCTGCACCCTCGGCTGTTATGTGGGTTATCTAAGGTAAAGGTGCTGCAGTAGGAACCAGAGAGAAAGGAGATATAGCCAAACAGAAAGGAAGAGAGAGACCACGTTTGGAAACCCATGTATGTGACCATACAATTTGTGCATTTACATCAAATTATGGATATTCCTGAATCTATGCAAAAAACACCACATTTTAAAAGAATTTTAAACTGAACAATGAATGTGCATCTCCTTTGAAGATATTCTGGTATGTTAAAAAAAATCCAAATACATCAAGAGATAAATCTGTGGAGGAAAGATTTCAAAACAACAAAAATTTTCTGTGAGGCACCTTCATTTTTTTCCTTCAAAATTTCTTCCTTCCTTTCTTTCCAATTAAATTTTTTTTTATTGGCATCAAGGGCCTGAGAGGTGGCTCAGCAGGTAAAAGTACTTGTCACCAAGCCTGCTAACCTTAGCTTTCTCCCTGAGCCACACCAGGTAGAAAGAGAGAGCTCACTCCCACACCTTGTCCTCTGACCTCCACAGGGACAGCACGGCAGGGGTTTGCCCTCATTCAAGCACACAGATGCAAAACTGTGTTTGGTTCTTTATTTTCACCTATTCACAGCATATGGTATTGGGTTTCGTGAGGTCAGTTTCTTTCAAATAGACCATGGATTGTTACCGTATCCACCCTCTTCCCCTTCTCTCTGTACCCCTTTCTGCCTGTCCCTTGCCTCCCTCAGGCTTCCCTCCACCTCAGAGACACACATAACTGTTCACGTATCTATTTTATAAAGAAAAACCAGGATCTCTAAAGGAGGGGACATGTGAATTTTAGTAGTTTGGAGTTTGGCTTATTTTTTTAATATGATGATTTCTGGCTGTGTCTGTTTCCCAGAAAATGACTTTTCTTCGTGGCTCATGGAAACTCCATTGTGTGTGCATGCCATATTCTTTCACCCATTCACATCGACAGGTACCGAGGCCGATTTCATAACATGCTTCCTGTGCACAGTGCTGTGGGGAACAGTGGGGAGCGCTGACTTAGAATCCTTGAAGTTTATACCCAGGAGGAGCCATGCCTGGGTCCTGTGATGATTCCATTTTCAGTTTTGTGGGCAATCCTATCCTGACTTTCACAGTGGCCAGACAGTTTGCATCCCACCAGCAGTGTATAAAGCTCCCCTCCCCCACAGCCTCATCAGCTTTTTGTAGCTATTTGTTGTCCTTGTTACAGCATTTGGACCAGATATGGAGTCTCAGTGTAGTCTTGATGTCATTTCCCTGATGGCTAAGAGTGCTGAACACTTCCTTTATTTCTGGGCCATTTTTACTGCATCCTTTAATAAATGCTTATTTTATTCCTCCATGTATTGACTAGGTTGTCACTTCTTTGGATTTAGTGAGTTTTTTTTTAAGTTCTTTATATATTCTGGATAATAATCCTCTGGCAGATGTAAAAGAAACAAAGAGTCTCTCCCATCCTGTGTGGGCTGTCACTTCTCTCTGCCGATCTTTTCCTTTGTGGTACCTTTAGATTTATTTTACTTTATTTTATATTTTATTTCATTTTATACATGTGAGTGTTTTGGCTACATGTATGTATGTGCACACATGTGTGCCTAGTGCCCACAGAGGTCAGAAGAATGTGTCTGATCACCTAGAACTGGAGCAACAGATGGTTTGTAAGCCGCCATGTGGGTGCTGGAATTGAACCCTGGGAATTAAAGACTCTGAACTCTCAGAGCCAACTCTCCAGCCCCTGCTGAACTTCTAATTTCATGTGATCTCACTTGCCAGTTCTTGGTGTTTGCCCCTGAGCTACTAGAGACCCTTTGAGAGAGTCCCTGCCTGTGTTCATATCTTGAAAGCCCTCCCCTCCTGTCCTCTAACAGTGTCAGAGTTTCAGGTCTCCCAATAAAGTTTGCATCCCTCTGGAGATGATGGTGTGACATGGAACTCTACAATGCCATCCTTCTGCATATGAATATCCAATTTTCCTAGCACAGTTTTCTGAAGAGGCTGTCTGTTCTCTGATGTCTGTTGTCTGGTAGCTTGTTAATAAATAAAATTGGGTGTCGTCTACAGCTGTAGATTTAAGTCTGGACCCTTAAATCTTTCCCACTATGTTTTTTTTTTTTTTCCCCTGTGGGTACCGAACAACTTTTGTTACTGTGGCTCTGAACTGTAGCTTGAAAGTGGTTGAGTATAACTCGAGCATTTCCATTTTGCTTGGGGTGATTTTGTGTGATCCAGGGCCCTCTGTGTGCTTCTGGGTTAGTTTTAGGATTTTTTTTTTCTATTTTTGTAAAGAATGCCATTGAAGTTTGATGGGGATTGCAACAAATCTAAATCCATTTTCACTAACTTGATCCCACTGATCCATTCTTCCCTTGCCTTCACTTCCTTTGCTCCTTTTAGTTTTCCTAGCAGAAGTTTTCAGCTGTGTTTTTTTTTTTTTTATTGTGCTACTTTGCTGACAGTGCTTATCAGTTCTGAGTGTTCTACCAGAGTCTTGGTGCCCTTAATGTACAATATTGTAGCATCTGCAGATATGAATAGTTTGACTTCTTTCTTTCATGTATGTCTGTGTTCCTTTTGTTTTTTTTTTCTCTTGTCTTGGTGCTCTAAGACTTCAAAGACTGTATTGAATAAACATGGAGAAAGCGGGCACCCTCGTCTCATTCCTGACTTTAGTGGGAATGTCTTGAGTTTTTCCCTATCTAATGCAATGTTAAATACAAGTTTGTCATAAATAATCCTTATTACATCATCCTATTCTTAGTTTCTTCTGGGATTTTTGTCATGAAGGGATGTTGGAATTTGTCAGAAAATCTTTTCTGCAATCACTGAGATGATTATGTGATTTCTATCCTTGAATCTATAATGTGGCGTATTATATTTATTGATTTATGGTGTTGAATTACTTTACATCCCTGGAACAAGGCCCACTTGGGTATGGTGCATGATCTTTCTGGTGTATGACTGGATACAGTTTACAAGTAATTTGTCTATATTCATCAGGGAGATGAGCCTGTGGGGTGTGTGTGTGTGTGTGTGTGTGTGTGTGTGTGTGTGTGTGTGTCCCATCTGGCTTTAATTTCAGTGTAATCCTACCATTTTAAAATGAGTCTGGTAGCTTTCCTTTCCTTTCTTGTTTATGGACTACACTGAAGAACAACCACCTTAGCTCCTCTTTATATGTCAGGTGGAATTTACCAGTGAATCCATCGGGGCCTGGCCTTGAGAAACTCCACACTTATGCTTCCATCTCAGTGCCTGCTATACATCTATTTAAGTTGTTTATATCATCTAGGTTTAGTTTTTGTAAGTGTGTGTGTGTGTGTGTGTGTGTGTGTGTGTGTGTGTGTATGTGTGTGTATGTATGTATGTGTGTGTATGTATGTGTGTGTATGTGTGTGTATGTATATATGTGTGTGTGTATGTATGTATGTGTGTGTGTGTGTGTGTGTGTGTGTGTGTGTGTGTGTGTGTGTGTGTGTGTGTGTGTGTAGGAACTTGTCTGTTCTGTATTTTCATTTTTTGAATACACACAGAGAGGAGGAGCTGGGGGAGAGTTGGAGGACAGCTTGTGGAAGTCGGTTCTCCCTTCCCACCAGGTGAGTTCCAGATATTGAACTCAGCTTGTCAGGCCTGCTAGCAAGCACCCTTACCACCTGGCTATCTTACAAGTTCAAATACAAGTTTTCAAAGTATGCTGTAGTAATCTTCTGAATTTCGTTGGTATCTGTTGTAATATCTCCCTTTTGATCTCTAGTTCTATTGCTTTGGGTCTTCTCTTCCAGCTGTTTGCTTGGCTAAAGGTTTGTCAGTCCTGTTTATCTTTATGAACAACCAACTCCTTACTTCATTGATTCTTTGCATTATTTTTTTGGTTTTCATTTCCTTTATTTCTGCTGTATCTTTTTATTTCTCTCTATCTACTGATTTGGGTTTGACTTGCTCTGGTTTTTCCCTGGCCTTAGGGTGCATCATTAAGCTCTCTGTATTTGAGACCTCTCTGATTTTTTAAAAGTAAGCATTTGCAGACATAAATATCCCAATCCTGCTTTTATCATGTGCCACAGGTTCTAGTAGATTATAGTTTTGTTTTCATTTGATTCTAGAAAATTTTAAATTACCCTCTTGGTCTTCTGGATGCCTCTTTTATCATTCAATAGTGTGTTATTCAATCTCTATGAGTTATGTTCTATCATTTCTCTTGGTGTTGATTTTATTTTGTTGTAATAAGACAAGACACAATGAAGAAGAATGGGGAGGGTATATGTTAGGGTTTGAAGTGAGCACGGGAAAGGAAGAAGTGTTGGAATCAAATTATAGTCTCAAAAATTAAAACAGATAGAATATAAGAAATTACTTGACTTTTCTTGTACTTTTAAGGTTTGTTTAGTGTCCTCAAATGTCATCTATTTTAGGGAGAGCTACATGGGCTTCTGAGAAAAATGTGTTCTGCAGTGTTTGGGTGGAATATTCTGTAGCTGTCTGTTAAGTCCATTTGATCTGCAGTGGCATTTAGCTGTGATGTTTCTTTGGTGGCTTTTGTTAGTTTAGTTGTGTCTGTCAGATGACCTATTGATTGGTGAGAGTAGGGTACTATATTGTGCTGAGGTGAAGCTGTACTTTTAAGTCCATTGGTGTCTGTTTGATGAAGCCAGTGTGTCAGTACTCAATGCATATAGGTTTACAATTACAATATCCTCTTGGTAGACTGTGCCTTAGTACACAAGGTTTACAATTACAATATACACTTAGTAGACTATGCCTTAGTACACAAGGTTTACAATTACAATATACACTTGGTAAACCGTCCCTTAATCAATACAAAGTAACCTTCATTGTCTCCTCTAATTAATTTTGGTTTGATGCCTACTTGGCCAGCTATTAGTATTACTGTGCCTGCTTGTTTTCTAGTTTCTTTTGTGTGGAATATCGTTTTTCATTCTTCCACATTGAAGCTGTGCTCATATATTCCAGTGAGGTGGGTTTCTTGTGGGCAATAAATAGATGGGCCTGATTTTTGAATTCAGTCTACCAGTCTGTGTCTTTTGATTAGAGGATCAAGACGGTTGCTATCCATAGTTATTACTGGAAGCTTTGCACTGACTATTGCCTTCTGGCTACTTTGTGGTAGTTGGTACTTCCCTTCTCCTTATTGCTTATATGCCGTTCTAGTGTAGTTTGTTCTTTCCTGTGACCGCATGGATATTCTTTCACTACAGTAGAGAGACTCCTTCAGATATCCTCTGTAGTACTGCCTTAGTGGTCATTAATTTCTTTAGCTTGTTTTATCATGTAAGCTTTTCTTTTTCTTTAAATTATAAAGGGTAATTTTGCTGAATGTAGTAATCAGGGTCAGTAGTTATTGCCTTTCAGACCTCAAATATACTGTCGCATGCTCTCCTGGGTTTCAAAATTTCTGTTGAGAAGTCTGCAACACCAATGGAGTTGCCTTTCTATGTGACTTGGTCCTTTTCTCTTGAAGCTTTCAAATCATCTCTGTAGACTTAATGTTTTATTTAAAGTTTGATGTAGGAAATTTCTTTTCTGGTCCTTTATGTCTGCATTCTCAATGGCTCTTATGTCTTGTTGGTCATCGCTTGCTTCAGGTTAAACAGCTTTCTGCTGTGCTTTTATTCACTATGGTTTCTATGCCTCTAGTTTGAACCCCCCCTCTTCTATGTTCATGTCTTTGATGGCATCTCTTAGGCCTCGGGTGTTCTGTTGTGCTTTCTTATTATTTTATCTTTGTGATTTTCTCACTGTTTTAATTTGTGTACTTCATATCCAAGTCCTGATATTCAGTCTTCCACTTAATTTATTCCATTGGTGAGTCTCTCCACTGAAGATTTTCTTCCTTAGTGAGCTTTTCACTTCCATTCTCCCTCTCCCCATTTTTTATAGTATTTCTCTCTATTGAATTTCACTTTACTATGCTGTATTGACATCTTTATTTTATTCTTCAGGGTGTGTGTGTGTGTGTGTGTGTGTGTGTGTGTGTGTGTGTTTACTCTTTGTGATTATTCTGGGGTGTATTTGTGTCCCCTTTGAGTTTGTGCAATGTTCTTATCATTTTAATTATTACCTAAGATTACATCTCATCCAAGTTCATTATAGTACACTATGGTGGAATCAGTGATTTTCAGGAGTTTCATTGCTGTTTTGTTTTGTTTTGTTTTGTTTTGTTTTAAGATATATTTCTTGTGTTTCTACATTGGGTTTTATGCATTAGGTTGAAAGTTGGATGCTTTTGATCTTACTTTGAATTATTTGTTCAGTCTAACTATTTGGAATATTCAGGTAGTGGTAGGCTATGGAAGGGTCAATATGTCATTTATGCTCACTGACCCAGTTTGTATGCTTACACTCCAGCTTTGCTGCAAGAGTAGAAGCCTGTCTTCAAAGTGACTGCAAACAATATATGGACCTCTGAAAATACAGTAGCAGTCCAATAAAAACAATCACCCTTCAACATCAATAATTTGGAGGGAATAAGAAGCACAGATAGAATGTCATGTCCTAAGATATCAGTTACTTCAGGTAGGGAGGGAAGTAAACCAGAGAGTAATGCTAGAAGTTAGTATTAGAGCAATGGAGAAAATACAAGAGGAGATACATAGGAGAACAAAATGGATAAGGGAGATGATAAGGCAGCTCCAAGTGACTATCAAGTCAAAAGGAGATTGCTAAAGAATGCAGTCGGGGCTGAGCAATGGCTCAGTCAGTGTTTGCCATGCAAGCATGAGGACCTGAGTTTGATTCCCCGAACCCACAGAAAAGCCTGGCATGGTATCACCCACTTGTAATCCCACTGCTGGGAAAGCAGAGACAGCCAAGTCTCTGAGGTCCAGTGGCCAGCCAACCTAGTCTAATCAGTGAGAGACCCTGACTCAAAAAGAGACCTACTCAGGTAGCTCAGGTAGGTAGCACCTGAAGAATTACATCTAAGGTTGACCTATGGCCTCTACATGTGTGGGCCAACATATGTTTGAAGAGAGAGAGAGAGAGAGAGAGAGAGAGAGAGAGAGAGAGAGGCAATTAGCAGCCTAAAACAATCCCAATACTTGGGAAACTGAGGCAAGGAGACTCCCAATCCCACACCAACCTGTGCAATCTATCCCTTACAGGATTTGGGTGCTGACTCTGCCGTGTGAGGACTCCGGAGTTTTCATAGAGGAAGGGCATTGGTGCTAGTCATTTCGGGGGTGGCTCACAGGCAGAGGACCTTCCTGTGCGTGTTCTGGTGTGCCCAGAACATGAGTGATGCTACTGCCTCTGTGGGCTCTCACTTAGGAAGATGCTTGGCACAGGTGCCAGCCTGTCCTGTGTGTGTTCTCACAGGAGTGGGGTGCTGGTATCAATCCTTCCTCTGAGAGGTTCTCCTGGAGGTACAGCAGGTGCAGGTCCTGCCTCTGTGATGGTCCTGTTTCTATGTGTCCAGTGGGGACTGTGGCTCAGACTAAACTGCCCCTTTGCAGAACACTGTGCGATTTTGAGTCACAGTTTCTTCCTCTATCTGATCTAGAGGTATTCTGCCAGCAACATTTCAGTCTCATCCTGGACACTTGCTGTGGGTTCCCAGTGTGAACTGAGCAGCTGCCCCAGCGGGGATCTCCTAAAGCTGACTCCTTGCCACTGCTACCCTAGAGTGCCTCTTAGGCTGGCTGCTCCCCAACTGCCACGAGGGTGTTCACCTCCGGGCACACTCTTCCACTGTTGCATTCCTGAAGTCATTAGCAAGCGCCAGGACTGCTTATTTCAAAATCTGCTGAATTATTAGTGTTGTGAGACTGTTTCCTGGGGAGATGAGCAAACAGCTCTTCACTCCAGATAGGAAACCAATGGCAGAAGGAAGAAAAGATTCCATCCATGTCTAGACTGGTCAACCAGTGCAGTGAATTTAACTGGGGTTACTTAAGGGAGCACAGGAAAGTGTGAGCTGCTAAATAACTGGAGAGAAACTTTCTCCCCCAGGAATTGATAGCCTAACTCCTCAGAGAGAGGTAGGGCTTCATGAGACCCTCCCCTCTGAACCATTAACTGCCTATAAAATCTCAAAGAGGGGCAGGATCTTATTAGCACCATGCCTCCAGCAATGGTTAACTGCCTATAAATGCTCAGGAAGGGCTGGGACCTGCCGTGTCCCTCTCCCACTCCATGGTGGAATGATAATGGGCTTCATCTTGTGCTGGTCTCCTGTGAGAGTTCAAAAGGGGCTGGAAGACAGCAAGCTACAACAATCTGCACTGGGAAGAACCCATAGCAATTGTTTATTCCAAACCTAGGGAGCAAGAAACACAGAGGCCAGTTAGCAGGCCCCTGATGTTTATCCTGAAGAGGATGGTGATTTGGACCAAAGCAGAGATGCTAGGGGATGGGGTAGGGGGACAGACTGGCTTGTTCTAGTTCTAGGTACCTTTGAAAAACAGGGCCAACAGGTTTGGGTTACAGATTGCATGTGGCATATGAGGAATGAGGAAAGGGTTAGAACAAGGAGCAACAGGAAGGATGGGGTGTCCAGCCTTACTGGGAATCTTGGGTGGAATGATGACTGGAGGCTATGTGAGAACGGTGACCCTCTGCAGGCGTCTCCTGAGCTGACTCCTGTCTGCTCCTTAATGCCCTTCCAGGTACTTCTTTAACTGTGACTGCCTCATCCCCCTCAAGAGAAAGAGGAAGTACTTCAAGGTATTTGAGGTTACTAAGACAACAGAGAGCTTCGCCAGTAAGATCCAGAGCCTGGTACCAGTCAAGTACGAGATCATCGTGACAACCGGCTACGAACCAGGAGCAGGCACAGACGCCAACATCTTTGTGACCATCTTTGGAGCTAATGGGGACACGGGCAAGCGGGAACTGAAGCAGAAAATGCGCAACCTCTTCGAGAGGGGCAGCACTGACCGCTTCTTCCTGGAGACTCTAGAGCTGGGAGAGCTGCGTAAGGTCCGGCTGGAGCATGATGGTAGCGGCTACTACTCAGGCTGGCTGGTGGAGAAGGTGGAGGTCACCAACACGAGCACTGGAGTGGCCACCATCTTCTCTTGTGGCAGGTGGCTAGACAAGTCTCGGGGGGATGGACTCACCTGGCGAGAACTCTTCCCATCTGTCTGAGATGCTCGGCCACACCTTTTGCACCCCACCCTGTGTTCATCAGCCATCTCCCAAGGCCTCCAGGGGTGGGGCTACGGAAGAAGATCTGAGGTCTCCACTCATCAGAGGCTGATCCTTGAAAGTGACTGTGGGATCCTCCACTTTTCTGTCTCTCAGACATACAAGAATTATATTTGTCACAAGTCATAATCCATGACTGTACAAACTTTTTTGTTCTTCAAGACAGGGTTTCTCTGTGTGCCTGTCCTGGAACTCGCTCTGTAGACCAGGCTGGCCTCGAACTCATAGAGATCCACCTGGCACTGCCTCCTGAGTGCTGGGATTAAAGGCATGCACCACTGCCACCCAGCAAACTATTTTTTTTAAATTTCCTTTCCTTTTAATAGCAGTGGTGCCCAGGCTGGGGCTTGCTGTGGGGTGTGGATGGAAAATCGGGGCTTTACTCAGGGGAGATAAGTGGAGACGAAGAGATTATCAAGATGTGTATTTTAAGCAAAAACTAATTAACACTTTTTTCCCAAAAAAGCTGAGCTAATTAAATTATTACCAACCACACCCCACAGAGAGCTCATCTGAGCATCTGTGTGCTAAGAAATGTATGTTTCCCCCCCCAGTTCCAACAAATCCAGAGGCAAATGCACAAAAACATCAGGAGTAAGTAAACATTGAGGGACTTATGAGCCTGTGAAGTAGATAATTATTTCCACCACTTAACAGAGACCAAGAGAATGGGTGCTCTCAGCTCCTGACACCTGATCTTCCCCACCTCCACCTCCATCTGTCTGTCTCTCCGTTTCTCTACCAGCCCCCTGTTCTGCTCCTCTCAGCACCCCCAACCCCATCACAATGTAGAGAGGATCCTCAACTCAGAGTCCACACCACTTCTCTGTCACATCCCTCTCACAAGAGCTCCGTGGTGGTCTCACTGTGGAATGTGGCATCTTTCTCCATCCCTGTCTCAAGGGAAGGAAGCATCTTGTGCTTTGTTCTGTTAATAATGTGCTGCCTAACTCTTGGCTTGCTGCTCTTGGCATGAGGCAAGCCAGGCTCCACCATGTACAATATATAGCCAAGTTTCTCGTCATCTTCTACCTGCCCTGCTTGCTTTGTGTTCCTTAGAGGGCTTGTCAGGATCTGAGGAAGCCATTACTGGAAACTCCCAATTAAACTATTGATGTTTTTGTTCACTTGGGTGTACGTTTGCCCACCCCCACCTCCCCCACCCACCCACTCCTCAGGCTCCTGAGACCTGGACCACCTCTAGCTTGGGAAAGTCTTACAGCTCTAAGCCCAGAATGCAGCTCTCCAGCAGCGCCTCACGTCTGCCTTCCCTCTTGTGCCCCACCCCAGGCTCTCCTCCCTGCTCTACATTTCCTTGCTACCCATCCACACCTCCATTTCACCAGGCCCTGTGTTTTATGTTCTTCGTTTCAGTTCAAGGTCTTTATTGACTGCCATGAAATCCTTCCATTATCTCTCCCTCAACATGTATCTGGGAGGCCAATGAATGGTATGTTGGGGCGGGGGTGCCTCTCAAACTAGACCATCAGTCTTCAAGAAGGACCAGAAGGTCTAATTCATCTCTGTAGCCCTAGAACTTATAACAAGGCCTAGGGCATGGTGTGTGCATTAAACCTATGTGGCACTGGAAGAGTAGTATATGGAAGGAAGAACAAGTGAGTGAATACATTCTTGCTTATGTAAATAAGTGGGTGGTAGATGGAGGAGAGAGAGGATGGATGGATGGGTGGGTGGGTGGGTGGGTGGATGGGTGGATGGATAGGTGGATGGGTGGATGGATGGGATAGTGATTGGTGGATGGAGGAATAAATGGTTTGGATAGGTAAATTATCAGTGAATGGATAGGTGGTTAGATGTGCTGTTCAGAGGGTAAATGGATATATATGAACAGTCAAATTAGTTTCAGAGCTTATAATACCCTCCCCTCTCTGCTGAGACTTATGTTGGCTCAAGATCTTGGAGATGTCCAATTCATCACTTAGAGTCAGAATTCTTTCAAGAGCAAACCATTCTTGATCTTGATCCTTCAACTACTCCCCATGAACCCTTCCTAGCCAGTCTAGTCATTTCTCCAAAGATCTGTTGCCTAATTTTTTTTTGCAACATACCTTACCATTAATGGAATTCCTAAGTACATTAATACCAGATTAAAAATTGTACTTGAAATATGCATATTATATATTAGCTGACAGTTTCCACAAGCTTACCTCTGGAGTGTATGAAAGAAGATTGTTCAGGGGAATCCCATATTAAGCCCTTTGTCTCAGGGAACTCTTGTGTATTTCTGGGGTTGGAGAAAGTGAATACCAGAAGTCCTGGTTCAGTCTTGAGCTATTCATTTCTTGAAAACTGATAGAAGAGTTTACTGGGCTTATAGTTTCCCAGGGTGAGTCCATGACCATCATGATAGGGAGCATGGCGGCAGGCAGGCAGGTATGGTGCTGGAGCAATAGCTGAGAACTTACATGTTGAGATAACAACCACAAAATAGAGAAAGAGGTAATAGGGAATGATGTAAGCTTTTGAAACCTCAAACCCTGCCCCGTGACACACCTCTTCCAACAAGGCCACACCCCTAATCCTTCCCAAACAGTTCCACCCACTGGGGGCCAAGCATTCAAACACATGAGCCTAGCTATGAAGGCCATTCTCATTCAAGCCACCGTGCTAGGCAATGCTGGGGAAAGAATGGTAAGCAGTAAAAACTCTGACCTCCTGGTACTTACAGTCTATTAATTAACAGACACCCCTGGAATATGATGTCAAGACTTGAATATGGGGTAAGAGTCTGGGTCAAATCCTGTGTCCTCCTAGCTCTATAACGCTGGGCAAGTCATGGAAATTCCCTCTGCCTCCATTTCCCTTGGAACTAGGAACTAGGAACAAAGCCAATGTTTTAAGTACCCAGCTTAGCAGGTTTATGTGAGGGCCTAGGAAGTGTGACTTCCCCATCCTCCAGGAGCTGGTGATAGATGCTCGGTCACTGCTTTCATGCTCTACCCAGCTATGGTCTCTACAGGAACAAGAATCAAGCCTAAGCCTTTCTCTCCTCAGAAAGAGGCTACATCCTGGAAGCCACCCTACCACCGTGGAGGGAGAGGCTTCCTGGGAGTTACCAGGATGCCTTCAGCCTCAGGAGTAATCAGTGAACTAGGGGCCAAACTATAAAGATGAGCATTGATTTCAAGGTCGGCCATGCTTCCTCTTCCCTGGTATTCCCAGCCAGCCTCCTGCCCAGCAAGCACACTTTTGACTTTGTCTCTGCTCTGTCCTCCCAGATCTCTGGGCTCCTGCCCATGCACCACATCTTTAGCAGAAGACTCCCATGTCCAGGGAGCTGATTCCTTATAACAGCTGGTGAGGCTGAAATGCATCCTCCTCCCACCCCACCCCATCCTTCTGGAAATTACAGAAAAAAGTTCTGTAAATGCCTTAACGTTACAGAACCTTCTGGAAATGCCTTTAATCACACCTGCACCAGGCAAAGGAACATTCCAGCCCAGCGTGGTTGCTGGATTTTGCTCACAAACTAGGTCTTCCTCTAGACCTCTCACTCATGCTGTCAGCATTCAGGAGCTAGGTGCTTCGACCCCATACCCTTTCTCTTTCAGAATTGTCTTGACCTCTGCCCAGAAAGCCACATCTTCAGTCCACTGAAGGACACCAGCACTTGTGTGACCCTGTTGGCTTGCTTGGGGAATTCTGAGGCTCTTATCTTTTCTTCTGATCACTGGTCCCTATACCCATGCAAGAAATAGAACATACTCCCCAAGAGTAGGCGAGAGTGGACGTCAGAGTCTTAGAGTACAGAGCCAGGACTTTCATGTTCAGGTGTGCAGCCAAGTGAGGTAACTCAGGCCCTTAGCCCCAGCACTTGGGTGGCGGGGTGGGGGTGGGGGTGAGGGTGGGGGGTTTGGCAGAGGCAGAGGCAGATAGACCTCTGTAAGTTTGGAGCTTTCCAGGCCAGCCAGAACTATACAGTGAGACACTGTCAAAACAAAACAAAACAATAAAACAGCAAACAAAAAAACCAATAAGGTGTAATAAGGTGTGCAGGTCTTGTTCCGCCATCCCTGAGGCGATGGTCCCTGGTCCAGGGTGACCCATCAAGCTTCTCAGAAAGCAGATGAATCCTTATCAGAAGCATGGGCACAGAAGCACTCAGGAAGGCCCAGCAGGAGTGGTGTGGGAAAAAGCCCAGGGCTCTAACTGCTCATTAGACTGGATCAGCTCACCTCCTTGTAGGTGCCCACCCCCCACCTCCCTGGGGACACTCTAGTGTCCCTTGTCCTGGAGATGCTTCGTCACACTGGCTCCTTGATCCCTAAAATGTGTTAGTTTTCTTGGCCAGTTGGTTTCATCCCACTGACCCGCTTCCATCTTGTGAGACTTTGAGACATCTATTGTCTCCTACACCAGTAGATCAAGCGTTTCTTATTGTGTGATCCTTGGCCACAGTTTTCAGAGAAAACAAGTTTTAATCTTCAATTTAAGTGGAGTTATCTCCAAGTTTTGCTTTCCATATTCTGGTTGTAGATGAACAATGAATAAATTCAGACTAAACATCGCCCTAATTAGAACATTTGAAATCCAAAGTATTCTAAAATCTGAAACTTTTTGAATGCTGATATGATACCACAGGTGGGAAATTCCATAGCCAACTTCCTGAAGGGTTTCTGTCAAAATACAGGTGCACTAAAAATATGGCACAAAGTTACCTTTGGGCTGTGTATCTAAGGTTCATATGAGACATGAGTGAATTTTTATGTTTTAACTTGGGTCCTATCCCTAAGATATCTCATTATGTATATGCAGATATAATGCAAATGTCTGAAGTACTTCTGGCCTCCAGCATTTCACATGAGTGACGCTGATGCACCCAAGTACACACATGCACATACGTGTGTGTATATAAAATTTTACTTCATGTATTATTGTCATTAGCTAACTAAGTCAGAACCACTAACTATGGTGGTGTGTTTCCTGTAATCTCAGCACTCGGGAGACCAAGGCAGAAGGATTGCTAGTTCGAACTCAATCTGGCCTATATGTGATAAAACCCTGTGTCAGAAACAAAACAACAACAAAAATAAAGACTCCTCTCTTAAAGTCATCGATACAGAAACATAAATAAAAACACATCTCTAATTTTTAATAAAACATAAAACACCGGTCTCTAAACAGGAACTCAAATCCAATGCAGATTTAAATAAGTACTAATGAGAAACCAGAGACAGACTCATCTGCCCACCCTCCACATGAAAGCTAGAAGGTACTCAACTCTGCTGATGGACAAGCAGCTCTTTCATGTCACATGGATGCTTCTGTTGCCAGGAGAAAAGCAGGACCATAGAAGGTCTATTACCATAGGTCACATGGGCCCCTACCCCTCATCACTAGGCTCCTTTCCCACCTCCTTTGCTGCTGCCCAAGTCTTGTTCCATGTCCCATACGGAGACCTCCACAGTGTGGTGAGCATTAGATGCCTGGTACCAACCCACCTTTGAGTACTCACAATGCTGTTTTGGATTCCACATCATCAGAGCTGAGAAAACACATATCTGGACTAAGCTGGGTTTACTTTCACCAAAATCTTGGATGAAAAGAGCTTTCTAGCCTGCCACCTGAGAAAAATCAGCCAGGGAGGCTTTGGTTGAACCTACTTAGAGCACAAGTGTTTTCTAGGCTTCATGCAACCGTTTATGTGTAAATAGCTTGTGCTAATAGCAGAGGGTTTTTATCTTTAAAACAGACCCCCAGGGATATTTATTTGGAAATACTTTGTTAGGGATTATTCGGAAGCAATTCAACTATAGTTCTCTCCAAATAGACTTGAATGCAGAATTGTTCCTAAATTGTTGAGGAAGGATGGAGCTCAACCAGCCACCCCTGTAAAAGAGAGAGAGAGAGAGAGAGAGAGAGAGAGAGAGAGAGAGAGAGAGAGAGAGAGCTTGCTACCTGTGTGAGCCCTCATTCCCCCAGAGATGCTGGAGTGGAATGAGCAGCTGGGGAGATGGAAACTCCATCTTCCTTTTGTTTGCTTGACTATCAGCTCTAGTGAGGAGCACGGCCAGAGAAGAGATGGCATACTAACCCATCTGCCCGTTACAGAGCAAGTCCAGCAAAAAACCCGGGGCCCTGTCACTAGCAGGGAAAGATGGGTGCGAAGGGAGCTTTTTCCCAAAAGGCACTGTTTTCCCTTCCTGTTGGACTTGGGATTAGGACTGCTGTGGTGCAGAATCCCATGGGAACTGCAGATAGAAGAAAGTCTTCTTGTTGGGGCCAGGACTGTGGTGAGGTCGGCAATATGTTCAGGTGGGAAATGGAAGAAGGCCCCCATTCTTGTGAGCCAGGCTTGCACGTGCTTGCACCGAGGTTGGACACCTCTTTAATTTTTGCATCCTGAACCTGACCTTGTCCCAGTGGCCCTGCTTTTCACCTAGCTTAGGGAAGGGGCTTATTGAAAAGCAAAGCAGGTGGGTTGAGACCCAAGGCCAGGCCTTTCCCTGGGAGCTTCTCAAAGGTGTCCTTCAATTCTTTCTTAGGATGGAGAGAACAGGAATAGGTGCACCAGCCAAGCCTGGACGCAGTAGCCTGGCGATAACCAAGTGTGCCAGAGCCCCCCTCTTCACACGCTTTCATCCCTCGGGACTTTGTTGTCCTGCTTCTCCACCTGTGGCCTCAGCCAGAGAGAAGGCCCACAGGGACTCAAACAATAAAACTTGTTGAGGAACCCCTAGGGGAGGGTAGTGGCCAGCCCACAGAAGCTAGCTCTCCCTTTAAAATGGAGGAGATAGAACCACTTGGATGGTCAGTGCCTAGAAAGGGGAAGAGCTACCAAACGGCAGAAAATGATAGAAGGCACAGAAAACCTAAAAACATTGAAACTCTCCTAGCAGAATTTGGAAAGAAATCTTCCTCTTTCTCCAAGATGAAGTCTTGTCTTTCCTTGAGATTCCCAAAGAGAAAGCACAAACAAGACGTGTCAGAAAATTAAAGCACAGAGCACAGGGTTGTTCACCTGATATCACAGAAAGAAGCCTTGGGATCAGTTGCACATCAAGGGTCCACGCTAGAGAGAGACACAGTGTGGAGCAATAAATCTCTGTCCTGTGTTCTTGTTCCATATGCCGTCTGTGACAGGAAGTCAGCACTGTCAGAACATGAACCACAGGACAGCACTCCTTGTGCACACTAATGAGGAAGACACCTGGCCCCTGGCAGAACTGTCTCAGGCTCCAGACAAGCCATACACTGCCTCTATTGTCTTGTGGTTAGTTTCAAGGACATCTTGAAAAAATATTGATGTCAAGAAATCTGTGTAAGTTTTTACACAATGAAATGCTTTTAAGACATCCCCTTGATCCTTTACATTGAACCTCAGAATGTGGGGTACCCACATCTCTGAAGGAAAGTCAAACCTGTGTCCTACAGAACTTTTAAGTCACACACACACACACACACACACACACACACACACACACACACACACACACTAATGAGACTGTCTTGGGCAGAATTTCTCAGAAGACTCTAGCAGAAGTTTTTGGGTTTTTTCCCCCCTTTGGAAGATGATTTTGTAATCGAGCACTATGAACTTTTGCTGGTAGAGCTAAAGTGGGTGAGATTAGACCTCGCTGGATCTGGAAGAGGGTGACTCTCCAGGGGAACCTTGAAGGCAGCTCCTATATGACTTGCATCCCCATACAAAGGCCATCCGAATGTGTCACCTGAGCAGTGGGCAGAGAGGTGTGGGCAGGCCTGCAGAAGAGAAAGCTGATCACCTCACAGAAAACATGGACATTCTTCCTACCACGGGAGCAGTTTGCCAGAGACAGGGAGCAGAGCAGGAAATTGACAAGGGACAATAGCGACAACAGCAAAGGCCTCCACATTGAAGCCGAGTTTCAGAGAAAAGTCTCATCAGGGCTTGGAGACGACGGCTCAAGGTGGTAGGACTATGCAGCTGTCCAACATCAGGAGGGAATTCATGCTCAGCTGGGGTAAACCGAAGGCCAAGGTCCATCGGTTGATGCCCAAACGTCAAGCCCAAACACAAGGATGAAGGTGTTAGATGCTGGCGACGGGAAGCAGAGCTGCGGCTCTCTGTGTGATAACATGCCTGAGGGTGAAAATGAAAGCAGAGCTCTGTGGGCTGAGGATCAGAAAGAAAAGACTCTCCAAGTGCAAGGGACACCTTTATACTAATAATCCAGGGAAGTGTGCTGAGCCAAGCTCGGCCAATCTAAGGTATCCAGCTAGTTTCTTTATTTTTATTTATTTATTTATTTTTATTATTATATTTGTGTTTTAATTTTACACATCAGCCATGGGTTCCCCTGTCCTCCCCACTCCCGCCCCCACCTCCACCCCCTCCATCCCTTCCCCTCCATTCCCATCTTTCTTTATATAGTGCAGTTTCCTATGTGTGTAAGATGCCCATATAGGGGACGATGGGGGACCCACACAACTATCCTTCTACAGAAAACCTGCCCCATTTATCATGAAGAACCTCCAACACCCTCTGATGTGGTCCTGGGATCAAATTCTTGTGGTTCTACTCTTTCAGTTGATTTTTCTCCAGAAACACCTACAGTTGCCCAAATCCTAGTGTCTCACCATCTGATCCAATAGAAGTCCCTCTTGTTGAGCTCGGTGCAAGGAGACAGGAAGACAATTCGGGGTCCCCAAGGAATAGGAAAGTCATCATCATTCCTCCAGTGGGTTATTTGCCACATAACACAAAATGCCTCTCTAGTTACATGTACAAACTTGAAATGCATGGACCGTCACGGACTGGGGATGCTAACAGTAGCCCCCTAGGCAACTTAGCGGAACACACAGCCTGTCAGTGTGCGTCCTTCCGAGACCATCACAGCCCAGCTTTCTTCTTAAGTACTTTCTTTTCTCAAGTAGTGGGATTGCTGTGAGAATTCGTCTCTGAGACTGAAGACAGGAGAATGAAAGCCACATTAAACCTTCCTGGCTGTGTTTGTCAGTGCCAAAGCAGAACCTTACCGCACTGTAACAATCTGTGTGCTTCTAAAGTGTGTGAGCAATGAACCCAGTGGAAACACCATCGTCTCCAACTGCGTCAGATGAGCTCCATCATGGCCTTTCAAAGGCGATGTCATCTGGAAACAACAATGGCTTTTAGGGATGCATACGCAGTAATGAACCTTTCTGTAGCTTCCTATCCAACCTGATGATTTTGACTCAGTTGATCCATTCTAATTTGACTCATTACAAAGCACTGAAATGCTGTACAAGAGATGTTTTTCAAGTTATGCGTAGTGTGTCTCTTAATAGATACTATAGGTATCTACATACAGATTTGAACACAAAACCAAAGAAATACTTTTTAAGCAACTACTTCGAATCTAGGTCCTTGGGATAACATTTATTATTATTATTATTATTATTATTATTATTATTATTATTATTATTATTTTAAAACTTGTCTTTTAGCCTGCTTCCTCTAAACCCTCATATTTTAAACCCAGATCCTAAACTGCAGTGGACTGGACAGTTACCCCTGGTTTTATTAATACACATCTCACAGAATCTTACCAATTTCCTTCAGCTTCTGCCATTTTGTTTCTACCTGAAAATTAAAAACACTGGGGTTGGGGGGGAGGCTGAGCATTTAATGGTGCTTCAAAACCAGGGCAGGAGCTTAAAGGTGTGCCTCGGTCAGTAGAGAATTTCCCTACCCTTCACAAAAGCCCTGGGTTTGATCCCCAGCAACACGTAAGCCAAGTTTGGCGGTGCACACCTGCACCTCAGCATTCAGGAGACAGAGGCAGGAGGGGCAGAAGCTCCTTAGATACATAGAACATGTGAGGCCTGCCTGGACACACGAGACCCTGTCTCAGGTATATATGGGACATAAATGTTACGGCCCAAGGCACAGACTCACATCCCTAGTCTTAGTCTTTTTGTTCCTTTGATTCTGGTCTGGCCGAGACACACCATCTATCTGCTCTTCCTTACCAGTTGCTAGGGATGTGAGGTGTCACTGACTCTGCCACGTTCATCAGCAGAGGCAATGAGGTTCATCTGCAATCAGGACTGGCATGTGATGGCTCCTCATGCTGCCTCTAGGATTTACAGGGCTCACTGGGACGCCCCTCCCCAGGTGGAGTGTTTAGACGGCCCTTTTCTGGCATTCATTCTTTACAGAATGTAGTAGGGGGTCACTGCTGCACTTTACTGGACCACTACAATATCCGTGTGAAAACCATGCCAAGTACTAATCGTCATCTATGATTTGATCTTTACAGAGAGTTCCAAATATTTTTCTTTTTCAGGGAAAACAAAGTCAGGTTCATGGTAAATAAAGGTCAGTGCTGTCTTCCAAGTATTCTGTTATCCCAGTGACTGCAACACCAACAAAGCTTTGGGAACTCCAGGATGGTACAGCTGTGCTACTTTAGGGCTTGTTTCCGGTTAGCCTTAAAAGTAGGAACTATTACACGATGGTTCCTTCTATTGCAAGTTGAAGCTTTAAGGTTTTGAAGTATTGAGATCTGCCTATAAATGAAGGCAACATTCATTTACTTAGTGAATGTGACAATATTTTTATGTGTGTAATGAATCTAATGTCGTTTTAGTGACTTGGTAATGATGTTGTGAGGTAGGTAACACAAACTTAGATTTCAGTTAAACACCCCACTGAAACCCAGAGTCCTGACAACATGTCTGGGCTCTTGATTTAGATCACATGGAAGCCATTTGCTCTACTCATAGATTGGTGCCTAACCCAACTGTTATCAGAGAGGCTTCACCCAGCTACTGATGGAAACAGATGCAGAGACCCACATCCAAACATCAGACAGAGCTCAGGGAATCTTTCAGAAGATGGGGAGAATTGTAGGACCCAGTGGTGTCAAGGACACCACAAGGAAACTCACAGAATCAATTAACCTGGGCTCATGGGGCTCACAGAGACTGAACGGACAACCAGGGAGCCTGCATGGGACTGATCTAGGCATTCTGCATGGATGTTACAGTTGTGTAACTTGGTCTTCGTGTGAGACTCTTAACAGATAGGGTTTGTCTGTTGACTCTGTTGACTGCTTTTGGGACCCATTCCTCCACTGGATTTCCTCATCCAACCTTGGTGAAGAAGGGGGTGCCTGGTCTCATTGCAGCTTGATATACCTTGGCAGGCTGATATCCATGGGAGGCCTGCCAATATCTGAAGAGAAACAGTGGAGGAAGAGTGGGTGGGGTGTGGGGAGAGGAGGCAAGGAGGCTGGGAAGGAGGAGGGAGGGGAAGCTTTGGTTAGGATGTAAAAACAAGAAAAATTTTTAAAAAGAAAAAGAAAAAAAAAATAATGACATTCCAAGAATGGGGATGGGGTGGGAATGTAACTGAGGAAACCAGGCATGGTGGTGCTTTTAATCCCAGCACTCAGGAGGCAGAGGCAGAAAGAGTTCTGTGAGTTTGAGGCCAGTCTAGTCTACAAAGCCAGTTCCAGGACTGCTAGGGCTGTTACACAGAGAAACTCTGTCTTGAAAAACCAACCCCTCCCCCCAAAAAATGTAGCTGAGGGCATTCATTCTGATTTTTAAACTATGATTCTATAACCAAACTGACCAGTTTAGTTTATGGTTGTCAAAGCTATGCTGTTCCAAAAAGTTTAGACATCAACAGTAGCAGACACAGTAGACACACATATGTAACACACACACACACACACACACACACACACACACACACACACACATACACACACAGCATTTTTATGACACCTATGTCATTCTTTTCTTTATACTTATTTGATGTGATTGTTTTCAACTTGCTTTAAAAGTTTAAAAGTATAAAATAAAGGCCAATGAAACAGATACTATTAATTATTCCAATTTCAATAGATGGAGAAAGTGAGGCCTAGAGAGTTTAAGTAACCTTCCCAAAGTCACAGAGCTACCAGGTGAGATGGGATACCCACAGCAAGGACTTTTCATCAGATGAAATTTAAGAAGAAGACTCCCAGCCACAGTTCAAAAACAGTGTCACTATTAGGTCTTTGTGAAAAACTCTCCCCTTCCGATGCCAATGGGGATTGAAAGCCCAATATGGCCAGCTTTGGCAAGCATTAATGTAAGCCTAGGAACTGCAGCCATGTGGTTGGATTCTCCAGAAGGTAATGTATGGCAACTGCTTTTTCAAGTATGTTTGAGAATGTGTCACCCAGACACCTAGGAGATTAAGGATAACACTGAGGATCACTGACCTCCATTTATTAACAGTAGCATGCCAGCTAAGCATTTTCATTCTCACAATCCTATTCAAGCTGGAGTAGTACCTACTTCAGGAGTGGCTGTGTGCAACATTTTTTGGCCTCCTAATATTCATTTAGCCCCCTTTGAAGATACCTTAAAATTTGTGAGTCTGAATGTAGCCATTATGAGACCATTAGTTCTGCTCCTTGTGAGCTGCCTGTTTTTTCTTTATGGTTCTTAGTTGTTCTTTTGCAGAGCTGCCAGCTTAAGTCATGCTGGGATCAAGAATAATGGGCCTCAGCGGTTTGTGTTCCTAGAGTTCTGTCCATGCCAATGGATACCCACATGCTCCAAAAGAGAATTTGACATCACTGCTGCCATTGTTGCTGGTATAACAGTGGCGACCACTGCTATTACTGTTTCAGGGATTGCCATCTCATAACTGGTTACTACAGCTAGCACAGTGGGGACCCTGGCAGCAAAGGTAGCTACCACAGTTAATTAATCTTTCATTCTATTGGACATGACAAATTTAAATCAATAGTTATATACATTTCAATTGGCCTTGAAAGGTATAAATTTACAAACTCAAGTTCCATTTGCTCTCAGGATACCATCTTACAAGTAAGACTGGTTACGGAAGGGAATGGCTCAGTTGCCTTTAACCTACCGGCTATGAGTGGGTTAAGACTTCTGTTGGTCTTTTCTGTGTCAAACACACAGATTGCAAGCCCAGCGCCACTTAGAGATCTTTGGCAACAGTTAACTCTGCAGCTCTCACACAATTGAGCCTGTATGATAGTGAGTATTCAGAGATGGGTAATGCCTGGGGGGGGCGCTCACCAACCTAAGACAGAGCACCTGTGTGACCTGGACAGGTGTCTCCATGATGGGTAAGGTGACCTGCTGATGTCCCATGCAACCTAAGTCAGAAGCTCATTTTTTAGTAAAAGGGGGGGACCTGTAGGTCCCTAGCCCGTTTTGGGTAACTGTTGCCTTGCTTGCTGACCTTGACCTTGATATCCTCCCTATGCTAATTCTCTGAGAGATTCCACCCTCCTGAAAGCTTAAGGGAAGCTCCTTGTCTGTGTATCCAGCATATTGGGCGTTAACAGCTTAGATGAAAGATTGTAAAACATCAGGAGCAGGGGGTGGGGTGGGGATTTAGCTCAATGGCAGAGCGCTTGCCTAACAAGCACAAGGCCTGGGGTTCGATCCTCAGCTCAAAAAAAAAAAAAAACAAACAAAAACAAAAACAAAAACAACAACAAAAACCATCAGAAGCAAAGTTCTGCCATCCGGGGATCCCCCATTGTGCTGTAAGTCTATACGTATTTAAGACCTCCTCCCTCCTTCAATAAATAGCATTGGACATTTAAAAAAAAAAAAACAGAAGAAGAAGAAGAAGAGGGGGTCAAGAACATGATGGGGAAACCCACAGGGACAGCTGACCAGTGCTAGTTGGAGCTGACTGACTCTAGACCGACAGCTCGGGAACCTACATTGGACCAAACTAGGCCTGCTGAATGTAGGTTACAGTTATGTGGCTGGATCTGTTTGTGGGGTCCCTGGCAGTAGGACCAGGACTTATCCCAGGTGCACGAACTGACTTTTTGGAGCCCATTCCCTGTGGTGGGATACCTTGCTCAGCCTTGATACAATGGGGAGGGGCTAGGCTCTCCTTCAACTTGGTATGCCAGACTTTGTTGACTACCATGGGAGGCCTTACCCACTCTGAGGAGTGGATGGGGGCAGAGTGGGAGGGAGGTGAGGAGGCAGGAGAAGGGGAAGGAGGGGGACATGAGGTTGGTATGTAAAATGGAAAAAAAAATTAATAAATCAACATATTTAATTAATTAAAAAAAAACAGTGTCACACATGTGTGGGCAAAGACACGTATTTGCCATGTCTGAGACAGGAAGGTACCCAATATGAGAAGGATGAGAACAGAAGGGGCTTCTAGGACTGGAGAGCGGGCACAGCAGAAGCTGGAGGCAGGGTGTGTCCTGGAGGCACTGAGGAGGCCCAGGAGTAAAGACTGACTCTGCTCCTCCATAGTCAGAGTTCATGGAGCCTGGAGAGAATTCACCCAAGTGCTTCCTGAGAAACCACTTTCCTCCCACCTGAGCATCAGGAAAAACCAGGAAGGCTCAATGGGTGTTGAGTGGATGTCAAGTCCAGGAGGGAAGCTGATCCCAACCCCTACTGATGCCACAACCCTGCCCCTGCTCCATCTAAAGTATAAAAAGGAAGGAGCTAGAAGGAGCTAGGTCTGCAGAGACCTGGACTAGAGCTAGACCTAATGAGCCACTCTGATGGCACCGAGGAGAGGCAGTGTTTCGCCCTTGTTCACATGGCAGGCGTGGCAGCTGGCTGGTAAGATGAGGCCTAAGGCGCCTGGCTCGTGGTTCCAAAGGAAAAGAAATGCAAGGAAAACAAAAAAAAAACCCACAGACAGAATTTGGCTCATCTGGTTGAACATGAACTATGAATTTAAATGGCTCATTAACATAATGTAACTTATGGGCTTTAATAACAATGTGTCAATATTGGCTCGTGTACTGCACTAATGAACGCTGTTAACACCAGAGCAGGGTAGTGGGGGGGGTGGGGCAGTAGCATGGATATTCTCTGCAATTTACCCGTATTGTTTCCTATGAACCTAAAACCACTCTCTTAAAAATGTCTATTGCTTAAAAAAAAAAATAGAAAAAAAGTTGGTTGTTATGGTCTGTTTGTAGCTTATGAAATAAAGTGATTTTTCAGGCCTCTGAGACCACACACTTTTGGAAATAGTCCCTGGCCCATGAGCTTGGGCTCTTCCAACAGGGTAGAAACCCACCCCAGCTGTGTAAATCAAGCTCTGTTTTGCTGCAGAACAAGTAAATAGACTCAGTTCAAACATATAACAGGGTGTTTGAAAGTTGGTCAAAACTGGGACCTTCCCCTTTGAAAATCTATAAAGTTTGGAAAACAGGTGGTTGATGCCCGGCCACAGGAGAGACGCCACTGAGAAACAAAGAGAGAGAAAAAAGGAACCTGTCAGTCAGCTTTCTTTTGCTGTGTCAAAAGGCCTGGGAGTAATCAATGGACAAGAAGAAAAGGATTACTCGGGCCCACAGTTTTGAGGGTTTGGCCCACAGTTGCCAGCCTGCTGCTTTGGGGCCATCGGGGGAGCAGGACCCCTTGACAAGAGAGAGGCTGAGGGAGTTACTGCAAAGGTGGCTTGCAAGGAGAGAAGAGGAGGCTAAGTTCCCAGGACACGGCCAGGAGGCCCCAGCCACCATAACCTAACAGCCTTCCACCAAACTCCACCTCATAAAGGTTCCCACTTCTCAGTAGCACCGAGCTGGGAACCAACACACCACGTGAGCCTTCACAGGACACTCTGGGCAGCTGAAGCTCTTCTGCCGGTTCCCTCCCGCATGCCTTAGGCAAGCCCAGAGACAAACACTCTGCACTCATGGCGTGTAGTTAGCAATGCAGTTCATTTTTATTAGTTATAAATAAAGTACAAAAAAATCCACCCAAAGTGAATCTAAGCATTTACACAACTCCTAATGTCTCCGCCTGTTCATTGATGCACTATTGCTTCAATAGTCATAATAAATATTTTTCTAGCTTTCTGCTATAAAATAGTCTATGTAGCAAAATGTTGCACAGCACAACAGAACAGAACAGCAGGAAAGTTACAAAAAAGGGACAATCCACACTGGAGATAATCCTTTCACTTACCTGGGGCAATACATGACCCCTTGGAGAGCCTGGTGTGGCCCTCTCCACAGCTGAGGGGGGGAAGACCTCATCCCAGAGTGGGGAGGCTCAAGGGCAGGTCATAGCCAGCCAGAGCACAGGGCCTGTCCTACTCTGGCCCCACACAACAGCGTAGCATGCCCATGCAGAGCCCTGTGGGGCAGGGGGCAGTGTCTGCCAGGCCTGGCAGTGTGGTGATTGTGCTCCACCAGCGTGGTGGGTGGCTCCACAGGCCATCTCCGAGAAAAGCATGGCTCCGGGGTAGAGGCAGAAGAGAAGCTAGACAGCAGCAAGCGAGAGGCCCCACCCCAAGGGGTGGGGCTGAAGGACCACATCTGGTCTAGCCACACAGGTGAGTGGTGTGGCGACCCCAGGTCGTCTTTATTTTCTCTCCTTGCGGGAACTATGCAAACCCACGGGGCCTCCTGTGGAGGGTGGAGCTACCCACCAGGCAAAGGCAGTGATGTCAAGAGCCAAGAAGGGGGGAGGGGGGAGTTAGGAAAGAAAGGAAAGAGGAGGGTCGGCATGCCAGGGTTCCAGCCCACTCACAGGCTTAATCCAGGGCCCACTTCCTCAAGGCCTCCTTGCCAGCACTCTGACACAGATTTGGGAGGCTGGAGGCAGTGCTCTAACTGCCCAGCAGGTTCTCCTGTCTGCAGCCTCTGTGGAACACAGGCAGAGGGGGTGGGGTGGGGAGAAGGCATGACATAATTCTGTATCTCAGTCAAATAGGGATGTCCCAACCATAAAGGCTCCAGACAAGCCTGGGGGAGAAAGGATCCCAAACACCATAGTCTGGATCTTCTATCCGCTCCTTCTCTCGGGCAATAGGACAAGGATCTTGGCTCAGTCTTGGATTGACCACCTAACCTCGAGACAGTCCATGTTTCATACCCAAGGATGTTATCTACCTAACTGGCCTCCTTGCCACCTGCGGGATGCAGTATTGAAGTGGACCCTGTGGGTGGCTGCTCTGACCAGATCTCTAAGGTAATTCTGAATGGTTCCCTCTGCTCTCCGTTTCTCTCCTTCCCCTCCCTCCATCCTTCCCTCTTTCATCTCTCCTGAGAGAGAGAATCATCCTTGGGGTCTTGCCTGGGACTGTATCATATTCTTTCTGAATTGGGGGACCCAAGAGATCACCCATCTTGTCCCCCTCTCTAGGAAGAGAAAACTGGCTCAGCCACACCAGGGACTTGCCCTGGATCACAGGGAGCCTGCTGTGGAGCTGGTCTGAAAGCCAAAGCCTTTGCCATTAGCCTCCACCTAATACCACAGGCTCTTTGTCTTTCAGATGACATGCCTGCTGTGTCTGAAGGACCCCAATTCTGGAACTTCAGTGAGTGGGAGCCCAGGTATAGCCAGTGACCTCCCTTGCCCTGAGACTGTCCTCAGGGGATGGAGGAGGAGTGGGCTTGAGGATGGGGAAGGGGGAGGGAGGGACGGAAAGCAGGCTTGAGGTGGGAAAGAGGGCTGGGGGAGGGGGCCAAGGGTGGCAAGTGAAAGGATTACCCCAGCCTGCTGACGAGTGCAAATTATATTCATATATGTGCTAAATACAGTCACTATATTGGAGCTTTTCACTAGATCACAGCATACAGAATCAAAGGTTTGCATTTCGTATGGAATGTACCCAAAGAGGCCAGCACCACAGTAGGTCAGCTTGCAATCACACACCCTGATAGTTTGGACGAAATAAAGTTCGCAGACTTGTATTTAAAATGGGTTGTTTTTTTTTTCAGTTTGTTTTCGCGGTTGTCATCGTACCAATGCATGCAAAGCATTCCACTCCCAGAAACGACGCCAAAATGAGGTAATAGGAGCAATAAAAAACATTAGTATCCTTTCTAAATAAATAAATTATAATTAAAAATGCAAAACAACTATAAAAATAATTAAATAAGAACCCACGATATCTACAAGTTAGTCATAAATTATGATTGTTAAATATAAGGCATTTAAACTCACAAAACCCTGTAAACTAGCAACGTGCCATGTTTTTTATTTTTTGTGTTTTTTTTTTTCTTTTTTTGTTTTTCTATCAGCTGAAATCGCTCTAGCATTTGCTCTACGCGCGCAGGAGATGAAACACAAGAGGACCTGACAGGCGTTGCTACAGCCCCACATGGGGAACATCTGTCCCGCAGGAGGGGCGGCTTGGGGGATTTCCTCAGGAAAAAAAAAAAAGTCTGGTGCTTTTTCTTCACCATTGAAAAAACTGTGCTTGTTCGTTAGGCGTAAAGAGTTAAGAATGCTTGCACGGAGGCTGGGGGCCTTTGCAGAGAGGAGCTTGAGGCCTGTCACAGGTGGTGGCAAGGGTGACTGGGGGGGGGGGGTGCTGGGGGCTTGACCAGGTGGAGGAATGTGCAGCCCCTGCTGCCCTCTGCCTGTGCCCAGCTGGATTCGTGGCGTTGGGTTGATTGGTGTCCTAGGTGGACCTGCTGCGCCATGGCTGCGGTTGGTTAGGAGGCCCAACTTGAACCTGAGGCCGCTGTCAAAGGCACTCATGCGTCTCAGTCAGAAAAGGGTCTGAGTCCCTTGAGTTGAGCAGGAGAACTACATATGTCTCTCTCCTGGAGATGGTAGATGTGAGATGCTGAGGCCTGGCCCTGCTTCTTCTCCCCCTCTTTTCTGGCTCCCTGGCCAGTCTGGGGACCAGGAGCAGAGAGGTATTAGCTTTCCTCCACCCAATCAGCAGTCCCGAAACGAAAACTGGAGGGTTCTAAGTGCTACTCCAGCCCCTACCTTCAGGGCTCAAGGACCCTAGGTAGGTGGGAAGGGGAGGGGGTGGCAGGATCAACCCCTTCCCTGCCCAGGTCCTAATGTTAACCTGGGGCATTCAAAGAGCTTGCACAAATGGGAGCAAGGAGAAACCATCCTACCCTCCCCCTCAGCCTGCGTGCCTCAGCCTCTGAAGCAGATACACGTGGGCCCAGAAGGCCTCTCAGCAGCATGGGCAGCACACAGCTCTACAGCTTGAAAGATGTGTTGATATTAGAAAGCATCACAGGACGTGTGCATTGGGAGAAATTTAGTGAGCATCAAATCCAACCTCCTTAGGTCGCAGCTGAGGAAGCTGAGGCCCAGCAGGGTAAGGGGTGTGGGTGGAGGTCTCAGTATTTCCCAGTTTGCCAGTGAAGAGCCAGGACTAGAATCGGGAACATTGGTTCCAGTTCTCTCCTGGGTCCCTGCCAGTCTCCCTTCCCTGCCAGCCTTGCAGGACAGACTCAAAAGAAAGACAGAGAATGAGCGGCCTTGGAGAGCAATGGCCTGCCTGGACCACCCCAACCACCTCTGAGCCACAGCCATCCTCTGGTGAAATCTTGGTTTTGATACAGCCCTCGAGGAGGGAGGAACAGGTGAGAATTCACAAGCTCTGGTGGCTTTTGGTCAGCAGCTCCCTGACTCATTTCTTCCCCACCTGCTGGGTATCCAGCCTTTGCACTAGAGACATTGTTGATGCAACTGGAGTTGGAAAAGACCACGCTCAGCAGTAATCTTCGAGTGGGATGTGTCCCGCTCCTCTGGTCCTTTCATAATCCCATCAGGCAAAGACATCGTCTTCATGATCATCTTCCTCAACACTTGCCCCAGTAGGCACTCAACAGAGATTTTATGAGACATTAGAAGATGGATCCTGGGAGTAGCCTTCATCTGGATAGTGGGTAGGCAGCCATTCCTTCATGATGGTGTCAGTTGTGCTAGAAGGATCCCCCTCAAATCCAATTATCCTGTCAATTTTGGTCCTGATTCATCCTCGTGGAATTTCTTCCTTTATCTGACCAGCACCCTAGTTCCTTGATAAGAGGGCACTGAGATTGCCTAGGGGTTGAGGTCAGGGTAGATTCTGAGGACAGTGCAAATGAAGGATGAGGAGGAGGGCTGTGGGCAAAGGAAGGTTGCAGAACACCAGGTCACCTGGCATTTTCTGCACATGATTAAGAGCTACATTTGGGTTAGAATTTGGCAGAAATTTGCCCACCTCCAATATTCATTCCATCCTTTCATCTCTCTGAAAAACTGTGGAGTAGTACAGAACGCATGCTGTACCACGGTGTCACTGTAACTTTCCATCCCCTTCTCTACTCCAACCACTACACCCTCTGAGGCTCTCACGAGACGGGAGAGAGCAAGCACACAATTGGCTGGATAGTGTTAATTCTCAGATCTGGGTGAAGCAGAAGGAATGGAGGTCATGGGGACACATTGTTGTCTCTCCCCACTGGAACTGAGGCACCGAGAAAGAAAGGGACTTTCCCAAGATTACAGAAGAGCCAGAGGCTCAAGAGGGCGGGGACACAGCCTCCCAGCATAGCCAAGGAGTCTCATAGCAAGGGCCACCTCTGAGGGACTGACCAGGCAGGATCATGAAGGACACTCAAGTTACTCCCAAGGCTATGGACTTGACCTCAGCCCTGAGTGCTCGCTGAGAGCGCTTTGGCCAAGTGTATACTGCCAATGCTATTTCATCTGTATCATCTGGTTAATTGTTTGCATAGGGAGGCAGTGGCTACATTGCCTCTTTGTGGCAAGATGAGAGCTCAGGATAAAGTTAGGAATTGGAGTGTGCAGGGGGCTGCCGGCTCCCAGGAACATGGGGCAGCTGTGGCTGGAGGCTGTGTCTTCCCTGGTTCAGTGTGGAACCTAGGAAGACAGCTGGGGCCAAGCAATGGGCCCTAGGACTGGGGAGCCCACCTTGAAAAGGACCCCCTTCACCAGCGAGAGCTCTGCTCTCTTCACCTTGCCTAAAAGCCTCCGAAACCCAGTGAGACCACACCTGTTCTTTTTAAGCCCCACCCCTTCTCAGACGCCCCTCCCACACTCCGTGCACTGTAAACATGAGAAAAACAAAGCCCAAGGAAAACAAAAACAAAAACAAAAAAACAACAAACGAGAACCCCCCTCCCGCCTCCCAACCTGGGTGAAAAATTATCATCCTTTTTCACCGTAAACAGGATTTGGCTTTTTTTTTTTTTTTTCACCTTTGATTCCTTTTTTTTTTTTTCCTTTTCGCTCATAAAGACGGGAAGATTGGGGCTGTCGTTGGTTGGTTGGTTCGGTCAGGCACCAAAACAAGAAACTCAATGAGAAATATTTGGTGCAAGTTCGGTAATAGCGACATGTCCACCACAGATGACTAGAGCACCACACACGACATTTTTCTTAAGCTAACATGCTCCGGCTGCCATCCACAGAATAGCTAGAGACCCCTACATGGTTTCTACGTGGTCAAGAGGTATATACACAATCCTTCAAAGGACAGGATTGAGGGGCCGATCACCAGCTAGTACCCTCGAGATCACATCTAGTTCTCAGCAGCTGGGCCCCCCCTTCCCGCCCCTGCTCTGGGCACGGCCAGCTCCCGCCCCCTGCACAGCAAGGCGATGAGGCAGTCACCATTCTGGATGGGTGGGTCCTCCCCACCCCTCCTCTCCCTCAGACACTGGTACCAACTCCTCTTTCCACAAAATGTGCTTGCAGGCTTCTTCTCTACGTCAAATGGCTCAGAAGGCAAAGTTTGGCTGCAAGGGCTATGGCCGTGGGGGAGGGGGAGGACCTGGTGAAGGAAATGGGGCATTCACTGGCTAGCTTCCTCCCTCAGCTGTCGGCTCCCAGCTGTGTCTCAATGTCCACTCGGCAGATGGGGCATTTCTTGCTCATGGCGAGCCACTGGTCCACACACAGTTGGTGGAAGAGATGCATACAAGGTAGACGTCTGGAAAAGAGGAGAGTCAGGTGACCAGCAGCGGGACAAGGTGTTGGGAACCACTGGGGACTTGATAAAGGGGGCTCTTGGAACCCAGACCCTGGAGTGAGGCTGTGGCTGAGACGGAAACCATGACTGGGAGTAACTCTCAAAATATTCTTCAATAAAGGCCTTGGCTTTGTCTTAGACCACCCAAAGCCATCACACTTTGTCTCCACAACCCCATGTTCACCGTTACCACATCAAAACTAGTCCACACTCTGCTTTACTAGTATAACCAGGAAACACTGTAGCATGGTTGGCACCCTAAGGTACATGCCAACTAAGTGCTTCCTTCCTTGAGCATGCAGTGCAGGGACAGGTCACTAACACCCATGAGAGAAGGGGCAGGAACTCAAAGAAGGGGCCTCTTACCTCACATCTTCTCCATCCTCCAACATAGACAAACAAATGGTGCATTTCTCATCTGTATCTGACTCCTCCCCCTCGTCTCTCTTCCCCTTGCTGTCCTGGGGTCTTCGCTGTGAGTAGAGGGAAAAAAAATATTGAGTTGCCTGGTACAGACTCCTGATGGCCACTGGCTTTCGTCCACAGCCTCCTCTCACTCTGGTAGTCTCTGCCTTCCCTAGAGGTCAGTCTCTTCAAGTACTCATCCCTAACTCCTCATTCTTGCTTCTGGAGAGAGAAGGCTAAAATCAAGTGAGGAAGAGGGCAATAGACTGCTGCTGGTTGTCCTGGACACTGTGTTTGGAAAGGAGTCGGGATCCTAGTCATTATGTGCTTTGTAAAGCTACAGTCTGTGAATTTTGGCTTCCCCTGTCCACTCCCTCTCACACCCTGCCCAACATGTACCCCTACCTCTAGGTCCAGAATGCTTCATTCATTCATTCATCCATTCATTCACACACATTCCTCATTCACTCTTTCCACTGATGTCCATTCATCTGCTCTCATTATTTCTCCACCACCCTGTAATTTGTACCACGTGGTTCTAAACTGTTCTCTATAGTTGTATTTCTCTCCCTAGCCAGAAAGTTCCCTTAAGCTACTGAGGGATAGCTCTAGTATAAGGTTAGACACTGTGTTGCTACTGTGCAACTTCCTGATTTACACATTTCTCTCCATAATTCTATGTTAATTATTATTTGACAACAGTTAAGCGCTCTGCAGAATGTTTTCAAGTGATACATGTGGCCAAGTACAAGGCATGCCATTGCTGTTTAATAAATATTCTGGGGAAGGAAAAATCTAACCACTGAATTAATTCTGTCCATCTTCCATGTCCCCATCCCCACACTGCAGACATCAGATCTAAGTCTGAGAGTAACCACAGATAGAAAATCATCCATTCTTCCCTCTCTCCAGGGGCAAGCAAACCACAAAGTCATTTTGCAAAAAGATACGTGGAGTCACAGATGAAGACCAGAGAATGACATTGGGGCCAGGCCTAGATGTCAGGACTACCTACTCTGGTTGGGAGCTCAAAAGCTCCCTGCTCTGGTTTTGTGTGGGGGTGCTCTGCCCCAGCTAGAACATACAAGGAAGCCTGTCGCCTCCATGTGATGCCTCTTTCATGTGCCCCATGTACCAGCTGCAAATGATGCCAGGCTTCTGCAAGGTCCCTTTATCCAGAAAGCCAAGCTGTCTCCATTGTCCTAGGTGTTTGCCATGCATTATTTTTAGCATTAGTAGGGTCATAACAACCTGCCTGCTGGAGGGGCAGCAGTTTTTGGGGTAGGACTGGCCCTACTAGAGAAGAAATGACCAACAAAACAATGTTAAGCCCCAACCATATTCCTAGTTTCTATTGCTTTTCTCCAGCGTTTTTTCATGATTTCCTTTGTGTCATAACTTCAGTTCAACAGTATCTTGTTTAGCTATTTCTAATCTGTATTTTTCTCTCCTTTTGCATCACATTTCTCATTTTCAATCTTTAATCTCTCAGATATTTCTTTTTCTCCATTATCTACAGAACTTTGTGTTGTGGAATATTATTTTAACGAGGCAGTGATGTCTCACATTTGTTTCTGCTGTGGAATATTTCTTTAACTGTGTAAAGGTGTGTTACATTTGTTTCTGCTGCCTTTGTTTAATTCTGTAAAGATGTGTTGCTGTTTCATCTTGGCTGCCTAAGACACCTGGTTGGCCTAATAAAAAGCCAAATGGCCAATAACTAGGCAAGAGAGGGATAGGCGGGGCTTGCAGGCAGAGAGAACAAGTATGAGGAGAAATCTGGGCTCAGGAAAAGAACAAAGAGAGTGAGGGAGGAAGAGAGGGACACACCCATGGCCAAAAGCCAGACAGCTGCCAGCCAGATGTGGAGATAGCATGAATGTTAAGACACACAGAAAGGAAGGAAGGAGAAAGGGAGGGAGGAAGGAAGGAAGGAAGGAAGGAAGGAAGGAAGGAAGGAAGGTAAAAAGTCCCGAGGCAAAAATGTAGATGAAGAGAAACAGGCTAAGTTATAAGAGCTAGCAAGAAATGAGCCTAAGCTAAGGCCGAGCACTCATAACTAATATTAAGTCTCGGTGCCGTGATGTGGGAGCTGGTTGGTGGCCCAAAAGAAAACGCCTGCTACAACTTAGATTTAACTTCAACCTTTTTCAGCATTTATTTAATATTCACTATTCATCTACCTTCACATTTCATCAACGTTTCTTTATAACTTTGATAATCTTAGTTTTCTGTTGTTTTTGTTTTTTGGCTTTTCAAAGTAAGGTCTTACTGTGTAGTGTTGACTATCCTGTAACTCAGAGATTCCCCTGCCTCTGCCTCCCAAGTTCTGTGATTAAAGGTGTGCACTTCCAGGCCTGGCTTGATAACCTTGATTGTTTTGTACTTCACTTTCATTCCCCTTCCTATTCTTATTTCTTTCATTTAGTCCTATTTTAATGTCTATATAGTCTATTTATTATTAGTTAAAATATACTTTTTGTTTTATACTATTTTAGTCTGTTAAAAATTTTAAATTGTTTTAACATTGAATTTGCATTCTAAAGTTTATGAACATTTTCTTATCTTACATTCTTCCTATTTCTTCTCTACAATATTTTCCTCATGGTTCTCTCTTGAGTTTTAATCCTCCTAATTTTTTTTTTCTCACTGATTCAGCCCCCTAAGCTCATATATAGCCAGGGTTCTAGGGCACAGATCACAAGCAGGAGGTGGCCCCACCTCACAGCTTCTCCTTATATGAATATCTCATCTTATATGGTAGACTTGTGACAAATGATGAACCAATACTGGCCATAATTAGCTGAAGCCCGTTAGTTTCCAGGAGTTAAGGGCTGGATCTGAAATGTTAAAGGTTTCACTGCACGCTGACGGCTTTGAAAAGTGACTGGATCCTCAGGGTGGTGGTCTTATTAATTGATTAATCCACTGATGCATCCTAATTATAGGTGATGGGAACTAGGAGATAGGACCCAGTTGGAAGAAGTAGGTCATTGGGGTGTTCCCTGGAAGGGTATACCTCTTTCCCAGAATCTGCACCTTCTCAGTTTCCTAACTACAGGCCTCGCCATAGTCCCAGAACCAGAGACAAGAAACCACAGACAAACTTCTCAAACTTGGAACCCAGATGAACCTTCCTTCATGACAGTTGTTTTTCTCAGGGATTTTGCCACAGTGACAGGCAAGCTAACTAACTCAGAGATCCCATGAGCCTTGTGTTTTTGGTAAATGCATAATGTCACCTGTTTGCGTTAGGATGCCATATAGAATAATTGGCTGCGCTAACAAAATCCCTGGCACTCTGCCTATCCCGCCCCCCACAATGGCAACCCCTCATCTTTCCTCTTTTTATTCTTTCTGTATGTTGTTTGCCAGAATGCCAAATAGTTCAGAGTATACAGTTTACAGCCTGTGGGGCTGTCTCCTTTCACCTTTTAGTGTGTACTTAAGCTCCCTCCACATCTTTTCATAGCTCATGAATTATCTCTTTATGGACACTTATTTATTTACTTATTAAAGAACATTTTGGCTTCTTGCAGGTTTTCATTGAAATCACGTTTTAAAAGCTCATGTTTCTGGGTGCCAGCCTTATAGATTCTACTGCTAAGGTCAGTGGGTACAGTCCATAGTTCTGAAACTTTCAAATGCCCCCAGAAGAGCCTAATCCCACACCATTTAGAGGCCTTGTTTATCCATTTGTTCTTATGAGAGAGGACTTTGAATTATTTTCTAAGGCATTTTCTATTACTCTTGTGTGCAGGAACCCCTTTGCCCCCAGACTGATAAAAACAATGATTATCTATACACTGATGCATGCACAAATACACACGCATGACCACTCTAACCAACACACTCAGCCTTTCTCCCATCCTCCCTCCTGACCACACCTGCTGTGAGCCAATGAGACAATCCTGAGGAGCCATCTAACCAGAGCGGAGGCTTCTGGGCTTTAGATGGTGTCCCCTGCAGATGGCCAGGCTGGCTCAAGCAGACAAGCTGACAACTCTCTTCCCACCCCCTGCCCATGCAGCCGGTCTCCGCAGCCTCACCTTCTTGTACTTGTGGGGGAAGGTGAACCTCTCGATGGTGTTCTGTACGGCTCCCCGAGTCACGTTTCCCAACCTGTCCTCGAGCTGCAGCAGCTCCTGCAAAAAGGAAAAGACAAGCATGTGTGCTCGGCGTGTACAAATACATATAAACAACATGAGAAGGATGAGCAAGCGGAGGATGTGTGCAGGACGCAGTCACGCTGCCAGCCGGAAGCACTTGTGTCGTGTGGGAAGCTGCACTTTCTCTTCACGTCCTCTTTCTCTCTTACTTTCCATCCCAGGACTTCCCACCACCCGCGTCTACCCACCGACAAGGGCAGGCAGAGAGAACGCCTTGTGAATGGTAGCTCGCCAACTAGTCAGTGCCATACAGGGCAACATACCTCGTAGCTCTCCCGAACAGCAGAGGTGTGTCGACTAGGATTTAGCCCCTGGAGAGCGAGGAAGTGAAGCTGTGGGTAAGGGTAGTTTCGAATTTCATGGACAACCTGAGAGGGAGAAAACAGTTTTGGAGAGAGTGAGCATCCCAGGCTTCTCCAGGGACCAACAGACAACTCCTCCTCCCTCAGCCACCAGACAGCACTCCCGTGACCTACTGCAGACAGCAGGGTTGTCCCTCCCCTCTCCTTTCCTGCCCCACTCCTGAAGAGCCAAGCTTGTGCGTAGACACTGATAACCATCAACACAGGGGCGCTGACCCTGACTGAGCTCCAGCTGCACCCTAGCGCCCTGTTGAAAGCTCCCTGTGACTAAGCAGTTTAACTGCCCCCCCCATGGAAACTGCAGGTCCAATCATAAATCCCCATTTTTCTGAGGGGGATGACTAAGGCACAGGTAGATTAAACAATCAGCTCATGTCACCCAAGCAAGTGACAGAGTCAAGACACAGGCCTCAGCAGCTAAGTGTCAGGAACTTCCTCTACTCTACTCAAGAGCAACAGGATGGCTACCGGTCGGTGTCAGGGCCAAAAATGTCAGTAACCAAGGTAAATAGTATTGGAACGCAGTGTGTCTAAGTCAAAATGAATTTTTACAAACCCATGAGGAACAAAACATTAGTCTTTTAAATGCAGACTCTAGCCCCAACCTGGCTGATCTCTGGTTGTTTTTTTTTTTTCAGCCTTCCATAACCCTGGCTAGGAGTCAAGCCAGATGCCATCAAGCTTCCCATTGCACACACTGGGGCCAATGATCTAAACTCTCGAGGCCTCAGTTTGCCAATGTGCAAATGGACATAATGCCTGCTTGTACGGGGTACTGGCAGGAGGAAGTAAGACTAGTTCTATGAGATGTTCATACTCCTGTCTGGGAGGTACTAAGTGCTCCTTCCCAAGCCACGGGCGGGGTGGCTAATGAGAGAATCCAGGGCTGAGGAGGGAGATTTCTGTTTGGAGACAGCAACAAGAGTTTCTCTTGGTATTGTGTGTCTCTTGCAACCCCAAACCCAACCTGAGTTTTGTAGCACATTCGGGGTTCTACAGCCCCAAGAGGGCTGCTCCTGGGGAGGGGGTGGCCTGAGTCTACAGGGAGCCTGAGTCCCTCTAGGCTCTCTTGTGACCCTCGCACCAACCCTGTGAGAGTCACACAGAGTGGTGTCTACATTCCGTCTCACAAACAAAGTAAAGTCATGCTCAGGGAGACAGAGGTATGGGGGCGAGGGGAGCAGGGGCAAAGGTCAGGTTCAGGTGTTGTTCCTCCTGAGCTGCCCTTTTTGTTTTATGAGACTGAGGTTCTCAGTAGCGCACCATCAGCTCACTGATAAGGCTCGGCTGGCAAGCCAGTGAACCCCAGGGATCTGCTTGCCTCCACTTCCCCAGCTTTAGTGTTAGAAACACACACCATTATGCCTGGCTTTGTGTGTGTGTGTGTGTGTGTGTGTACTGGGAATCAAACTCAGGTCCTCATGCTTGTCCAGCAAGCATCTTACTGACTGAGCCATCTGCCCAGCCCCAGGGCAGTGTTTGCGCACTGGGCATTTCCCCAGACGACAGCCTGCCATCTGCCTCTTCTACCCGACACCCCTCAGCAGTGCTGGCTTTTGGACTAGTCACTTGCTCCGTTTCATCTTTCTCAAGCTGTAACAAGCTCTGGGGCTGAGAGTGGAGGGCAGCTGCTGGTCTGCCTGGAAGCCAGGACTCAGAGGACCCTGGGCACTGGAGAGCCGTGGCCTCACCTCACCACTAGCATGCAGTGGGCAGTGAGCAAGTTCATATCCCCCCGCCCCAGGACTCTGTGACTTACCATCTGTGTGGAGGAAGAGTTTCTGGGGAAGTGGTGCATTCGAGGAGTTGCTAGGTAATGCTGATAGTGCTGAGGGATGGGCCGCACCTGGAACTGGGCAGGACTCAAGCCGGCATCCACACTGAGATCCCTGTAGAGACACAGCCTCGTGAGCTACAAGTTGGGGGAGGCACCAACCGGTTTCAGAAGAGGTCTCACACACCACCTTGGGCCAAAGGCAGAACACACGCTTCGGACTCTGCCCCTCCGAGTGGGAGAAAATGGCGTTAATAAATCTTCCTACAAGCTGTTTACCCACAACGAACTGTCTCCATGTCCCTCCTGGACCTGCATCTAAGACCTTTCAGTCTGAAGCACCTGCAGTGGCCCAGAACCACAAGAACCATTTTTTCAAGAACCATGTCTAATGCTCCCTTCCAAGGAAGAGTCTAAATGGATACTAAGAAAAGAAAGCCAAGGCCAGACTGAGGATGGGCAGTGGCCATATTTTCACCACTCAATAAAACCACAGGTGAGGGACACCCCCCACACACACCACTGCTCTTCCTACAGTCTAGAAAGGACTCCTAGCCCACCCTGTCACTCCTAAAAGTTTAGAAAAACTCACTTCATTTAAACATGAGTTTCACTAAAACATTTCCAAATTTGATGGAAACTATAAACCTACAAATGATTAACAAATTTCAACAGTGTCATGCAAAGAAAATAACCCCAAAGTACATAATAATCACATTTGAAAAAACAATAAAGATAAAAACAATTAAAATTAACCTGAGATTAAAGAAGAAGGCCCCTCAGATAGAGAAGCTGGGTACTAATTATCATAGAAGCAGCCAGGAGAGAAAGAGATGGCATCGATAAGAAAAAATAAACTATCAAGCATAAAGTCTACACCCAGCAAAAAATGATTTTCAAAATGAAGGTGAAGTAAAGCTTCTTCGGCTGAGCAAAGGCTGAAAGGAGGTAGTACCAGTGTCACAAGAAATAGTCAAGTAAGATCTGCAGACAGGGAGAAAATGATGCCAGGTAAAAACTTAGATCCATACAAAGGAACAAAGAGAAATCGGCCGCTAACGAGAAATAGAGCCAATTTTGGATCTGTGGAGAAAATGCAAGAGGAGAAACTGGAACATTCTGTCGTAACCAAAGGAAGGAACGCTACTGATGTGCACCAGGGTCACGGCAGAAAGAATCTTCCAGAAGAGGCTTCCAGGTTTGGATAACGTGCACAAGTCAGTAATTATAATGACAAAAAGATATTGAAGCCTGTGAAATATATATTAAATGTGGGCTGAGATGATGCTAGACAAAACCATCCTCTCTGAAGGGTGCTGAGGGACCAGCTCCTAACCCAGGAGACTAGTAAACAAAGAGAAGACACAAGCGTCTGCCTTGCCAAGGTACTCAGAGTAACCAAATGGCTGATGAGGGTCATTTCTCATAGTGAAGTTTTCCAGCACGCATCTGAATAAGGAATTATTAAATTACCTGTCACCATTTTGCATCTTCCAAAGAAATAAAGACCCAGGCAGAGGTCATCAATTTCTGCCAACATTACAGAAAGACAGGCAGCCGCACAGAGTACTTTCTGGTAGAAAAACAGTGGTGTTTCCAAAGTGTTTCTGCTAAGAAATAAGAGATGGAGAGGGAGGAAAAGAAAGGGAGGGGAAGGGGAGAGAAAAAAGAGAGAGGGAGAGGGAGAGAAAGGAGAGAGAGAGGAAGGGAGGGAAAGAGAGAGGGGGAGAGAGGGAGAGAGAGATATCTGGGAACTTTTTTTTTGCCCAAGAAGGTGTCCAGGCCAGAAACACACACTGGTGTTTGAGAAAGACTGGTGTTCTCAGGTGGAGGACTCGCTCACTTCCTGCAGGGAGCTGAGGTCTCTGACATTTGTGGCACAGTGTCCTGAAGAGGAGGTCATTGCATCAAATGAGAGTTCCAGAAGTCTGTGGTGTCCTCTTGAGTCTTTACTGAACAGTAAGTTAAGTGGTTAGGGCATGGTTTCTCAACCTGTGGGTTGCAACCCCTGGGCTGACCCTTTTAGAGGAATTTGCATATCAGATATCAAATACCTGTATATCAGATATTTACATCACAATTCACAGCAGCAGCAAAATTACCATTGTGAAGTAGCAACACAAATAATATTAGCCAGGCAGTGGTGGTGCACGCCTTTAATCCCAGCACTTGGGAGGCAGAGCCAGACGGAACTCTGTGAGTTTGAGGCCAGCCTGGACTACAGAGTGAGTTCCAGGAAAGGCTCAAAGCTATACAGAGAAACCCTGTCTCGGAAAAAAAAAAACAAAAGAAAGAATTTTATAGTTGGGGTTCACCCCAACATAAGGAACTGTATTAAAGGGTAGCAACATTAGGAAGGTTGAAGACGGCTGTGTGGGGTGACATCCCACCGGATGAGCAAAGTACCCATGGAAATAATGATTCCTAGAATTTAGACAGATCAAAAGACATTTGAATTCTGTTTGAGAATGAGACTTCTTGCTCATCACTAAGGGCCTTTGGTAGACTTCAGAACACTCTTTTAAAGCTGGCCTCTAAGCTTTATTAGGGCAGATCTAGAGTACTTGCTGATTTAGGGACACTTGAGTTCTGCTGTAATAAGACTTAACAAGCCTCCAAAGACTCCAACAAATCCCCAAGTGCTATTTACCAGAACAAAACCCCATATTCCATAAATGACCAAAGAAAATCCAGTTACTCAACAATCTATAGCTCACAATGTCCACAATTCAGCAGGAAATAACTGGTAGTGATAAAAGAGAAGGATAATATGTCCTACAGTGGGGGCGGGGGGATCAGACCACAGAAATACCCCGACACTAGAAAGCGACAGTGGTGGCCGAATTAGCAAATAAAGACGCCAAAGTAGCTATTATAACCACATCCAAGTGCATAGAGAGAACCACAAACATAGGGAAGAGGTTTCAGACAATGGCGTAAAGGAGCTTTTTGGGATGAAAAATGCAATGTTTAAAATGAACTTCCCTGGGTTGGGTCAACACCAGGTTAAGACTAGTGATTTAAACACCCAGCAATGAAAATAGTCTAATGAAGCATACAGACAAAAAGGAAGAGAAATTTAAACCTCAGTGACACTGTCGAGTGAGCAGCCTGATGGGTAAACAAGGATCGCCCTCTCCAAAGGGCCAAAGGAAGGTTAAAGAAAAGAAACATGTTAGAAAAACTTGCAAAACAGATTTCCAAAACTGCTGAAAAGCAAAAGGACACAGATTCAAAACCCTCAGCATCTTTCAAGCAGAACTACAAAAAGAGAATCTGCCTAAGATACATAAATGCCTAGAAAATACTAATAAAATTCTAACACCAGCCCAAGGAAACAGAAGAACCATGAACAGAGAGAAGAATTTCAGATTTTTTTGTTTTTGTTTTTGTTTTTTCAAGACAGGGTTTCTCTGTATAGCTTTGGAGCCTGTCCTGGAACTTGTTCTGTAGACCAGGCTGGCCTACAGAGCGAGATCCAGGTCAGGCACCAAAACAACACAGAGAAACCCTGTCTCGGAAAAAAACAAAAATGAATTTCAGATTTTCTACTAGTCATAAAGCAAACCAAAAAACCATGGAATGATATTCTTAAAGAAAAAAATTACCGTTAACACAGAAGCCTGTACACAGCAAAAATGTCTTTCAGAATGAAGTGGAATAAGATATTTTAAGACAACCAAATTTGACAGTGCCGCTGACCAGCATAAGAAGAAATAATAAAGGAAATGCTCCAGACTGAAGAAAAGTACAGGTAGAAACTCAGATCTAATCAGAGGAATAAAAACTTCTGGATATTCAGATTATATAAGAAATATAAAAGGTTCTTCCCAGCCATTAATTTTTCTCTTTGAGGTCTGGTTGTTTAAAAGTGGGCACTAGCGAACATTTTCTATAAAGAGTCACATAGTGACTATTTTAGGCTTCAAGACCCATATATTCTCTAGCACAGCAACTAACTATTCAAAAGCAGCCATAGACCATTTGTAAACCAATAGGCATGGCTGTGTTCTAACAAAACTACTTCAAAACAAAACAAAATAAAACAAGGATTGGGCCAGATTTGACCTATACTCCATAGTTTGCCAGGCAAACTGGTTTAAAGCAAAAATTATAGCAATGTATGTGTCAATTATATATGCACATATTCATATATGCATGTGTATACACCCATAGAAGGAATAAGAAACAATATAAAAGGAGAAATGTAAGTATACCGTTATTAGTATATGGTTCCATTTCACACAAAGCGGTATAGTCTACTTAAGGTAGAGTGACTATATACATATTTATAATTAATAAGTACATTGATAAAATAAACAAAATAGTGACACAACTGTGAATCTAGCATTTATTTTTAACACTCAACCAACCCAAACTAAGGTACACAATAGACAAAAAAGACAAGGCAATCAGAAAACGAAGTACAAGACAGTAGATTCAGCCTTAACTATATGGATAATTATAATAAATGTAAATGTTCTATATATGCCTACTAACAAACACAGACTTTCATCCAGAAAACAACAGCCAACTATTTGCTATTTTTAAAACAAAGTCATAAAAAAGCAAAAAGTGGCTGGGCATGGTGACACCTGACAAGGATGGAGACCTTGGGCCATGGCTCACGTTCAAGGTCAGGTTTTAGACAGGGATAGTCTTAGGCCAGGACATCCACTTGGAGAACTGATGGGGAAGGTATGGTATCCCAAAGTAAGACCAGGATAGCCTTAAACATGGGACTGGACCAGGCCTGAGGCCAATTCCTCAGAATGACCCAGGGCAGAATTCAGTGGCTTCTGATGGCATGAAAGGAAAGGACTGGGTAGGTGGTTGTTACAGACAACTCCTTCCCTCCCCAGAGAGCTCTCCAGAGGGTTAGAGGAGCTTCCCCTATGGTGCATTTCCTGTCATCTAATTACTAGGCTGTGTCCTAGAAGACAAGCCTGCTCCATAGAGAAGAGAATGGGGATACAGTTAACATGAATAATTGACAAGACAAAACAAACAACAAACAACAAACAAAAACAACAACAAAACTTCCAGGAAAAAAAAAAAAAACCTTCTCACCATTGGGTCTACCCTTGTGGAAGCAGAGCTCATTACAGGGAGAAGAATCTGCTGCCCAGAGGCGGAGGGGGGGGGGGGAGTCCACACGAGACTGTGGAATATGGACCAGCCTCCCGGATTCCTATTCTTAGTGTTTCTCAGGGTAGCAGGGAATGCAGAGAGGTTGAAAAGAGAAATAAGACCAGGTTTGGATGGATAAGCAAGCTAAGGACAGGGATTAAACATCGCACTGCTCCTGACTCCTCCTGCTGCAGAGTCCCACATGCGTGTCAGCCCCTGTGTTTGTGTTCAAGGGCTCCGGGTGCTCCATGTGTGCTGAATTGAATCAAACTGAATTGACTTGACTGCTGAGGGATAGAACTGAATCCAGACTGCAATTAAATCTTCCTAATTTGAATCTACTAATTGGGAAAAGGCTGGGCGGAAGTGGGCAGTAGTGTGATCCATCTTTCAAGAGATTGTTCGGTTTTAATGGGGAGTATCTGAGGATGCTGAGGATGGGAGTCGACAGAACATGCTTACAGCACTCTTTCTGGCCCCCAGAAGCACAGGAATCAGTTCCAGCTGTAGAGGAAGGGGCTCCCAAAGCCGCCCTGACCTAACCAGCTTTCCTGGCCCAATGTGCGGAAGACATACACTGGCGTGGCAGCTTTTAAAAATAGCCGGGCGGTGGTGGTGCACGCCTTTAGTCCCAGCACTCGGGAGGCAGAGGCAGGTGGATCTCTGTGAGTTCGAGGCCAGCCTGGGCTACAGAGTGAGTTCCAGAAAAGGCTCCAAAACTACACAGAGAAACCCTGTCTTGGGGGAAAAAAAAAAGTCATTGCTCCTTTTCCAATGAGGAATATTCTCCCCACCCCCTCTTGTGTTCTTTATCTAAAAGTTGAAAGAAAAGCAAAGAATTCCAGGATACACTTCACCGACATTCCCCACAAAGCCACCATTACAGCCTATCTGTTTTTCTCTGTGATTCTTTATGTGCACATGAGAATACACACACATACACACACACACACACACACACACACACACACACACACACACACACACACGCTGATCCCTCAGATCAGCTGTGCCCACTTGAGCATCAATCAAGATAGGGCCTGTGGACTGTGGACATTCCCTCAGAGAAGGAGGGATGGAGAGGATCCCTGAACTTCCTTCCCACTGAAGCTGCTTTGGGGTCACCTGCGTACCTGTAACCAGCTCTCCACCTGTACACTGTAAGGAAACCAATAAACTCGTTGGTTCTCAAGGGGAAACTTTGGTGAAGTCAGACTTTTCATTTGTCGTATGGACCTTGAAGGAAGTGAGTAGACACTGGTCCATTTCCTCAGGAGAGGAATTTTAGCAACAACTCCTCAGAAATCCACTGCAGGCATGATGAAATAACCAGTGATCTTCACGTCTTCTTAAATTATCTGAAGGAGTCTAGTCTGACTCTAGTTAAGACCAGCTCTTTCCTGGGTGACAGCTGGAGAAGTGAATGGGCTACCAAATCCCAGAAGCATGGGTGACTGGAAGACTTCCTAAGGGCCACCTGTCCCTAATACACAACACCCTCCCTCTTCCTCTCTAGTGCCTCTCCACAGTCCCTCCCTTACCTCTGACCTCAGCCCAAGTCACACCCCCTTTACTGTCTTGCCGATAAGTTCTATCATTTCTCTGTGGATTCTTACTGACCACCCCCTCCAGGAAGCCTTCCCAGACCACCCTGGCACCTCTGTGTTCTCCTCCCAAGCTGTCCTCTAGAGTCTACTGGTTTGTAGCCCTACTGAGCTTGGGAAATGCTTCACATACTGTCTCCCTTCTTTCTGGCAGGGCCATCAAGCCTCGCACTTGGCCAGGCTAGTGTTCGGTTACACTGAGCTCCTACCTGCAAACTGGCCCTGTGGGTGACTGAAAGGGACACCAAGGCTAAGTAGACTGGGGTCTCACTTGCTTCATTCAAAAGTGAAGACTGGGTCTAGCCTGCACCATTGGAAAGTGATACAAAACAGGAACTCCGTGGGTCTGGCGTGATCTCTGTCCTCCCTCCTCCACTCCCCAGCATCCCACTCACCCACCCACTCACCCACCCACCCACTCACTCCTTACCAGTCAGTGCCCTCAGCCAGATACCGGGGCTGAGGGGTCTGCAGTTGGTGGCCAAAGTCAAAGCTGGGGTGGAGACGGTGGGGGTGAACAGACACTCGATCCTGACTCCGCCTGCACAGAAAGAAAGACACCTTTGTGTTAGAGGCTGCCTGGGCCAGCCGGGCTCCTAAAGCTCTGAGTGATGCTCCCTCCACCGACTGAGGATGCCCCCCCTCTGCCTCCCCCACAGAGACTAAAGTTCTCAAATGCCAGGGAATTTCCCAGGTGAGCAGACTGTTCCCCTGAACACTTCCTCTGCCCCCACCATTCTCTTCTCTCTGCCACACTCTTCCAAGGCCCAGGTCAGAGTTCTCCCTCTCCAGGAAGACTTCCCTGAATACCAAATCACTGCAGCCTTTCTCCTTGACTTCCCACAACACTGTCTGGCTGTCCCAGCCATCCCAGACATCTAGTCACCAATGTTTAAGGACCTATCTGTCACCGAGCCTGAGTTCTCCCAAGCACCCTTGGGAGTCAGTGAAGCCCTTTAGGTAGCTTGAGAGGGAATTTTTTTTTTCCTTTTCACTCTCTTGAAAGCAAACAGTGGAACTTTCCAGAAACTTTGTGACATAGGACTCTTCAAGATCTAGTACAGAAGCAGACGTGAGGGTGCAGATAAGTTCTGTCAAGCTGTGCATCACAGAGGCTTACAAATCCATTTTGAGTGGTTCTTCTCACTAAACTGATACATGGCCATTTTCCATAAGAATTATTTTATAGCCCTGGGAATGCACAGGTCACTCCAGCTAGGGAAGCATGCAGGCCGACTGCAGATCTCCACTCTCCCCCTCTCTCCAGATCCAACCCCTGGGTCTCATCCCCAGCTCTGTAGCAGACCACCTGTTGTGCCTTGCCCTCACCTCTGTCCCATTCCCCAGGGACAAGCAGATCCTGGTGGAGCACTCTGCTATCCTCCCTCCTGTGGACTCCCTTAGCATCCCTACCTAGCCCATTTCTAAGGGTCAGCTCCCAATACTAGAAACACATTTTACCTGGAACCCCCAGTGGCCACAGCTATCAGGATCCCAGAAGAATGTCCTACCAGGCCACACACAGCCACCACACTCTCCTAAGAACCAGAGAGGAAAAAGGACCCAAGGAACAAAACACCTAACATAGACAAGACCAGATATCAGCACCTAGAATTACAATCTTCCCAAACCCAGATGCCTAGATACTAGTGTAAAAACACAATCAGTAACAGCCAGGATGATATGTCTTCACCAGAGACCAGTTCCTGAGAACTCCAAAATAGCTGAAACAAGACAAAGACCTTCAAACAGCCTTTATGGGCATGATAGAGGCCTTTAAAGAGGAGATTAATAAATTCCTTGAAAAATTCTATGAAAACACAAACAATGGAAAGAAAAGAAATAAAACCATTCAAGATCTGAAAGTGGAAACAGATTCAATTAAGAAAACCCAAACTGAGGGAATTATGGAAATGAAAAATTTAGGAACTCAAACAGGAGCCTCAGAGGCAAGCATCATGAACAGAATACAAGAGATGGAAGGGGAAATCTCAGGCACTGAAGACCCAATAGATGAGATGAATACCTCACTCAAAGAAAATGTTAAATATAAAAAATCCTGGCACAAAACAACCAGGAAATCTGGGACACCCTGAAAGAATGAAATCTATGAATAATAGGAATAGAGGAAGAAGAAGAAATCCAGGTTAAAAGGTTCAGAAAATATTTTCGTCAAAATCACAGAAGAAAATTTCCCTAACCTAAAGAAGGAGATGCCTATCCAGATACAAGAAGCATACAGAACACCAAATAAACTGGACCAGGAAAAAAAAAGTTGCCTTGGCACATATAGAAAAAAAAAAAGAAATAAAATTAAAAGCTACAAGGGGAAAAAGACCAAGTAACATATAAAGGTAGACCTATTAGAATTACATCTGACTTATTAATGGAGACTTTAAAAGTTCTATAAACACTAAGAGACCACAGATGCCAGCTCAGACTACTATACCCAGCAAAACTTTCAGTCACCATAGATGGAAAAAATAAGACATTCCATGATAAAACCAAATTTAAACAATGTCTCTCTACAAATCCAGCCTGAAGAAGGTGTTAAAAACAAAATGCCAACCTAAAGAGGTTAACCACATCCAAGAAAACACAAGAAATAAATAAACCCAGACCAGCAAATCAAACACACACACACACACACACACACACACACACACACACACCAGGACAGCCAGAAACACATGGTGAGATCCTGTCTTAAAATAAGAAGAAATAAATTTCTAGAATTGAATGAAAATGAATATTCACAATAACCAAACTTAGGGGACACAATGTAGAAGGTTCTAAGAGGTATGTAAGTTCACAGAACTAAATGTCTACATTTAAAAAATTGGAGAGATCCCACTAGTAACTTAACAGCACACCAGAAAGCTCTAGAACAAAAAGAAGAAATCACACTCAAAAGGAGTAGATGACAAGATATAATCAAACTCAGGGGTAGAGTCAATAAAATAGAAATAAACAACAAATAAATAAAAAACACAATACAGAGAATTAATGAAACAAAGAGTTGGTTCTTTGAAAAAAATATATGACTGGCAAACCTTTATCCAAATTAAAGTAGAAAGAATATCCAAATTCATAAACTTAGAGATGAAAGGAGGAAAGAAGAATATTACAACAGACACTGAGGAAATCCAGAGAATCATAAGGACACTTTAAAAAATGTACTCCACTAAATTGGAAAATCTAAAAGAAATGGATCATTTTCTCAACAAATAACACTTGCCAAAGTTAAATCAAGATCAGATAAGCAATTTAAACAGACCTATAACTCCCTAGTAAAATAAAAACAGTTATTAAAACTTTCCCAACCAAAAAAAAAAAAAAAAAAAACCTCAGGGCCAAATGGTTTTGGCACAGAATTCTACCAGACTTTCAAAGAAAAGTTAATGACAATACTTCTCAAATTATTTCACAAAACAGAAACAGAAAGGACATTGCCTAATTTATTTTATGAGGCCAGGGTTACCCTGACACCCAAATCACATAAAGACCTAACAGAGAAAAGGAATTGTAAACCAGTTTCTCTTATGAACATAGATGCAAAATTTTACAATAAAATACTTGCAAACTGAATCCAAGAATACAACAAAAAGATCATCCACTATGATCAAGTAGGCTTCATACCGGAGATGGCAGGGATGGTTCAACGTACATTTAAAAAAAAATGCAATCCACAATATAAACAAACTGAAAAAAAATTACATGATCATCTCATTAGCTGTAGAAAAGGCCTCTGACAAAATCCAGCATCCTTCATGATAAAAGTCCTGGAGAGATTAGAGATACAATGGACATATTTAAATGTCATAAAGGCAGTTTGCAGCAATCCCAGAGCCAACATCAACTTAAATGGAGAGAAACTCAAAGCAATTTCATTAAAATCAGGAACAAGACAAGGTTGTCCACTCTCTTCATACATATTCAATATAGTATTTGAAGTCTTAGAATATAAGACAACTGAAAGAGATCAAGAGGATACAAATTGGAAAGTAAGAAATCCAATTATCTTTATTTGCAGGTGATTACAATAGGCTGCAATAATGACCCTAACAATTCCACCAGGAAATTCCCAGCTGATAAACACTTCTAGCAAAGTAGCTGGACACAAAATTGTTTGACAAAAATCAGTAGCCCTCCTATATACAAATAGGAAGTAGACTGAGAAAGAAATCAAGGAGAAAAATACCATTTCACAGTAACCTCAAAAATATAAAATATCAGGAACAGATGCCAGGAAATTACCAAGTTGAGAGCTGAAATCAATAAAATAGAAATAAAGAGAACAATACAAAAAATTAATGAAACAAAGAGTTGGTTCTTTGAGAAAATCAGCAAAATAGACAAGTCCTTATCCAAACTTACCAAAAGACAGAGAGAGAGCATCCAAATTAACAAAATCAGAAATGAAAAGGGGCACATAACAACAGACAATGAGGAAATCCAGAGAATTATCAGGTCATACTTCAAAAACCTCTACTCTACAAAATTGGAAAATATAAAAGAAATGGAAATTTTTCTGGATAGGTACCACATACCTAAGTGAAATCAAGACCAGATAAACCATTCAAATAGTCCAATAACACCCAAGGAAATAGAATCAGTCATTAAAAGTCTCTCAACCAAAAAAAGCCCCGGACCAGATGGTTTCAGTGCAGAATTTTACCAGATCTTCAAAGAAGACTTAATACCAATACTCTTTAAATTGTTCCACACAATAGAAGCAGAAGGAATATTACCAAACTCCTTCTATCAGGCTACAATTGCCCTGATTCCTAAACCAAACAAAGATGCAACAAAGAAAGATAACTGAAGACCGATCTCCCTCATGAACATTGATGCAAAAATACTCAATAAAATACTGGCAAACAGACTCCAAGAACACATCAAAACAATTATCCACCATGATCAAGTAGGCTTCATCCCAGGGATGCAAGGGTGGTTCAACATACGAAAGTCCATCAATGTAATACACCATATAAACAAACTCAAAGAAAAAAACCACATGATCATCTCACTAGACACAGAAAAAGCATTTGACAAAATCCAACACCCCTTCATGATAAAGGTCTTGGAGCGATCAGGAATACAGGGAACATACCTAAACATAATAAAGGCAATCTACAGAAAGCCAACAGCCAACATCAAATTAAATGGAGAGAAACTCAAAGCAATACCACTAAAATCAGGAACAAGGCAAGGCTGTCCCCTCTCCCCATACTTATTCAATATAGTACTTGAAGTTCTAGCCAGAGCAATAAGACAACATAAGGTGATTAAGGGGATACAAATTGGAAAGGAAGAAGTCAAGCTTTCCCTATTTGCAGATGACATGATAGTATACATGAGTGACCCCAAAAATTCAATCAAGGAACTGATACAGCTTATAAACACCTTCAGCAACATAGCAGGATACAAGATCAACTCAAAAAAATCAGTAGCCCTCCTATATACAATAGACAAACAGGCTGAGAATGAAATCAGAGATACATCGCCCTTTACAATAGCCACAAATGATATAAAATACCTTGGGGTTACTCTAACTAAGCATGTGAAGGACCTATATGACAAGAACTTTAAGTCCCTGAAAAAAGAAATTGAAGAAGATGTCAGAAAATGGAAAGAGAGAAAGATCTCCCATGCTCATGGATAGGCAGGATTAACATAGTAAAAATGGCAATCTTACCAAAAAGCAATCTACAGATTCAATGCAATCCCCATCAAATTACCAACACAATTCTTCACAGACCTGGAAAGAATAATACTCAATTTCATATGGAAAAACAAAAAACCCAGGATAGCCAAAAGAATCCTCTACAATAAAACAACCTCTGGAGGCATCACAATCACTAACCTCAAGCTCTACTATAGAGCTACAGTAATAAAAACAGCTTGGTACTGGCATAAAACGCGACATGTGGACCAATAGAATCGAATGGAAGACCCTGACATTAACCCGCACACCTATGAACATATAATTTTTGACAAAGAAGCCAAAAATGTACAATGGATAAAAGAAAGCATCTTCAACAAATGGTGCTGGCATAACTGGATGTCAACATGTAGAAGGCTGCAAATAGATCCATATCTGTCACTGTGCACAAAACTTAAGTCCAAGTGGATCAAAGACCTCAACATAAATCCAGTTACTCTGAACCTGATAGAGGAGAAAGTATTCTTGAACACATTGGCACCGGAGATCACTTTCTAAATATAACACCAGTAGCTCAGACACTGAGAGAAACAATCAATCAATGTGACCTGTTGAAACTGAGGAGCTTTTGTAGAGCAAAGGACATGGTCAACAAGACAAAGCCACAACCTACAGAATGGGAAAAGGTCTTCACCAACCCCACATCTGACAGAGGGCTGATATCCAGAATATACAAAGATCTTAAGAAATTAGACATCAAAATGCCTAACAGTCCAATTAAGAAGTGGGCTATAGAACTAAACAGAGAATTCTCAACAGAGGAAGCTCAAATGGCTGAAAGACATTTAAGGAATTGCTCAACATCCCTAATTGTCCAGGAAATGCAAATCAAAACGACTCTGAGATACCACCTTACACCTGTCAGAATAGCTAAGATCAAAAATGCAGAAGACAGCTTATGCTAGAGAGGATGTGGAGCAAGGGGAACTCTCCTCCACTGCTGGTGGGAATGCAAGCTTGTACAGCCACTTTGGAAATCAATATGGCGCTTCCTTAGAAAATTGGAAATCCATCTCCCCCAAGACCCAGCAATAGCACTCTTGGGCATATACCCAAGGAATGTTCAATCATACCCCAAGGGCATTTGCTCAGCTATGTTCATATCAGCATTGTTTGTAATAGCCAGAACCTAGAAATACCCTAGATGCCCTTCAACTGAAGAATGGATAAAGAAAATATGGTACATATACACAATGGAGTACTACTCAGCAGAGAAAAACAATGACATCATGAGGTTTGCAAGCAAATGGAGGGATCTAGAAAAAATCATCCTGAGTGAGGTAACCCAGACTCAGAAAGACAAACATAGTATGTACTCACTCATAGTAGGATACTAGATGTAAAACAAAGATGACTAGACTGCTACACAACTCGAGGGAGGCTACCTAGAAAACGGGACCCTAGGAAAGACACAGGGATTGCCCAATGATAGAGAAATTAATGATATCTACATGAACAACCTGGACGACAGTAGGAGTAATGAAGGGCAAGGTTCGAGGGAAAGAGAGCTTAGGGGATCAGGAGATCCCAGCTGGATCAAGAACAGAAAGGGAGAACAAGGAATAACAGACCATGATAAATGAAGACCACATGAGAACAGGAAGAAGCAAAGTGCTAGAGAGGCCCCCAGAAATCCACAATGATACAGCCACTGTAGACTACTGGCAATGGTTGAGAGAAAGCCTGATCTGACCTAGTCTGGTGATCAGATGGCCAAACACCCTAATGGTCATGCTGGAACTCTCATCCAATAACTGGTGGAAGTGGCTGCAGAGATCCTCAGCCAGGCCCCAAGTGAAGCTCCAGGAGTCCAATTGTCAAGAAAGAGGAGGGATTGTAAGTGTGTGAATTGTTGAGACCAAGATGGGAAAAGCACAGGGACAAATAGCCAAAATAATGGAAACACATGAATTCTGAACCAAGGGCTGTGGAGCCCCCAGCTGGACCAGGCCCTCTGGATAAGTGAGACAATTGAATAGCTTGAACTGTTTGGGAGGCACCCAGGCAGTTGGACCCAGACCTGTCCTTAGTGCATGAGCTGGCTGTTTGGAACCTTGGGCTTACACAGGGACACTTTGCTCAGCCTGGAATGGGGGGATTGGACCTGCCTGTACTGAATCCACCAGGTTGAATTGAATCCCTATGGGAGTCTTGGCCCTGGAGGAGATAGGAATGGAGGGGAGGGGCTGGGGGGGAAGGTGGGGGCAGGGGTAGGAGAGGGGAGGACAGATGAACCCATGACTGATATGTAAAATTAAAACACAAATATAATAAGTAAAATTTGAAAATATCAAAAAAATAAAATATCTTGATGTAACTCTAAGCTTGTGTGATAAAAACTTTAAGACATTGAAGAAAGAAATTGAAGAAGATAACAGAAGATGGAAAGATGCTCATGGATTGGTAGGATTAATATGGTAAAAATGGTCATGCTACCAAAAGCAACTACAGATTCAAAATTCCACAAAATTCTTCACAGATCTTGAAAGGATAATTTTCAGCTTCATATGGAAACACACACACACACACACACGCACACACACACACAAACCAAAAAATACAAAACAATCCTGTATAATAAAGAACTGTAGGAGCTATCCATATCCCTGGTTTCAAATTGTATTACAGAGCTATAGTAATAAAAACAGCATAATACTGGCACAAAAACAGACACATTGAACAATGGAATTGAATGAAGACCAGACATGAATGCACACACCTATGGACACCTGACTTTTTATAAAGAAGCCAGAAATACACACTGGAAAAAAGACATCATCTTCAACAAATAGTGCTGATCACTGGGGATGTCTGCTTGTAGATGAATACTTATCATCCTGCACAAAACTCAGTTCCAAGAGGATCAAGAACTGCAATATAAAAACCAGAAACACTGAACCTAACAGAAGAGAAAATGGGTAACGCCTTGAACTCATTGGCACAGGAGACAACTTCCTGAACAGAACACCGATAGCACAGGCACTAAGATGAACAATTAATAAATGAGACCTCATGAAACTGAAAAGCTTCTGTAAAGCAAAGGACACCAGTTTTTGGACAAAGCAGTAGCCTATAAAATGGGAAAAGACTTTGTTTTTTCAACTACACATCTGAAAGAGAACTAATATCCAAAATATATAAAGAACTAAACACAAACAAACAAACAAAAAACAACCCACAACTAGTTATCAAGAAAACAAATAATCCAATTAAAAATGGGTACAGATCTAAACAGAATTCTCAGTAAAGGAAAGTTGAAGGCTGAGAAACACTTACATGTTCAACATCCATAAGTCAACAAGGACATGCCAATCAAAACTACTTTGAGATTCCATCTCATACCAGTCAGAGTGGCTAAGATCAACAAAACAAGTGACAGCTCATGCTGGTGAGGATGTGGAGTAAGGGGAACACTCCTCCATTGCTTGTACAGTCACTATGGAAATCAGTGTGGTGGTTCATCAGAAAGCTGGGAATCAATCTACCTCAAGATTCTGGTATACCACTCTTGTGCACATACCCAAAGGATGCTTCATCATACCACAGAGACATTTGCTCAGCCATATTCATAGCAGCTTTGTTCATGATAGCGAGCAATTGGAAACAAACTAGATATCCCTCAACAGAAGAACAGATAAAGAAAAGGTGGTACATTTACACAATGAAGTATTACTCAGTGGTTTAAAAAAAATAGATCATTAAATGCTCAGGTAAATGCTTGGAAGTAGAAAAATCATCCTGGGTGAAGTATCCCAGAACCAAAAATACAAATACAGTATGTATTTACTTATATGTGGATATTAGCTCTTAAGTCAATGATAACCAAGATACAATCCACAGAACCACAAGAGGTTAGGTATAGAGTAAGGGACTAGAGGGGTCAGACAGATCTCACTAGGAAAGAGAAAGAATTTATGGATGGTGGGGTGGGGGCCTGGAACAGGAAAATCAAGTGGAAGTGGGAAGAAGGTAATGAGGGAGAAACAGCTAAAATGAAGGGTCATTTGAAGAGTCGTACGGAATCTTAATACAGTAAAAGCATCCAAAAATACATACATATATGAGGGCAACCTAAATGAAACTGACAAATAGTGGGGGAGACAGAGCCCCAGCTGGATATCTCTTATCACAAAATGAAGCTTCCACTACCAGGACTGGGTTACATATAATTGAGTTGTTGGCCAAAGGGGTCCCATGGGAGTCCCCAAACAACCCAGGCTGTTACCAAGACTACAGGTTGTTCTCCACAAAATGAAAGCAAGGCCCCATTGCAGAAGACACCTACACAACTCATTGAACATGGAGAAGTTGAGCTGGTGCCTACATGGAGCCTTCCTCCTATATTCTAGTGTTTCTGGCACAGGAAGGTACTCTGCAGGCTACCAAAAGTGGACCATAAACACCAACCCAGCCACAAACCCTTTCATCTACCATGCTGTCCTGCCTGCAAGATATGCTATTGCAATGGTGGCACAAAGCTGGTGGGAGTGACCAACCAACACCTAATTCAACTTGAGGCTCACTCCATGAGATGGAACCCATACCTGACACTGCTTGGGTGACCAAGATCTAGACAGTCCTGGGACCTAAGGTGAACTCAAATACTACTGTTTTTTTAAAAAAAAATAATAATAAATTAAAAGGCAATAAAATGACTCCTAATGACATTCTACTATACGCATAGATTGGTGCCTTGTTCAGCCGTCATCAGAGAAGCTGTCTTCTGCAACAGATGGGAACAAATGCAGACATCCCAGCCAGACATGAGAGAGAGAGAGAGAGAGAGAGAGAGAGAGAGAGAGAGAGAGAGAGAGAATGAGACAGAGACAGAGAGAGAGACAGAGAAAGACTTTGGAACACACAGCTCTAAAGGGACCCTGAGGAAGAGGAGGTGGAGAAGACACCAGGATAACAAGGCCCTCAAAATCAACATGATCAAAGCTCGTATGAACTCACAAACTGAGGCAAATGCACAGGGCCTGACCTGGTCTGCACCAGGTCCTCTGCATATATATTATGGCTCCTAGGTTAGTATTTTTATGGGATTCTTGAGTGGGCGTCTGATTCTTGTGTCTTTTCTTGGGCTCTTTTGTTCCTGCTGTTGCTCCAATTCTGACTTATTGTTTGTTTTATCTTATTACATTATATTATATTATTATCCCTTAGAACCCTGTTTGTTTTCTAATGAGAGACAGAAAGGGAGTGGATCCCGATAGGAAGGGAGGTGAGGAGGAACTTGGAGGAGTAGAGGGAGGGGAAACCATAATCGGGATATATGATGTGAGGAAAAAAATCTATTTTCAATAAAAGGAAAAGAATTAAAAATTAAAAAGAGAACATTTTACAAATTTAGCGTGAGGAGTCTATTGTTATTTTAATGAATTAATAGATACTTTAAAATTTCTAACTTGGTAAACCCATATAAGCAGAAGTTTTTCGTAGCCATTAACTTCTAGTGTGAAAAGGGCCCTGAAACCCAGTAGACTGAGAGGCACCCGGCTGTGCGCATCCACTTCTTTTTCTTTACAGCTGAGACTCAGAGAAGGGTACTGACTTGCCATCAGGACTTTTGGTCACTGCTAATTTAATTCGGTGTCATGGTGTACAGACAGTCTCCAGCTCTAGCCTCCAACTAGACGTTGGCCCTTGGGAGACTAGAGCTGCAACCAGTCCTTTACCTTTGGTATTCTGGTTTGGTTTGAGGAAAATCAGAATCAGGCCACCATGAGAGCCGCAAGGGACTTGAGAAACCTTTAGTCAAATCTCCTACGCTGCAAACGTTCACCATGAGCGTCACTGCTTACCAAGCCTCTGACCCTGAACCTGGGTGACTTGAGTAGTAGACTCTGGCCTGAATGAATGCCACTCACTGAGGCAAAAACCACCCCTGCAGAACCACTTGCGACTGCATCCAAGCTTGGTTGAAATAAACCCGGGTCCCAGCCCTTACCCCCTCCACGGCCCCGCCCTCTTGCCTCGGCCCCGCCCCTGCCGACCTGGGATGGGAGACGAGCCTGCGGTGCTGAGCTTCCAGGAGCTGCTGCTGCAGCAGGTATTGCTGGTGCAGGGCCTGAGGTAGGAAGGAGGGACCTGTGACGTCCTGGAACTGCAGGGTGGGCAGCGGGGTCAGCGACTGGTGCAGCGCGCCGCTGTGCTGGTGGGCCGGGGCCATGTGGGCGCTGAGGCCCGGCTGCGACTGCACGGGGTGCGCCAGCGGGAAGTCCGGGGCTAGCTGCTGCGGCTGCGGGGGACCCAGGTGGAAGTGGCGGCAGGAGGTAGCGTGAGGATGCTGAGACCTTTGAAAGGGGGCACCTGCAAAGGCAAAAGACAAAGGGGTCTCGGTGAGGATCTACAAAGGGCTCTCCCACCTGAGCGGGGTCCCCGCCCCTGGGCTACCTGAAGCTGATGAAAGGCAAGACCTTCCTAACACCTAAAGATGGTGTGCCACCATCTTTAACGCTCCCATGTTAAGGTTCTGGGTGCGTTAGCAGGGGGAAGAGTGTTTTAATGAACAGAGAAGCGACCTTGTTTATAAATAGCACACGTGTTAAAGGGGTTTAACGGCCCCTAAAGCCGGCCTGGCTTTCTTGAATTAGACTCCTTCCATGCAATTTCTTATGTGCACATGGAGAAAATTCAGGGTGACTTAGCTAAGCCCTGGTTTGATGGAACAAGTTCTATTCTATCATAAGCAGCTAAAATTTTGTGTTGCAGTTTTAAGCCAGGAGGGATCACAGTAAATGACCTTTGAAAATACCGATCAAGCCTGGCGTTGTTGGCTCAGGCCTTTAATCCCAGAACTCGGGAGGCGAACACCAGCCTGGGCTACATAGTGAGTTCTAGGACAGTCAAGGCTATGTAGAAAGACCTTGTCTCAAAGGGGGGAAAGGGGCAAAATAAAAAGTTTAGTCAAAAAATAAAATATCAATCTGTTTATTATAAAATTAGACTTTACTTAGAAGCAAACAAATCCAGATATAAACTAGACTCCAGTTATATCTAACTGAGGACCCAGTATTTTGTGAATAGAATTGAGCTTAATTACAAAGTTTTGCAGATGCTGGGATGGACAACGGAGCATCAGCACTAGAGAAGTCCTCCCACGAGGCAGCCAGCAGATTGACACTACAGAAAGATCCTCAGGGGAATTCCTGTTAAAAGTGATAGATATAGATTCAGCCGGGTGGTGGTGGTGGTGGTGGTGGTGGTGGTGGTGGTGGTGGTGGTGGTGGTGGTGGAGCACACCTTTAATCCAAGCACTTGGGAGACAGAGGCAGTCAGGTCTCTGTGAGTTCAAGGCCAGCCTGGTCAACAAAAACGAGTTCCAGGACAGCCAGGATTGTTAAACAGAGAAACTTTCTCTTAAAAAAAAAAAAAAAAAAAGCCCACAAACAAACACCTAGTAGCTTCAATACACATCTGCCTCTTCCCCAGACTCACTAACATAAGAACAGAAGGGTAGGGACAGAGAGAACAGGAGAGGTGACATCATTTGACAACAGACATCAACAGAATTTGGAAAGCAGATGGAGGAATTAGCAAAACTGAGAAACTGGAGACCCAGCACCTACCAAAGGGTCAAGGTCAGTCAACCAGCCGTAGGCAGATGCCCTGTGAGGCTGAAGGGTCAGCAATGGAGGCACCAGCTGCTTTGGAAGGCGGAGACTAAGCAGAGGGGGAGGGAAGCTAGGTGGCTCCCTGGGCAGCTAACAGGCACAGCGCCTCCCCTTTCCCAGCCTCCCAGAAAGGTCCCAGTGCATGGGGGAGGGACCCTAGGCACAGAGGCAGGGGCACAAAGCCAGACAGGGCCAAGTGGAAATCTACCCAAACTGACGGGACTTTGGGAACCCACTTTCTTCTGTCACCAAATACGTGATGTCGCTCTGCACTCAACACAGGTACATCGCCGGGCTGGAAGCTGGGGGCTGCTTCTTCAAAGGAAGTTGTTGGTCCCGTAAGTGCCCTACAGGTGCTTATGGTTCAGAACACCCCAATAAAATGTCTAGCTCCCCAGCAGCCTCTGTATCCTGAAGCCCATTTACTGGAAAATTATTTCTCCTACGTGTGCACAGAGCTTCTAAACAGCGTTTAATGACCTACTCTGACATAACCAGGCTATCCAAAGGTGACCAGTCTTCTGAAGAAGGCAAAAAGTGAAGGGAGAGAACAAACCGACTTTGATATGAGAAAGAAAAAGAAAATCCAGGAGAAGAGAGATAATACAAAAAAATTCCAATGTCTTTTGTGAAGTAAGATATGGGATCCGTAACAACAGGAAGTGCTCTCAAAATGAACAATAGCAGAGATGGAGAGAGCCTGGAAATTAAATTCACACAGGGTAAAATCTGGGGTAGAACAGAAAAGTCCTCCAGAGGGCCTGCCGGAGGGAAAGCCGAGAACACTTCCCAGGATGCAGATGAGACAGAACTCTGCACTTCACTTGTAAGGAAGAGGACAGCGGGGATACTGAGGAGAGGATTATGGGGGAAACCGTTTAAGAAATACTTCCCAGATGGAAGGTCTGCTTTTCCAGCTAGGAAAGGTGGTCTCAGTGAT